>NC_135864.1:9253732-9983732 GCF_031162955.1 Sander vitreus
TTTTATGGTGCCAACAAAATGCCTAATTCTCCTCCCCAGTGATTAATGATGCTTGTATCTAATGAATGTAATCAATCTGTCTAATTAATTGGCCATGATTTACTTTTCTTTTTTTTCTATACAGAAGAACTGTGCCAGACGAAAGCAATAGTACAATCTATAATGGAACATATTGAATGTATTTTGGCCACATTAAACCTAATCATGAAATTAGTGTTTGTGATGTTTTGACATAAACTTGCCAATTTGAAAACATAGAGGTTAGGGTGTCAGTGAAAAATTATCAAATACCAGTCAACATCCAGGGTCAATATCTGCCACTATTTGGTGTGTATGTAATAGGAATGCTTTCAGTCAGCATGCTAACATGCTCAGGACAATGTTAAAATGCTGATGTTTCCAATGAAGACATGTCACCCAAAACCATAAATGTCAACCTCATGGTGGCGCTACAGGAAACATTTAGGGATCATTTAACCTTTAACCACTGTTTGTTGCTACCCCCCTTAACTTACTGTTTACGTTCAAATTTGACCTTACAGTTTTAACTGCTCTTATTTTAACATAAATGCCAATAAAAATGACAAAAAGTATTTTTAATAGAACATTTATTGTAAAAGAACCTTATTAGAACATTAACATCTACAACGTGTGTGTGTGTGTGTGTGTGTGTGTGTGTGTTTCTGTGTGTGCGTGTATGCATTTGTGTGTGTGAACATTGGTGGTTTATATGCACAAGTGGCAACATGACAACATGAACTGTGTGTGTGTGGGTGTGTATGTTTTTGTGTGTGCGTGCATGCATGTGTGTGCAAACATTGGTGGGTCACATGCACAAGTGGCAACATGACAACATGAACTGTGTGTGTGTGTGTGTGTGTGTGTGTGTGTGTGTGTGTGTGTGTGTGTGCATGCATGCATGTGTGTGCAAACATTGGTGGTTCACACGCACAAATGGCAAATTGCAGTCATGGTGCAGTGTCCCTTGCAAATGGAAGCTTTGCATATGAGAATGTGTACACGAGCACAGGAAACTTGTAGGAGTGTGTGTATGGAGATGTCTTTTACCTCTTGGATGAAAATGATACTCTTTCCCATTCATTACCTATTGACCGTAAACAAAAGAAGTGTGACTAAGGTCACTCAAAATTCAAAGAAAGTAGTCACAATGAATGTTTGTGTTCAAATGCCTTTTGTAAAAGGATATCATAATGTCTTGAGGCAATCTGATGAAAAATGCCATATTTATGGTACAGGGAATGTGTAAATCGGTCATTTTTGACCGGAACAGTGTTAGAAGGTTAATTGAGGATACATTGAGGATACACCGTGAATATCTCTACAAAATGTTGTGCCAATCCATCCAGTAGATTTTGTATAAGTGAAAATGTTTACATGCTTGTGCAGCTAGAACAGAGGTCAGGGGATCACTAAAGTCAGAGTGATTCATCCTCTGTGGAGCATGAAGGTCTGTACAATATTTAATGACAATCCATTCAATATTTTAGTGCTGGGGAACTACAAAAAGCATCATAGGTTTACATAGATAGATAGATAGATAGATAGATAGATAGATAGATAGATTAGAATGCTCAATGTATCAGGAATACTACTTACCGGATCACTTGCCAACAATTCAATTCAATTTTATTTATAGTATCAAATCATAACTAGTTATCTCGAGACACTTTATAGATAGAGTAGGTCTAGACCACACTCTATAATTTACAAAGTCCCAACAATTACAGTTATTCCCTCAAGAGCAAGCATTAGCAGTAGCTATTGCGACAGTGGCGAGGAAAAACTCCCTTTCAGGAAGAAACCTTGGCAGATCCAGACTCTTGGTAGGTGGTGTCTGACGGTGCCGGTTGGGGGTGTGATGAACAGTGGCAATAATAGTCGTAATAAAGATAATGGAACAGTGACTACAATGGTAGTCGTAGTAGTTCATGTCATAGTAGGGCACAGCAGGGCGTAACGGGGTGTAATGTGGCACAACAGAGCATGGGTGGAGACAGTGGACGCGGCAGGACGCAACAGGACACGGCAGGGAATCGCAGAGTGTAGCAGGGTGTAGCAGGTCCATAGCGACAGCTGCACCCAAGACCCAGGTCTTGGTGCCACCCTAATCCAAGGCGATATTCTGGGTGAAGAAGAAACATAAGGACTCCGGGGAGTAAACTCCCCAGAGCTAGGTTAGTAAAAAGCATTTCTGGGAGAAGGATGCACACAAAAGGAAACAAATGAAAAGCGAGATGAGAGAGCAGCTCATTGTGTCATAGGAAGGAAAGAAGGAACTTCCCCAGCAGTCTAGAATTATAATAGCATAACTAAGAGAGGCAGGCTAAAGAGAGGTGCCGGATCGGGCTTGAACTCTCCCCTGCCGGATCGGGCTGTACTGGCCTGCCTCCCTCTACTCTCACTATATTATTGATTATATGATAGGTAGATCTGATGACTGAGGAGAAGCAGAGAGAAGCAGGGGTGCTGTGTCTGCAGCTATACACCCTGCCCCCACAGAAACTATTACGTTCATACCTCTTGCTATGTAAATTATCTGTTCTGTCTGCTATTAATGTGTCTTTACGAAAATCTGCATTGGCAGACAGCCTCTGCTGCAGGGCAGGTGAAGTGTAGGTTTTCATGAAGAGTGGCTATTCAAAGGAATTTAAAAAACACATACTGTAGTAGCTCTCCCAAGGGACTATGCAAATGAGATTACAGAGTTTTACTCATCCAATAACAAGATTTTTTTTTCATCTAAATATTTACTGTCTTTCCCTTAAGGTTGTTGCATGTGTTTGAGCTAATGTGCTCAATTGGGCCTCATTGCCGGATTGCTGAATATGCATTTTCAAGCCACCGGTGTCAGATGTAACATGAGCCTGTTATGTCTGAGATGGATGGTGATCTAAGATTTTATGTCTAAAGGTGCAATCACACATAAAGTTCCCTATCATTGGTCTGAACCACAATTTAAAAAAATCTCCTATTTCTTGCATAGGGGGTTTGTTAATTATCACTGTGACAAATTATAAGTACCATTCCTTGCAAGCCTTGCATCTCTTAAATAGCTCATGTATTGATCAAAGATGTAGTAACCCAATATCCCACGAGGTTAGAGAAGTTTGTTCTGGGGCCAAACTGATCTGGGGCCAGTGACTGCAGTTTGCTCGGAGGACAACTGAGACTTACAGTTACAGACATCTCGGTGCCATTATTTATTATTTGGTAAGCTCTCAGTTTAAAGGCCATTGTTTTGTTCTCTTTGTAATAGTCCTCTGAAGTTTGAATATACAGCTCTAAACAGTCTTGGTGTTTAGTGGCACCCTTCATAAGCCCAGTAGCTTACGTGGTTCTAGATAAGCATTGGCTAGAAGTGGGGCAGAGGGGTCAAGTTCCAAGTCCTATGCTTGGACACAAAGTTTAAAGGCATTTCAAAAACTGAAATGTATTTTAGGCTGGTTTCAATAAAAACAAAGCAAGTGTCACTGAAATGGATACAGTAAAACAAGAAACAGAAGCAAGAATGTATCTATTTTCCCATGCAATGAAATGTCTTGCCATACAAAGGATACCACTTTCTCTTTCTCTGCCTAAACAATCCTGCCATAAATTTAAATTGAACCATTAGGAAACCCATCAGAACTACCCTGTCTGTCTCTGAATGCTGAAAACATTGTGTATCAGCTAATCCATGTCATCCATGTCAAGTCCAAACTAAGTTAAGACAGATTGGTGTTAACCTGCATTAATACACTTTCAGGCCACTTGGGGGTGCTACAACAATCAGTAAACGTAACAGTGACATATTATCACATTATAGAGTTGTGATGGCGAATGTGTTGGCAAACAGTTGACTATTTACACATCCAACAGACACATTAACATGCATCTGGAGTCTGTGCCCAATATTAACTGTTCTTTTAGATTTGCATTTGTCTTCACCAACTACTGAGAATGATCTGGTTATTTAGCTGCTAGATATTCCACTTTGTCTGCCAGCTGTTTGGTGCTGGGCAGGTAACATATTGTGGGTTTGTCAGAGCTTTGTCTCTGAAAAAAGTTGCATCCTGCAGCTGCTGGAAATGACCCTCATTAAAAGCATTGAGTGAACCAAAATTGTAAGGTTGCAGGGCTTTAAACCAAAACAATTGATTAAAAGAAGAGCTTACTTCGTCACTACAAGTTACCCAATTCCACATTGCATGTAGTCATTTGTCCATTTAATATAACATTTAAATTAATGTGGGTGAAAGTAGCTTTAAAATGACTCGACCTGACTTGAATCCAGGTTTTTGTGACTCCAGCTATTAAAGATCCTTTGATCTGTCAGTAGATGTGAGCCACAGTGTCACTTGTTTGTCCAACAGACAGTCCACTGAAGTTTTTTTTCATTAAGATGGCAAGAAGCCGGAGAGAGCCTAACAGACTAAACAAGGCACAGGACACTGCGATGTGAAAAAGTTAATACAAAGCAGGCGCTGCACCGGCAACTACTGGAACATTATAGTTATAATTTTATTTACCTGCTCACAATTACATGAGAGTAATTTATAGAGCACTACCAGCTAAATCCACAAAGATAAGTGTTGAAAGTGCATCTAACAATTACACTCAATGATATGGAGGATTTCTTTAGAAGTCATTATGCACCATTTTCAACACATGAAAAATTACTGAATATTATGTTAATCAACACGAACACCTTTGGTACCCCGAAATAAGGAACCAGGGACAAAAAGACGGATTATGTGAAGATGCTGAGATGACTCGATCACCTGCAAATTCACTGGGAACATCTTTTCATCCAACAAAAAAGACACATTCAATGAATCCCGCTATGAATTAGTACAAGTCACAACAAATTCCACTTTGTGTCATCGCCAGTAAAATAACATACAGCACATGTCAACACATGTTAAGCCAAATAATATTACCAATACATTTTTGGAAGCAGAGTAAAAGGCAGACAGAAAATCATTTTTGTGTACTTCTTATACTCATGATTTCTGGTACTCAAGGAACATCCAATTCATATCTCCCACTGAGTATTTCATCCATTGTGCACAGCAGCAAATCTCTGCCCCACTTGTCTGGAAGTGATTGAGCTTACAAAGACTTCTCAAGGAGGAAGGGTTTTCCAGGGGGTAGTGCTCCTCACATGTGGATGGGGCTGAATAGCAAACTAGGTAACATAGCCAGCTATTTCTTTCTTTGTCTGTGAGTGCATTTAGAGTGTCTGTGTGGTAGCCAGAACACATAGATACTCTGTAAATATAATGAAACTTAAAAGATTGTGGAGACCTTACATTTAAGCAAACAATTATTCTGGATGATTCCTTGAGAAAGCACTTTGCCAGTCCCTCATCCCTACTGACACAATGCTTAATAGGATATATAATATGACCAAAGCAAGCAGAACTTTATTAATATAGTACATATTTCATTAAATAAAAAATACATTCACAGAAAAGCATTTCCCCTCAGTCCTAGACATAGAACATTAAAAATGTATATGCAACAGCTAACACAAGGTCTTACCAGGGATGGACTGACAATCTGTGCGTTCGGGAAAAGTCCAGAACGGCCGTCCACGTGACGGCACAAAAAAAGTTGGCACAAAAAAAGTCTAATAAAGCGATATTAACAGCCAACAGCAGGCGGCGCTATCACTTATATGCTACGTGTAAAAAAAAAACTGAGGAAGAAAAGTAGGCCTACTAGCTGGCTATCACTGTAGACCGGCTCTGCTATCACCAGACCATGGCTAGTAGAAAACGTAAGGAGAAAGGTGGATGGGAAAAATTCAAAGAAAAGAGGGCCAAGTCTCTCGAGACTGATGCAGCAAAATGCAAAAAGCTCACAGAGCTCTTTGGTTGCATTGCAACTGCCAGCAGCAGCAGTAATGTTGCATCATGATTATGAAAATGATTGTGCCATTTAGTGCTGTCAAACTTAACGTGTTTAATAATTTCTGTTAGGTTAATTTGAAACATTGAATATGTTAGAAATTAATCGCGGGTTGACCGCGATTTCACTTCGTTGTATATGAGAGGTTGTAGTGAGCTCACTTTTGCTGCTAGGATGAAGACTATAACTATTAAATTAAATGGGAAAACATCAGGCATGCATTGGTACCACTCTAAATGTGCTAACAAACAGGGAAGGGGGCTAAATAATTCACCAAATTTAACCAAAAGTTTAACCAAAAAATCCTAGCTTACACTGTCTGTCTGTCTTACATCAGAGTGCAGTTTATTTTTGTTCAGGTACAGCAAGTAGCCTACTTTATCCTTGAAAGTGTTGTCAGTAATACTCTGTAGGCTACTGTTTTATAATTACAAGTTTGTGTAATTTGGGGTTTCTGTAGCCAGTGACATTTCATTATTTGTATTTTATTTGCAATGCAGATGTAATGGCATTGTACATTTGTTTTTATTTGAAGGCTGAGGCTTCATTAATAAACACAACCCCAATTGTCATCATTAGTTTTGAGATGTTACTTGCTGTGAATACCTTGTCTGATAGGCTCCAGTATTGTGGCATAGTATCAGGACATCCTGGCTAGTGTCTGTCGCGCACGGCTAGGGGCGAATGGCCGGATAATGGGCCCATTTGGGAGAAAGTCCAGGGCTGTTTTTTAGCCCCAGTCCGTCCCTGGGTCTTACAGTCATGGTAGATGTAAAAACAAGAAAGAAAGAAGCTATATTTTGCATATAGACACACAACACAGACTTGTCGATGTCCCACTTCACCTATTTCCAAAACCTTGAGGGACAAGTGTCCTTGCATGCAATGCTGGCAGCAGACAGACTCAGTGATCCACCAAAGCAACGTTCTTCAGTGTATTATGATCAGACAAAAGTTTGAGAAAAGCTATTTTATGTGATGGAGAGGCTTCAGCCTTGGCTCAAAGGTACAAAAGGAAAAATAAGCCTGGGATAGTTTATTATACTGCTGTCATGAGAAACATTACTTGAATGAAGAATTTCAGTATGTGCATATGCAAGGCTTTGATGTTTGTATCTATCTATCTATCTATCTATGTAAACCTATGATGCTTTTTCTTCCAAATCTTCACTTTCATAGTGTAATATTTTTGTAGTTTCCCAGCACTAAAATATTGAATGTTATGTTATTTAATATTGTACAGACCTTCATGCTCCACAGATGATGAATCACTCTGACTTAAGTGATCCCCTGACCTCTGTTCTAGCTGCACAAGCAGGTAAACATTTTACCTTATGCAAAATCTCAACATCTACTGGATGGATTAGCACATCTTGTAGAGATAGTATTTTTACATAGTACATTTTAACATTGTCCTGAGCATGTTAGCATGCTGACTGAAAGCACTCTTTGTCTTGCAGTTGAATTATTTGTCAAAAGAGAAGTATTTGTGGTAGAGCAGTGGTGTTTGTTAGTGTGATTATTCTATACACACCAAATAGTGGCAGACATTGACCCTGGATGCTGACACCCTAACCTCTCTGTATCCAAATTGGCAAATGTATAACTAATATAATGTCAAAACCTCATGAACACCAATTTCATGATTAGTTGCAATGTGGCCAAAATACGTCTATCTGTCTGTCTATCCATCCATCCATCCATCCATCTTGGCTTAGCAGACCTTTAAAGGAGGCAACATTTCTCCAATTCCCAGGATCTTTTAGGGAGTAAGGGATTATTTCTTTGTTTTTAGTGCAAGCTTTGCATCAGCATGTGTACTCTCAAGTTGGATAAATGTTTCCTAATTTAAAGCTGCTATACTCAATATTTTAAATTAACAATGGATCAAATCACCATGTAATCACTAATGTAAAAGAAGCGGCCCATAGTGACAAACCAACTGTTTGCAAACTGCAGACAGACAAATCAACTGAATGTAGATGATTTTGTCCCCAAAATACTTGACTTTGTAGTAGTTTTGTTGTTTCTCCTCATCAAGGGCACTGCATGCTTCTTTTTCCCAACATTTAAAAACTGGTTGCAAAAACTGGTTGCACCAACATTTCACAGGACTCATTTAAACTTTAGGCGCAGTCCGAGACAAATAGAAACAAAAAAGGTAATTTTGAGTTCATTTACTCTTTAAAATATTATTTGGGTACTGGTTCTGGATATCGTGTAGTTTTTAAAGTGAATTTTCCTCTTATACAAATAAGGCTAGTATTGTAAATTTTAGTTTTGATTTATTAAAACTAGTGTGCTCTGGGAGGGTTTTTACACCACCTGGGGTCTCATTTATAAACGTGGCGTATGCACAAAACGGGGCTGAAAATGTGCTTGTACGTAGTGATACTTGTTCCATAAACACCTTGTAAAATCCAACTCAAATCTTTAATACAAATGTGTTCTTAATGTTTAATCGGCGCTGTCTCGCCGTCACATTGTCCGCTACGGAGCACATGCAGGAGGAGGGGATAGCCCGACTGCATGGAATACAGGATAGCATAAAATACCCTAGCATTAGATAACGGCAGAACACAGTGTAAATAAGTAAATATATGTCTTTAAAACTGTGCATATATCATCAAATATCAAAGTCTGGAAATACAGCCGTTAAGCTCTCGCGCAATTGCTACACTTAATGTCCTCATTATCGGTCCTAACTTTAATACTGTTCGTGACAAAACCTGCATGAAGAAAAGTGTTTTTGCCTATTAGACTTTCTTTCATCTTCAAATTGTATCTCGGGGTGGGGGATACCACTAGTTGCTGTGTTGACAAGGTGTTAACAATCACAAATTGTCCTCCAATGGAAGAATCAGGAGAAAAAGAGACTTCAGGGACCATGACGATGACTGGCTAATATGCCAATTTAGATTCCCTAAAGCTAAGCTCTTGGATCTATGTATTGAATTGGGTCCATAGGGCAACGCGCCGGAACTGTGCCATCCCGGTCCAAATACAGGTCATCGCCACTCTAGGGCAAACCGGCTGTTCTAAAGGGAAATGTCAGACAGCTAAGTGTTTTTTTTAAAAATAAATATTATATAATCTTCAACTTTATCACTAAGGCTTGTTTGGATATAATATATAGTTCTGTGAAATCGTATTATATACGTCTGGTATATCGAAGCTGTCCCTGAGTGACGTAATGCCTGCCGTTTTGGATGTATTATTAATACATGTAGTTATAGATCAGGTTTCCCTACACTGTGCAAGAACAGGCCGAAATTATAATTCAATTTGCAGTAATTCCTGAACGTCTGAGAAGTTTTTTGCTTTTTCTCCGCCAGTCATCATGATTCGGTCTAACAACTGCCAGTGTCATTCATATACTGATCAGCATTCACGAGGTGCTTTGCATTGACTATCTATGGTTAAAAATGGGCGTGTACAGGGCGGGATAAGAGGCGGATTCAAGTACTCCCACTTGTAGGTAATCTCTGATTTATAAAGGGAACTTTGCTTTCAGGTGTGCATACACACGGTTTTATAAATCTGACTTTTTTTTGGCGTACGCCATTTTGGGCTTTTGGGTGTACGTACACTTATAGTAAGGATCCTACGCACAGTTTTATAAATGAGACCCCAGGTGATACAGTTACTGGTTTAAAAAATAGCCTTTATTGTAATGAGAACAATGCAGTCCACAGAAGCAGCAGGTTCCATATCTAGTAGGAGGTAATTTAATTGCTTTCCCATATTTAACATATCTTTTAATACATAAGTGTTATTAGAATCATAATCATTTTATATAACGTAACTGTCAGAGAACGCTGCAGGGGAGTCTGTGTGCGCTGTTGTTTTCAAGATGACCATCAACCTGAGCTGAATTAATGAGGAGAGGTTGCAGAAAAACTTGGCTCGCCAGCTGTCAGCATCAGGGTGCCGCACTGCTACGTTTATTTCTGTCAGAGCAGGTCACTGTTTCAGAGACGTGTGCTAAAAAATTGTCAAAACATCTGCAAATGGCAGACTGTGGTTCTTCTGCAGTCGGGATGTACAGGGCCATATATTATAGATGTGTTTCATTGCAAGATAGTATTCTCACATGAAACATAGATAAGACATGTTTATATCAGAAAAAGGATTGTTTTCGGGCTGTCAAAATGATCCCAATAATAGTGAGCTAGAGCAAATTCCTTTTTTTTTGTAACATAGTTTATTTAAGTTTTGTTACAACAAATTAACAATTCAACATGAGGACACGTTGGGCTTGTATATACCCACTCCCCTCCCCTAACCCGTGAAAACATCAGAGGGTAATCAACTTAAGCAATATTGAAAATAAAAACAACAAGTAAAGAAATAATAATAATAAGCATTTGAGCATACAGTACCTTTGAGGTTATTCTGGAGAATATTCTAGACAGTATTTGTCATTGTTTTGGAATGTCGCAATAACAATAAACATTTGTATAAAGCAAGCATAGTTGTCCACGCCCATATTAATAAGAGCATTAAAAACTTGAAAAATGGGCACCCAGATAGCTCAGTTGGTAGAGCAGTGTCCATGTATAGAGGTTTACTCCTCGATGCAGCGGGCCGGGGTTCGACTCCGACCTCAGCCCTTTGCTGCATGGCATTCCCCCTCTCTCTCCCCTTTCATCTCTTCAGCTGTCCTGTCAAATAAAGGCCTAAAATGGCCATAAAAAATTTGAAAAATATCCCTTTTAAAGTACATTGAGAACATCTGCTATTATATTGCGATTAATCACGAGTTAAGTATGGATAATTATGCGATTAATCGCGATTAAATATTTTAATCAATTGACAGCCCTATTATTAACTATTATTTTGCAGTACTTCTATATAATAATCGTTTAAAACAACTCTTAGCACAAGAATATGAAAAAAAAGAACTGTTGTGGTTGTGAGCAATTTCCTTGTCTGTCCGTCTATGCTCATCGTCATTCAAAATGCATTTTGGTGTGCATGTGGGTGTTTCTTCCTGGATGAAACATAATGTGAGGCTCAGTGTTGGGCAAGTTACTTTTAAAAAGTAATTAGTTACAGTTACTAGTTACTTCTTCCAAAAAGTAACTAAATTAGTTATTCAGTTACAAATTATGAAAGTAACTAGTTACTTCAGAAAGTAACTATTGCATTACTTTCAAGTACATTTTTAAATGCTCAAATGTGACCCCACCTCCACCCCTCTTTAATGGAACTTAAAAGACATGTGCATGTTCAATTAGTTATGATAAATCTGAATATTATAATGAAATGGAACCTTAATACAATACATTAACAGAAACAGTGTACACAATTCTAAACAATTTAATGTTGCTGTGGGACAAAGTGAGACTCACCTCCAATCAAAAGCCATGTATGTAGATATTATGTTTATATAGTGGACTGATACAAATAACACAAAACCTCAACAGGCCACAACTGGGCAAAATTAAATAATGCTTGTTAAGCACTATACCAAAAATAAATAACAAATATATACACTCTTTGTAGTGCAAATAACGTAAGTGGCCTGACGTTTATACTTGTGCGCTGGTGTGTGCGTCGAGCCAGCATGTGTGTGTGTGTGTGTGTGTGTGTGTGGGGAGTAGGTGGGAGAAGTGAGAGAGCGAGGGAGAAGTGAGAGAGTGACGGCGTTTAGCTTTCGAGCGAGTAGCGACTCTAGAGTCATATAGTAAGAGAAACAAAGTGTCTCCCCTGTTCTTTCTGACCACGGTGGAAAATCTGTAGCAAGAAAAGTTAAGTCAAGTCTCCTTGATTTCATAACGCCATACCTGTCTCTCTCTCATTGACTGAATCGCTTGTGTTGTTTGCTGTGTGTCCGACTATGCGTACTTTCGAACATCCGTCCACCTCTGCCTTTGATTGGCTTAACATGACATTTCACTCAACCTCAGCCAATCGTCAGCATTTATGCGCTTGCCTCGTGCACTGCCCACTAACCAAGGAAGAACAGTAAAAAAAGTAGTCATGACATCTCTATACCCGATTTTCTGGAGTTAATGAGTAACAACATTTAACAGTAAGTAAAACAGTACTACACAATCTTTTGTTCTTTCAATGGTAATGGTTTTTATCTTTGAAATAAGAAATGAGAAATGCATAACTGAATAGTGGAAGACTTCCAATAATTGCATCTGTAGCTCCTACTTATTAAACTTGTGAAAAAAAGGTCATAAATGAAACACATAGAGTACACCCAGTGGTGGAGGAATACTCAGATCCTTTACTTTACTTTTGTATAAGTAGAAATAATACCATATAAAAATACTCCATGAGAGGTAAAAGCTTTACATTGAAAATTGCAATTACATAAAGGACAGTATTCAAAAGTAAAAGTGTACTCAATTAAAAGTAAAAGTACTAAATATTATAATATTGTTTTAATTATTTCTGATACCAATGTTCATCATGTCATTCCATTCTACGCACTGCTATAATTATTATGAATGGTATTTATGTATCTCTCTCTCTCTCTCTCTCTCTCTCGTTGGGCCTCTGTAAATTATAGAGTGTGGTCTAGACCTACTCTATCTATAAAGTGTTCTGAGATCACTTCTGTTATGTTTTGACACTATAAATAAAATTGTATTGAATTGATATTCAAATGTTGCAGCTGGTCTGGATGGAGAGTATTTGAACTTCTATATACAGTGGGGCAAAAAAGTATTTTGTCAGCCACCAATTGTGCAAGTTCTCCCAATTAAAAAGATGAGAGAGGCCTGTAATTTCCATCATAGGTACACTTCAACTATGAGAGACAAAATGAGAAAAGAAAATCCAGAAAATCACATTGTAGGATTTTAATGAATTTACTTGCAAATTATGGTGGAAAATAAGTATTTGGTCAATAACAAAAGTTCATCTCAATACTTTGTTATGTACCCTTTGTTGGCAATGACAGAGGTCAAACATTTTCTGTAAGTCTTCACAAGGTTTTCACACACTGTTGCTGGTATTTTGGCCCATTCCTCCATGCAGATCTACTCTAGAGCAGTGATGTTTTGGGGCTGTCGCTGGGCAACACAGACTTTCAAATCCCTCGAAAGAGTTTCTATGGGGTTGAGATCTGGAGCCTGGCTAGGCCACTCCAGGACCTTGAAATGCTTCTTACGAAGCCACTCCTTCGTTGCCCGGGCGGTGTGTTTGGGATCATTGTCATGCTGAAAGACCCAGCCACGTTTCATCTTCAATGCCCTTGCTGATGGAAGGAGGTTTTCACTCAAAATCTCAAAATACATGGCCCCATTCATTCTTTCCTTTACACGGATCAGTCATCCTGGTCCCTTTGCATAAATTCAGCCCCAAAGCATGATGTTTCCACCCCCATCCATTCCATCCAAATGCTCTCTAGCAAACTCCAGATGGGCCTCGACATGTACTTGCTTAAGCAGGGGGACACGTCTGGTACTGCAGGATTTGAGTCCCTGGCGGCGTAGTGTGTTACTGATGGTAGTCTTTGTTACTTTGGTCCCAGCTCTCTGCAGGTCATTCATTAGGTCCCCCCGTGTGGTTCTGGGATTTTTGCTCACCATTCTTGTGATCATTTTGACCCCACGGGGTGAGATCTTGCGTAGAGCCACCGAATCGAGGTGGATTATTAGTGGTCTTGTATGTCTTCCATTTTCTTATAATTGCTCCCACAGTTGATTTCTTCACACCAAGCTGCTTACCTATTGCAGATTCAGTCTACCCAGCCTGGTGCAGGTCTACAATTTTGTTTCTGGTGTCCTTTGACAGCTCTTTGGTCTTGGCCATAGTGGAGTTTGGAGTGTGACTGTTTGAGGATGTGGACAGGTGTCTTTTATACTGATAACAAGTTCAAACAGGTGCCATTAATACAGGTAACGAGTGGAGGACAGAGGAGCCTTTTAAAGAAGAAGTTACAGGTCTGTGAGAGCCAGAAATCTTGCTTGTTTGTAGGTGACCAAATACTTATTTTCCCGAGGAATTTGCAAATAAATTCATTAAAAATCCTACAATGTGATTTTCTGGATTTTTTTTTCTCATTTTGTCTCTCATAGTTGAAGTGTACCTATGATGAAAATTACAGGCCTCTCTCATCTTTTTAAGTGGGAGAACTTGCACAATTGGTGGCTGACTAAATACGTTTTTGCCCCACTGTATACTGTTGGGTAGTTCAATCTATAACAATGTATCATATAAGAAGCTGATCATAATGCTTGAATGTAAAAACTTATTCTGAAAAGTAATCAGTAGCTATAGCTGTCAAATATAGTGGAGTTATAGTAAAGTATATGCCTCTGCAATGTAGTAGTACAAGACTAAATGACTTCCTCTAAGAAAGACCATTGTCATTATGTTTTATGTGTAGTTTCTACCATGTTATAATAGCAATAGAAATCCATAAATAAATAAATATATATATATATATATATATATATATATATATATATAGCCTCCCACTATACATATGCTTGAATATACGTCAACTGTATTGCAACTGCAACAGATTGCAAATAAAAAAATAGGCTGAGAAACCTTGACAGTTAAAAGTTCGCTCACCATTAGTCAACTTAACATGATGCCTTTTTCCATTCTGTCAAAGAAGGTGACCTTTTAGCAGGCAGATACTGAAAGACAGCCAACAAATGACAATGCCCCACACAAAGGTCA
The DNA here is from genome assembly GCF_031162955.1 of Sander vitreus. Lineage (NCBI taxonomy): Eukaryota > Metazoa > Chordata > Actinopteri > Perciformes > Percidae > Sander > Sander vitreus. The sequence continues at coordinate 9,268,298 of NC_135864.1, forward strand.
TGTGCTTCTTTAAAAAGGACATCAGAGAAAACCATCTCACTGCAGTCATGAAGAAAGTGGTTGGGGACTGAGTAAAAACTGTATTTCTTAGGCAAACTGGTTGCAGGAATGTGATAAGTATTATTTAGGGCTGAATGCCAGACAGATGCTGACAATAAATTTGTGGTGATGCCTGAGTTTTTTCTTCCCCTTTTTTTGCAAGAAGGGACTTTGTGTGTGTGTTTGTGTGTGTGTGTGTGTGTGTGTGTGTGTGTGTGTGTGTGTGTGTGCAATCTTGATGTAATTTAGTCTGACAAGTGACAGTGATGCTTTACTACTCTGAGAACCCACAATGGTGCTTGAATGAATTTTGAAAGGGCTATATGGGAATTTCTGGAAGAGTAACATCTTTAACACTAGTCTCCCGACCATGTGATACTGCCATCTGGCTCTTGAAACAACTTAAATGGGTTCATGGTTTTTGGAAGCATCCTACTGTCTTTAGTCAAAAGGTACTGCTTTCTAAAGTGATGAGAGTGCATGCAGCCTGAAGTGGGGTCAGAGCGCTTTCATGAGGAGCCATCATGTTGATCTGCCAAATTGGAGAGACTGTGAATGACAAGGGTGTATCTTCTTAACATAGGCATAAAGCAAAGGTCTTCACACCAAACTTGGCTTTTGACCGAAGGTGCCACAGAGTGCAGGGACTGTCATGTTTGATTTAGATTTGCTCAAACCAGGTATTGCTTGTTTGAAAGAAGGAAGGGGCAAGCATATATACATGTATAGAGAAGTATGCTATTACTCTATACAAACAAAAAGGGATTTTAGACAAATCTGTAAAGCTTGTTATCAAAGGAAGAGGGCACATAATGCAAGAATTAGTCTTAGCATTTAGCATGTGTTTATTTATATTCAACAAAAGTGAATTGTATTTTTAAATACAACTCACACAAAACAAAATTTGACTCAATCAAAGCATAATCATGGCTCACTCCCTATCATATATACTCTATATGAACCGTATAGACGTCTTGTCTCTAGTGAAAATCTATACATGCATAGAGATTGACAACCATTGTCAAGAATGCACCATGTTACCTAACCCTAACCCTAACAATGCTATGTCCAATTTAATCAGTATGTTTTGGAGTGTTGCCAATTCAATTTACTTTAAGCTGGAAAGTGATTATGCAAATGCCATTTGAGAATGTTGAACAAGATGCTATACTGTCAATAATTGGAGGAAAATACTATGAAAAACAATTCTTAAAAAACACAGGAAGGAACACAGCTTCTATTTTGGCTCCATTTCAACTAAGAAAGTGCCCAATACATCATGAATTATTGCCAAGATCATCCTGTCCAGGTTTGCCTTTCATCAGATTTTTAAGTGTTGTGCTCAGCATCTGCAGTAAGCGCTGAGGTTCTCTGCTGACCTTGGCCTAGTTCTGCATGAAATCTGTGATCTCTCCTTGCACCTCACACAACAGACTGACCTCTTCCATACTGTCAGTCCAATGAGGCCTCATTAAAATGGTCTGTGTGGAGAGGTTGGATGCAAAGCACCCACCTCTCCTTTCCACTGTCTGAACTTCAAAACATGTCATCACATATAGACTATAGGCATTAACATCTTATTAAAGCGCCTCATAAATAAATTCAATGAAGTGCTTTGATTCAAGATCTCCTATAAACACATGACATTTGAGCATATGGTTATACTGTATCTCTGGAGTTACACTATAGACAGCAGCCTATACTGAAATGCTTTTATGATTCTGTAGCATGAAAGCATTTTAGTATAGGCTGTGTTGCACAGATTTAGTATAAATTAATTAAAATATGTGTTATACCATCCGCGACCCGACCCCAGATAAGCGGATGAAGATGGATGGATGGATGGATGGGTTATACCATGTAGTGCTGATTTATCGACACAGAACTACCATAACTTATATTAGTCATTTAGTCTGTTGGTTCCTTTAGAATGAAAACAACTTTATACAAATACCATACAAAAGTGAAAAAAACAGTGCTCTGAGGAGAACCTGGAGAACATGTTGCTTCCCAATTCCAAAACATGGCTACGTAGGCAAGACCCTGTTTCCTAGAAATTATGTTTATATGCAACTAATTAGCAAAAGCAAATATGTTTAAAAAGGTAGCATGATGTTGAATGGATTATTAATAACTCCTTAATATTTTGCATTGATAAAAAGATTATGGTCTGGTTTAATACAGAAAGAAATCTGCAGTGACGAAAAACACGTGTTTATTAACATTTTAGCCAAACCACGATCTTTCACTTAACTTAACCTAAAGTGCTTTAGTTACCTGAACCTAACCACAGGCTGGACTCAGGATGCAAACCCCAGACTCCGAGTGTCAAAGTCCTGCGCTTTGTACACCTGACATCTACCCAGAACACCCCTGTGACTTCTGTACATTAGATAAATGTAGTGCTTCAATCACTCAAAAACCAATTGCCTTTGAAAATAATCCAGGCAGCGATTATGTTTTTCACCACAGTGTAATTGGGGAAAGGGGTACGTATTAAAAGTGCGTAAGTACAACTTTAACTGTCCCAAATCACAAAGTAACCATATGGTATCTGCAGTGATTTGATCAAAAAGCTGTACTCAACTTGCTTTGTGTATGTGTGTCAGGGGATTTCTGGCTTTCAAGGGACTCCGTTTTAAAAGTGCATGAAATTACAGTCTCTGGTACTTTATGCAACCATGTCTGTACACACAGTGGGGACAGCTCGATCTGAATGTGCCTTTTGAAAACCACAGTCTTTAAGGTATTATCGAGAACAGAAAGATGTGTTTAAAATTCATATACGTCTAAAGCACAAAAACAAACTTGGTATCAGTATCAAAACTTTGTGGTATCAAAGGTGTGCAGTGTAATCCCCGCTTTCATGTCCCACTCTGTGAGTCTGTTCCAATCCATTTCCCTAACTTTAGAAATAAGCTCCTCTCATTGGCGCATGAGCGCCAGTGATTGGCTGCTTCACATGTTTGTTTGTTGTTTGCTTTGACCAGAGAGACAGTCTACAGAGTACCTTTGATGTGAGGACTGTCTATGATTTGAAATGGGAGCATAGGCACTGGTGGATGTCCCAGCTGACTTATCCCTGCTTCAGTGTTATTGGGGGCTCATCCTATCAAACAGTGGGAAACAAAATCATAATTAAAGACATTTGTAGAGGGGATTCAGCTTTCATTATAGCACAAGCCAGCATAAAGCTCCCAAGCCTGGTACATGCTCGGCCAACAATGTCATAAAGGACAATATGGCTGCTGTAAGGTCCGCAGTGACAAGGCCAAATGACTCTCTAACCAGAGATAATCAGCTTTGTATGTCATGTTGACATGAACACAGTGTTAAGGCATATTGCACTTTGATGCTGGCAACGCTGGCACAAAGCTGATTTTGAAAAATGCAATAGGAGAACACAAAGGGAGATATTCCCGTTGTGCCTAAGTGGCATCTGTATCAAACAACAATCAGGAAGCATAAGTTAGGAGGGGCTTAGTGCATTAGGACTTAAACGAGCGAGGGCACTTTATGTCCATCCTGTAAAGCTTCAGACTGATACCGGATCCATTCAAGGAGTTCTGTCTTCTGGCTCTACTTACTTGAAAGGTAGACAAAGGCTGGCTTGGTTACCAAGAAATGAGAAGCACTGATGTACTCCTCTGCAACAGTCACCAAATGAACAGCAGCCAATGTTTAGAACAGACAGTGCCCAGGCTCCGGTTGTTTTCGACATAAGCAATGTTTATTAGGCATTTCTACCTTATGAGGAGTAAGTACAGAGTGGAAAGATATAGATGACTGCAGATCAAGAAGGATAAATGCAGCAAAGGTTGTGAGGCTGATTTTATATCCACCTTTTAATGAGCACATAATGTGGTGCGCACCCTGAGCCACAGAAACCCCATCAGGGTTTGAGAATTGTTTTGGTAGCGACGATAACAACACCGAAACCTTAACATCTTCAGTAGTTTTTTAAGAAAAATTACAAAGCCACCTCACATAGCAGTAGTAGCTAATCTATTCCACCCACAGACTGGTGAGGAATGTATTATACAACCAGTAGTGTTTCAAAAATTGCCTGAATCACCCTTCACTGCAATCTTTATTCCAGGGCTGTAAGTGAAAACAAGACAACACAGTAAAATTGTATGTGCACATATATAGCTGTACATACTCACACATAAACCCTCAAACTCAGCTGCACAAATCAATATCAAACTTCTTAATTTTTGCAGTTATTTGACAAATGAGGGAATGAGGTAGCATTAATATGAAGTGGGGGATACAAATCACAGATGATATCAGTACACACAAGAGTAAACAGTAATGTTATCTTAGCAAGACCTGAACAGGGCAATGGATCATTTAATTGTCAGTGAACAGAATGTGATTTCCTGCAGGCAGACTAAATTGTGATAATCATCTTTTGTTTGCATCATACATAAATTTGTCTTACCTCCACAGATGGTGAATTAACTTCACATTATGGTACTGTTTATTGAAACATTTCAGTGTGTTCATGTATTCAACATGCGGTATATGTATACATTTTCTTTACAGGCTGAGGGGAAGACAGACTGGAGTTACAATAGAAAAGTAAAAACCTGGGCATCAGTTTTAAATCTATCATAAGTCTCTTTACATAACTAGAACAGTGCAGTCAGATTGTTCCTCCCGTCTCCCTTACAGTCAAGATGGCGGCAAAGATAACTCAAACTGGGATTTATTTATCTCGTATCATGCCTAACTTTAGTGGTTATAACATGTTATGGAATTAATCTGCAGATGCACTTGTTCAGAATGAGACCAAACTTGTCTATGCATATGCAAGTTTTTGAGCCGCCCACAACAATGGCTAACATGTGGCTTGTAACAGACTACTGTAGATAAGGCTTGTTTTTAGCCTAGCCAATTGCCGGAAACACCTTTAGCAGTTGTTGATCACTTGCGGCCCCTATCGGGCGGTTAAGTGGAGGGAGGAGTCAACAGTCAATGATAGTTTTTTCAAAAATTGTGAATCACTGCAACCACAAAAGGTCCTTGAGCAATGATAGGTCCAGTAGTGCGAGGGTAGCTGCGGACAGACACATACATATACACATACACATACAGACAGACCACACATGCACACACAACCGGACAAATGATCTGCTCCAGGATTAAGCCTGGCAGAAATAATAATGTGAGCGTCCCCGTTACGAAATCCATAATTTAAAACAAACTCATGACATTTCCACAGATATCTGAGAACCACACTTCTTCTCCCCTCTTCATAAGGCATAAACAGAAGGGCACAGTAATGCCTAAAAGGCGGCATTTAATTCCAATCCATTATTAAGAGCAGGTATGTATATGATCGTGCAGCACAGCAGCCCACACTTTGTATTCAAAAGCGTTTTCTGGCCCCATGCAGTTGTATTACTTTCAGTTACAGCTCATGAATAACATCAAACAGACCATGAAGTGCATAGAAATAGAAAATGTGATAACTACGAGGGTGTATCCAGCCACTGTTTGAAGTACCTTTGAGCCTTCGAATCTTGAAATGTGGGTACAAGGAAATGCACATTGCTGTAGTGCTATGTAATAAAAATCACAGGGTAAATTGGTTGATTAGAAGATTATGGACATAGTATGAGAGAAGAAATAGCCAAATGCGTACTAATAATAAAATCAGAGGCTGCAGCTTTCTAATGTTGGCTTCAAATCAATATTTATTCAAACCCACATCAGCCTGACTCCTGCCTTTTGGAGGATCTTGGAAAATACATTTTTACATTGAATAGTGTATTTCATTATCTATTTTCTCCACTTACATGAGGCACACATGCTTACAAGCCTGTATTGGTATTTGGAGCAGATTATTTATTGTACACCTACCACTGAAGCATGCCAAATGGTTGTAGAAATGCAAAGGTTTTCTAAAGACCACATTCTGTATTTCAGTAAAGCAGCCATCAAGCTCATCTGAACACAGAGTGGAGGGCTAGCTCATCAAATTCTTTGAGCTTTGTCAGGTTAAATTCATTACATATCCGAGGAAAACAAGGCAGTTAGCTATATGGTTTTACTAATTATTCCCTGTCAAACATGGATTGGGAAGGCTTACCTTTAATCAAAGAAATGAATCATTACTACAACTGAGAAATTCATGATCACCGTTATAATTCTATTATGTAAAATACTGTTGACCCCTTGCATAAAAGCAGCAGGGGGACACACTCAAATGGGACCGGGTGTATTTTTAAACAAATGTATTCAGAATGATCCCCTCTGTATTTAAAAGCACATACAATACATCTGAGTCACTGTAATGACTGTTCATTCCATCTTTGATGATGTTGAGACACAGGTGTTTAATCCTTTAGAACAAAAATAAATATCTGGATTAAAATTGACAGAAGTCATCATGCATTTAACTTAATGAACTGTATACTTAATATTTTTTTGTTGTTGTTTTTTTAAGATTATTTTTGGGGCATTTAGGCCTTTATTTGATAGGATAGCTGAAGTCTGGAAAGGGGAGAGAGAGGGGGAATGATATGCAGAAAAAGGGCAGCAGGTTGGAATCGAAACCGGCGCCCTACCCAGGCACCCCCTTACTTGTGTTTTTATTTGTATTTTTTTTAGCAAATAGCTTGAGATCAATTATTTGGAGTAATATGTTATTCAATCAGGGCACATCTGATGTAGATGTAGATTTCAATTGTGGTGGAAGAAAGGGCTTGATATAGTTAATGATTTATAAAGAACAGCTTTGAAGTATAAAATGTCAAGGAAACATTTCTTTAAATGTTTGCAGATACAAAGCTGTATTTTTTCTGCACAAAATAAAAGACTGGTACAATGTAAATGTAATGATATACCTTGTAAGATTGACTTTTCTCTTTTACTTTTTTTATTTGTATTTTATATTTGGTAGTTTTCAATGTTGTTCACAATCCTTTTTTTAATATACATTATTTAGGTGTATGTAAAAAGAGAGAGAAGTAGAAAGAAAGATGAGGGAAAGGTTTGGGTTTTTGTTTCTTTTTTGCCACATTCGGATTTGTATATGCTATTTAAAAAATATATGCTGGAAAAAGGCAAGCACATTTTTTGGAAAAGAAATAAATAAATATATAATAATAAATAAAAAGATAGGGCTTTGTCACGTCAAAGGAGGTGTGCATAGGGGGAAGATCATTATCTATCTATCACGGTTCAAGAATGGTTTGGTCTGATATGAATGCCCTCTTTGATCAATCACTGGAGATCACGGAGGACATTCACATCTGACGCCATACACATTCTTCAACTGAGGTAGAGGTAATGATCTCCCCCACTGGAAAAGTATATGTGGACCTCTGAGTTACAATTATTTTGCCACAAAACTGTCTGGTGTCTTTAAAAGTAAATTTCTGTACCCTGTAGCATATATATATATATATATAAATTGTTTTCTGTATGTCTTCCTGTTTGTAGGACAGACAGAGTTAAAGTCCTTGTATGTGCCATTATACTTGACCAATAAACTTGATCATTATTCTGTATGCCATCACCCCTCATTCATCCCAACAGGTTGGATAAGGTATGTGTACTTTGTTTAATCCAGTAATTTGATAGAATAGATCATAGGCATAGATAGAAATAAATGTCTTCCCTTCCATGTTAAACACCCGCTCTCCCCAGGCAGTTTGTGAACACAGGCTGTGAGGGGACTGAATTTGTTTTTCTACCGCTTCAGCAAATATTTAAGCTATTAAAAATGAGAGCAGAATAGGACTTGCATGCTGTTCTTCTTATAATTTATTATTTATTATAATTCTGCTTTTATGTTTATCTCTCCAGAGTGAAGACTGAACTTGTGTTGACTGAACTCCAATCAGCCTTGCGGGTCTTCACTCTCACTTTGTCAGCTCTGATCCAAACAAAAGCAGTCTTTGACTAATCACTACACCCTGGCACTAATGCAGATCAAATAAGGACTGATGGTGAACCTGATTCAAATTGCAATTTTTTTTTCACTTCACAGAACACTGAAGCACACTCTGTATTCAACAAACACTAACACATTTAATATGAAGCGCTTTCACAGCCACTTTTTCTTATTGACCGCTTTTCCGACTTGGCAGGCATGCAGTTATTAAGCCATAATAACTTACTGCAGGCCTCTCCTGTATGCTGCATTTAACATAACGGAAACAGCATATTGTTGTCTTTTTGCACAAATATAATGTACCAGCAAAACCCTAGACAGGCTCCAGTATGTCCAAAACTCTGCCGCCAGGGTCCTCACCCACACCAAGACCTGTCAGCACATCACTCCAACCCTCATCCACCTTCACTGGTTCCCAATTAAGTCCTGCATCAAATATAAAACACTCCTTCTCACCTACAAATCCCTCCTTGCCCTGGCCCCACAGTACCTCTTTGACCTCCTCCATCCATACACCCCACCACGAAACCTGTGGTCATCAGATGCTGGCCTGCTCGCCATTCCCCACACCAGACTCTGTACCTTCAGAGACAGAGCCTTTAGTGTTGCAGCCCCATCACTCTGGAACACCCTCCCTGCAGATATCCGAAATGCTACATCCGTGGACATTTTTTAAAAACTCCTGAAACACCACCTATTTACCACAGCCTATAACCTCCCTCAGCTTAGCCACAGTAATTCTGTAAAGTATCCTTGGGTTTCATGAAAGGCGCTATATAAATAAAAGAAATTATTACTATTATGTATGTTTCTGTGGGCTACCAACCCAAACAGAAGATACAAAGGTAAAGATGGAATACACTGCCTCACATCTGCAGATACATTGCCACACAGATCCCATTTTTCATTGTTTAAGCTCACTTTGACAAATGAGTCCCAATGATAGCTGGGAATTTGTGCATAACAATTGATCATCCCATGAAGCTGTGCTGAACCTGCATGAAAACCTTGATCTATTGACTCAAATGTATGAGGAGAGCAAGTAATGTTTTGATGCCCTAATTGGTGATCTGAATCTTCATTATTCACTTGTTTAGCAGACAACAGTTTATGGCACCACTTCATCCTGTTTGTGCAGTCAAAGGCATGAACACTGATAACAAGATGGCTGCTCGTTCATTAAGCTGCTCAGACAAAATTAAAGAAATGAGCAACAGAGGCACCTTTTGTGCACTTCACCACTTTAGCTTCCATAATTGTTGTCATAACTTATTTCCAGGCATTACATTTCCCACCTTTGTGACTGTCTGATGTCTTTCACCTGTTTCCCAGCCCTTGTGTCACCTGCCCCTTGTTAACCCTTGTTTGTGTATTTAGTCTCTGTGTTTCCTTTGTCTGTTGTCAGGTAATTGTTTCTGTTTTTGGCATTGTGTGTGTTAGTCTACCCGTGTGTACCTCGGTATTCCTGTTCCCTGTCATTCCTGTTTTTCGGGATTCTGCCTGTTCCTGTTTTTGGGATTCTGCCTGTTCCTGTTTTGGAATCCTGCCTGCTTGCCTGCCTGTTTCTCTCTGAATTCAAGGATAGTTGCCACGTGTTGGAATTGTTTGTTGTACTTTGGAGGACGCCATTTCCACATGGTCGACGCCAAAAACAAGAGACACTTATTAACTGGGCACGCTCTAGAGAGCGCACTGCACCCACCACTGGATCCCCTTTCCCCTTGCACTATTCTCTGTATATATTTATCTTTATTAAATCACCTAAACATAGTTCCTGTGTCACGTCTGCTTTTTGGTCCAACCTCCAGTTCCGTTCCGTAACAGGTACAGCTATTTCTATTTTTATAGATGATGTCATACACTCATTCGCATATTTATGATGTCATTACGCAATAATTTGCATAAAGCTTTGTGGTTGTTTCAGCAAGGTAGATAGTAAGAAATATAAATCTTTAGCCAAATAATAACAAACTCATTACGGGAATTTATATTAAATTATAATTATTACTTACGTAGCCTATCTTTGAAGTAAAAAAGAAATTCTACAAAGGGTGGGAGAAAGATCGATAAAGAATTCTCAAAAAAGGCTGGCTTGCCCAGGGCCATGCCAGCTCAGAGGCATCTTTCTCCTTCTCTTAAAGGCAGCTACACACCGGGCCGATAATCGGCCCTTGGACAGTCTGGCGAGGTCAGTGACTCGAGTCTGTTCGGTGTGTTCCCTGCCGTCGTCCGTTGGAGGAGCTGTCGGCATTCATTTTGGCCGACCTGACATGCTCAGTCGGAGACAGGGCAGTCGGGACTCACCTGGAAATGGCAAGCGGGATGACCGTGACTAAGCCTCTCAAAATCTGACGAAAATCTTTTAAACTGACCTTTGTCGATCTGAAATGAAGACAGATTCAGCAACTGCATGGCCTATTTCTCGCTTAAAATGTTTTCAGAAACACGTTTTGGTGAACTATTTTAGTACAATATGAGATCGTATTCTGAATGAGTCGCCATTAATGGCCAGTTGAAAAATCCAAAATCCAGAAGCAGCAGCCAGACCCACGTGACGCGTTCGTCCAATCAGCCGCCGGTTTTCATTTTTTGAGCGACAATACAGATAAGCCCCGCCTGCTGTTATGGAGACGTATTACGTCTCGTCGCTTTGGTGTGTTCTGAGGCATTTTTTTGACCAACTCGGGGAGACTGATCAGTCCAACTGCCTTTTCTGCCAACGGTCGGCCTTCTGTTTGGTCTGTAACGGCCTTAAAACATCTATGGTCGCGTCCCACTGTCTCTCGTACCTACACCGGCCCCCGCACCCTGTCCCCCCTCCCCTTCTACCTGCCTGCGCAGTGCCGCTGCACATGAGGAGAAAGCAGAGAGGGGAGGGGCTGCTCCTCAGTTACAGAACAGAAGAGAGAGGAGACTGTTTTGGCAGCCACAAGAGAGAAAGCCTACCTCGCGTGCTCGCCGGACAATACTGGCTTCTTTTCAACAGAAAGTGACCAGATTTGTCGTTGGTTGCTTTTGTGAAAAAAAGTCGCTCAGGGGGTTTGAAAAGTCGCTAAATCTAGGACAAAGTCGCTAAGTTGGCAACACTGACATAGCAAAGAACACAGTCTGAATGTACCAGGAAATGGTACAGCCCAATGGGGAGTGAGGGCTTGAAAATCATATTTCATTAGATTATTTCCTGAATTGTTGGTATGTGATGGTAATACTGAATTTAAATACATACAATTTTGGATAGGCTAACATTATATTTTATAAAAAAAATTTCAGTACCCCCCAAACTATTATTTTCACCCCTTTTGGGAGGGTCCAAGTCTCATCCAGACTAGACTAGGTTGGACCCCCCCAATACCCCCTGTAATTCGAACAGTGTTCCACGCTACCTGAGTGCCCATAGTGGTGGTAGATGCTTAATGTATATGCTAAATTGATATGCATGTCACATTGTGCTGTACATGTGTGGCTCTGCTGTCCCTGTTTTATATGCATGTTCTGTGTTGCAAGGTAACATGTTGACCTGTCTCATTATCAAACAGCATATTCCAGCTGTTCATGACTCTGATTCAGATTACATTCTCTAATGCAGTGAATTTACAGGACACGAATAACATCTTACAGTCCTTACCCAGAAAATGACCATATGGGTCAATTATGCAAGCAGCTTACAACAACCCATAATTACGTTTCTTGTTGTCGGCGACCTATTGTGGCTGTAGTAATAATCATGAGAGCAAATGAGGAAGTTAGTTGACAAAGTATAAGAGCGCTGAATTCCATGTAAGAAGGGAGGCCGGGGTGGTGGATGGGTCAAGAAAATTTACGACTTTCACTTAGGAGACCGGGTTTGATGTCCTATGTGAAGTATTTCTGTTGCCTAAACTTAACTAGTTCCATTTTACAATGTTAACTACGACTTTCAAACTGACTTTAAAACTGTGATAATATAACATTTTTACCACTGCAATGTACAGTTTCAGGTTCATAAACTGAAGTGAAACTTAAAATGTATATTTTGCTGTGTAGTTGAATGTGTTACAACCTGTATTGAATGTGTAGATGGGAAAGTGGGTTCCTATGAACTTTTGTTGGAATTCCGCAGCACGACAATAATTCAAATGACAGATGGAATCCATTTTCACAGATTTCACAGTACAGTTCCTGCCAAAGACGTGGATGATGCCCACATTAAAATTAATAAGATGGGGTTAACCATACTGTACATCTATAAGCTTGTGTAATTAAATATCATTTTCCTACAGTATATGTGTGGCCTTTTCTGTCATTATTTGTTTTGGGGTAACACGTTCAAGTGACACATTTTCACTTTATGACCCTCATAAATCTCTCTGTACAAAGAGCAATTTTGCATAAGTGCCACTTTGATTATTCGTTGCACTTGTGCAGATTTAAATTAACTACGTGCCAAATCTGCAGTGACAATCAGGTATGCTACATAAAGATTCAGCTCACAGTGTTTTGTTGTTGTACTAATGCAAGACTGTTAGAGCCAGGGTTATCACAGTGAGCCTTGGATTGCTGTTGGTTTTTCTAGTGGATGGTGTTGATTTCATCATGATCATCATAATGATTAATATCCATGTCAGCTACAGCAACAAGTGAAAGAATCAGGTAAGCAGAGAGTGGATGTGCTCTCCAAAAATAAGACGCTAACCTTTCCCTCCTTGATGAAGAAGTGGTATTTGTAAAGCTGCTGGGCATCTCTTCATCACGGCAGGGGCACTGACCTATTGTGAAAGCTTTGTGTTTCCATTGACATTAGAACAAATCTGAATGGTACAATTGTTAAAGGGGTGATAGAATGCAAAACTGATTTTACCTTGTCATAGTTGAATAACAACAGTTCGGTGGGTAAATAGGACATACATAGAAGCTCAAAATCCCATTGATACCCCTTTACTATGCAAATCTCACATTTTGAAACTGCCGCTGAAAACAGGCGAATCTCAACAAAGCTAAAAGTTGACGTCAACATCTCAACCCCTGGTCTTTGTCACGCCCCAACATTTGCATAGGCTACACCACTGACCTGAGGTCAGCTTAGTCTTCTGAATCTAGCTAGGTCACGCAGATCTCCAGAGGTCCGCTATTTAATTACTAAATTCAATTCTGAGACTTTGTTATGCAAGAAATCAACTATCTAGATGTCAAATATGGGCCATTTTACGAAAATTGATGGCTAATTGCAAATTGTGTATGACTGTGTGTCGCAGTTCAGCAGGAGCTCAGCAGGCTACATGACAGCGGCCGGTGCTGCCTCGCCGCCCCGTGTCCTACTTCATAGACTCCGGCTCGCTGTGAGCTAGCTGGATCTCCGTCACCAAGGGAAGCCTGCGGCGCTCCATACCCGCGCAAAGTCACCGTTTCTGGGTTACCGGACTACAAAATGCCGAGGCCCTGATGGAGCTCCAGGACCTGCAGCTAGCCGCGATCTTTACCCATACGATTGAAGGGACAGTAGCAGCTAACGAAATCCCTAGCTAATGTTCACAAAAATGCATTAAATTGAAATTGGACACCATTGTTAGCTTTATTAGACCTTGGGGTAGATGTTATATAAGTAGCGTGATGAAATTCAAACTGTAAATATACTCTAATTATGCCGAAAGTGAAGCTAACTAGCCGCGACCTGTACACATGGGATTGAAGGGATAGTAGCAGCTAACGAAATCCCTAATGTTCACAAAAATGCATTAAATTGAAATCGGACACCATTGTTAGCTTTATAAGACCTTGGGGTAGATGTTATATAAGTGGCGTGATGAAATTTAAACGGTAAATATACTCTAGTTATGCCAGCAGCTGGCAGTCAGGGGCTCGGGGCTCCGCAGAGCTCCGCGGAGCCCCGAGCCCCGGTAGTCCAGTAACCGAGAAACTGTGACTTTCACTGGGTATGGAGGTTGCTGTTTTCTCGTCAGACTGTGTGGAGCTCCTAAAGTCCGACACGTCTTACGAAATTTGCAATTAGCCATCAATTTCCGTAAAACTGCCCATATTTGAGCTTTATATAGTTGATGTCTCGCTTAAAAAAGTCTCAGAAGTGAATTTAATAACGAAATAGCCCGACAAACAATGTATAACTTTGCAGTGTCTGAAATATGAGACCTGCTGTCATGTCTCCAATGTGTTTCTATGGGGTTCGCTCAAACCAATCAGCGCGCAGCTCATCTAAATATTCATGAGCATACCATATTTGGAAAAAAAAGCTCTTGTTCCAAATAGAGCCATATTCACAGGGTAGTTAAGGGCAAAATAAAATAGCATTCGGGCAATTTTCAGCCAAACCAATGTTACATACCCTATTAGGAGACCTTAAGGAACAGTGTGAAATACCCTATATAATCATTCTATCACCCCTTTAAAGTATGACACATTACTTCCTCCTGAAATATATTATCTCAGATTAGTGTGCCAAGAAATTGCGGATGCCAAGGATACAAAGCCTTTTATATGATTATTTTTTTGTCTTAGATATTGTAAAATCACACTTGCTGTCAAATTGATTTTGACAGCAGGTCTTCTGTTAACTTGTTTGTCTTCTTTTCAGTTTGACAACTAATGTTACATTTTTTCAGGGACAGTTATACAGATATCACTTCTAACATGAATAACATTGTGTCTACTAAATCTTGAGATTAAGACTGTGTACAGTGGAAAATAACACATTGTTATAAGCTTATTCATTTAAAAAAAATTAGAAAAATTCTACTAAATAATATATATATAATAATTAGGGCTGTCAAAATAACGCGTTCATTTCGATTAATTAATCTGAGAAAAAATAACTTATTTTATTAATTAATCCATTCCATACTGACGTTTGCATACAGACGAAAATCTGGTGCCACTGATATGTCTGCGCTTCTCTCTGCTGCTCTGAAACAGACGTTACAGGAAACACAAACCCCGCTGCATGTGACGCTAGTTAACACAATACTCAACAGCAGCTAACGTTAGCCTACCGCTAGCTAGTTAACACTATACTCGACAGCAGCTAACGTTAGCCTACCGCTAGCTAGTAGCTGGATTAAACACGGTTAAAATGCTGACAGCTAACGCTAAACGGTGTAAAATTTGACTGTGTTTTACTGTAGAGGATTCAACACCGGGATGTAACAATCTGCAGCTGCCATCGGAGAAACAACACAGCCGGTGCGTTCAATGAAACTGGTAAACTACAGTCTCGTTATTGTAAATGTCCTTTTCCTATCTGGTTGTTGTTGTTATTGTCGTTCAACAGCAATTTACTAGTGAAATAAGTTATTGTGATTGTTATTCATTATTATTAAATCATTTCATTTTGACCATATGGCCTTAGCAATAAACAAGCCGTTCTTTAATGTCACCAACTGTTGTTTAGTACCCTTTTTTTTTATTTTATTTTTTTACTTTCTTAAAAAGTATCGGTTCAGGCACCGTTAATTATGTATGCGATTAATTTCGATTAATTAATCACAGAGTATGTAATTAATTAGATTACATTTTTTAATCGATTGACAGCCCTAATAATAATATCATAATAATATCTGAATGTGTGACAATATCAAATGCTTGAGTGCCATTAGAAAAGTAGCAAAACAGAATTTCAACTGGATTTTGTCCCCATGCACTCCAAAGGATTTTTACTGATCACCACAGTTTACAGTAAACTAGGTCCTCTTGCAAGGTTGACAGCTCAGAAAAATGCATCCAGTAATAGAAAGTAGGGAGAAAAATGGGTAGAAAGTGCAAATTAGCCTCAAATTTTAACACAAAATACTTTTTTCGTTGTTCTCCTGTCTCCAAATCAACCACCATTCTCAATAGTGGTGGTTGATATACAGTAGTATAGGCTACAAATGCTAAGCCTGTATAAATGCTGGAAAAGTGTTTAAACACATGCCGTAAAATATGACATTATGATTCTTGGATTACTGAATTAAAATAAAGGAAAAAGAAGGGAGTAGATTAAGCAGGGCACTGTTCAGAGCCATTGTAGCCACCAACAGAGTCAGATCTGCAACACTATGTAGCACCACGAAGATGATCCTGAGCAGGCTATGATAACAATATAATACACATCAGATTGAATCAAGCAAGCAGTATAAATAAATAAAAATTGAATGGACAACATGATAACACGGCATATGGAAACCCCCCAAATTGTCAGACAAGAATCATATTATATTTTGTATTAAATTCACTTCACACTTGAAGATGATGATTATATATTTTCCACACTGTTTGCTAGCTCATTACAAAATGCAAATATACAGACACTTGTATTTTCCTCTATTTCTGGAAAATAATGTGGTTTGTGGGACATTTTTATTTTTCCATAAATCAAATCTACAGTTATGGGAGTCTTTGTCCTTCCTCTCACTATTAAACTATCCCTGTATGGTGCCTCCCATGTCTTATAAAATGTACCATATACCACCATTTGATTTGAGGGAAGGCACACTATAAAGCACCTATAATATAAATATATATACCTTTATTGCAATATCCTTGCAGTCAGTGAATGAATTTAATATGCCTTCCTTGTACATCTATACTTTTCAAAGTAATGCCACATACTGTTGGATGACTTCAGATGTATTATATTTATGTTGAAATGACCTTGTCCTAATTTGCAATTGGCGGCCGTGATTTATAGTCTTGGTTCTAAGAACTACAGTCATAGACAACATTCAGTATTATGTTCAATGGCGGTGCACAGTGGCAATGTAGTGAGCAGAATGTGTTTCATACAGTGCAGTGAAAAGTAAGAGAGGGAAATCAGTGAGTTTTAAAAAACAATTTGCCTTTGCATCTTGTCTCACATCTGTAGTGACATTCAACCATAACCGCATTATTTCCCTGCTCTGCCTATCCCTAACCTTATTGTAATTATACTTTAGTTTCTACCCCTTTATATTGAAAGAATGTCCGTTTGAAACATACATTTTAAGAGTACAATTTCAGCAGATGTTTATGATAAATATTCTGGCTAATACACTGAAGAAAACAAACAGATAAAATAACTTGGGAAGGATGACATTTCCTTCAAAAGGTATTCAGCTATAAAGGAAATTGCAGAAGGATGTTTGGCAAGAATAATTTGGGAACTTGGGAACGTAACAAGCTTGATTTTGTTATTACAAAATGTACATGAGGGCAAGTACAGTCAACAATAAGTATGCTTTTGCTTGTACAGTACATCTGATACTTATTTAGGGAAAATGTACTCATTGTGATGAGTCTTAACCGGTTTTACCTCAGCAAGAGTTCAATATCTATGGGGAACAATCTCTGACCTCAGCATTTCCGACAACCAATCAGGATAACATCCTCCTTAGCTGTTTTTATTGAGACATTAGGTATGTTTTCTCAAATACCAACTCACAAACTGTCAAATAAGCTGCTGATATTCACTGCAAACAACCAATGTCACCTGACTGATCCAGCATTAGTGCCAATAACTGCACACCAAGATATCTTGTTAAGTAAAGGATGGATTTTAAGCACAACACCTCCTCTCAGTATCAATTTTCTACAAAACTTTGCCATAATCACTGAGTCATGCATTTGCTAATAATCTCAATACAGAATTGAAAGTAGGTAATAATCCTAATTCTAACCATAAAGGGACTTTGCTATCACAATTTTGAGGTGAATGTATGCATATGCCTAATACACTGTGTGTATTAAATGGCAAAAAGTCAAAGAGGATTATTGCAGTATTAATGTGTGCCTGTGAGCAGGCAGCAGGGAGTTGTGAAGGACAGGACAGTCTTCAGGGCTTACTTGTCCATTCACTTGTAATTTTAAATGTTTAATCCTTAATGACCACCACAATATATTTGTTTTATTATCTATGAAGCTATTATCTCCTTGGATAAGTCTTGATTAAAGAAATATACTTACGACATCAAAGTACCCAGAGCTCCAACATACACTTATTCAGCAATTGTTGACAGCGCTTCAGGCGGAATCTTTCACACAGGAGAGTAGGACAACCTCTTTCAAGGTTTGAGAGATAATTATAGATTATTATACAGTAAGACAGGGAGTTGGATGGGATCCAGCTAGTGCCAGGTGGTGAATGCTGGGGTCATTGTGGGGTCATGTTGACTGAGTGCCAAGGCAATACAAGCAGGATGACTTTTAAATACTACACTCTTTGAATATATTCGGTACAAAGTGTAACTGATGGCTAAGGGCTTTGAATGCATTTTAGCTATGGTGCATCACAATGACTGATTTCTTGTTGGTCTGCAGCGTTAGAATGCTAATTTAATTAACTACAGCAACACATATCACATAGGTCTTTTATTGAACTTAATTCAAAATCATATTAGGTGAAGTGTTTATGTTAACAAAGAAGAAGGAATTAGACACAGCATCTAGAATTACCCAGAAAGAAGGATAATGTACTATAGATCACCCAGTAGGTTCAGACTTCTATTCAGAAAATACTGGTTCTGCATTAAATCTACACCGTAGGTACGTCATAGATGCGCATAGATACGGAAACTACGCCATAGCCTGACGTGCACCTCCTCAAAAATGTAACTTCACGTCGTGGCAACGCAGACTGCAACAACTGTGATTGGTCCACTTGGCCGTGGCTTGGTAGCGTTGCATTTTTTATTTTTTATTTAACCATTATTTAACCAGGTAGGAGGTTGAGAACATTATTTAACCAGGTAGGAGGTTGAGAACAGGTTCTCACGACGACCTGGCCAAGAAAAGCATAAGCATGCAGGACAACATACAGTTTCACATGCAATAAAATACAAGAAAACAGAATACAATAGGCTACATAAATATTCCACATGAATAATATGGACAATAAAAGAAAAAATACTAAATAAAAAAATCCACATGAATGTACTAAGGGATGTATAAGCATGAGACGCTTGCAGTGGCAGGGACTGACGATATGATTCAGTATGCATGGTAAGGTGCTCTACGAGAGTGTGTGTCATGGTGGTAGTGCAAATGAGTCCAATATTGCAAGGATACAGTCTAGAGACCAGCATTAAATATGGACAATATAAGAGAATAATGTAGACATAGTAATATAAAAACTATAGCAGTGCAAGGATAAAGTTTAAAAAAAGACAGCATTAAATATGGCATTATATGGGAATTAAAGTGGACAGTAGGATATACACAAATCAACAGTCAATATTAGAGGTTTGAAGTAATAGGGTTACAGCCATTGTTCAAGTATTAAGTCAGACCTCAGTCCAGACTGGGGGAAGGAGGGAGGGAGGGGATGTGCATATGGGCTAATATAGCCAGTAAACAGTGTAAGCAGTAAACAGTTGGCCAGTGGATAGTCAGTACATAACTGTTGTTATAGGAGGTAGTGGAAGTGGTGGAGAGGGAGGAGAGGCAGACTATGCAGAGAAGTCTATCTCTCCTCTTCCTTTTTGTGAAGCATTGTAGAGTTGTATGGCCCTGTGGACAAATGACTTTCCCAGTCTGTCAATGCTGCATGGCAGTGTGCGTAGTCTTGAGCTGATCATGCTCTTCTGCTTTGTGATAGTGCTGTGGAGTGGATGACAGTCATTGTCCAAAATGTTGAGCAGTTTGTTCAGGGTCCTTTTATCTGATATTGAAGTGATGCACTCCAGTTCAGCACCCAGCTATCCTTACCAGCCTGTCCAGTTGCCCAGCATCCCTCTTCTTAGTGCTTCCTCCCCAGCATACCACAGCATAGAAGAGGACGCTGGCAACAACAGACTGGTAAAACATCCAGAGGAGCTTGCTGCAGACATTAAAGGACCGCAGCCTCCTTAGGAAGTACAGCCGGCTCTGCCCTTTCTTGTAGAGTGCGCCAGTGTTGGCTGACCAGTCCAGTTTATTGTCCAGGTGTATCCCAAGATACTTGTAAGTGTTAACCACCTCCACACTGACCCCCTCAATGGAGACTGGCAGCAGAGCGGGCTTAGACCTACGGAAATCCACCACCATCTCCTTGGTGGTAGTTTGCACCATTGCACCAAGTCCTCCACCAGGCCTCTGTACTCCTCATCCTGCCCATCCCTAATGCACCCCACAATTGCAGTAACATCTGTAAACTTCTGGATGTGGTATGACTCTGTGTTGTAGCAGAAGTCAGACGTGTACAGGGTAAACAGGACTGGTGAGAGCACAGTTCCCTGTGGAGCTCCAGTGCAACTGATCACAGTGTCAGAGAGGCAGTTCTTCAGTCTGACAAACTGTGGCCATTCTGTCAGGTAGTCTGTAATCCAAGATACCAGGTGAGTGTCCACACCCATCTGCAAAAGCGTGTCTCCTAGTCTGAGGGGTTGGATGGTGTTAAAAGCACTGGAAAAGTCAAAGAACAGGGTTCTCACAGCACTTTTCCCCTGTCCAGGTGAGAATGCGTCCTTTTCCTCAGCTGTCCTCTGACTTGGTCTGCTGTGATGATTGGGGAGGGGGGGAGGGAGGATGGGAGGGCAGGGGTGCGTCTGTGGGGCGTATAACTGGGCAGTTGAACCTGTTGTAGAAGTGATTCAACTGGTTTGCCCTGTCCAGATCTCCCTTCCACAGAGCTGCTACTCTTCCTCAGGCCAGTAATGGTCTTCATTCCGTCCCAGACCTACTTCATGTTGTTCTCCTGCAACTTCCGTTCCACCTTCCTTCTGTATTCCTCCTTAACCTCATTCAGCTTGACTTTGAGTTCCCCCTGTACGTGCCTCAGCTCTGCCTGGTCCCCCTCTCTATACGCCATCTTTTTTCTATTGACAAGGGTCTTGACATTGCTAGTTATCCAAGGGTTGTTGTTTGGAAAGCAGCGTACAGTTCTCGTGGGAACAACAATGTCCATACAGAAGTTCAGGTAGTCTGTAGTGCAGTGTGTGACCCCTTCAATGTCCTCACCGTGTGACTGTTGGAACACATTCCAGTCTGTGGATTCAAAACTCCTCCTCCGCCTCGGGGGACCACTTTCTGAAGGAGCGTGTGGTGGTTGGTTCTTTGTGGACATATGGAATGTGTAGCGGCTGTAGGAAAAGGTTATGATCTGATTTCCCAAGTGGTGGCAGTGGGGTGGCAGTGTAAGCGTCCTTTGTATTGGCATACAAATGGTCAATGGTTCTGTTCTTTCGTGTGACCTTGTGTGAGCGCGATGTCTGGGCAGTCACATGTTCTGGGTTGCACCACTTATTGTTGATGCACAGCGCGAGGCCAGGTCCCCACCTTTCCACTTGCCACTTAGCTTGGGGTCCCGGTCCGCTCGGACGATAGTGAAGCCGGGTAACTCCACGTTAGCATCTGTGATATCTGATAGCACAGTATCCAAAGAGGGGCCACCATCTATACAGGATGGTGTCGTCTGCATAGAGGTGGGTTTGACAGTTCCCAACATAAAGAGCCACATCATTGATGTATATGGAGAAAAGAGTCGGCCCGAGAATCAAAACTTGTGGCACCCGCATAGTGAGATCCATAAGTCCAGACAGCATGCCTACAGATTTAACGCACTGGACCTATCAGAAAAATAGTCGTTGAACTACGCGAGGCAGTCATGAGAAAACCCAAGGTTGTTGAGTCTGTCGATAAGAATACAATGATTAACCGAGTCAAAGGCCTTGGACAGATCAATCTAGACGACTGCACAGTAATGCTTTTTGTCGATGTCTGCTGTGATGTTGTTTATGACCTTGAGGGTGGCTGTGGTACAACCATGACCTGCACGGAAGCCAGATTGTGTAGTGGAGAGGACGTTGTGGGATTCGAGGTGGTAGGTAATCTGTTTATTGACCAGGCTTTCGAAGACTTTCGCAAGACAGGGTAAGATGGAAATGGGTCTATAGCAGTTTGGGTCAAGAGTGTCCCCCCCTTTGAAGAGAGGGATGACTGAGGAATTTCTGAAGTTGCGAGAGACAGGTTAAAGAGTTTGGTAATGGGGGAAGCAATAATATTTGCAGATAATTTTAGGAAGTCGGGGTCCAGATTGTCTAGCCCTGCTGACATGGGTATTGTATGGGTCCAGATTCCCCCTTTAGCAATTCTATCTTGATGGAAAATTTTGTAGTTTGGGATTATAATTTCCAAGTTTTTGGTTGATTTCCTGAGCCAGGATTCGTACACAGCTAGAATGTCAGGGTTGGCTGAATGAGCAAGGGATGTGAATATATAATAATAATAATAATAATAATAATGCATTGCACTTAAGTCACTCAAACAGCTGACTTAGACTTGACTTGCGACTCGACCCAAAAGACTTCAGACTTGACTCAGACTCTCCCTGTAAAGCCCTCTTTATTGACCTTTCAAAGGCATTTGATTCAGTGGACCACATAGTGCTTAAGCAGAGACTGTATAGGGCTGGGCTTTGTGAAAAAACTGTTGGCTGGTTTGTTAACTACCTTACAGACAGAACTCAGTGTGTGCAGGCGGGCAGCACTTCTTGCTATCTCAAAATAACAAAAGGCGTGCCTCAGGGGTCAGTCTTGGGGCCACTGCTATTCATCCTCTACATCAATAACATTGATCATAACGTGTCTAATGTAAAATTTCATTTTTATGCTGATGACACTGTACTGTATTGCTCTGCACCCACCGCAGACCAGGCCCTCTCCCAATTATAACTTGCTTTTAACACGCTTCAATAGAATCTTTATGATTTAAAACTTGTTTTAAATGCTGAAAAAACTAAAGTCATGCTTTTTTCATATTCAAAATCTAAATCAAATCTCCCTTCAATCCTCACTTCCCAGGGTACAAAAATTGAATGTGTTTCTATGTACAGATATCGTGGTATTTTAATTGATGAATCTCTTTCTTTTACCCTTCATATTCAGCAGCTAACAAAAAGATTAAAACTTAAACTAGGATTTTATTTCAGAATCAAATCCTGCCTTTCGTTCGAATCTAGAAAGAGGTTGGTCGCTGCCACTTTTATGTCTGCACTTGACTATGGTGATGTTTTATACATGAATGCTTCATCTCAAAGTTTACATGCACTGGACACTGTATACCATGGAGCTCTGAGGTTCATCACTGGTATGAAAGCCCTCACTCACCATTGTGAACTGTATGAATGTGTTGGATGGCCTTCTCTATCAACACGGAGACTTCAACATTGGCATACCTTTATATACAAGGCTATTTTACGTCTCCTTCCATCCTACCTTCTGACCTATATCAGTGTAAATAGTACCGGGACTTACAATCTTCGTTCCCAGTATCTTTTCCTTCTGTCTGTTCCAAAGGTTAGAACTGAGCTGGGAAAAAGGCCTTTAAGTTTGCTGCTCCCTCTGCCTGGAACAAGTTACAGAAATCCATGAAACTTACTGAGCTGGTCTCATTGGTCGCTTTTAAGAGGAGGTTGATTGACTTGGAGGCAGCCACATCTGGCTGCAGATGTTTTGCCTGATGTGTTTAGGATTGTGGTTGACTTTGAAAGCTTTGCTGTGTCAGTTGTTTTATGTTTTTTGGTGTTTTTGCGTATTTTGTGTTTGTATGTACTGTATGTGTGGTTGTACTGCTGCCTGTCTTGGCCAGGACACTCTTGAAAAATATCTCAATAATAATCTCAATAAGTCTCTTCCTGGTTAAATAAAGGTAAAATAAAAAAAAAATAAAATAAGACTTGAGCTTCGAGACTCGTCAACAACCTGTTTTCATGCAATTATTGCTATTTAAATATAAATTCATTCATGTATTTCTATTTTCTTTTATTGCCGCATATACATTGGGCAAAAGTATGACGAGCTGCATGTTCCCTGCCCTTTGCCATAATGTGCAACGTAACGCATGTGCTATGCCTATGTGCGCGTACTCAGATGAATACATTGAGTTGTACCTTTTGTCATGAAATTGAAACAGAGTTCATAATTTGTGTTTCTTCAGATTGCATTGCAGTAGACACCATAAAGTTATCCTACAACTGATTTCGATACTATACTGTATGGATGGTAGCTACAGGACATGCTGTGAATTCATAAGATTTAACAATACAGTGTTAGGGACAGATCAGATGGCCAGAGACTTGAGACTTGACTTGGACTCGTGGCAAAAGACTTGAGACTTGACTTGAACTTGCCCCTCAAAGACTTGAGACTTGACTTGTACTCAAGCTCAAAGACTTGAGACTGGACTTGGACTTCCAAAAAATGACTTGTGAACATCTCTGCGTTGCATTTCCTCCTACTCATTTCCAGGTTCTCCTTCTCCATGAGCATGAAATTGAGGAGAGGGTTAACTTTTCCTGCTACAGCTTTTATAACAGTGGTCAGCAAGCACAGAGGAGACACTTTGTTTCTCCAGCTCCGCTGCTGGAGTTGGTAGTTGTGAGGTTTTATACTTGTGCGCTGGTGTCTGCGTTGTTCTAGTATATCTCTTTACGAGATTAGCAAATAGCAATAACCCTCTCTTTGATTTTTATGTTGTTCAAGATGAAGGTGAACCCGGAAATGAGTGTGACCCTACCAAACCCAGCCAAGCGGAACAATCACAGTTGTCGTAGTCGGCGTCACCGCAAAGTGAAGTTACATTTCTGGGGAGGTGCACGGCATAGGGTATGGCGTAGCTTCCATATCTACACGTGCCTACGTACGTACATACAGTGTAGATTTAACGCAGGACCATAAGTTGGGCTTTAGCCTGCATGTTTTGTTGCTGCCATTGTTGAATGTAACGGAGGTTTACCTGTAAAAGTTTCCTCAAAATGTATGTGAAATTGTTGATGCTAAAAACATTTCTATTGCAGGTAAGCAGGGTGTTTTTTAAGGAATATGTTCTCTGTTGAACTATCACAGAATACATTCTTTTAATAATATATATGTTTTTTCTAAGGTTATTAAGTGATATTTCAGGTGTTCATCTGATGATGATTTTAATAATTGTGTGTAATTACATTTTTACAATTTCTTAACATTCATGTTGTTCTCCTTTGTTCCAGCTACATAAGAACATGTACTGTGCTGAAAAAGGAAGAAACATTTAACTTAAAAAGGTCTTTGATGACCATATGTATATATGACCATGATGAAAGCAAATAAAAAGTAAATAATAGGCTTAATTACTTAACCATACACACTTTCTAAAGATGAACAATGTACATTATATAAACCCTATCGTGTATCATTGGATGGCACCCAGTTACAGAACCATTCTCATTAGATGTCATCTTTTATGTAGTGTATCAGCTGACAAAGCCAGTCCAACATCATTGCAGAGCAAATTTTTCACAATTTAGTTTAATTATAAGGTAAGGGGGAAGGCAACAGTTTAAATGTGAAAGAATGTATAAATAAATATATATTGTCTATGTAAATCTTAAAATACTAATCCCAAAATCAATTAATGTACACTAGCTTGTCTCAATCACTGTATGGAAATGTTCATAGTCACTTCAGCACTGTCAGCAAAGCAATGAAAAAACAAACAGTGTTTGCATGAAACAAGCGTCAAAGAAGAGGCTTATCAGAAAGAAGTCTGCAGAGACTTGTCACAAGGAACAGAGAGAGAGAGAGAGAGAGAGAGAGAGAGAGAGAGAGAGAGAGAAAGGTCATTCATCACTCCAAGTATCTTTGTCACGCCTATAGACAACTGGTAGGAATCAGGTGTGCCAGTTCAAACACCTGCTATCTATTTTGCATTAAAAAAAACTGTGCCACTGTTTTGCAGTTTTTCACTTGATCTCATTTTTTATTCATCATACCTTTTGAAAGCAAAGCATCTGCAATGTAATTTAATAGTTTTTACCATATAAATCAAAGTGCATTCATCTTTTTGCTCAATGCCAAGTGAACACAACAAAAAGAGGGAAAAAACGGAGCATGCTGCAGAAACACCATCCATAAAAAGCAGACATAAAGCAAAACATTCTTCCGTATGATTAAAATGTATGTCTGGTTTGAAATGTGACAGTGTGGAGAGATGCACGAGACATTTTTAATTAGTTTAATTCTTTATGTAATGTAATTTTAAGTAATAAACAGACTACAACATTGCTTTTACTGGATTGTTAAAACATCCTGGCATTAACAATATTAGCAGAGCTACAGCTTATGAACAAATTCAGAAACAGCTGTATTCAATTAGAAACACATTAGCTGATCAAAGTAATGAATTATGATATAAACACTCACGTGAATGGAGTCAAGCCCAACAATGGCTTGCTGGTATTGAACTTTCTGGGCACAGTGGGAGACTATAGACGATGGGGCCAGTATATCACATGCTTCCAAATGCGGGGGATAGAGATATTAAGCTGATAGCAGAAAACATGAATCAAAGTACTTTATTCTGCACAAGAACAGACTGAGAAAATAAGAGATTTGATGATTGGCGCATTTCCACCAAAGCACCATCCCTAAAAGCAGTTTCCTATTTAAAATATAAACAATAACCCTCGATAAACATACAGATCTGTAATGCCAACCTAAATGAGTTGAGGGTACATTAAGCAGGATCTCATCTCATCTAATTCGTCTCTAGGTGATAAAGGTTAAACCCGTGCAAACTTTCACACTTATCCGCATTCTCTCTGCCACCGAGTGAACCACAGGTGTGTTGAAAGGCTGTTAGAAACACTTGAACATTGCAGGCAGAAAGCTCAACTCTAGAACTAAACTTAAAATAAACATGATTACATAACCTAAGGTCGGAGCTAAGGCCACTCTGATGGAGATGCTACTTGCATTACATCAGTGTCCAAATCTGTGGAGGACTGGACAGCCCATTCTCTTCTACCCAATCTCCCTTATTATTACAGATACAGAGGAGTTATATTCAGCTTAATTTACATGACAGTAACGTTTTGCTTGGAAATCACACTGACATGCCTGAAGGTCCAGGTATCGTTCATTCATTTGTTTTTGCTTTCACATATGAAAACGAAAAAACGAGAAAACAACTCCTTTTTCTGTTTTTTCTTTATAAAAAACTAAATTATGACTATATTCCGATTTTCCCCTGTGGGTGGTGCTAAATCTGATTGGCAGGATATGCATTCATTGTTTTTCAAATTAAGAGTTTACCTACACTGTATTTGTTAGCCTGTAAAATTAATAGTCTATATGCAACTTCGAAGGTAATTTGCTAACGCTAGCTAGCCTGAGCTAGAAGGGTCCAGCCTTGCTTTGGTGTTATAAGTCATGATCCGTCCTGCTTCAGGTTAATCATGCTTTAAATAAAGTTTAATCATGTGTATATACCTCTCACTTCATGTGTTTGTACTTTTATGAAAGCATCAGGTAAAAACAGGGCTACAAGTGAGATCTCTGTGAGAGACCAGCATACTCCTAGCTAACTATTATGTAGCTCAATGTTGGACATTTTACCCCAAATTCTGGTCACTTTACTGTCACTGTCACTTTACTTGCTGGGACATGTCTGGTTGTGTAGTATTTGGTTTATAAGCCTTTATTGGTGATTTTTACGGTACAAAGTCCTGCTATATACATACATATATAGCTATATATACTTCGCTATGTCAACGTTAGATTGTAGTGGAACGAAGCAGCACTTTCTAACGTCAAAAATCGCAGATAAAGGCTTCTGAACCAAAACACTACCCAATCGGACATGTTTCAGAAGGAATGTGACCTGGAATTGGGGAGAATTTAACCACATTGCCAACTAAGATGACATGTTAACTGCCGTTAGCGTGATGGCTGGAAGAGCTGTCATCCCATCTTTGAAAGGACACTTATGTACGTTTACACTTTATCGCATTAATGATATACAGTCTATGGTTATTAGTCAAGACGAAGTATTAAAAGTAAAAACATTAACATAAACAACACAACAATGACGTCGCTACACGGTTTTGGATCAGTGACAACAAGTCTTTTTAATTTAAATATCATTATAAACAAAAAAAAGAAAATATGCTGCCAGTTGTGATGCTTGGAGTATATTGTCTCTACCTCAAAGCTGTAAACACGTTTTTAACAAATCTACAAACACGTTGTGCCTTGATTGTTTGTATAACTATTGTATAATAAAGTTTTAATACCAAAAAAAAGTTGTGATGTTTGGTCTTGTGTTTCAACGCATGCGTGGTACAAATCGCACAGGGACTGAGCCCTGTTCCACGCAAGCCCAACACAGGTCCAACTTTTTCCTGAATGCAGATACTTTATCATGTACCAAAACATGACAGACATAGTACTCCTTTCCATAGATCATTTGATTATTTTTAATATTTTTTAAATATTTCCCTGCTTTTTTCACGCCTACTACGCTAAACTTTTCTCAGAGTCTCTCTCTTTTTCCAAAGTGACAGATAAAATCTCTTACTTTTGACCCAAACAGGTGTTACTTTATGTGAATGTATACATTTTTAAATGGTTTCTAAACAAATGTACTTGGTAACTTTGGCCCAAAGTAATCTGTGATAAACAGTATACTATGTTTCATCTGATTATTTATTATAGTCAAAATAATCCAGCAATTATGTTTTTTAGTACTAGATCGAATTCAAGATGTATAAGCTCAGATCAATGAGGCATACAGGCCATAAATAACAAATAGACATTACAAAATTTTTATTATTCATAAGAATTTAAGTTAATAAAAACATCTAAAACAAAGAATATATTTATTATTTAAATTTTTATGATGAGTATTACTGGAACGGTCATTTTTGACTGGGAACAAAAAATTGTTTAACATGACATTGAACACAACAGGATTAAACGATGAGATGGGTCTTCCCCTCTCCTACAAAAACAGATTGTGCCTTTTGTCTGACAACTGTCAATGCGTGAACATGTTTACATTTAGGCTATTTCAATAGATTTTTTCAGTCAGTTAAGCCAAATAATTGGGTGACAAATAGCATGCATATAGACTATTAATTTTACAGGCTAACAAATACAGTGTGGGTAAACTCTTAATTTGAAAAACAATGAATGCATATCCTGCCAATCAGATTTAGCACCACCCACAGAGGAAAATTGGAATATCAAGTGTTTTTTCTGATTTCCATGCAAGAACGCGAAAACCACAAATCCAGTCATAATTTCGTTTTTTCATTTTTCTAAAAAAACGAAAAAATGGAAAAACGAGTTGTTTTCTCGTTTTTTTAGTTTTCATGTGAAAGCAAAAACAAATGAACGAACGATACCTGGACCCCTGAACCACTGACACACTTCAAATGAGCTGAACCAATTATATTTTATGACGTTAGAATTTTAATTTTGTCTTTGTATCAATTTTATTGTTCATGTAATCTTAAAACTGTTTGTTTTGATCCTATTGAATTCTTAATCATTTTCCTGCCAATACAAAATACTTTACCTTTTATAATGTTTAAACCAGTGCTGCAATTCAAGATCAAAATTGTATCTTTGTCCAATCAAATTCTTCATCAAGCATAATACAGCTTACCATGTTTGCTCCCAAGTTTGGTCCTACCTGTTTATGTATCCCTGAATCGTTACTACATCTACTTTCACACAGCCTGTTCAATGTGGAAATGTAGTATTCCGCCTCACTGTTCTGTTTACAGACACTGAATGGGGAAACAGAGTTGTTTCACTGTTAAGTCGGTAGCTGGACACGCACACACACGAGACGCCAACGCTACGTCACCCCTCTCTTGCTTCCAGAATGCTAGCATCTATCTAAAATCACACACTGGGGCAGCATAATGCTAGTATTGTTTGGTTTAGTGTAAAAGGCAAGGTATTGTAAAGTTAAGTCAAAATGGAGACATCTACCTTAGAATCAATTATACTGGGGATTTATTATCATATTATGAGGCACATACAACTTCTAGATAACAGGAATATGCTGGGTGTCTTTCTGATCTTTACTTTAATGAGGCTTAATGAGGTATGCCCCCCCCCCCCCAATTAGTTCTCCCTTAACATGTCAGACTTTCAATTGCACTGTTGATCAACGAGGTGGAGACGAGCCATTTCATTTACCTCAAGGCTAAAAATGTTAGTTAGTGGGAATCCCAAGCTTTAATGATTCAAAATGCTAGGGCTGCCTGTGAAACCAGAGCCACTAGGACTACAAGATAAATGGTTAACAAAGAGCTAGAAAAGCAAGAACAGACAAACCATACTACATACTGCCACTGATACATGAATGTGAGTAAAGCCAGCTAGGTTCATGGGCAAGTTAAATCCAAACAAATGCCTTTTTGCTCATAGTATCCATGGAGACATAAGGATGAGGGTGTGAAGAGGTAGAGATGATAATGCCACCTACACCCAGATCACTAAGAGAGAACATGTTAGATGAAAAAGACTAGTAAACAGATGAAACATTCCCAGGGCATCATGGGCTGACACACTGAGATTGGAAAATCAGCTCTCAGGATCAGCACATAAGATGGGTGAGGCTGGATCATCTTTGGACTGCAAAAACGATGATAATGGCTATATGTTGGCAGAACTCCACTGAAGGCAGGAGATCTGTGGGGAAAGGCACAAGGCACATTCAGTGACACATTTACTCAAATGCAGCACACTTTCAGCTTAATTGGGATCACGTGACCAGCACCCGCTATGGTCGCAAGAGGCTAGAGCTCCTGCACTCACCTCCGCATTTCATTAAATAACCAGGTCTATTACTTTTTTTTCGACGCCAAATCGTTTTGTCTGTTATTACAGTGACTCAGTGAAACGCCTGCGGGCACGAAAAGGCAGGTCTCGTCGCTTAAACTATCTACTCGTTCAGAGAAATCTGCTAGCATGGCGGTGGCTAATGGAGCGGTAGCTAACGTAGCAACTGATGTTAATGTGACCCCTAACATGGAGTACTTAACCCTTGTGTTGTCCTTGGGGTCACGGGGACCGGTTCAGTGTATTTGATTTGATTTGATTAGATTTTGACCGAGCCTCTCCTCGTGCTTCGGGTCCCAGAGACCGCCCCTGCTTGCTCACAGCATTCGGTTTCTACTACACAAGCCCAGTGCTTTCGGGTCCCAGAGACCCCATTGCTCACGGCGTTCAGTTTCTACTACACAAGCCTAGTCCTGTCGGTTCCCGGAGACCCCGTTGCTCACGGCGTTTGGTTTCTACTACACAAGCCTAGTCAGTTCGGATCCCGGAGACCCCGTTGCTCATGGCGTTCAGTTTCTACTACACAAGCCTAGTCCCGTCGGGCCCCAGAGACCCCGTTGCTCACGGCATTCAGTTTCTACTACACAAGCCTAGTCCCGTCGGTCCCCAGAAACCCCGTTGCTCATCACGTTCCGTTTCTACTACACAAGCCTAGTCCGTTCGGGTCCCAGAGAAGACAAACAACAAATAAAATAAAGGGGCAAGGGAAAGGGAAAGGGCAAGGGAAAGGGAATGTCCTGTCCTCCGTGTGTGACGCGTGGGCGTGGCGGCTTCCTGGCCTCTACAACCCGGGCCCCGACGTGACGAGCAGCTGGTCCCCTTTCGCGGTTGTTATCATCATCATCATCATCATTTGTTGTTTCTCGTTATATATTGTGTGTGTGTGTGTGTGTGTGTGTTTCCCGTGCTTAACTCTTTCTTCCATTCTTCTTCTTCTTCTTCTTCTTATGCCACATATCCCAAGGTCGATGCCCATTCCGCCAGTACATTCCCAGCAAGCCCACGAGGTACGGAGCCAAGTTGTGGGGGGCCTGCGACGCCAAGTCCAGCTACGCGTGGAATGTGTTGGTCTACACGGGCAAGTGCACATGCGGCGCGTCCGTGAGGAACCAGGGCGCCCAGTAGCGCTGGACGTGACCGAGGGGCTCGCAGGCCCTCCCAACGTCACGTGTGACAACTTCTTCACCTCCTACGACCTGGCGCGGCGGCTCCTGGACGAGAGGCGCCTCACCCTGGTGGGCACGATGCGCAAAAACAAGCCCGAGCTGCCGGCCGCCTTGCTCGACACCAAGGGCCGTGCAGTCACCTCGTCCAGGTTCGCCTTCACGCCCACCGCCGCTCTGGTGTCCTACGTGCCCAAGTGGAACAAGAACGTGCTGCTGAGCACGCTGCACGCGGGGGACGCGCGACTCGTCGTGTCTGGCGGGCATGCCAAACCCGAGATTGTGCTCCAATACAAAGCCACCAAGGGCGGAGTGGACAACCTGGACAAGCTCGTGGCCACGTACAGCTGCTGGAGGAAGACCGCGCGCTGGCCCCTCGCCTGTTCCACAACATCCTCGAAATGTCCGCGTACAACGCCTTTGTGATCTGGCGAGAGCTCAAGCCTGCGCAGCAAGCTCAACAGGAGGAGGGTGTTCCTCGAGCAGCTGGGACGGGCGCTCGTTACGCTGCTCATCGAGAGGAGGAAGCGCCTCCCTCGCACGGAAGCGTCCGGCGCGCTCGTCAGAGCCACGACGATCAGGACCGCCGAAGGCCAATGAGAGGGTGGCTGGCGAGAGGAAGAGGTGTCAGCTCTGTCCCAGGAGCAATGACTGCAAAACGCACACCGTCTGCGCCGGCTGCCGGAGATACGTCTGCAGGAGCTGCTCGCGGGCCTATTGCCCGGAATGTGTGAACCCGTAGCCTTCTTGGCTGCTCGTCGTCGTCGTCGAACTGCGGGGTGCACTAGTCGTAAAAAAATAAAAGAAAAGGAAAAAAAAACAAAAAAAAACACTAAGCATTACTCAGCATTACTCTGCACGCTGCACTACCGACAGTCATGTGAGCTAAATGGTTCACCTCACGAGTGACAAAAGTCTTTCACACGTGTCCCTTCAGCTCTCTGCGACCCTCCTGTTATTCAATCGTATTTTCATTTTTATTTTTATTTTTATTTTATTCATTTTTTTTTGTTACACTCGCCTCACCTCGCCCTCCAGGTCTCTGGGACCCTTCCTTCATTTCATTTCATTTCACCTGGACTGCTTCGTCCTAGGGGTCACGGAGACCCCTGTGTATGTGATTGTGTTACATGCACGCGTGTGCACGCACTTAACTCGCACCTAAGGACCACACAAAGGTTAACCCAGTAAGTTTTCAAGAGAGACTTGTAGTCACTCTGAGAGTCCTGGCATCCATTGTCGGCGAAACCGTTCAGCCTCCCGTTTCCGCTTTGTCGCGCACGGCTCTGTTTTTTTCAGCGGTGCGCGACAAAGCGGAAACCCCCTGTTCGCGTGCCATAAATCGGGCGCGCCGGCAGGATATTACATCATTTTGATGTCACGATGGCGCACGCCACCTTGGATGCGTCCAGTATAATTCTTGCTTAATGGGAAGGTCACAGTGCAAAAAAGTATAAAAAATAAACCAGAATAAGAGGAAACAACTGAAGAAAATAGAAAAAGATATGTATAAATAAGAAAAGTATTAAAAAAAGTATAAAAAAACAAAAGGCAAAAACGCATTATAAAAACTATTTAAAAATCTATAAAAAAATAAAACACAAAAAATAAAAGGGGTTAGCAGTACTGAGCCTTCACGTGGAAGCCCTATCGGGACAGGGAACAGAGAAGGACCACTCGGGATAAGGAACAGAGAGGCCCCGGGACAGGGAGACCTTGGCAACAGTGAACGGAGAGGCCCCGGGACAGGGAACAGGGAGGCCCTGGGACAGGGGACAGAGAGACCTCGGCAACAGGGAACAGAGAGGCCTCGTCAACAGGGAACAGAGAGCCGCAGTGCAGACGGGAGAAGCCTTCTGGCGGCCGGCGACGGCGATATCCCTCAGGAGGCGAAGAGGAAACCCATCAGCTGGGTTGGACAGGCGACGGGTCAGCTGGGCTGAAGACAGGCGACAGGTCTGCTGGGCTGAAGACAGGCGACGGGTCAGCTGGGCTGGAGACCGCCA
The DNA here is from genome assembly GCF_031162955.1 of Sander vitreus. Taxonomy (NCBI): domain Eukaryota; kingdom Metazoa; phylum Chordata; class Actinopteri; order Perciformes; family Percidae; genus Sander; species Sander vitreus. The sequence continues at coordinate 9,301,941 of NC_135864.1, forward strand.
AACAGGCAACGGGAACAGAGGTCGACAGGGGTGCCGACAGGGCACGAGTGGGTTTGACCGAAAACAAAGACAAGGTCTCTGGGAGACAGGACAAGGGCAAAGTCACTGGGGCGGTCTCAAGGGCAGTCTCAGGGATAGTCTCAGGGGTACCGGGGAAGGGCATAGTCTCTGAGGTGTCGGGCCACAGCACCATCTCTGAGGTGTCGGGCCACAGCACCGTCTCTGAGGTGTCGGGCAACGGCAAAGTTTCTGAGGTGCCGGGCAACGGCACAGTCTCTGGGGCCGCAGTCAATGAAGGCCCTGGGAGACTGGTCAGCTGAGGCCCTGGGAGACTGGTCAGCTGAGGCTCTAGAAGACTGGTCAGCGCAGACCCTGGGAGGTCAGTCAGCGCAGACTCTGGACGGCTGGACGACAGCTGAGACTCTGGAACACAGGTCTGCTGAGGCTCAGGACAAAAAACAGGCATGGAGACAGGGAAGCGAAACTCCTGTGCTGTGGCCTGTCAACGCACCTCCATAAGGTGCCTAGCGAAGGCGGGGTCCTCCTCATGCAGGGAGCGGAAAAACTCAATCAAAAGTTCTCCAACAGAGTCCAACGGGTGAAAAACTGGCACAAACTCGACAACTGCTGGGTCCATCTCTGGTCGGATCATTCTGTCACGTTTCAGCTGGAATTACCAAGGCTTGGACCCAAAGGCAGTTCAAAACAAAGTTCAAAATGTATTAACAAAACTACAAACAAAAGAGTCCAAAGGTAGGCAAAACTTACTCGAAAAATAAATACAAGGTAAGTGTACCAGGAAGCAGGACAAGAGTAGCCACGACAGGTCTGGACACGAAGATACAGAACAGCACTAACAGGCAACAGAATAAACAATGATCCGACAAGAGACAAAGACAGAACAGGAACTAAATACACCAGGTAATGAACACTAACAAGGGACAGGTGATACAACAGTTGGAACAAATCAGGGCTGGGCAGAACAATCAAAAAAGGTGGGAAACAAACAGACCGGAAGTAAGCTAGACAAGACAAGGGAGACAAGACAGACTACAAAATAAAACAGGAAACCGAACATAACAGAAAAACAAGACTACCACAATAAGACGGAACAAAATACCAAAACCCTGACAAAAGGACACTTATGTATGTTTACACTGCATCGCATTAATAATAGACAGTCTATGGTTTTTAGTCAAGACGAAGTATTAAAAGTAAAAACATTAACATAAACAACACAACAACAACGTCGCTACACGGTTTTGGATCAGTGACAAGTCTCGATTGTTTGTAGCTATGACTATTGTATAATAAAGATTTAATAAAAAAGTTGTGATGTTTGGTCGTAAAGTGTTTCAACGCATGCCTGGTACAAATCGCACAGGGACATTGTTAGTTTTCTACTATGTAATTATGCGCATGCGCAGAACGGATCTTACAGGCGGTACGGATCGGGTACTGACAACCTCCGTTCAGCTAGAAGGACTAATCCAGCCAACGTCAGCTGGCGGCCCGCAGGCCACATCAGCGACCACCAAAGTGTTTAGTCTGGCCCGCAGAATAATCATGAATTCAGAAAATGTGAAGAGGAAAAAATGCATTCTGTTATTTAGCATTTCAAGCATTTACAGCAGGTAAAATTACACAGGTAGAGCACAAACCCAGCCCCTGTATTTGCATCTCTATTCACATGCCGGGATTCTGTACTCTCCACACACACAGCTGAGCCGAGATGTGTGTGCATTAAAACACGCAGTACCTGACTGGGAACGATACAAAGAGGATTACCAATGGCCGCTGGTGCAGATCAACTCACGCTAGTGAGTAAAAAGTCAATACTTATCAATGCACTCACCTGTATAGACTGGCATAAACGTGTAGAAAGCAATATTTCAATCTGCTCTGTCTGCTCAGTCCACTCTTGTCCACCGCGCTGTTTTACGCGAACACAGCTCTACTCTGCAAATAGCGAATTTTTACGAACAAGCTAAAACAAAAGCTGTCTGTTTGTAGTCTAACTTATAAATCTTAGTTTGCTGGGAATCTTGAAATTTTGACAAATTCTTATAAATGTAACTGCTGGCTGAATGAGCCATCCTCTCCGCTGGAGCGGTAAACCTATGGATGTATTATAAGACCAAAACAGATGCATGTGGCTATTTAATATGCACGTGAATGACGCGATCGTTATGTTCGCGTTCTTCATTGTTGATGATGATGCTGGTTGTATTATTTTGCAACAGCATCGTTTCATAGCCTGCTTATCAGTCCATTCATCATTCACCATTACCTGACAACAGCCATTTCTTTCTGCGAGCATTTTCCACCAATCAGGATGCTGCATACTACAACCATGTTTCTCTAATCACAGACTTTAACCATCACTCCTCAGTGAACTGCCTCCTAGTCTGAGATCTTTTTCTAGTTAAAGAGCTAGTTATCATTATGGAGTTTCCATGTTTTTTAGGAGTTTGCTCACACTAATACATGTAAAAAAAAATTAAATATAGCATTAATTCAGAGACAAGAATAGGCATATTAGGTATAAATTCATTTTATTTTCTTTATTTGTAAGTCCGGCCCCCGGAGTGTCTCCTTAGAAACATTCTGGCCCTTGGAAAAATGTAGTTGATGAGCCCTGGACTAATCAGTGGGGTAAAAACAAAATAGATGACGATTAATACCAGTAGGAGGCAGTAATCTCACATTTGGAATGCCAACTGCCGTAAAACCCTAAAGAAGAAGAAGGACTAATCGACATGTGATTTTGAGCATCTGTAAAGAAGTTCAATTGTACGTTGGTGGAGGGCGGTCAACAAAAGTGAGTAATTAATATAACTTAAATTAGCAGCAAGTAATGCCAGGTAACTTACCCCTAAACATGGTAACATCATTTATTATGTTGGTTATGACTGAAAGGTGTAACAACTAATCATGTGGGATAGTTAATTTAGGTTATGGTAACTAGCAATTGCTGTGGCTAAGTTACCTAAACCGTGACCAATGAAATGTATGAACATGTCCAATGTGTGGAGAAGCAACTCATATCTGCAGTGTTTTAGAGAATGCAATGCAATTTCAGAGATAAAACGGCTTTCAATGGTTAAGTAAATAAATGGTAGTTAAGTTATACAAATGTTTAATTAATATTATTTAGGGTAGGAGGCCATTTAACTTGGATGGGAAAAAGTATACACTCAAAATGTCAGTCAACACGTTTTCTGACAACCTTGCAGACAGCTGCTTAGGAAAATAATTCACTCATGAGATGATGACAACGAGAATGAAACTGGTAGAAGTACATAAAGGCCGGAAACTGGAATATTATTGATAATAAACAATCAAAAAGTACAAACTCCAAAATATTAAGTAGTCTACATGAGTTTTTTTACTTTCACATTCCCATATACAGTACATGCAGTTTGGCAAGTCCAAAAGATGATCAACATTTATTTTGTTTTGTGATATGATCATATCAGTGACTATGTGGAACTACATGGAAACGGGCCAAATGATGCCTGTTTCTTGTACAGTAATAGCGTTACTGAAGGCTAGCTCTAGCACCATAGTTACGTTACTCCAAGCTTCTTCCCTTGTGAACACCTACGCTCTTCACTCTTCACACACTACGCTCCGATCTGCACACTGCTGTTTACCTTTTCCTGCTACAACTGAATTCCCGCGGGACTTCAGTGCAAGACTACAGCCAGCCTCCTGTAACGCTGTTACTTTACAAGAAACAGGCATCATTTGTCACGTTTCCATGTAGTTACATACTCACTGATATGATCATAACCACTACAGTGCTCAATTACCTATTTTTGAGGGGGAAATAAACTTTTTTCCCCACAAAAATTTCGCCGCGAAAGCATCAACTGTCTGGAGGACATCCACCAGACCACCCGTGGATTGTTGTCGGCCGCGGCAGGCGGGGAAGGCGGGGAGGAAGTAGAAGGATGCTGGTCTGGCCTGCTAGCCTGGCTAAGGCAACTAACGCACAGTTCGCCACTGCAGAGACTACTATTCACCAACGCCAGATGGATCGCACACAAAATGGATATATATGCTACAAATACACACAGAATTGCTGCTTGATGATTATTACTGAAGCCTGGCTGAACACACTCACTCATCCCAGACAGCAGCTAGCAGCTAACAGGTTAAGTGAATTTAAACAATGTCTGAGTTGAAAACGCATCTTGTTGTCATGTTGTTCATGTTGCACAGACATTTTAATTGCATTTTGTGTCTGTTAAAGAAGCACAAAGGCACTCTTTATGATATGCCCCCAAAACTGCCGTTTTAGCTAAGTGGGAGCTCTCGGCATTAGCTGCAGCAGCTCCATATTGCTAGCACCAATTTGGCTCGTTTTTTTTGCTATCGACAGTACTCACATACTTATAGCGATAAAGATTAACGTAAAAATTGCCCGGAGTTCTCCTTTAAGGTTTGGTAACTAATACACATTGTTAGGGTCAGGATAGGGAAATATTGTGCAGGGTTTTCCCTGCCAGCACCTATGGTTTTTGTGCATCGTCTAGGCGTATGAACATAAAAACAATGTGGAGAACATCGGGACGACAAGCTGACGCATGGGATGGACGTCCGCTTGTTGTCTTTTGCACACATGATGATGATCAACATGATGGTTCACGTACACAGTGGCACAAATAGTGTCACAGCCACACACACCATGCATGGTGCGCACGCTGTGTGCGCACCATGCATGGTGTGTGTGGCTGTGAGCAGCTGCAGCCCACACGTTAGCGAGTGTGCGGTGGAGACAAGAAGGAAAAAGAGAGAGGGAGGTGTGATTGTGTTGTTGAGTATGGAATTATGTAAATTATTGCATGATGATGTCACTAATATGCAAACCCTGCGTTATGGATAAAATAGCTATCATTAAAAGCAGGTTTGTTAATGCTCTTAATTTTGCTCTAGCTGTTGTTTGATTTTTGATTCTACATGATAAAATTGACATTTAAGGCAAAAAAGGAGAAACAAATGGATACATCAATCATATAACATTTGGTCGCCTTTTTGAGAAGTTGACTGTACAAGCCAAGTACAGTAGTTGCTGGCTGCTTTGGAACATGGGCCTGGACTGTGGACAGTTGGTTGGAAACTGTGCTACCTCGATAATGAGATTCAGGAAGGGCCATGCTGGTGCCGTAGCCAGAGGGCTTACCCAGGCTTATCTACAAGCTGTACCACAGAGGGAGAGAGAGTAAAGGGAGAATGAGAGTAGAGAGAGAGTGGGATTTTAGTTTAGACACTTGCCTTTCACAGTAAACACTTGTGATGAATATTGAAGGCTGCTGTCAGTTTTGGAACATTCCTAACATTTTTAGGTTATGTATTTGACCACCATTTAAAAGAACAGTAAGAAGATCTAAGTATGTATTTTGTTTATAGATTTTTTTGTTACAGTATGGACTGTGAACATTAATCTTAAAATGCTAAAGTTGAGGATGTGGTTGAGATGTTTTCCGTCATGCCTGAATGTAGTGAAGCTAATGCGAAGTCATTTTTCTGTTTTGCTATCTTCACACTTCTGGCCTTTTATTGACATATATTTTCATATCAGTTATGGGTGGAATATTCTTTTTGACTTTTGAATGTGATACAAGCGGCTGATGAAGCTGTTCCACAGCTCTGGTGACTTTTAAATGTTAATGGAAAACATTCAAAACACGAACTGTATTTTCACCTATATCTACTATTATAGAAACATGTTTGCTTGGAATAAAAATTGAACTATGACATGAAAGTCACCTGTGGTTAGAACATGAAAAAAATAACAATGTAGAAAGACTTAATGCCATTTTAAATTTCCTCCATGGCTCCCTCTCTACCACAATGATGAACTGACTACCATTTCGATATATATATTATAGTTTCATATATACGTCTGATAATAAGAATAGTAAAGTCAATTCAAATCAGTCAGTCTATATTTTTAGGGCCCGAGCGCTGACAGCGGCGAAGGCCCTATTGGAACTGAAGGAATTATTATTATTCCTTTTCCCGGCAAATTAATTGGCTTTTTGAGGGGCTTAACATATTCAAAAACTCACCAAAATTGGCGGGCGCATCAAGTCTGGTGAAAATTTACGTATTTTAAGGGTTTCGGGAATAGGCGCACAAAAATGGCTCGCTAGCGCCCCTACAAAGTTAAAAAATTGAGCCCCTGCAGTGTGTTTAACGTAGACTCACGAAAGTTGGTACACATATGTAACATGTCAAGATGTACAAAAAACGTCATTGGAGCCATACCCTAAACCCAACAGGAAGTCCGCCATTTTGATTTCAAAGTTCGAAATTAGTGCGATTTTGGCCATTTCCACATGTCGTACTTTAACGAACTCCTCCTAGAGATTTCATCCGATCATCTTCAAATTCGGTCTGTGCCATCTTAAGACGTTAAAGATGAAAAGTTGTTAAAAGAAAAACTTTTCGTCATAGGGCGTGGCCGTGGCGGGGCGGTTTCGCAATCAAAACAGGAAGTGGGTGTAACTTGAGTGTACATTGTCCAATTGGAAAGATTCATAAGAGTCCAACCCTGAGGACAAATAAAGGCCGATATTTACTTAAAGTCATAGCGCCCCCTAGTGGCAACAGGAAGTAGGCCTAAAAGTCAAGGTACTATACTTTAACGAACTCCTCCTAGAGATTTCATCTGGCGGACTTCAAATTTGGTCTGTACCACCTCAACACCTTAAAGATGAAAAGTTATTAAAAGAAAAACTTTTCGTCAAACGGTGTGAGCGTGGCGTGGCGGCCATTTTGAGTGTTTAGCGATGAACAAGGAAATTGTTGTAACTTGAGTGTACATTGTCGTATCTGCCCGAAATTTCTCACGATTGACAAAGGTCCAGGTCTGAGGACATCTACAGGCCAATATTTACTTTTGGCAATAGCGCCCCCCGCTGGCAACAGGAAATGCGCCTTATATAACAAACATTATCTGATTTACATGAAACTTATAATGTGTGGGAGACATGTGATACTGAGCCGCCCCCTATACTTTAACCATGCCCACTTACTCAGGCCACGCCCCCTTTCATAACATTTGAACTGTTTAAGGTAGAGTCTTGTGTGAGGTGTCATTGAACTCAGCAGAGAGTTCCTTCTTCATTGGTGATGGTTTGGCCCGCCCCCTATGCTTAAGCCACGCCCCTTTCATGACATTTGAACCGTTTAAGGTAGACCCTTGTGTGAGGTATCATTGAACTCAGCAGAGACTTCCTTCTTCATTGGTGATGGTTTGGCCCGCCCCCTATGTTTAAGCCACGCCCCTTTCATAAATGCTGACCCATCTAAGGTTGAGTCTTGTGTAAGGTATCATTGAACTCAGAAGAGAGTTCCTTTTTAATTGGTGATGGTTTGACCCGCCCCCTATGTTTAAGCCACGCCCCTTTCATAAATGCTGACCCATCTAAGGTAGAGTCTTATGTGAGGTATCAATGAACTCAGCAGAGACTTTCTTTTTTATTGGTGATGGTTTGGCCCGCCCCCTATGCTCAAGCCACGCCCCCTGTCACAGTTAATGAACTGTATGACGTAGAGTCTTGTGTGAGGTATCATTGAACTCTGCAAGGAGTTCCCTTTTCATTGGTGACAATTTGCAGTGTCTGCGTGCCGCGCAAATGCACGGGCGCAAGGAGCGGCAAACGCCGGTAACCCCGACGCGCCAAGAGGAGTGAGGGCCCGTCCATCGCTGCTTGCAGCTTTAATTTAAATAGTTTCTGCTATTTAGTTTTTAGTTTTTGTGATGTGAAGGAGTACATTAGTTAATTAGAACATTAGAACTGACATAGCTGCTTTTGGGAACCTTCTATGTAGGTACATTACCAGGAATTGTGTTGGTAAGTGTTGTTTTTGTACGGATATAAATTGTATGTACACATGCTGAGAGGTGTTACTACAAAATACCATGATAATGATTATGTATTGACTTACAATTGGCTTAATTATGCTATTTTAGCTTCAGTCATACTGTTTAAATAGAGGAGAAGCTTAGTACAACTCCCATCTTGTCCAAGCTGCCCATTACTTCCACTGGAGCAGCCAAAGGTCTTAAGTGCAAGACACTTTGGTCACATAACAAACCCCCACATCAATATAGTGTCTTTCTTCTTTTATATTGTCTTTATTCTTATTTAATTTTTATAATTTATTGATACCTTCCAGACAGAAGTAGTCAAGGTAAAGAAGTAGAAATGTGCCATTCAGGAACAATGCTGCTTTTCTGGAGAGTTGACGCATGTTGGCTTTGGGAAATAGGACAGTGGATAATTCTGACATGGTGAAACGTGACAACCAACAATGACCAGTGAGATGGTTTGTTTAGTTGAGACTCCACTTTTTTTTCTAGCAAAAAAAACCTTCTTACATTGTTGACATGACTCCCCAGGGTAGACCTACATGATGGATAGAATACAGTCAGCAAGTGACACTGCCAAAGGCATTTTAACATTTGGCTCAGAGCTTTAGTGACAAGGTGTTGATAAGATGCAAGCTTGCCTTGATAATATCAAGGTCAGCATCCTCTAATCAAGAGTAGGGGAAAATGGACCCTATGTATGTTATCAACATGCTCTGTTTGTCCTATTGCAGTTATACTTGACTAAATTGTGCACATGCTGCAGGGCATCCTAATTGATGAACATGTGAGAGGTTAGAGATAGAAGTAAATGGAAAACAAGCACCTAATTTGGACTGTGAAGTCCAGGCTTAGCAAGATAATTACCCGCCTTTAGTAATGTAAGTTATTCACAGTAGGTGTGTGAAACAGCATGTATTGTTGTCATATAGCTCTCATGACATGACAAATTGAGTATGCCATGAATGGCCTCTCAGTAAATACATATGTAGGAGGCTTTTTTAGAAACGATTCAGAATTGTATTTTGTTTCCAACTGTTCTTCACATTGTTTGTTATTGTGCTATACCGCTGGGCTAGTAATCACTGTGTATGTGCACATGATGATAACAGACTTTCTGGTAATTTGTTTAGGTGGCTAATTCTAATTATATGGCTGCTACTGCACATGTATTGTGCTTGTTCCTATGCAGTGTGCTGATCCCATGTTTGCTATTTCCATCTTTCTCTTCACAGGCCGTCTACACACTGGCTGCGTCGCATGAGCGTGTCAGCTGCGTGCTACAGCATGCTAGAAATAGAACCAACATCTATTTTTCACGCGACACGCAAGCGTGTTGGAAGCGTTTGCAGGCAAAATAGAATAAGAAAAGATGTTTATATGTCATTTTGACACAAATACATATTAATAAATGACATGTTGATGTTTGAAAGTCTCTAGGTTTTGATATAAATGCAGATATAAATGTCATTAAAAAACAAAAAAAATTGATTTTCTAATATTGCACCTGTCAATACAGAACGAAATATTCTGTAGCCTATTTTGCAATCAATACTGCCGTTTGTAATCAAATCAGTATATATTTATGTTTAACATTTTATCAATGGGAAACATACAGACAAGGCTAGCAGCAGCAGCGCCCCATCAGACACGTTTCTGGTGTGTAAAGACATAGAAAAATCCACGCAGCCGCCACGCAGCTGACATGCAACAGAAACGCCACGCTCACACCACGCTCAGGCCATGCAGGCAGTGTGTGGCCGGCCTTACTCTTGACAGTTGGCCAGCATAAACTACTGAACCGACTCCACATAACAAAAAAGTTACAGCAAAAGAGAGATGCAAAACAGTGTAAACTCTAGAGACATTTAGTAATCAGGTAACGATATTTACCTGATTACCATATTTATTTAATTTTACATATTTATCATAGCATAATTTGTTTCTCTGAGGATTATGGGCGGTGAACCTTTCTGTCTCACTTGGCTGGCAATGGCAGAGGAGCAATTGTGAAAAGCCATAGCTAGAGATGTACCTATCTGTGTGTGTATGAGAGAGAAGGAGAGGAGGAGAGAGAAAATGACAGGGTGGGGCATGAGAGAGAGAGAGAGAGAGAGAGAGAGAGAGAGAGAGAGGAAAACAAGCAAGCGGCTCGCATCGCTTCATTCCGCTGCTTTCTCAGCATCCATTCTGTGAGACCCCATTCTGGAGAGGAGAGAGCTACCTAACAGGCAAATTGGAGGAGGAAAAGAGGGGAAATCCATTGAAGAGGGAGGATATCGAGGAAAATAACACATAATCAAGGCTCACTGGCATCCATTATCACCTCTTGTAGCTTTGGAAGAGGTGTCTGAAAGTTTCTGTCCGGGGGGGACACCCTCCCCTCGTTGTGGGGATGAACAGTGGATGCTGAATTTCATTCCTGAAGGCAGGAGGAGAGCTGTGAATACCGGCTGGATTCACTTGCAGTGGAGCTGGTAGTGCGCACCAGAACAGATCAGTCTCTCACACGCATTTTCCGGTAGAATACATATCATTATTTCACTGTGCCAAGGTGGAATATTGGGCAGAAGCCACCCAAAAGCAAATCTCTTGAACCAGGGAAGTAAAGGGGAATGGATTATGTATAGAATCAATGAAGGACATCCTGTTAAAAAAAAGTAAGTTCTAATCAGAAAAGGCTTTGAATTGGGTTCTGATTTTGAGAGACTTGGAGGATTTTTGCCATTTTTTGTTGTTGTGGAGCAGCACCAAGCTTCAGACAGCTCATCTTGTGGACTATAGGGTTCTGGATGGTATTTCAAGGTAAGGACAAAACCACGGACTCTTGTACTGTGTATAAATGGCACCCTCCGGGCTTTTGAGAAAAGGACAGATTAGGGAGTCAAAAAGCTCAGCATGAAAGATACAGTGAAGTGGGAAAGAGAAAAAGGAAGATTAAAAATGTGTTAGTCTTAGTCTGGACTGTATGTCATTAATTTTACAGAAAGTCCAAAGTTGGGATAAATGTCCTAATAATACAATAACATGTCACAGGGCTTACGGAGAACATGATTGTTTTTTTTTATGGCTATTCGAAGGCTATTCCCCTCTGCAGAGAAGAATGTATGTCTGTGTACTGCATACTTATGCATGTGTGTTTGCTGAGAGGGAATATGCCTGTATGAAAAGCAATTCATCTCTTTGCTTCCTTGGTACATAGCGGTTATCACCAGGGGAGGCTGCTAGTGGAAGGAGCATAATTGCGGTGACTGTTTGTTCTCATCTTTGCAACAGCTAGTATCTGTGAGCTCAGAATTACTTTTATACAGTAGCCACATTTTAAAGGCTGCTCTGTCCCTTTTATCTCTGCTCATAGAGAATTGATTGTGTCCAGTATAACCTTATCTCAGACCTACATTATACATTCACCTTCAGTTTCTATGTATATGTAAGTTTGTCGGTGTGATTGTGTTCCAGCAATACATCTCTTTCCATGTCTCTTTATCTCTGTTTTTTCTCGCTCTTTCTCTCCAAATGGGAAAGTGATGATACAGTCATTATGTTTGCCGGTTGCTAAGTTCCTTTTCAGATGGAAATTAAGACTGTTTTAGGAGACGTGTACAGACTAAGAGACAGACGGATAAAAGGACACTAGTTTGTTGTGAACGGTTGAAATATTTATGATTGCATGAGCAATTGGACTGTTGGTCCACTAAAATATTTAAAATAATTGAATAATAAATATCCTGTCTAAGCTGTCAAAGCACAGCTTTGGCCTGGGCAGATGATGGCAGATAATGGCACTACCTCATGTAACATGCAAAATAGTGACCATTAAACACCTTTGCTTCTGAATATAACATTTTCAAAAGAAGTCTCCTCTTGCAAAACATCCACTGGGGGGAAGTGGAGCCTGATGGGAAGTTGATGACAGCGCCTGTGTGTCTGGCGTTGACTGGTTAAAGGTGGCTCAAGTCGGCAATTGTTCCCCTGGATATGACGCTTGATTGCAAGAAGCTGCTAAGAACAAATAGTCTCTTCAAATCACATTTAGCATTCAAGCGGTGTAGTGTGTAATTGCTTCCTCTTGAAAGAGATGCAAACGTATCATCTGCTCTGCCTGCTGCATTCATTTAATCTAATGAGCTACATCTAAAATATGCATACATCAAATATGCATATTAGTGTATACATACGTGTGTAAGAGAGCGTAAAAGAGTGAAAGAGAGTTTCTGAGTCTATCTGGTATCTGCGTGGGTGTGTATTTGTCCAGAGCTCTGTGCTTCATCCCTTTTGATGTTTTATTGAGTGTTAACCATGGTAGGACTGACGCATTGCCTCTGATATGGAGTAGCATGGTTAAATGGTTAAAGGAAAGCACTAAGACCGACTTTGCTCTTCCTTGTATTTCCTTTAACTCTGAATTAGCAATGCTGCTTCTGCCTCTTTCAGCCCTTTTGGATTTAATAAATTATTTTGTTTCAGGCATTGTATATGTGCAATAGTGCGAGACTGTGTGTCTTTGTGCTTGTTACATCCGTGTCTGTGTGTATAAGCAAATAGGGTATATGTGCTCAGGTGAGTGTCTGCCTTTCTGTGTGTGCATAATCACCTTCTCACTGTGTTAAAGGCGACATACAATATGCAGTCTGTTTTTTTTTCTTCCATTTCTGATGTTGGCAAAGGAGTCAAAGACGAATTTCCGTGATATAATGCAGCCACTGAATCACAGGATGGACAGAACAGATGGAAGGAGCACTCTTCTATCTCATGATTATTCAGTCCCATTGACAGCATGTTCTAATGGGGCAGAAATCAGACTAGGAAACAACTTTGACGGCATTTATTACTCACAAAATAAGGGTTTGAATCAGTGTGCATGCATACCAGTAGGTACCTGAAATCTAACACACACACCTTCTAAGTGCAATAAATCATTTGCAATCATGTGTGCCTTTTTGGTTTGGTATCAGTAAAATATCAGTCAAATATAGAAGTTGCAATTCAGGCCTAATATCCTAATAAAGTATAAGGTTTTTATATTGCCAGTGGTACCATGAGACTTCACATTGAGTAAGGATTCATAGATTTGAATATTCCATGAATACCACTAATTGATATAGCTTTTTTAAATGTTATACATCATAATGTGGTTAGCTTTAAGGGAGTGGTGTGGTGTACTGTTAAAAAATCACAGCATATGGAATACAAGCAAGTGTACAGTGTCTGGAATATCAATGCATTGTTTGCTGCAATGGTAAATGTTCACTAAATTAAGATATCTCTTGTTAGTGACGGATAAAATTATCTTTGTTATTAAAAAAAAATGGTGGCCGGGCTAGCTCGATTGGTAGAGCAGGCGCACATACGTAGAGGTTTGCTGCTCGTTGCAGCGGCCGCAAGTTCGGCTCCGACCTGCAGCCCTTTGCTGCATCTCATTCCCTCTCTCTCTCCCCTTTCATGTCTTCATCTGTCCTGTGAAAATAAAGGCCTAAAAATGCCCCAAAAAATTATCTTAAAAAAAACAAATGAGACAGAACAGATAATTAGAATTTTTCAGAGAGAATCTTTTTAGGGGAATGTCCCAACTTCCCTCTCCTTTTATAGTTAAGGTTTAGGTGTATCGAGTTTGAGTTTGTCAAGTTTTTTTCAAATGTTTTAATTACATATTACCTTTTGGCTATCTATTGAAAGGAGATAAAAAAAAGTGACATAATTACACAAAATGGCAGAACATATTTGATACTTGATATGCATTTTAAGCTGTGAAAAATGAAGCTAAGATTGAAATTAAATTGAATGTGTCCCAGAGTCGGTTGCAATGCAGTGGTATCTTTGCACAGCCATATAAAGATCTTTTAGATTCAGTTTGTAAAGTGCTCCATGAATATATAAGAAAATAATTTACTCAGAAATAGTTTGCATAATATGTAGGGTTGGGTACCGAGACCCGGTGCTAATATGGCACCAGTGCGTTAACGACCGGTACAAGCATAGCAACGCGGATTTCGGTGCCTCATTTCAGTGCCACTGATATGCCTGCGCTGCTCTCTGATGCTCCGAAACGGACGTTAGAGGCAACAGAAGCATTGCGGCACGTGACGCTAGTTAACACCACACTCGACAGCAGCTTACGTTAGCCTACCGTTAGGTAGCAGCTGGATTAAACACGGTTAAAATGCTGACAGCTAAACAGTGTGACTGTATTTCACTGTAGAGGATCCAACAGTGGGACGTTAGCAGTGTGCAGCTGCCGTTGGAAAAACAACACAGACGGTGCGGTCACTTGAAACTTGTAGCCTCGCGGTGCATTCAAAGTTATTGTAAAATACCCTTTTCCCATGTGGTGGTTGTTTTTGTTGTTCAACAGCAATTTACTAGTGAAATACGTTATTGTTATAGTTATTACTATATTATTAAATCATTGATTTTGACCATATGGCCTTAGCAATAAACAAGCCGTTGTTTAATGTTGCTGACTGTTGTTTAGTACCCTTCTTTTTTTTTTTACTTTCTTTAAAAAAGTATCGGTTCAGGCACTGTTTAGGCACCAGCACCGTTTTAAAAGTATCACTTTAGCACTGGTATTGGAAAAAAACGATACCCAACCCTAATAATATGTTACATTGGTGTATTATAAAAATAGTTGCACCACAGTGTTTCAAAATATAGGTTAAACACTTAGTTTGTTGTTAGAGGACAGATGTATAGAGAGCTTTGTCAAAAACAAGGCCTGTACCCAGAAGTAGAAGAGCATATTTTTAGCCTGTCCATTAAGGACATCGAAGAAAAATCAATGATCACAGACTGAAACACTGGGTTTCAAATTTAAGTTGTTTCCCTCTATGACCTTTTGGATACAGTTGGCAATATGCACTTTGCAAATATCACATTTTAACTTGGTAAATGAAAGAGTATCATAGATGTAATTGAAAGAAGGTTTTTGTCTTTTTTTTTTATATAATTTCTATATTTAAATCAAACGTAATCCATAAAGTAAATGATACATTCATACTAATTTTTCACTAGTGTCTGGGTAATATTATTAGTAGGATTACTTATTTTACAATTATATTTTGCAGAAATCTGGCTTCACCACATAGTTTAAGTTTAAAGGCTAATACTGTATGTGTTATTACCTTAATACCTTATTTTCAATGGAGGTCTGGTCAACTGGAGACCAAGCCGTGAACGGATGCGACTGATCTGTTGTCAACCCCTTGGAATCCCTGATGAGGCGAAACACAATATGCCCAAACAGCTGGGTCGTTTATGGAATATGCTTACTCATTGTGGTCTACTGCCACTAAAAGGAGGGGAAAAGAATTCTTTTTTAATAGAGAATACTTCACAGAACTATTTTTATTTTAAATGAAGTTCATTTATTAGCTCACAAAAAATGTCAAAAAAGACATTTGGAGGAAGACCTACTACACTCACCATAATCTTATTAAAATGACAATAAGGGCATAAGTGTTTTTTTTTTTTTATAAATGTGCATTCATATTTAATGCAGTTAGCTAACATTGTCTCTAAAAGTAAATGAGATAAAACATAGGAAGTATAGCTATGGTTTATTTTATGTACATAAAAGAAATGCTTGGCAAAAGAGATAAGGGAAAATCTTCTGTCTGGTGTCTGTTAAAGATGTGATCAGCTAAGTGACTGCTGGTGGCAGTGTAGCCCTTTTGGGTTATAGTAACCAGGAAGATGCTGTCTGGAGCATGAGGACTGATCTACGAACAGCTTCCATTTTCAGTGACCTTGTTGTCTGTGTCACTTTGCAGATTGACCTTCCTGGGCAAGCTGCTGAGGGCAGTAAGTGTCGTACCACCTTTGGAAAGTCCCTTTTCGTGTGTGCTGACAAGTAGCATTAGTAAGGGTCAGGGGTAACGAAGCTGGCTAAGAATAGGGGGCAGAGGATATCGCACTATATGGTAGTTGAGATAAAAAAAAGAGGAAACAAAGTATTTTGGGCTATCCTCTTGAAACAAAACAAAGATCAAATGTCCTCAAGCAGTGTCTGCAGCTTTATGAAGAGACCTTATGTTATAACCTCTATCTTAGCGTCCCTCATAGGTTACATCTCTTTACACAAGTATTCTCCTAAACCTAGCCTGCACATAGTTCAGACTGCAAGCATTCAACGTGCAAACTGTGCGTTTCTTTCTCGATTATAATCGGAGACATTAGACAATGTTATCGTTACTACAAGCTCGGTAGTTGTAAAATATAGGTTTGATCTAAGAGTTGGTGGTTTTGCCCTTTTTAAAATAATTCCTTATAAATGAAGACTATGCTTGGATATCTTTTTTTTTTTTTTCAAAACCGGTATACTTGTAAAACGGTGCCTGAATAGCCTGGTTGACACCAGACCCTTTTCAGCTGAAACTGAGAGTGGGTCTGGGCAAGCTTCATTCGCGGCCCATTTCCAAAGGGGCGTCACCAACGGACGCTGCTCAAATGCCTCTGGGCGTTTGATAGTCAATTGGATAGTCCTTCAACCAATCGGACCAACAATCGGGTGACGTAGCAGCTACAGCGGCATCAACGGGTTGCTGCGCTTCGGTGGCCGTTATGTTGAATGTAAACAAAAAGCTGCTTGCCATCGCTGCGCTATCGTCATCTTGTAAAGCCCACCTCAACGGTTGTGATTGGTGCCTCGATTTGGAAAAATTGGAAATGGGCTTGAGGCCTAAGGCCATATGGTCAGATTTTAAATGATTTATTTAAAATGTTATAAGAATAATTTATAAAGATAACTTTTTTTCACGAGTCAATTGCTGTTAAACAACTAAAGGAAAGCCACTAGATGGCAGAAGGGTATTGTACAATAACTTTGAATGCACCATGAGCTTACGATGTGCAATTGAACACACCGTTAAATTCCGTCTGTGTCATTTCTCCATCAACTCTGACTACAGCAGTGGCCATGGTGCAGCTAGGCTACACTGTGTCTTTAGCTGCAAACTGTTTACACCGTTTAGCTGTCAGCATTTTAACTGTGTTTAAGCCAGCTACTAGCAAACGGTAATGTGACTGCTGCCAAGTGTTAACTTGCGTCACATGCTGTGATGCTTCTGTTGCCTGTAACGTTGGTTTCGGAGCACTAGAGAGCAGCGTAGGCATTTAAGTGGCACCAAAATGAGGCACTGTAATCTGCGTTGTCATTTAGTCTGGTAGATACTGGCCGTTTTAGGGTTTCGGTACCCAACCCTAATGAAGACCTAAAAAAGGACAAAAAGCATGATTCAGTGTGCTTTCCTGTCACTTTAAGTATTCAAACAGAGAGTTTTTTTTGGAGTCACAAAATGCCTTCTGAAAAAAAACCTCCAGCACCACATAAGGTTCAACTGGAAAAATATGTGAGAAGTAAAAAATACTTTAACATGCAACTAAAAAAAGTCTTTTTAGACAAACACATTCTGTATTGTGATAGGTTATATTGTTACACCAGTGCTAGATTTTTCCTCAGTAGCATATTACCACCAGCCTACATGTAAATATGCCGACATCCAATTCATTTTTAGTCTCTTGTCTAAACAGAGGAGTGAAATACATATGTAACATCCTGGGACATAATGTTTTAGAATGCCTCTTAACAGTATGTAAAGGGATATTGTGTCCTTGTGCTATGCATGTTTTTTATACTTTGTAATTCAGTTACTTGAGCCACAAACAGGCAAACACAGCCAAACCACTTTTGTGCCATTACTGACCAGTCCAGTTTTTTTTTTAAACTAATTAAGGATCATTAAATATTCACACAGTAGAAAAACCTGCCTATATCCTAATAGCAAGACAAGATTGATACTGGTTCTTTTTCAGCAAGGCCTATGTTGAAGCCATCCATTTTATATTTTGCCTCCATCAGCCACTTTAGGATGTCCTTACAGCGACTTTGCCACCTTCATCCTTTCTCTGCACCCTCAGTTTTCAGCTGTGAAGGAGGCTATTTAAAGTATTGACCGCTTTGCTCTTTAGATGATAACAGAAATGCTGTGTCTCTTCTATCAAGGTGAGGGGCTACTTACATATTCAACTCTTTGTGTGTGCATTGTTTTTTAAGCTTGATCTATAGTCCCATTAAATGATGGGTATTGGCAGAGCAGATCAACGGTTGAATATCAAGGCTAGAAATTATTTATTCAGCATGAGCACCTTTTGTATAAAATTCAGTTAATCCAAGATTCATATCAAAGCATACATATTTTAATGGATTTTGACAAGATCAAACTTCACTCATTCGTTGATTAAAGATTCTCAGTTAAAAAAATCTTTCAAATATTAGCCAGACAGCAGTTTGACATGAATCCTTGAGCTGTGAGCTGCCGAGCTAGTGGCCAGAAAGGTTAGGTCATTACATATGCCACAGTATCCCCACTAATGCTTCACAGGTAGATCCGTATATGTCAGAGTGTAGTCTTTTCATTGCAACAATAGTAGAAATGTCAGTACATGGATACCCCCTCTGCCTCTGAAGGGACTATGGACTTTCTAAAAGCACTTGTGTCTCTTACATTGGACAAGCTCCAATAACCCTGCTTCTGCCAGACTATGGAAGGCTCTCAACAGGACACTGGGCCTGCACTTGTTAGTGCAGGTCACTGATCCTGGCCTCTTTTGGGCTTACAGCTGGTATAGACCAAAGTACAGCTTAGATGTTTGTTAGTTGCTTATGCTTTAAGGAGTCTGTGGGGAAAAGAAAGAACACCTACTCACCTTAAAACCCCACTAAGCGCTGAAGACTTTTATTGTTTAGGGGGAATGAAGTGGCTCGTCGCCCAGGTGTTGTTGGTTCACACAGTGTTGTGCTGGGTCTTGCGGATGAGTTTTCATCCCCTGGTGGGAAAAGGTTCCTTGTGGAAAGAATGTTTCAATCTGGAAGCACAATTAAAGAGTGAAACTAGATGAAAGAAAACAAGAGAAAAAGAAGGAATCCAGAAAGGAGATAATAGTTCTAATAGTATATACAGTAGTTAATTTTTTTTTAAATAATTGATGGCCCTGCTTTTTATTGAGTTTCAGAGCCTAAATGTCAATCTTGACTATTCTATTGGTGTGAAAGATGACAGGCAAGATGACTCAAGATTAATTTCTGTACAGGCACAAAAAGGTCATATTATACCTGCACATTTTTATGAAGATAGTACTGACAGTTGGCTGCTATCCAGTAAGTGCAACCAACCCAATTCCATCACAGCATTGCTCCTGAACTCCCATATGCTGTAGTCACTTCCTTTTCTATGTCAAGCTGTTGTATGGACTGCCAATAAATTGGGAGGAGGGGCTGTGATTCAGTGTTGTCCTTTGAATTTATTGCATGCTTCTTTTTTATAGTTGTATAATCTCAGATAGCTGTCATTTGTGCGAAAGCTTTTAGAGCCGTTGTCATGCCATTGGTCCTGGGCTGGGGGACATACTGAATAGATAAGAACTCCTTTCTCCTCTCCCAGCTTCTCTCCCGCTCTTTTTATCGCTGCAGCTCTCTCCTTTCCTCTTCTCAGTCTGTTCTGTGTGTAACCAGAGGTTTGACTGTCAAGTGGAAGTTCTAGACATTTTGGAGTCTTTCAGGGAGGCGATGGAGGTTCTGACGGCAGCGCATAATCTTCTGCCTGCTGCGGTTTTACTCTTGTTACATTTTGGTTACAGAGGCATGTTGTCTGATGATTCAGTTGCTTGTCTGGAGCAAATGTGGGCTATTGTTTGTGTGCGAGACTATGTGTTTGCTGGTTTATAGAAAGCTATTGGTTAGATGAAGAGAAGAAAATGTTTTAGGTAGAGATGTTCCAATACCATTTTTCCTTCCCGATACCGATTTTGATATCTGAACTTACATATCAGCTGATACCGAGTACCAATCTGATACCAATGCATTCAAAAAAAACATATAAGTATGTTATTTTTGTCACAGCAGTATACTACTAATTCTGAATGGATGTGATATGATTGCTATCATTGTTGTATGGCCTGGCTCAGGTTAAACCCTTTGTAAAACATTAACAAATACATACAAAGAATGAATGCCATATAACTTTATTTTATTATCTAGTTTGTCAGTCATAACCAAAACAAATAACAGAAATAACATAACCAAAAAAATAACAGAAATAAACTACTTTAGCAGTAGTTTTTTCTTGGCTAAATTTCGTGGTATCGGATCAGTGCATTGACCCGCGTATTTGCCAATTCCAGCATTTTAGCAGTATCAATTTCTTATACTGGTTTTAGGGAGTGAGTATTACAAATTGATACAATGTAATGACTTGTCAGTATGTCGTAATGTCTCTATTGTTTGATTATTTTTATATTTCACTTCAGTAGTGATTGCATGGTCTATAGCAGGGTTTTAGCTGATGGTATTATAATACTGACTCGTGATTAGCTGGTGATTTGCTTTAGATTACCGCTGTCAATATTCTTAAAGTGCCCATATTATGCTCAATTTCAGGTTCATAACTGTATTTTAAGGTTGTACCACAATAGGTTTACATGGTTTAATTTTCAAAAAACACCATATTTTTGTTGTACTGCACAGCTCTCTCTCACTGCTGCAGATCCTCTTTTCACCTGGTCTCTGTTTTAGCTACAGAGTGAGACCTCTTTTCTTCTTCTTCTTCTGTACTATCTTTGATTGCACTCACACATGTGCAGTAGCTCAGATGTAGATCATGTCAGCTAGCTAGCTCCATAGACAGTAAAAGAAAGGCCGTTTCTCCAACTTCAGTCAGTTACAAGGCAGGATTAGCTGGGAGACTTCTAATTGAGGGCGCACATGTAAATAGTTCTTTTGTAGATTATGGTGAACTTGTGTGTGTTGTAGCAGTGCTTTGCTATTGAGAATGAGGTAGCATGCTAGCGTTAGCATTAGCGTTAGCATGCTAACGCTAATGCTACGAGCTAACAGTTGTGGTTAGCCAGCTCGTTTCAGCTTGAACAGCTCACTCGGAGACTGAAGGCAGGACACATTCAGAAACCGTATCTCACTCAAAACAGCATGAATGGATTTTTTACAAAGTTTGTATGCGTGTGGAAGCACCAGAGACACAGAAGAACACCCCAAATCCCAGAAAAAGTGTTTTTTTTCATAATATGGGCACTTTAATACCCCATCACGTAAAATATGTCACTGTAACCCCTTATGTAGTAGTTATTGCTGATCTAATATTTAAAAAATGTTTGGCCCATTCAGATCACATTAATCAGGTATTAATAAGCTTTTATATAATGTGGTTGTGAATGTACCCTTAGCTGTTGCTAGATTTAATTTCCATTTTCTGAGTTTTGAGAAGTGACTTAAAAGAGTACTGATCCTGCGAGCCTTCCTCGGGCAGATCGTTCCAAAGTCAAGGGGCCCTTATAGCAAAAGCACGCTCACCCTTAGTTTTAAGCCTTGACTCTGGAACAGCTAAAAGGGCCCTGCCCGTGGATCTAAAGCTACGAACTGGTTCATACGGGGACAACCTCTCTGCTATGTAGCTAGGAGCCAGACCCATACAGTAGGGGTGTAAGAAAAAAGGTATACACTTGAAAAATATTCATGTAAGACAGTGGTTCACGTTTATGTTGTGTTTAAACCCCTTACCGCTAGATGGCTATGCTGAGACGCACCACTAGTGTCCTTGCCTAACAGTGCCTAGCAGTGCCTGACTTTTTGCTAGAAGCTAACAATGTAGCTATGGCTGAACTTTGGCCTACTTTAGTATATAAAAATTTGCTCACTAAGAACCTGTGAACCACAATCCCGAACTGGCAGTTTGATTTTCTGTGTACTGAATTGTTTACCTAAAGTAAACTTCTTTGACTTTTATGAACATCATGTCTTTTTTTTAAATATTAGTTTTTCTAAAATGATACTTCCCAGTATAAATCCCAATATATCTCCTTACGCACAGTATCGAAATATATTGCAATATATTGAATCGTGACCCATGTATCGTGATACGTATCGTATCGCCAGATTCTTGCCAATACACAGCCCTACCATACAGGCTTTAAAAGTGATCAGTAATATATTAAAATCAATTATAAAACAAACAGGGAGCCAATGGAGAGAAGCCAGGATTGGGTTAATATGATGTTGTCTGTTAAAAACAATGAGAAGCCTAGCTGCTGTGTTTTGAACCAATTGGAGGTGAGAGAGTGACCTTTGGCTGATGCCGGAGAGGAGGGAGTTACAGTAGTCGAGTCTGGAGAAGATAAATGCATGAATTACTTTTTCCAGGTCAGAGCGGGAGAGCATGGATTTTATTCTGGAGATGGTTTGTAATTGAAGGAAACAGGACTGTACGTCCTTCTTGATGTGGGGATGGAATGTTAAATCTGAGTCAAATACAACTCCCACATTTCTGGCAGTTGGCTTTATATTGGCAGACAGGGGACCAAGGTTACTCTCAATGGCCCTCATTTATCAACCTAACGTAGAAACCAGAAATATGAGCGCAGAAATACTCTTACGACAGGCTTCACGTGTGATTCATGAAACATTGGTATCACACCAATCAGAGTGTAAGAATGGTCGTACATTGATAAATGCAGCGGCTGGAAACGATAGTAATTTAAATATCACGCCCCAATATATTCTGGGTTTTGAGGCCTCGCCTGTACAATTTACGACATGGCGAAACGTAATCCGGCTAAGAAGCAGCACTTTTGAGAGGTGGAGATTGAAACCCTGATATCTCAGGATCATTTGCACTTACGTTTGTAGATTTGGCAGCCTGAAAACTGGTATTAAAGGCTGTAGAAAGAATTTGGAATGGAAAGAGATCACTGATGCATACCTATATTTAAATAAACACACAGTAGCAGAGTTTATGCAGTGTCTTTTATTTTTCTCGTGTTTTTTTTCATGAGTCAGAGCCAGGCAACAGCTGTGAGGGAGAGCGTGTGTCCTCCGCCCCCCCCCCTTGCTGGACCACCACCCCGACCCTGTCTCCTGACAGCAGAGGGGCTGGAAAAACAAGCCGAAATAACCTCGGTCAATGGCAGAAATAAACTCGCTCACGTGTGGCCATTAACGACACTTTAAAAGAGAAAGGAAAAACCTGAAGAATAAATAAAAATGTTGTGCATCATCATGTTTCCTGTATTGAGTAGGCTATCATTGCCAAACATAATACTATACCTTTTAAAAGCGAGGAATAATAGCCTGTCTCTTTCTATATAGCCCTCAGTTAGGGCTGTGCTGGACACTGCTCTCTGGGCATCGGGTCATCTGGCTCCAGAACCCCACAGGCTAAAACAATGTTGCAGACTTTTTTCTGGTGTGTATAGTAGGGTCCCCCCGCTGATGCAAGACCATGAGCCATCGGCCCTTAATCAATCCGATGGAGCGCTCCACCGTGGCCTCTGCGCGCACGTGTGCACTGTTGTACCGGCAAATAGCGGTCTTTTAAAAGAGCCAGATCTGCCATTGCTGATAAGTGATCAACTGATGACTTCTCTTTCTCCTGTTAAACTGATTATATGCTGCACCGCAAGTCCACACTGACTCGAAAACTTGCGTACACGAGTTCAGACCAGACGTCAAAGACCCTTGCTTTGCGTAGGAATCGGCGCACGCCCGTCCTACGCCTGTTTTTAGTCGTACGCACGTTTCATAAATGAGGGCCAATGAGACTTGCAGGATTTGGGGGGTTGAACAGTATGATTACTGATTTTGAGTTATTGAGTTGAATAAAGTTTTGTGACATCCAACAGTTAACATCATTAAGACAGTTTAAAACAGCAGCTAGGCTGTCTGGGTCGTCCTTTCTCAAAGGAAGGTATATCTGTGTGTCATCCGCGTAACAGTGAAAAGAGACGTGATGCTGGATGATATGGCCTAGCGGAAACATGTAGAATGAAAATTGGGCGTAAAATTGAACCTTGCGGTACACCACAGGTAATGTTTACTGTAGATGATGAGTAATGACCTATGGAGACCGAATAGGTTCTTTATAAAAGGTAAGAATAAAACCGGCTTGTAGTGCAGTATCCTTAATGCCAACCCAGGATTTAAGGCGGTCGATTGAAATAGTATGGTCTACTGTGTCGAAGGCTGCACTTAGGTCTAAAAGAATTAAAATTGAGCTCTTACCCGTGTCGGCTGATAAAAGAAGGTCATTATTACCTTCAGGATGGCCATTTCTGTGCTATGAAGAGCTCTAAAACCAGAACGAAACTTTTCGAATATGTTGTTATGACATAAAAGCTAAAAGATATTATATGAGATAAAACGGACAATGATAGCGGATTAAAATTACTAAAATAAGTAAGACTGTAAGAGTGAATATGTATGGTCTCCACTAAATGACACATGCCAGCTGGATCACAAATGGGTCTATATATCCCATGTTCAATGATGCAGGCTATGGGATATAAATTACATTACATGCCTTTGTAAATAGAATTGTGGATAACAGCCCCACAGCAACTAACTCTCTCCTGCCACCCTTATAATGTGGGCAACGCATAACATAGAATAAATGTATATGTTCTCAGACATTCTCAACACATGTAATGCAAATTCAGCTTCAGCTTTAACTCTATTTGATGAGCTGAGAATTAAACCTCCAAATTTAAACATTGACCTTTACTTCCAAGTATACAAGCGCCACTGCTATTGTCAACATGTGTAATTCCTAGCCTTGGATGCCGACACGGTCACTGTGAATTATAAATCAATGAGCATGTATTAGTGTAAAATCCCCCAGCACTTGGGGCTTTGCCTATGATGGAAGAATGAAAAGAAGGGAAACAGGGTCTCAGGGTCTGCTGGTTACAGCCTGGAGCTCATCCATACAGATACATAGACACAGGGGGCTTACATAGCATTGGCTTTGAAAAAAGCTTGTTTCTTTCTGTCTGTGTCTGTGTGAGTGTGCTTTGATTAGCTATTGAGAGCTCTGGCTGTCCGACCCGCATGTCCGACACGCATTAAAGTCAACAAGCCAAGTTAGCTCTCTGAGCTAATAAGTGCTAACTACTGTAGCAGTTAGTAATAAAACTAAAACACGGAGGCTCCAAAATCGGAACCAGCATGAACTAAGACGGCCCACACACTTTTATTAACTCCTATATTGACAAAAGCAGTTTGTTGCTAGCTTCACTTCTTCCTTCACAATAAAAGGCCAACTGTAATGCAATCAAAGCATTTCGCTAAGATGAAACTACCTCTACACCTCACTCTACACCAGAGTGAGGTGTATATTAGATTTTTTTTTTTTAAAACAGAGTATATTGTATTAGGTTGCTGTAAGCTGTAAATTCACCACTTCTAAGCTTAAGTCAAAAGATAACGTCATCTCGGAGCCTGACTGGCAAAGCCTCTCTTCCACCGAGCATCTGCCTCTGTCTTACTCAGACTCACCCTGGGTCCAGTTCAGCTGCCTGTACTCGTGGCTGACATGGAGCGGAAGTCGTAGTGGAATGATTTTACCCCAGAGAGCAGCATTAACTCAAGGAGCACTCACTCTGAATCTGAAAAAAAAAAAAAAAAAATGAGTGCTCAACTTAGGTCCGGGGAACAACAATGTGTTCCTTTACTTTTCACCCTTTCTCTAACTGGGAATGTTGGTATCAGAAGTAGGCCTACTCAAAATGTGTTTGATTTTTTCTGAAGTACAACTATTAATACTGTACAAGTCCTGCATTCAAATGGTTACTTATAGTATAGAGTGAAAGAGAGGCATTATCAGCACAATGTACTTACATTTACTTCATGTCTGTTCAGAATGGAGCTTTCAACTCTCATATAGTGCTGGATAGTTTCATGAATAATAATACATATTTTAATTGACATTTTGTGAGTTAAATCTGAATCTGCAATGTAACCAGCAACCTTTCATTGTCAGGAAAGTGTAGTAGTACAATGTTTTCCTAAGAAGTAGTACACAGTATGTTAGTAGTATACAGTTGAGATGCATATTTGAAGTGCTTTGGGGGGGCTTCTGTATTTGGGTTACAATGAGTTAGAATAGTTACATATTCAGTATTCTTCATATGTAAACATCATAATAAATCTATAGCTAATTGGGCCTCTTTTACCTCGGGCCCCCAGGCAGTGGCCTACCCTGCCTAACGGTAAAGTTTGATTTGGGTGTATTTTTCCTGTGAACCAGAGTGTATTTCGGTGGTACAGTACTTCTGACTGTGATTAGCCAAGACTTGGGTATGTGATGCAACTATGTCATGGCAAGTGTATAGCTCAGGACCTGAGGAAGCACAATGTCGAGGGTTTGGATGTTGTTTAGATCAGCTACAAGCTGCAATTGCACAGGCCAAGCAAACGGCCCGTTCCGAACAGGCATGTTTTGAACGGGCACTGTACACATCACATACATTTTGCTTCTTCTTTTTTTGCAGAGAAAGCTCAGGTCTCTGCTGCAAAGCTCCTTTGAAATGTAGCACATGTATGTTTACAGTGAAATTGTCTCATGCAAAAAAATATATATATTTGGAAAGAAAAGTAGCAATATACTGTTTCATTATTTCCAACATGAACTGTATCATTAGTATGTAGTACACTGTATCTTAAAGTGGTAGGCTATGACAATGTTCAACTTATTTACGATGTGTAAGTGTATCCTAAAGGTATCCCACAAACACCCACACGGACCCAACACACATGCATAAAGACTTAGACACAGAAATAATAATCATTTAGATGCTATGAACATGTTAAGATGCATTATTTCTAGAAGCACTCAACAGAAAGTAATGGGATTATTGTACATGACTGCATCTGGAAGCCTGTTCAACATGTTTGTAAGAGAGGGAAACAGTTTAGCTTTTTTTTTATCTAATTAGCAACTTAATGACCTGTGACACTAAAATGCTCTAAATGCTCAAACAAAATCCCCACATTTATTGTATTATTTTGTAATGTGTATGGATACACGGAAAAAGAATGACCACATACTGTAAATGTTCCACATGAGGTAAACTCGGAGGCAGATTGCATTTGATGATCACACAGTTCCTTGTTTGCCATGTAGGAAGAAAAATAAATTACTTTAACAGATTACTACAAGGGCTATATGCAGACGATTTGAGAGACTTGAGAAGTCTCCCATGTTGAAGTTGCCCATATACTCAGCGTCCCTCATTTCCTCTCTTCCGTTGCAACGCCAATCTATTCCATTACTGTTTGTGACTCACTACTTTCAACTGTTGGGAGAGAAAAAAAAAGTGCATAAATAATGAATTCCTTGGGTGTATCCACCCCCAGATCAATGGCAATACAAAGACGGTTGGCTCAAGGCCATATTTGATCACTTCCACTGTGCACAATCACTGCTCCCTTTTTTGTCAGCCCACTGAGACTCAATTATTTCCAAGTGTTTGTAAGCTATTGTTGAAAGAACGCAAAGTGAATATTTAAAGTTGGTGAGGGGAAGAAAAATCTTTGAGACATGAAAACAGCAGATGGATGGTAATAGTGAACTGTTCAACAGAGAGAGAGGAGGAGAAAGAGGAGAAAAGAAAATGATGTGATTCCTCATAGGGATAATGGGAAAAGACCAGCGTCTGCTGTGTTCATACAATATGACAGAGAAAAAGGACAAATTACAGAGCTTTGACTTGATCATGTGAAAGCAACTGATCAGGTAATAGCATTTAACCCATCAGTAGGAAATGAAGTACAACAGAGATGGACTCTCCTACCTAGGGAGGCCAAAAACGGTGTTCGGCGGGTAATCGACTTTAACACCGAAAGCATTGCTCAGTGTTGTTCCAAAGGTGAACCAGAAGGGGTTATATAAACGACAACAACCATGTCACTGCTTTTAGGAATGAAGTCAGAAACGTCAAAACGATCCAGTGGATATTTATGGTGAATGAATACACTAAAGAAGTTAATGTGCAGCTTTGTGATCTTAGCAACAAGTTTTTTTTTTTTTGGATTGATTGAAATTTGTTTTGAACATAAAACAGAAAATCAGGTCATTAAGAAAATAATAATGTAGATAGCATAGCATAGATACATAATAACAAACGCTTGTTTTTTTTATTTCCGAAAAAGAGTGGTAAGAAGTATACACTTATTCAATCCCACCCCTTCTCCATGAATCATTGTTAATTCATTTACAAATTTTCATAATTTTGTCATAATTTTTATTTTTTAAACTCTTCCAAATATTTAACTTACCAAGTATCTTAAACAATACAATTTATTTCTTATATATTCATATCAATTGTATATTATAATTTTTTGCATATTTATTTTATATATTTACTCAAAAATACTAGTGAAAGCTAACTTCTTACTACAGAAGCACAGATTTATTTTTCCTCTCGTATCCCTTGCTGGGTTTGTTCCTTCCTATCCCAGATGGCTGGGCTCATAGCCCAAGACTTTCAACATGAAAAAAAAAATATATTTTTCAGTTTTCTTTCCATTTCCTACAGTGTAAAATCTTCACTCCTTCAGCAAGAATGGATGGTACATCCGATTGGCACTGTACCACCACTCTTGCTGTGCCACGGATAATGAGTATTTGAAGGGCAAGGACTCACTAAAATTAGATCAAAGGTCTGCACTCTATAGGCATCAAACGGTGGACAGAAGTCATGCTTGTTCAGCTACTCGGATGTCATACCACTGGTAATGACTGGATCTTCTTGAGGCGTCTTTTGATGTGCAGTTCCCGAGTGAGCATGTCTTGGTTTCATCAGTCTAATTTACATTTCAGACAATATTTGAGGGATTAAAACTGTGTAGCTAATCAGCAACTGTTGCAGTAATAATTCTGCAATCATCGATCAGTGTTCTTTGGACAGTGGCACAGGACAAATACTCCACCTGCTACAAGAGTCCTTAGTCACATTTGATTTTTTTTACGTTTTTTTTTTTAACTTCGGGTACCTCCACCTGCTACATGTCATACCAAGCTTGTGCTGAAACTGGGCAGTATCTGTTTTTTTACCTGAACTGAAAAGTGCAGTGATCTTTGCATAATATTGCAGAATATGGAGGGAAAGATATTTCGGTGTGAGAAATGCACACAAAATGTACACTTGTTCCCAGGATGACATTTAAATGTCAAAAGGCCTTTATTCATTTCTTTTTCCCATATATATTCTATTAAAATAGGTTAAGTCTAGGAAGCGTAAAGACAGTTTACCTTTTGGACTTAACACACTTTCATCAACTCCACAGCAACATGTATTATAGAAGAGAGCATTTGTTCAATGTGCTGTCTGACTGATATAGAAAATTAATTCCAGTTTTCCTTTGTCCTTTTTACTAGGAACTGCACAATACTTTGTTTAGAAAGATAAAAACAGATTGATTTTGTAAATATATATAAATAATAATGCACAAAGACTAAGTTGGCTGTTCACATATGAAACATTTAAATTAGTTTCATACTTGATGGAAGAAATCAGGATTAACTGTAGGTATCAAGCAGTACTTTTCCGTTTACAGTTCATTTAAAATGTATCTACACATGTTATTTGAAAGACTATAGAAGTACTTATAATGTAACTTTTTAGTTTTTTATGTATTACCGGATGCATGTTTTGTAAAATAGCTGTCTTTTAATCCCATGTGGGATGGGCCAGATGCTTGGCATGACACTACGCTAAACTTAACTATTACATTTAGGTCACCCCATTTTTCCTCAAGCAATAGGGCTCTCAGCAGTGTTGTAGTCAAGACCACCTAAACCGAGACCAAGTCATCACCAAGATCAGAGTGTATCGAGACCGAGACAAGACCAAGATATTGAGGGGTTGACAGAGACAAGACCAAGACCAAATCAAACAACTGACACATACAGTATATACACAACTAGCTAATATGTTTAGCTAATATTTGCTAAATCCCTTTGGGTGAGGGTTAAAGAGATTTCTGGAGAGTTTTGGTACAGAAGCAGATTGATAACTTTAGCTAGCTATTTTTACTAGCGTCACTTACACTTACCTTCTTTATGCTTCCTTACTTAGTGCAGATAAAAAATGTTGTAGCGTTACATTGCAGAATATACACACTGCTGTGTATTTTCTTTTAGGTGTTGTTTTGCAAATAAACTCTTTAAAAAATATATGATAAATAAAATGTAATAAATGAAATTGTATTATCGACGATTTGGCTGACATCTCCCAGAGAGCCAGAGCTTCTTCTTCTGTCACCTACATTTACTTTGGGAGTTCATGTTAAGGGGGCGGGGAACGGGGGTTAAAAGTAACACATTTCAAACTAGAAATTTAGTCGAGTTATTGTGTAAAAGTGTTCTTAAGACCAAGACTGGTTTTGAGTACTACAACACTGGCTCTCAGCTATATAAAAGTACAACAATAAAACAAAACACTTTTTGAAATGTGAAAAGCGATGGTTAAATCTTTTTTTGGTATTTTCAATATGTAGCTGCTGTTGTGCATTTCTAAATAATTTCTGCATTCCCTCAATGTTATATAATAACATTTTAGAGGACTAACAGGCTAGAGTAGGCGCCCTGTCTCATAAGATTCCATCATAGAATGTTGACATAGAAGAGGGAGGGGGGGCGCTGTGAGCGCTGAGTGAGCAGGTACAAACGTACGAGTAGTGAGCTGTCGTCTATGGAAAAAGAGCAAAGAAAAACAGCTGTTGGGGCTAAAAATAGAAAAAGAAAGAGGGAAAAGATGACATGTTAAGGGATGCGACAGCAGTTAAAAAAAGTGGATGGTGAAAGGCAACAGGTAGGATTTAAAGTGTGAGGTCTGTGCTTGGAGGCTCGCAAATATTAACATAATATATGTTAACAGACTAGCTAGCATTTGCTAACACTGGGAATGTAGCAGCCAAATGGGGGTTTACGGCTAACTTACAATATGCAAAACCGAGGTTGTTGAGCTGAAAACTGATAAATATAAGGTAGCATGTACAATAAATGACAATAATCTGGAAAACATAACTAATGCTATAACTCTGGTTTACCATAGAATCATGCATAGATTTGCTACCAAACTTGGAAGCTTGCAAATATTCATGTTAACAGACTGGCTAGTGTTTGCTAACTTGATGCAAACCAATGTTGCTAATAGCTACATTTACATTTTGGTTAAACCCTATGGTACCAATCCCATGCATGACATATCTCAATTTTATTAAGGTCAAATTACAACTGGTAAATATAAGGTAGCATGCACAATAAATGACAAGAAGAAAAAATAAATAAATATGAAGACAAATAATATAAATATAAATATAATATAAATATTTAAAATACAAATTACAAAATGTGAATGTAATTTCAACAGCAGCACAACCTTACTGCATAATAGTTGTCTTATCTGATGCGATCACTGGGCTGATTTAAGAATTGAATTTAGGCTGCTATATTTAACAGTGAGTTCATTTCATTCAGGTGTGAGGATGGTGGATCAGGAAAGACAGGGGGAAGGCAACAGGTAGGTCTAACATTAGGTGGAAGTGTAGGGGGAGCCACTTGATACCAACAGATTAATTTCTTAATACTATTAATATGGAAAAAGTAATTAATAAAAATCTATTACATAATGTTTGTTTGACAAGATGTCTTAGTGGAGAAGAACACAGGCAAGGAGTCAATGAGACAGACATGAGGTTGGCGATGGCATCACGTAGAGATGAGACCAGTGATGACATCAGGTAGGAGTTCTATTAGAACACACAAAACTAAATGTCCAGTATGGTTTGAAGTTCTGTTGACCAACCTATTCACTGTGTCCTTTTTGGGGGTAGAAATAGTGCAGACAGAGATGGAAAGCCACTCACCACTCAAATCACATCAACCAGGGGTGATGATTAGGTTGCCATTTGTCACAATTTGGTTGCCAAGGGCAACCGTTAACGTCGCTGATATACTTTGAAATAAACCTTTATTATTTAAAGCCCATACATGATGATGTCTGGCACTTTTTTTATTTTTTTGGTTGGGGGGCAAAATTGTCGCTGCATACCCCTCTGACACTGGGTAGTTGCGCCACTGCTAAAGATGACAAATAAAGAGAGTTGAAATCACATACTAAATGCATGTTCTTCATGTGATAAATAATGGCAAAGGAATCAGCTGAAAATTGTATATCAACGCAATTTAATTATTTGATCATTCACATAAAAACACAAAGATGAGACGTGATCTTAACCTTGAAAGGTTAGGAGAAGCAACTGTTATCTTTGAGTAGTGTATACAAAACCCAAATGGAGAGAACTGAATAAAGTATTGTTTCTGAAGTTGAAATAATGCCTTATATAATTATCACTTTGGTTTATCATCCACTCAATTTACACCTCACTGTAAACCACTGACAAAACAATCTTTATACTCATTGAAAATGTGGCACAGATCAGTCAGTTCATGATCAAAAGTCTGGCTCCTATTATCGAAAATGTGATTAGAAAAGCCTGTGTTGTTGGCAGAAAGTGTCTCCTCTTGCCACTGCTGTCTGATAAAGAGGAATTAACGCATTAGTAATGGCGTTAACCTTTCAGCATGTTGTATTGGCAGTGCGTCATGTAATCTACACCACCCATTGTATATAAGTGGGTCATTGTCTTGTATTCCTCCTAAAAAGGAAAATGTGGATTGAATGCTATTAAGAGGTGATGAATTGACTCACCATCTGGTTTAGCAAGTCAAGCAAACTAAAAATGGCCATTTACAGCATGCATGAGGAAAATGGATAAACAGGCTGAAGGGTTCAGTTTGTTTTTATCCAGTTTTCTTGATCAAGCATGATGGAAAACCACTAACCTGAGTGGTACAGTACACTTCACTGAAAATGTAGTGCTTCACAAGTTATTTGTTTTTTTGGAAAATGTTCAAAATGAGTCCTTGTTGACATTGAGCTCAGGTAACCTTATATGTAGTGATGGTCAAATGAAGTTTCGCAAACCACTGTCTTTATTTTCTGAGCTCACTAGATGGCGATCTTTGTTCAAAGAAAAAGGTTAAAGTAATGGCAATTCAGTGCGTTTTCAACCCTTTGTTGAACAGAGAGCGCCAGCATCTAGTGAGTTCAGAAAATAAAGACAGTGATTCGCAAAGCTTCATTTGACCATCACTACTTGTGTGTACTACTTTGATGGGGGGGGGCTTTCATTAGATTTTATGTAGGTCATTGTCTGTGCAGGAGCAGGATACAGTAGATTATATGCCTGCTAGCAAGAACTACACCTGGGAGATGGGGCTAGGCCTTGGATGTAGACCACAAGCTTTATGTTCTATCATATTTAAGACATTAATCTAGGCCAGTGTTATTACCTTTTTTTTAAAATTCTTGCATTTTGTGACTTTGCTAGTGGCTGTCGCTATGGGCACAACAATGAGGAACACATTTGTAGTTTGTTTATCCATTTTGTTTAAACAAATCAGGCTGTTATACTGTTCTTATTGCGTGTGCAGGACTGGAAATTGTTGATAGTTGATATTGAGATATTTTTTAAACTAAAGGAGTGGTACCCCAATAGTGTTGCTTACTTATGATATCTTGATACAGGTTTTTATGGTAATTGCCATGTTTGTGTGCAAATGGTTTGTCAAATATTTGTTTGCATATTTTCTTCTGCAGTCTGCAATGTGCATATGTAGTTTTGGGAGCTTATGTTTACTATTCCTCCCCACTGTCATATGTGCTATATACTGCATTTTATTTCACTTGACTGCATGACTTCAAGTCTTTCCCCCTGAGATAAGCTCTTCCATGTAAGATAGCTACTGCAGAACAAAAACATTCAAAGTATTTTTCTCAGAATGGATGTGCATGCCGGCTCCAATACAACCCTCACTGCTGATTTCTAGTTGCCTTTGAGTTTCCCTTTACATTAAGTGAGATGCATGAAACGGTAATCTGCTGCAAGTTCTTCCTGGGCATTGAAGATACTTTACAGGTGCTTTTTGTAGAGTTGGAATTATTTTAGGATGCTACCGGAGTGTAATAGCCAAAGGTTTGGAGGTTGATATCCGGTATACTCTCCGTGCCTTGAAAATGAACGTTCAACTTCCATTTGGGTTTATCTTAACCAGCACATTCCAAGAAAGAAGTCGTAATCACACTGATATTGAGTGAAACTTAGTTGGTACTTTGTGTGTTTCTATACTCACTCGCTTGAGCTTTTTTCTGTAGGGTTGATCATCAATCTGTTATAAAACAAACACATACACACAAATTTACAGATAAATTCACATCTATGGGAAGTTTACAGTTTATAGGAACTGCTTATCATTAGACTGTAAGAGGGAAACATATCCTAACCAGGGTGTTCCCTGCGTATTTAGAATGCTCAGGTGCAAATGACGTCGTACTATCATTTGCATATTGGTGAAGTAATTCCACCAATTTGAAAAAGGGTTACTGGTTGTCGGTTGCAGTGAGGGGGAGATCACTAAAGCAAAACTTGGAGGAGCAGCTTGTAACTAAAATGAGAATAGCTGGTCCACCTTAGGTCTTACGTCAGCCCACCTTAAGTTGGTAAGCCTGTGCGGAAGTTTTCGCTAGCTCCGTGGCTAACACCGTTCACTTCAAACAGCAGTTAGGAAGCAAGACACAGCAACTTGGCTTAGAAGAGTCGTAGCATTTATTTACCGACCGATAAACTGTACAGTACACACTGCACTGCTACGTTCACAGCTATAACGTTACTTTGAACTTCATACTCACCAACAAACACACCTCACTTTTTCTCTCTTTCTCCAAGTTGTCTCCACCGCTTTCCCCATAGGAAAACAATGGCACAGCCATCGCAGGATCATCTGGTGGCGGCTTAAGCTGCATAATGGCAGGGAAAACCTTGCTAACATGGGGTGAACGTAGCAAGACAGAGGTATGAGCTCAGAATGTCTCTCGCTGTCAGGTTACAGTTCTAGTGTGCAGTCCCTACTGAGTGATTACCCTTATGTTTCAGAGGCTTACTCCAAAGATCCTTTGTGGGTGTCTGTCTGGCCGTGACGCTCGAAAGCAAGAACTTTGATCTCTCAGCCGCTCTGGGAGGTGGTGACATTTGGCAAGCTTTGACCTTTTGATGCAGTTTCTGGTTTCTGAAATTAGATTTAGAAAGAAAAAAATATATCTTAAGCCTGTTGATAAGACTTAAAATAGCTATAACTAACTGAATTGATTTTTATCGAAGTTACCTTGCAAGTGCAGACAATGCAATTTGAAAGTTTCCTTTTTTTTTTTTATGTAGAATGATATTTAGCAGATCTGTAAATAAAATGGTGGGAGATGGTTTGTGGGTGTTCCCAGCTTTGGAATGAGCAAGACATTAAATTAAATATGAAACATAAAATGTTGCTCTAAGTAAGGCAACACTTGTGCGCAGTGAGCTCAATATTTGGGAAAGGAGCTTTCTTATCAAATTTAAAGGTATAGTAAGCAACGTTAATCCAATACACTTTTTTGTCAAATCCAGCGAATATCTTGTCACGGTCACCTAGTTCTCTATTTTCTGTGTGGGCTGCAAAAAATCCGGTGTTCCTACACAGCCCTGACTGTGTAAATGCTAAACAAACAGAAAGATGCGCACGAGCCACACAACACTATTCTAGCCAACCAGCAACAGGTGGAGCGTGCAAGCAAGTGATGGGGACGGGGGAAGAGGGGGGAGGCAGCGTTCCGGCCAGGAGTTATCAACAAGAACCTGGCGGAGAAACAGCAAAAGAGGAAAAGTACTAAAGAATACAACTTAAAAAGAAGTTGAAAGACCGGGAATGCAGGAAGAGCCTTGTTAACATCGGTGGGGCGTTTCAACGCTGCAGAAACCTCCGTGATTTCTTACTGATGAGGGCTCTCTTCCTTATTATGGTAAAGTGAGTAATAACGTTAGCTTCGTTGTTTCACTGTTTGCTGTTTTCCACAGGTCAGTTTGACCTTGTCTGTTTGCTATTGTTTGTGATGGCTGCTCCCAACTGTTTGGCTTTACGGCAGTAGCGACAGTTTGCTAATCTACAACCTATCGTGAGCTAATTTAACGTTTGGCCAGCAGAGACACTAGAGCCGCCTACACATGATCTGTGGCAAAACGTCAAGGTAGGGCATAGAGCAAATAGGCAAAGCACAGCGCAGGAACGTTCTGGAATTGGTTGCGCCTTGAAAGGTCAGCGGCAACGAGGTCAAAGTTGAAATCATTTGAACTTTGAGCGTCGTGCTCGGCGGCAATTCTGAGCGGTGCGCTACAGTAGTGCTGTATTTGTAGTAGTGTAGTAGTAGAGATTGTATTTGTTTGGCAGTTGAGTTCAAATCTCAACAATCTACACGAAGCATCGCTCATTGCACTTTTAATAAGCTGTTTAGATGTTGCAATGCTTTTTCCAAGAGAAAGCCCCTTTATGCTGATTTGAGGAGTAAATAATATACTGTACTTGTAATAAGACAAACATATCCGTTCACTTGGTAATTTCACTTCATATAATCAGGAAAATACTTTGTACTACCAGACTGCAATATCTCTGCATCAAATTAGCTAACGTATTTCCTGCATTGATTATAGAAACGAAACAGGAAGATGATAATTTGATTTGTTGATGAAAGGGCAATCTTTAAAATGGATGGGTAAAGAGAGTGCCTGTTTCTTTCCCTCTGACTGGTCATCTGAGCTGAGTTCTGAGCTGTGGTTATTTACCAGAAATGAATCCTCTAATGTAACCATTTCCTTATCTTTACAAATTACCCGACATTAAGAAGCTGCTAAGTGCTTGTGGAGTCTATCATGATGTTAGAGATATAAATACTTAGAAGAACTTTGCACCTAGTCAACTCATACAGTATGTAATATAGATCTATCAGAGGCAGTGTAGGTGTGTCACTATTATGAACATTAAAGCAAATTTACACCAACAGAGGAATGTGAGGCGGTTGCCTTGTCTCAAGCTCCTCTTCAACTTATTTTTCTTGTTTTATTCTTTTTCTATTTTGTTGTATTTGTAACTTATTTTTGACTTTTTTCGCAACATGCACACAAATGTGACAATCTGCTACAAAGTTTCTTGGTATATTGGCAAGACCAAAATAAATAAAAATAAATAAAGAATAAGGCAACTCTTCTTTCAACAAGACGTTAAGAGTACACCCGCTGCTTTATCGTACTGGTCTTGATATGTTGAAGAGATTTGTTGGGAAAAGGTTTGGCTATTGCCACACAAGTTTTTTTTAACCAACAAAGTTAAAGAGATCTCTTTCAAAATGCTCCACAGATTTTAACCAACTAACCATTACCTGCAGAAAATGAAAAAAGACATTGATATCAGCTGTACTTTTTGTGGAGAACTAAATGAAACACTGGTATATTTATTTTGGTCTTGCCAATATACCAAGAAACTTTGGAGCAGATTGTCACATTTTATTGCTGTTCATATTTACCCTCAATTCACATTACTTTGGGAAAATGTATTGTTTGGATTCACTCAATATGATAGAAAGTTTTATTCAGAGTATTATGCGGTACATTTAATAATTATTTTAACCAAATTTTATTTACATAAGTCAACGTTTTTGAAAAAGATGCCAAGCTTTTTGGAGCTGGTTTCCAATATTAAACAATACATGTCTTCCATATCTGAATGTACAAACAAAAAAGTTGTTGGATCATATGACCTCAGTAAGCTTTACAAAATATTGATATGAAGTTTTTTGTTTTGTTTTGATTTATTTCCTTTAGTAACCCCCTGGCTCGTTTATGAACATAGACTGTTGTTTCCTGCTGTATATCCACTCCTTTCAAAACAGCTTGATTAAAAAAAAACAGAAAAAATCACGAACTGCCGTGTATTCACTGTAAAAGCTGCTAGCTACTTTAGCTAATTCAGAGAGCTAGTCAACAGCTCCTTCATCTGGGCAACGTTATCTCTGACAACTTTCTTTCTGAAAAGGTTTTTTCTGAGGCTGACAGAGGTTTTTCTGACGCCGTTTTGTCTGAGACTGACAGAGCTTTTTCTGACACCGTTTTGTCTGAGACTGACAGAGCTTTTTCTGACACCGTTTTGTCTGAGGATGAGAGAGGTTTTTCTGACAACTTTTTGTCTGAGGATGAGAGAGGTTTTTCCGACGCTGAGGCCGTTTTTTCTGAGGATGAGAGAGGTTTTTCCGACGCTGAGGCCGTTTTTTCTGAGGATGAGAGAGGTTTTTCCGACGCTGAGGCCGTTTTTTTCTGAGGATGAGAGAGGTTTTTCTGACGCTGAGGCCGTTTTTTCTGAGGATGAGAGAGGTTTTTCTGACGCTGAGGCCGTTTTGTTTGAGTCTGACACCTGAGATCTGAGGATGTCCTAAAATGAACACCGTACTTGTGGCAGCACCACACACATGCCAACTTCAACAAACCTGGCCTGTTGTGAGGTAAGCTGAAGACCTGTGTGTGGGCAAGAGTATGCTACCCAAGCCACGTTTACCGAGCCACAGATGTAATTACATGCAAAGGATTATTTTTCTTCTCTCCACATTTTATGATTTATTGCTACCACAGCTGTCAGAACTCAAGCTTTACTGATTGGCTGTTAAATGGAATGTTATTAAAATGCAAGTGCAATGCCACTGAACACCCCAAACAGTTGAGCTGAGGCCCCCGATGGTAAGCTGACAGGTGTTTCTGCATGGCATACAGGGTGTTAATGAGTAGAATAGATTGCAGATTAGGATCACTACACCGTGACGTGTTGTTTCTTCACCTGAAACTGCCATGCATCACCTCCAGTAATGAGTGCTTGTGATGCTTGTAATGATTGCTCAATTTAAATACACTGTTATGGAGTAAGCTATAAATATATTGTAATGTGATGTTTACACGAGCATGTCCTCTCCTTTTGGATCAACATATGATCATGGGTGGATATTGCTCACAGCTGCACAGTATATCAGGAGGCTTATCTAAAGCCTAGTACAAATTCAGGTTGCAGATGTCGAGGCACACAAAGAATACAGATCTCAAATGCCTGCTATTCTAAATCCATTGCTTTTAGCTTTTTTTTGCAGTTCGACACATTTAGTTTTTTAAAGACAATACCTCATTGGGCATGTGCAATGTAAATCTCTCCCCACAGATCACAGACTAAAAGAATAATAATGATAAACCAGCGAGCAACTTTACAACAAATCAAAAGTGACTCACAAATTTGCTTTGATGTGAGAAGAACTCAATGACAAAATGCAAATTTCTCAAACTTTGTGTGAAGGTAGCAAGACTAGGACAAAATTATTCGTCTGCATGCTAATCATTCAGAGTATTCATCAGAGTAATACTTAATAGTAACATTTATTGGTTTAAATACATGTTAAGATGATAGGCTCTAATCTGAACTAATAATATAATAAGTCTGAAAGTGGCTTGTCAAGTTGTTTCTAGGTTTTGGTCGAGTTGCAGACGTCTAGTCTGAACTGCAGTATATGTGCATCTCAGTGGATGTGTGTGTCTTCATGCTGCTATGCCATCATCTTAATTCTGCTCTAATTGCTAACACTCTTACAGTACATAGGCATGTGAAATTCTTGATTAAATTGCCAACGGCAGGAATATAACGGGCAATTCTGCTTTCCATAGCCAAAGGGATGTTTAGCCTGCTGATTAGCATCTTTGTTATCCTGACTGTGGTCTTAGGTTTTACACGATTGGGTGAACGAAGTGGCCATGTAAAAAGGTGTCTGGCATGCACTCAGTCATACAAACAAGCTAATACATGTCAAGAGTGCAAAAACAACAGAGCCTATCTAATTAGCTGCGCAACAGAGCAGCAGCTCAATAAATGCCTTCTGTTAGACTGGACAGCAGTTACAGCCAGAAACCTAATGGTTCATTGAGAATGAGTGATTATTGGACCTTGAGTCTTTGGCAGTTGGGACTCGTTTATTGCGGAGGCATCTTAGAAACACAATGCAAAGAGCAGGACATGGGTTACCGTAACTGACAACATTAAAGATCCACTCCAGCCTCGAAAGGTTTAATTTGACAGAATAACTAATTCAGTTTGCAAACGCTAGGTTGTGCTGTGCATGGCATAAGTAAAAATGGAAAAGATATTTATGCCCATGCCATCTCTTAAGTTATTCAGTGGATGCTGCATTGACGCTCTTTGAAGTTGTTATTGTTTCCAGCCCTGCTTATCTGCATATTTAAAAAGCTTTGGAAATAATGTGACATTGTCATGGCTTCATATGTTGAATATACTCGCATTTATTTGTTATTGCCTTCATGTTTGCTTCTCAGACATTATTCCTGGAAGACCTCACTCTCATCCTCAACCTTTTTCATCTGTCCAGCTTCTGCTCATCTCTTTATCTTAGGGCTAACAGGCACTGATAAACATTAGGGACCAAAGGCTCCTCAGTCATTGAGGCTTGTGCAAGATGTAAACATGAATGTGGTTCTCGTCAGCTGAGCTGTAGCATTAGCTAGCTCAGGACGGGTGAGCTAGCAGTAATAGCTATAAACTAATCTCTACAACCTAGCACATGCTTCTCTTCCATGAGTACGCTTTCTCCTGCACTGTGATTCATTTGGCGTGTGTAGTTTGGTAGAAAGAAAATAGTTTCAGCATGAAACTGCTCATAACCATGTATGTGGATTATTTTAAGTAACCAGGTTATGAATTCTGGAAAGAGAAATTTTTGTGGAGTTTTTCAAATGTATTTTTCCCCCGTTTTGAGCACCACAAGCCTGGTGCAATCTGTTGCCATTGTATTTGAGAGATAGCAGACATCTCCACAGCCGATATCTCCAACACTGGGAAATAATAAGCATTTTCACACATTTTCCATGATCTGCTCTACGAAATAAATACCTTTTCTCGTGAAAGATGGCTATTCCAACCTGAGTATAACATAAATAAGGAGGTGAGCTAAGGCATGGATACATTTCAAAATATGAGGAGAAATAATAGTCCCCAAGAAAACTATTAATCAATTAATCCTTTTTTGTTAATACTACACTTTGCAAGGAATAACTGATAGCTTCCTAGAGGATGAGAAACACATGTCACTATATGAGCCAACACACTTAATCATCACTTCATCCTCAAATAGAAGTGTTAATCAGGCTGAAAGAATAGGCAAGACATTGTGCAGGGGATGTGGCGTGGAAGAGGCTTCCTGTCTCTGACAAGGCCTTTCCATAATATCTTGGCTGTGATTGGGCAGCTTGGCTGTGGGCATAGTATAGCTCCAGGGTTCTTCTTCAGTACTCCTGCAGTTCTGCATCCCATAAATAACAAGGGGCAGACAGAGGCAAAGACAATGA
Organism: Sander vitreus; assembly: GCF_031162955.1. NCBI lineage: Eukaryota > Metazoa > Chordata > Actinopteri > Perciformes > Percidae > Sander > Sander vitreus. The sequence continues at coordinate 9,342,980 of NC_135864.1, forward strand.
GCAAGTGAGGACAATGTGGCACGAACGCTAAGAGCCTGAATAAGAAACAGACAGTTGGTTATCCTGAAGACAAAAAGAGCCAAACGGTGATTTGTTGTTTAGAACAGAGACAGACTGGGGATGAATAGTAGCATGACATTGGGAGAACAAAAAAGGAAAACACTGCAGTAGAGAGATAAGGCTCCCTCTATAAAGGTATGGGGAAAAATTCGACAAGATGCTCTTTTTTACCATGAGAAAGGGTTTAAGCAAATTTATTTGCATCATTCTTGCCTATTTATGTGGTTACTGTGCAGGGGATGACTAAAACTACTGAAAAGTAGCAACATTTCTATGCAGTAAGCAGTACACCTTATTGCATCATAGAAAACATTAATTAGCAAGTCCAAGAATGACAACATGGTACAGAATAGAAGTCAAATAATGCTTATGCATACTGTAAATACACTTCCATCAAAATATGCAGTGCACTGTGGACTACCCAGAACTATTATATATGTAAATGGAATAATGTCCCACCAGGGTAAAGTATGTTTAACTAAGTTGCACTCAGTGCTGTAGGACATTCCAGTGTGCTAATGTTATTTTATATATTCTGTTGACATTTAAATTATAAATGAGTGTGCTAGTAAATACCGAAAACAAACAGTAATGTAGCAGTTAGATGAGAGAAAAATGTTTGTACAATATAAGTGAGCAATACAAGAACCAGTTATGGTACATACTGTATATATGCATATAAGTGTCTTCTCTCTCGGTGGCTGGCTTATAGCAGTTTGTCTTCATATGTTTGGATTTGGTGTTGAGAGGTTTAGCTTTAAATTATTACATTATTGTGTTATGTGGAGCTCTCATTGGTCACCTTACAAACTAGGTCACTCAAATCCCTAAATCAACCAAGGCTACTATGTTCATTATCTAAGTCAGTGGTTCCCAAATTTTTTTCCTTGGCGCCCCCCCTACTTATGTCTAAGAAAAGCTGAGCCCCCCCTTCGAAACCGAAGTTGAGGTAACTCTCGAGATAGAGCCTTACTTTCTTTTTTTGATACAGAGGAGTTATCAGCACCTTTACGTTCCTCCGCTATGTTTCATTCATAAAATAGTGATGCCGTGGCGGCAGGAAAAATGAGGATGATAGCAGCTAGCAGCTGACCTGATGACAGCAAGGGCCACAGGTTAAGAGGTTCCGGAGGTTTGGTCTACTAAGTAGCCTGCCTACAATTTTAAGCCAGAACAAAAATATATAGTTTTTATACAGACTTTTGTATACATTATATATTCTAGTGTATTATCATAATTTGTTTAACGTGCATGTATTTATTTATTTTTTACCTCAACCTCAAACCAGATAAAGACTTGAGCACCCCCTGTGATCTTTGCCGTCCCCCTGAGGGGTCCCCGGACCCCAGGTTGGGAACAACTGATCTAAGTAACGGTCACTCGTAGGTACAATAGGGAATGGGACCACTGGGAACGTTGGAGAGAGGGCAAGCTGCTGAGTGTGCATGGTGGAATGGAACCTTTTGGCTGACATGTTTTATTTATTCAAATATGTACACAGGGAGCATTAAGATCACACATGCATACCACTGCTTCCTCTATACAGCCAACACAAGGACATCGCTAGTTTTGTTTGGGTCAGTGAACAAACAGGTTGAGTATGATAGCTAAAGCAGGCACACCGAGCACATGTGACACTGTTTGCTGTGCTAGTAAAATGACATTCAACCACGGTACAAGACCAATAAAACACATTTCAAGAATGTTGCAATGCAATATTCCTGTTTGAGAAAACAAATGTCACCATTTTATTGTGACTTTTTTCACTGTTAACAATTTACATTTAGTAATCTAGATGGTACTTTGCCTTAACAGATGGTTTTGTGATATATTATATTGTACAAAGGATTAACTTGAATAAAAAAGGGTAATATCATGTCCTCAATACTGCAATAGATTTGATTTAGATTAGTGCTTTGTCATTTTCAACAATCTTGCCCCTCAGTAATTGGAGAAAGTGTTGACACTATTCTTTTATGCAGTGACATTTAAAATGTGGTTGGGAAAGAAAGTCACTGTGCATACAAGGTGCAGTGTGTGATGATACTAAATTCTGCACACTAGCAGTAATTAGATGAAGGCTGACAGTCAGAGAATGTAGTGGATCATCTATGAATATTATACCGAAGACCAGTTGTTAAAAGGTTTGATATAATTTGTGTTTAGCCATTAGGTACTGTAATATAGTCTTGATTAGCTAAGGACTTGCAACAACATTGACAGGTGACAATAATAAAGTCTCAAAATAATGAGTTTGGCTTCAAGTATCACACAGAGACAACCTAGTTAAGAGCTAATATAGTATGAGATAATATAGTACACAACGCTTTGTGGCTTATTAAGGGTATTTCATTGTTTAGAGAATTTCTAGATTTTAAAGAATAATCATGGCATACAGTATGAGGGAATACGACAAACCCTCTCCCAAGTTTTGATGAAGGCATTAATAAATAAAGCATGCTTGTTCAGCAGCATTACCAAAGAGTGTGCCCTGCTAACTTTAAAAGCTCAGCGCTCTCATAATCTATAGTATGTCACTCATTAAATCTAATTGGCTTTCTAGCCATTTCCTATGGATTTGATCAAATAGGAAGCACGTTTGTATTATGTGTTGTGCCTTGTTTTTTTTACATTAGACATTATCTATCTAACTTATTAGTACTGCAAACAAAGTTTGATTCACGCGTTGATCGTTCTCATATTGAAACTATTGATGTAATGATTGTAATTGATTGTAATGATGTAATGTGATGATTCCCCCATGGTCAGGTCCTGTGGATAGTTTCTTTAAAACACAGTGGCTTGCCTGGCAATGCCCCATGGATTACCTATAAAACGCCTGTGCTAGTGTTGTATTATTGATTGTTTGATTCTCACTTTAGTCAGGGTGCAGTGTGTGACGGTGTGTGTTGTGACCTACATGTATGAGTTGCATTAAACACACTTGCTGTCAGTTTGTGGGCACTGTCCTTGGATTGTTGTTCCCCTTATTCATTGATCTCTTTAGCCTTCCACTAGTGGAATTCTAGTCAACTTTCCAATTTCTCTGTTTCTGAGATCCGCAGTCCCTTCATTGGACCTGGACATGGTCTTACGTGAACTGTGGCATCATCCATTTGAGCCCCAGTTGTTCATCTTTTAAAATCCAGTCATTTGGACAGGGCTTTGTCAAACCAAGGCCGTCCATTTCATAGGCTTTATGGCAAGGAACCTTTCATGCTGACATTTGTGGGGCAACCACATGGTCATCTCAGTCCACATTTTATAGACTCTTTGACTTGAATCAGTCCCTTGTTAAATTAGTGAGTGCTACTGTTGACATGGCCTTCTGAGCTAATGGCTTGATTCTTTACCATTTCATTTGTCTCCTGCCTGATCATCCCTTTGATTTCACAGGTGTGGCCTTCACATTTGGTGGGCTTTCACCTGTTTTTGTCTTGCATTTGCATGTACACACAGGTGAGGCGATGCACATTCCTGCCAATGGTTTCACACTTTTCCAATGATCTACAGGTACAATACGCCAACAAAGGCAAAAAAGAAGTAGACAGCTTGCAAGTAAACATAGATGTTAACTACGCAGGCTTTAAAATACTTGAAAAATCGGCTCGAAAATACCCACAATCTGTATTGGTGAGTAACACTCAATGTTAACATGTTTTGTTTGTTGTTTTATGTATTTACAAGAAATTTCCAAACAAGCTGTCTTTTTGTCTTTGTGTCTTGGGACACCTTCCCCTGTTTGATTGATAATTTGCAAATAGTTGATTGACTCTGACCATTCCACAATAAAATTTGATAATCATTGCATTTCATCATGATGACATTAAAAGCTTGTATTATCCATTCATCAGCATACATCCTTCTCTAAGGCACTGTGTAACATATTGTGCACTTGCGTGGGATTAAAAAATGGAGGCTAATTTTATGAATGATGGCACACTGCAGCAGAAAATTCTTTAAAAAAATGTGAAAACAGGAATTCAGTAGTGACTTGCTGACACAAACAGGGAATCTTATTTCTTTCTGCACTTTGTTTTTCTTTTAAGATTATTTCATGCATTGATTTGATAGTGAGAGATAGATTTGATAGTTGTGCTCTAGGTGGTTGACGTTGGATGGTGATGGCATTTGGCTATTAGTCACTCATCAGGATAGGTAAATCAACTTGCCAGTCTCATGCTAATTCTTCTACCCTCCTGCCAACTCTGCTAGCCTAGGCTAGCTTGCCAGCTGGCCTGTCAAGGTTTTCAAATGTAAACATCGGCGTAAACACAGAGGAAAAGGTGTAGAAGATGAATTCCAGCTAGCAAGACCAATTGCTGCAGCAATCTTATGACTACAAGTCGCTCATCAGGGTAGGGAAATCAACTCACCAGGCTCTTGAGGACTCCGCTAGCTTGGCCGGTCAAGGTTTCAAGGTTTTCAAATGTAAACATCAGAGTAACACAGAGGAAAAGGTGAAGATGGCTATCAGCTAGGACCTAAGGCTACGATCCCGACTATGTGGACAAGCATCTCTGCGTCCATTTCCATCTCTAAATCAGAATAGGCACTGACGCAAATGTTGAGGAATTGAACACTGACTGGGATCTTCCTGCTAGCCAGTGTGCAGGCGTTAAACTGGGGTGAGCTGGGTGGCCTCCGTGCCTGTCTGTAATTATGTTAAATTTCTCTAAATAAATCTAATGAGAAGGTGCGAGGCGAAACATTTATGTGTTTATTATTTGTTTCTGCCCTCTGCTATGAGCAGGAACAAAGGTATAATTAAGAAACATTTTCATCATAATTTATGTTTATGGAAAATACAGTTGACTGTTATTGTTCAGAGCAATTTCCCTGCCCAATCTAAAAGCCACCTGATGCTCAACAGGGTAAAAAGTGTTCAGAACCAAGGCAATTCACTATTGTTCACCATCTTTTCACATAAAGCAGCATACTAAATGGTTAAACTACAGGGACTGTAGAAATGTAGTTTTTTAAAACATATTTGAAATTAAATGACAGTGAGGTTAAAGTGATATGCTAAAAATTCATGGCAGTCACTTTGAGCAATGCACTGACAAACAAACCGACTTGCTATGTAAAACAATCTGGGAACTCTATGGCAAGTTCATATAACACTTATCAAGTGCTTTGAGCTGTGAGCAATTACTTTGTAACAGCGTTACCTTTATTCTCAGAAGGAACACAGTTGTGTTGACAGTTTTGAATTATTTGAGAATCTTGAGCGTGGTTCCAAAGAAGTGTAGTCTTGGATCGCCAGAAAGTAGGCTATTAAACTGTCCATCAACACTTTAACCAGTGAATACCACTGAGCGCAACCTATATTCTCACACTGTATTTATGTGATGAATCCCCTAGGCATATGCTTGCATAGCTAGGTTGTTTAAAAGAAACCCACATTTGCTTGCTATCACTCTCTTTCCTTACAGCCACAGACTGTCGATCATTGGAACAGCATCAAACCCGTGTCTGCAGGAATGTGTATTGTGTGGCCCACATGCTTACATACATACATACATATTCATCCTAGAGCAAACAAAGTGGAGAGACCCACTTATAAAATATTGCTCCATAGCGCTACTACTGGCCAGCAACTCCACAGGGTACCTTAAATAAGAGAATTGTTATGTAAGACTAGCAAACAGATGTCACTGCCATGGTTAAGATAATACTTGGTACAAGACAGAATAGTCATGCAAGGGCAGACATGATGGTGACAATGGATTAAATCACCAGGAGCACAAAAGTGCTTAACAATTACATAATATATCTTATCTCTTTGGGACTCTAGTTGCAATAAACTTGATAACATTCAGGCTCCGTTTTTTAGACATACAGTACAGACAAATGTTTAAATGGATGGATAAGGCAATCATATAAACTCTGTCAGACAAGGAAAAAAAAAATATAGGCATTTTAGATATGTATTGTCTGTTTCCCTTACATCGAGAATATGTACCTTATTATTTTGTTTGATACATAACTGAATTAAGTCTAAATGAATGAGTATAATGGAAATGCTGTTAGTAAATTAATTGGATTTGTTTGGAAGTTTGGACTGTTGCACAGGCATTTTCATTTTCATCAAGTAATATACTATGTAGATTATGCATGTGATGCATTTTTCGGGACAATATAGTTTTTCTTTGAGATAAAGTCCAACAGATCTCATTACAATGAAAGATCTTCACAAAAGCAAATGGGAAATATAATCATTTACAGTGTTTGTCACAGCGTATGATGATTTTGATTAGACTTCATGCTTCGATGGTTATGTGTATTAATATTGCAATGGCACTATTTCCATTTCAACACAGCCTCTTTTCAGACATTTACTTGGATAATACATAAGCTGAATGATCATCTTCTGCAGTACATCCAATCATGGAGGATAAGAAATTGATATTAAATGCAAACATTACAATATTCTCAACTACTTGCTTCAGTTGGTAGCACATTACTATGTACAAATAATCATGGATATAACCACTGAAGTAGAAGACAACACCCCAACTTATAGTTGTAAATTGTGGAAAATGGTTATCATTTTCCCTTTGACTTATAATACAGGAAATCAGAATTAACTATTTAACATTTTAAATATGTAGCAATTTCATATCTAAGGAAATGGTTGACCATGATCTTTTATTCCATATATATTTTCAAACCAATTTCCTCTCTGTATGTGTGGGTACCCTTAACTCTCCACAATCCACCTTTTTGTCCATCTTTTGCCTAGCCCAGGTCAAGCATTGCCAACATTGCAACAGCCCTAGCCACCGGGAGCCTCCAAATTTAAGCTTCATTTTGGCTCTTCAGAAACCTATGGGTGACATCATGGAGACTATGTCCGTATTTTATAGAGTCCATCCTCCAACCTCATAAAATCCAATATGCTGTTCTCTACCCCAGGAGTTGCAAAGTGGCACCTCCAAACTACTCTATTTGTATGCAGTCAGGAGTCCCAAAGCAGTATCGATGCTGGTAAAATAATCTATCTTTTACAGATCTAACTATTAGAACATGGTTAACACTATGCTACAAGTCATGGAAATAGCACACAAACAGAAAGACAATAACTATAATTATATTCTAATGCCCTCCTGTGCATATTTCAAAATAATAAAAAGCATTATCTGATAAATAAAATGAGTCCAAATGCAAAATATCAGTCCTCTTTAAAGGTCCTTACCAGTAGCTGTAACTCATGCTATGTTGCGGCACAAATGCGCTGCAACCGTGTCAAAGGTGTGTCATTCTCACTCTAGGGTGGGACACTTAAATGCTACCACTGTATCAGAGTTTTACTGGATATAATCATTTTCCTTCAGCAGGGTGCAATTCTCTCCACTATCTGTCTCTGCTGTGGCATTTAAAAACCTTGACTGAATCCTGTGTTCTCTTTGTGTTCTGAAGCCTCTGTACTGTGGCCTAAAGCCCCCCAAAAGAATGCTGCAAAGGTCCCAGAGGGAAATGTGACACTGTTTACAAGACTGCTCCAGATATTTTATTGAACAACTATTATCTCAATCAGGGTTGAAGATTAATTTTTTGTTTGTTGTTGTTTTTTGTTTGTTGTTTTTAGTTCAAGTCTTGTAATTGAACATCTGCAAGTACATGAATCTGGATGTAAAGAAATATCTTGTGTCACAAATCAGTCATTATACACTATTGATGAACTTGCTTTAGCATGTTTGGGTTCTTGTCTTTGTAGCTTTGTCGTAGAGCTGTTCATGTTTGCAAATAATTGAATCATTTTAGAAGAGAGATAAAAAACATGACTTCCATTTTAGGTTGGACATCCACATCGAGTTTTCTAGCTCGAGGTGCAGACTGTAGTATTTCTTTATTTCATCTCCTGACATGTTCATAATGAAACTGTTGGTAGTTTTCTTTGAAATTAGTCTTAACTATATCTCCATCTCTTCATTGTCTTGGTAAACTGAGGCCGAGACAAACCGGAACTTTGATGTCTCTGCCTGCGAAGCGCCGCAATTGTAATGAAACTGTATTGCATTGTCTCAGTACCAAATGTTTGGCATGACGGAACACAATACTAATTCTAACCGAGGTTGGCCTGCTTCCGCTGGTTTCAAAGCTGCTGGTGATTTTTGTTTCCCAAGAGAGTTGCAGGCACTCCCTCACAGAGCCAAACAACTTTCAGGCTCATTCATTATTTAGCACCTGTTGCCTTCAGGGAAATCCTGAGAAATTAGGATGATGAATGCGGATCAGGAGACATAAAATATATATTTTCAAATCAATATTTTTCCTAGTACTTTTAATATCTCTCAATGTGGAGTTGGAAAGCAAAGATTGATTAAAATGCTGCGACAACATCAGAATGTTGTGCAGAACTCCATATCGGCACAAAATATGCAATGTAATGCACAATCACAAAAAGCACTTCGGTAGTTAAGGGAGGCCTTTGCAAGGACTACAAAAGGCACTCTGTTAATAGTGGGTAAATACCCATGTGATGTTGAAATGTTTCCTCCATTCTCGCATACTGTCTGTACTGAGTGCTTTATTATGAATAAGCATGAATGTTTTAAGACTGCCAACTAGTTCAACATGCAGCCAAGCAAGAACATTGTTTTTGTCTCTCATTGAAATTTTATTAGAGGACTAAAGGATGTTTTAATGGAATATATGGGTGATATTGAAAAAGTAAATAACCTTTTGGAGTGCAGTTTAAAATATTCCTTCTGGGGTATGACTGCAGTGTACAATAGGGGAATCTTTTCATATTGTGTTTACTACACAATAAAAGAAAGGATCTGAAATGGCATCAATGAAAAAGGAACATGAGGGTCGTGAGTGTGTATAGCATATCACACCCTCTGCAGTATTGCTAAAGGGAAGAAAGCAAGAATAATAGCAGAATGTGTGACATGTGAGCCTCAAACAACAAAATTTGATCAGTAAGACAGCAACAAAAAAAAGTGATATTCACAAAAATAGATGGCAGTTGCAAGTCGGAGGGATAGAATGACGTGCAGCGGAAAGTGTGATTTAGCTGAATTATGACAGCGTTTTTGGTTGCCAGAAGAAATGAAAATATGCCAGTGTATGTTTGGTTTAGCATTAATCTAGCTTCTGTGTACAGACACGCGTTTTGGTGATTGTGTAGAGGAGGTCAACCTTTTTTTTGAGACCTGTTTTTTATTTAGACTCAAGCTTTTATGTATGACATATGTGTTATTGTGAGAAATGTGCAGAGCCAAACTTTGTTTGTTTAGCCAAAGTGAAAGCATTTTGTAGTCAGTAACACTGATCAGGCTGTTCTCATGAAACATTCGTACAAATAGCTGAACAGTGGTGAACTGGAATTCATATGTATTCCGCGTATTTATTACTAAATTTAGCACAATCACTGCTGATGTATAAGAGAGTGAAGTGCTGCGTAGGGAGGAAGTCGGGGAGGATGGGGGTGTCAGAAAACACAGGGCTTTCAAACAGAGGGGCGGAGTTCATCTTTGGAAGATGTTAAGGGGAAAATATAATGCCGCTTACCCACTGCTAGTAGCAGCTCTGCTCGGCTCGGCTCGACTCGACTCGACTCGGCCGCAGTGCCCCGTCCTCCATTTTCCATTCCAGATTTTGTACCGCCTCATGCGTGAGGCAAGCGTAGCTGGTCGTCGTGTTGTTTTTGATTATCGGTATGTGGCTGTTGCCACAGCCAGTAGACACATTTTGTTTCAAAAGAAGTAAAAAAAAACATTGTTGGCTAAACTATTTCAAAATGGCGGGTTTGTTCAGGACAACCCCGTCTGTCGCTAACAATGATGACGCAGTGATTTGTGACAATTCTCTCTGAACAATCAGTAGTCTGCAGGTTTTCACGTGACCTTTTGGTATCACCTCAGCTCGCTTGGAACCTTGACGGAGGTGATAATAAATAAAGTACCTTTTAGATAGTACCAGGTATTTTTTTTCATAATGGCGAGTCAAGCAGGTACTATGTAATGGAAAAACGCCATAACACTTTTACCCAGGAAATGGGAGTGCTCCTTAAGGGGACAGGTGTTTTTTTTTTTTTTTTTCTAATCTTAACTAGTCGTTTTGGTGTCATTGTCGCCACCTTTTGTCGGCTAAACTTAACTGTAACAGCTGCTTAAACGACTGGGGCCTCACATTGCTCTGTAGTCGGCTAACAGTAACCTTTTTTGGCTAAATTTAACTGTACAGACCGCTAAACTTAACTGTTATGTAAATGGTCGTCACGTGACTGCCCGGCGCTCGCCATAATTTCGTAGGATATCATACGAATTGTTGTGCATACGTTTTTGTATATCATACAAACCCATTCATGAGAATTTGTTGTTGTTAATTCTCCAACCACGACAAGTTCGTTTATGACCCCAACAGACATGTTATCACCTGAGGTAACTCAAACAAAGGCAGTAGAGTATTAACTAGCAGCCCACATGAGTGCCAGTTGTCAGTGCAGCTTGCACCCATATGAAAGGCTTAATATACTGGTATTCACATCAAAATAACCAGAGACCAATGTAATGACAAAGAAAGAGCTAGAGTGAGTATGTTTGTAGCTGTACAGGCACATGTAGCCATGTGTGAGCCCATCGGTAATTCAGCAGTTCTCAGCAGGTTGTCTTCAGGAAAGAGCTAATATGTGCAGCTAATATGTGCAGTGAGTTGCTAAGTGTAAGTGTGTCTGTGTGTGTTTTCCTCTTTGCGATTTTTGTGCTTGTGTGTGTTTGGCAGCGTTTCATTCCATAGCGAGTGTTCTGCTGACCTTGCCATACTCCAGATTTTATCCCAGCGTTGTCTCACCCCTGCTCTTTTTTCGTCATATCACCCTTACTCCACCCAAATCTCCTCCCACGACAGTGCTATTCTTCTTCTTTGTTAAGAAGAGCCAAAATGATCAGATCCAGATGAAAGGTGCCAGCCTCTCTATATTCCACCTAAATAATTTGTCACAAGTCTGTGACTTAAACAGACAGGATAATGGATGGAGTGTGAAGACAATAGTCAATAGTAAGCCTGGATGCAATCATTAAGGGTCACATGTAAAAAAACTCTTATGGTTGTTTGACTTTTCCTGTCATCCTCATTTCTGCTGGCTCATACCTTGCAGGGTAAACCATGCCAGAGATCTCATTATTTCAAAAACATTGCTGTGATAGCAGATTGAGGTTTTTCCTGCACTTGTTATTTTTCCATTCACTTCAAACACAATCTCACCAAATATGATAGACATAATAGTAAAAAATATAAAAGTATATAGTATATAGTAGTATATAAAAGTTAAAGTTCCAATGTTATATATTTACTGTAATAAATCCAAAAATGACCCCAATGCATCATCAGATATTAAGGAAACATGCTAAGTTGAAATACTATCTTTTCTGACAATAATGCTAATGCCAGTATTTTCTCCTTTTGAAATTTCCGTTCCATGACAGAATTTGTGTTTTGGCCTGCATGTTGTTATCAACTGCCCAGTTTGACAGCCAGGCCGAGTTGCCAGAAAAAAACTTAAACTCAGCAAGCTACAGCTGTAACATTAGGACAGCCATGAAAGCAGCAAACAAACGAACAGGATCAACAGGGATAATTCTACCCGACCTAAAAAACCCTGGGATGTTTCTAACAGTTGTGTGACCAGAGACGCAACAAACCCCGGCTAAATATCGGCGATGTATTTGAAAGACGGAGACAGCTTAGAGCCCAAAAGGACGCCGAGCAGGCTAATTTTCTCCTGAGCAGGTAAGCATTAACTTCAGGATAATTTATCACGGCTACAAGGCCGCCATGCTAACCCTACTAACTGCTAGCTAACGTTAACGGAGGACCAGGCAAGCGGGCCACGGCTGTTAACAACGTGTAGCCTGTTCAGCGGCCGTAGCCGATAACGGTGAATTATTTTAAGCCAAGAGAGGGGGGCTGTAAATTGGGAAGAGAGGACTGTGAGTTTGCAGTGTGTTTAGCAATTGTTGCCGTAATTCTAAGCCAATAAAGTGTGTTCAGTCGGGTGGAGAGGACGGCAAGGTAATGTTATTTTTAGCGGTTCCTACCGTAGCTAATTCTAAGCCGAGGAAGTGTGCCTGTCCGTCGGGTGGAGAGGACAGCGAGGTTGTTGTGTTTTTAGCGGTTCCTACCGTAATTCTAAGCCGAGGAAGTGTGCCTGTCCGTCGGGTGGAGAGGACAGCGAGGTTGTTGTGTTTTTAGCGTTTCCTACCGTAATTCTAAGCCGAAAAAGTGTGTATGTCAGTTGGGTACAGAGCTCCGCTTTGAGCGTGGGCTTTTATGACAATATAGCGAGCATCTGACGTTAGCTACTCCGTGGTGCTGTGAAGTAATGTCTGGCTATGTAAGTCGAGCGTCTAGCAATATTGTTGTAGATGCTGCGGTCTCAGCCTGGCAACCTCTTTGAACTTCTGGGTCTGGGGAGGAGGGGGCGGGGGAGAGGACTCTGTCCAGTAGTTTTAATTTGTACTGCAGTAACTATTTTAAACACTAGCTGTCAGTATTACATATTGCACCTTTAATAATTTGAATGTTAAGTATTTAGAAAACAGCACACAAACCAATAGCTGCATCATTGGTAGATTTTTAAAACTGTTTTTCCCCAACAAAAGGTAAACATTCCACAGTGAGCATAAATTATGTTAACATTGAAATTGACAGAGCGAAGTTTTGAATGCCGCTGCACAGAGGCATATTTCTAGTGTTTCAGGTTGACAGCAGTAGAAGCCAGCCAGTGCTGCTGCTAGTCAGGCTATGGGGAAAACAACTGGCAAAGCAATTCAATTGACAGTCTGGGTACACGTGTACACTGAATGTTTACAAAATATCCATGAGATTCACCTCTTTCATGAAGTGGATTGATGACATAATTTCAAACGGGGTGGGCAATATGGATAGAAGGCCATTTTCATTCACCTAATTCTAGTAAAAAAATATTTTGATATAGAAATCACAAATCAGAAGAATAACTGGGGTGGGGATTGTGTTACTCAATATTAGGAATACATTTTGGAGTAAAATGTATTCCTAATAAAGTTGGAGCTACAGTATTTCATGTTTCATGGGTCTATATACCAGCCTGTTCAGAAGTATTGAATCATAGTTTGCAGGATTTTAACCCATAATATAGCAAAATCAAAATGTGCTAGCTTATGTGATATGGTACTGTGTTAATAATGTTCTCTGTCCCTTTTAATATACAGAGAAGCATGGGTGGGATTTATATAAAGTCTAGGATTTACATCTATGTTTTAGGCATTTATCCAATGTGAGGTAGAGTACAATGAGTGGATCACTCAAGCTTCCTGCATGCTGACATTCCAAATTACTGATGTGTCTGTCTTGTGGAATAACATAAGTCATTCATATTGCGTGTTCTAACAGAAGTCTTCTCTTTTTGTGTTTCAGACTGAATCTGTGTAGGCACCTATCCGCTCTCCTGGCAGGAAGCAGACATGTTCTTTGCCTCTGTTCCAGTATGGTGAGCTAATACTTTGTGTCTCTATTAGCATGAATAAATTTGTTCCTCAGGGAAAAACAGCAGGGCTTCATGCATGGCTTGTTATAGATTTTGGTAACCACGTGTTGGCTATGAATCTTCTTTTTCTTTTTTTTTCTTTTTTAAAGATTATTTTTTGGGGCTTTTCCCTTTATTTGCAACCCAGTCTTACGGCAGTTTGTGAAATGGTCACGTTGTTTAATCTGTTGAATTGTGCTCATGGGGACGTTTTTCTCGTTTTTTTCGTGGTGGCCAGCACAAAAATGTAAAGTGATGTATTTCAATGGGAAACATATTTCGTGATCACAGCACAAATACGATAGGGAGTAGTATGAAAAGCTGAAAAGGTATGAAAAACAATACAGGACTTTCATCCGGGAGACCGGGGATCGCGTCCCGCTTGTGGCGTTTTGTTTCCCCGTTGTCTTCCTAATCACAACCGTCCCATTATTATCGCACGGACATCTCCCGGCGTGCGAGGCGTCCTTTCCCCGTTGTCTTCCTAATCACAACCATCCCGTTATTGTCGCGCGTCCCCAGCGGCCGCCTCCCGGCGTCTGAGGCGTCCTTTCCCCATTGTTTTTTTCCTAAACCCAACCTCTGAATAGATGGTTCCCATTTTGTGCTGGCCACCACGAAAATAACGAGATAAACATGTTGTTGCACACAAATCAATAGATTAAAAATAACGTTACAATTACACAAATTGCCGTGAGACCGTGTTGTTATTTGATAGTGACAGTGGATAGACAGGAAAGGGGGAGAGAAAGAGAGGGGACGACACGCAGCAAAGGGCTGCAGGTCGGATTTGAATCCTGGCCGCTGCAAAGGACTCAGCCTACATGGGGCGCACGCTCTCACTGGGTGAGCTAGAGGCCGACCTCAATAGCAGTTAAAGCTACAGACACAGAAATGGCACATCCTAAGTAAAGCTCATTGTGGGACTGGCTCTAGTGGCTGTAATTCTGCACCAAGGCTGAATTTCGAGAAAGAGACTTCAGATACAGTATTAGGGGACCACTAAGGCCTATGTAAAAGCATCCAAAAAGCAGCTTGTCATAGGACCTTTAAAGATGGTAGTTATATACAAACTCAGCTGCGAGTGTATTGATAGTGGTTGAATCCATGGGTGGCTTTTTAAAATAGGCCAACAGAACACACTGTTCTTTTCACATACAGCTTCTTTGAATCTGTCGACCAGTAGAGCAGATAAAAAAATAGTTGCTTTTGACATCTCTTTGTCAAATCAGTATTATAAAAAATAACCAATGAATGTTAGAATTGAGGCTCTGATGGGCTACTGTACCCTCCTCTTGAAGGTTTTCAATCTTTACAACAAATGTTTGTACGATTATCGTTGCATACTAGTACGTTTACCTCTAAGGTAGGGTTGCTTGAGTTAAATATTTAGTTTAATATTTACAGTGCTGCACACACACCAATGCAAAAACAAAAAATGAAATGGTCTCAAAATGGAGGCTCAAACAATTGCAGCCCTGGGGCTAAACATGGGTAAACAAGGGTTAGTCAGGGTGATTGCAGCCCAGGGGCACAAACCCAGAATCATTAAAGCATCTATTATTATTATTCTAGTTATCTTGTAACAATCCCTGTCATTGTGCTTAACATGATAAGAGCAGCTTACAGCTCCATGCCAACTACTGTGCCCATTCAGCAGTCCCAAATTGTACTGGCGAGGTTAGAGGGGAGGACATGGCATAGTGGAACGGAAAGCCAAGAAGCATGATGTAGCTAATTATTGCAGTATCTCTTGTAAATTATCTTTTGTTTTTCATTTTTAAATAATTTAAGTGGTAACTACATTGATACTGTTTTTATTAACAATATGAGCAGGTTGTTTTATTTTAATTTCCAATACAACTAATAAAACTGAAGGCAGAATTCTAGCCTGAGGTTTATGGGGATCTAGTAAAAACCTGATAGCTCTGGGGAGGGTGACGAAATGGATGCAGACATCGCTGTTACTAGCCTGCAGTTACTGGTATTATGATGACAGTAAAAATGATCTATACCAACTGTATCTTTTTTAGACAGCTTGTGAGTCTTGAAGACATATGAAATGCTGTGTGTGGAACACAGAATTGAGGTGCAAACAGTAATTTATCTTTCACCTTTAAAAGAAAAACACATTTGAAATATTTGTGCTGTTGCTATATCTTGGACATGGTCAGGTTATATTGGTGAAAGACAAAATGAGAGAGAAAAAAGTGGGTTTGATCTTGTTCAGTTTAAGTATTTTCATGAAATACACCCCACAATACATCAAATAATCTTAACAGTGAACGATCAACAATGTTACGAAATGATACGAAAGCTAAAACATATTTTCTTCCATCATCAAGAGAATCTTTTTGTCAAGTATCCTTTCAAGTAATTATTCATCCTCTGACAGCATCCTGGGGGGTTTTACTGGGGATGTGATGTCGCATTTATTGAGTAAGAGACCTAATCAATGCAAAATAAAGCAAAATTTGCTGTACAGGCTCATGCCATTAATTTGCCAGTAGCTCAATAAAGTGTCACTTGATAACATAAATAAATAACTTGGTTCTTTGAATTTTATTTTTGTACTGACCTCATGTTAATTTTCAGATACTGACTAACGCATAGTTCAGTTTATGTTCAGACAGTCACTTTAGGGCTACAGTAGTAACGTTACAAAAAAGTAACGTTACCTGAAAACAGCGTGTTTCTTTTTAGCATCTAACATCACACTTTCAGTCACTATGACCACTACTACGGTCAGAAACATTGTGCCAAAATATGAACAATGAATAACGTCGCTGTCAACGGGCTTATCTGCTAATGTTAGCTACCGACCGTTACCTTGAGACCATCCAGCAAATAGACAGTACCGTAGACCTTAAACCGGTGATTTAACGTCATTTTACACACAGTTTAACAACAAAACACAACGCTGAGTGAACTACTACTACTTCATGTTGGTTTTGAGCAGGCCTGTATTAAGACAATGTGGTGCCCCTGGGCAGTATACCTCTAAGCCCCCCCTCCACATTACCTGTGCTGTCCTCCTGGCAAAAATATCAGACATAATCAAGGGGATTTCTGAAATGTAATTTACTAACTTGTACAACTACATACATGTAGGCATATGCACAGTGAACACTATATTCAAATGTCTCAATTCAAAATGTCTATCAATTCAAAAAGCCGAAATGGTCAAATATCTATCTTTCCGACTTTATTTCACGGGCCCTGAAAGCAACTCCTCTGATTGGTCAAAAACTTTCAAAATCATCATGGGAAAGCTAAAACTGCTTTAGCATCCCAGCTAACGACAATAAAAGGACCGGAAATGAATAAGATATGGGCAAAAGACTATCAATATTAGATCTAAGAATATGGATTTATTGCACAAAGTCCTCTGAAAGAAATACGAGTTCTAGAAAAAGAAGCGCAGACTGTGGACCGGTCTTTTACACTTCTCTGCATACTGAATAAACTCACGAAGCGCACACACCGTGCTGTGTGCTTGAAAAACACGGAGAAGGGTTGGGCGCAACCAAGTCTCACCCAGAGGTGGGGGGGTTTGCTTGCCAATTACATTGAATCAAGACTTATCATTTTTTATAACAGTTAATATTTTACATTCATCATTATGATAACATTTTTTGGGGGTTAAACTGGCCACTTTTGATTATTGTTAAACCCCCCCATCCCCCAAATGATACATTTGCGCGTACTTGTGGACCAACTCAACTCTGACAGACTGGGGAGGGGAGTGATAGTGGTCATGTAATATTGATTTACTTATAATGTATTATTATTATTATTATTATTATTATTATTATTATTATTATTATTGTGAAATTAGTGTTCATAAACAAGTAATGTATGGTCTTTCAACAATTTCAAGTGAATAATATAACAATTTACGGAAAATATTGTGAAAGCTTGTGTCATGTGGTGCCCCCCCACTGGTTGTGAATGGTTGGTGCCCCTGGGCACTGGCCCAAGTGCCCTTATGGATAATCCGGGCATGGTTTTGAGAGGTATGCACCCCCACTAACCTGGAAAACGGTTTTAAAACAGTAACGTTAATACAGCGCGTCGGAGGAATACACACAGTTTCCTGTAGCGGGGAGTCAGAGGCAGAGGGACCACAGCATTCGCTAACGTTAGCTTCTTGTCTCATCTGGGGTCTGATAAACAATAAATTCATCAAATTCAGTGTCCATAATGCTATTTTCCAATAAACTGTAGCTGTCATATTTCACGGGACCCGCTTGAGCGCGGATATCATGTTGCGGCTTTTGTCGCTGTTTGTCACTTTGCCTAAGATTGAGTGACAAGTAGTACTCGCCCTGTTGTTTATTTGCTTGCCATGACTTTGCGAGTGATGACGTCCTGTCACTGTTCCAGTTGCTCACCCTAAAGGGGAGAGAGAGCGGATGCCAGTTCGCTTGAGTTCAGTAGAGCAGACGGCTCTGCAGACTCGTGTAATTACGACTTTATGACTTTTCATAAACCGCTGAAGGAGCGGCGGTGCGCGGTGTACATAGCGGAAACCCTGTTGTGCGTCTGCCCTATTTCTGATACCGTGGCGGCAGAAATCAACATAGAGGAAACACTGGAAACATAGAGGAAACACTGGAAACCCTTTTCATTTGAGGATCCTATTTAAAAGATTTCTGTGGCTAAGGTAAATTCACTTGCCAAAATACTAATGCCTCCATAATTTCCTGTAGCTTACAACTCTCTATTTAGTTGACAGTGCATTACTCTGCCCAACATATGTGAAAACAAGTCGGGTGTAGTGTTTTAAATGACATTAGAGAGAGTACCTCTTATTTTTTGTTCCACACCTTTTTGATATAATTACCATCTACCAACCATTTTAGACTGGATAATGTGTAACCTGTACAGGTGATATCATTTGCCTGATAATAGATTTTACTGAGTGTGTTTGTGAGGGTCAAAAAGTGTCATGAGTCAAGAGTCATGAACACCAACCTAATTATTCTGGGGGGTCGCGACTCGAAAATGTTAAGAACAACTGCTCTACATAACACTTAACATGATTCCGCAAATTAATACAGCCGCAGATAAACATTTTTTTACCCTGGTTCCAGACCTTTTTATCACTGCCCGCATCTCAGATTTGTCCAGTGATTGGAGTTGGTCTGGGGTTGTGCCCATTGACAGCCATTACTGCCAGGTAAAGTAACCATTAACCAATCAGTGCTTTCTAGGTGGGATTGAAGGTGCTTTCATACAGTGAGTGCTTGCGACTGTGGCTGCCGCTGGAAACATTGGTGTTCTTTTGTTTTGAATTGGCAGCAGCAGGGTACATTGCCGCTGCCGGTTACCTCAGATCCTGCCAGCCTGTGCACCACAGGCAGCTGCCACCCACCAACTGTGATCTCATCACGCAGCTAAATAGAGCACGTTGTAGCTTAAAATAGAGGAAATGGTTAGCAATATGACAAGATTAGAGTAGTAAGCCTAATAAACGTTGTTTATTGTCCCAGATCATCATACTCAGACGTTAAAGCTGACATTTTTCCAATAACATTGTTTGTTTGCTGATAAAGAGGTGTATAATTCCGGGATTTCAGATACATTAAAATTGGCTCCTGTATTGCTCCCTCGCAGGTGTTTCTGGGGTTGATGTTGAACCATCATAAACTCTGAATGCATCGGCAACTAGCTGTGCATGTTCACGATAGGCAGCCGCCTTCTTTCTCCTTGTTGCTGCTGCCTCTGCCGACCTCAGGTGCACTGCTGCAGCCGTTATATCTGCTTTCTAATAAACGCACCAGTGCCATAAAAATGTTTTAAAGAGTTTTCTTTTAAACAGTGTAAGGGGGCTTTCACACCTGCCTTTAGTTCGTTTGAATCGCACTAGTGTTCGTTTTCCCCCTTGGTGCAGTTCGTTTGGGCAGTTGAGAAAGCAGCAATCAGACTCAGATGCACACCAAAAGCGGACCAAACAAGCATATCAAGATCTGCTTAATGAAGCGATCTCTGTACGCTTTTAATTGTACTCTGGAGCGGTTTGTTTGTGGTGAGAACATGATCCGACCTCGAACCGCACCAACTACTATATGTGTACTCCGCAAGTCTGACTCCTAATGTCTCCTGTCGTCAGGTGTGCTTTGCAATCTGTGATGCTGCAGAACATACAAACTGTAGGAGCTTGTATTGTTTCTCTCACAGAAATAGACTGACTGCGGTCAAGCTCGTCGTCACTTGCATTTCCGTGGTCAAACCAGCGGCAAAGTTGGAGACAGACACCGGCACAGCTGAGCGAAGTCTTTGTGACAATATCTGACTATTATAAAAGAAATGAGCTGGTTTGACCATGGAGATGCAAGAAATATTGACTAGTCCAGAACATCACGTTCTTGCGTGATTTGTAATGACGCCTTTTGGTAGGCATGGATTTTTCGAGGTGTCAAACCAAACCAAACCAAGGGGAAATCGCTCCAAGTTTACAAACTCATCAACTGATTTGGACCAAAGCAAACGAACTATAGGTGTAAAAACGCCCTTAGTGTTTCTTACCCAAAACATGAAACACGTCTTTATCAAACAGAGGTGTGATGTTAAATGTGCTGTGTTTGTTTAGGTGTGTTTGTTTGGGTTTTGTGGTGTTAAATGTGGTGTATGCTTGAATAAACCTTGAATTTATATGAACCTGACTTCAAAGCTGAGAGCCAGGAGCCCTGGAGTTAAGAGGTACTTTTCTTAATTGTTAATCCTGTTTTATGGATTCGCCATGCTGAACACCTGCATTATAGTGTTTGAGAAACAAATAGAATAATACACTAAGGTCAAACACGTCTTAAAAAATTGTAGTTGCTGTTGGTATTGAGGCACATGGTTGAAACAATACAATAAAATTATGTGGAATATACTGTATGTCAAATTGCATTTTGCATTGATGAAAAACAAATCATAAACAACACATCAAGATGCTGTGACTAATTGGAAATAATTACTAAGAAACTAGATAAAAGGAAACCTCTGTTGTCTGCTAATGTATTAATCTGTTTTGCTGCTTTGATTGATGTAGCACAGTTGAACCAGCATTCAACAAGCAATATTTAAGATATTAACACTGAATCAACTTGTGGACACTTGGGGCCCATTACTTTGGCTTTCAGGGTTACTATGAGCACTGTCACCGCATTTACCATCTAGACCCCATACCTTGCTTGGCCTGTCCCTGTCTAGAAAATAGTTGTCTTACATTTCCTACAGCATTTTACTTAGATTTCCCTGTTGTTTCATGATGCAACATGTTTTTCTGTCTCTGGATTGGCACACACGCCTTTGTGCACTCAATGAATACCGAGATCCTACATTTTTCTTTGATATCGGTTTAATGAAGCCCTGGGCACAAGCAGAAAGGCAGCAGCAAGATACAGACAGGACTGCCTGATGTTGTAATCCTTCCTGAGAAAACCAGTTTTTTTTTTTTTGTTTTTTATCAAAGTGCATTTACCATATCTGCACTGCGGTGAAGACAATACAAGAAAGGTCTTCATAGGAACCTTCATAGTTTAGTTTTCATCAAACGGATCAAATTGCTACATTTGCAAAATCCACATTCCCACAGACAAAAGAATACAAACATTTGATGTTATCTTTAACATGTTTAATACATCTAAAAACCTTGGAGCCTGGAGCCCAACACTGATAACATATCTGTTTGATGCCACTTGCTGCATACCTGCTCATGCAAATTTGCCGGTTGCGTTAGAGTCTCTCTCTCAGCACATCATCACTTTCCAGCCTTAGTCTCACCAGGGGCACAGCAGCAGCAGCTGTAGAGCATAAGTTGCCACATCAGAGGCTCTTCCGGAGAACTGGCAGTCAGCAGCATCATGCCATGGGGTGAGAAGGTGGCAGAGCATGAAAGGATGCATTAGACGGGATGCAGACAACCTGAATAGGGTTAGACTTAACATTAACCACCTAGTTGTGAGCAGTAGCTAAAGACGATTGACAAAAAATGGAGACAAATTGCGAGATAGTGAGAGGGGCCAGAGGCCATAAAATGAATGTCAATAGATGCCAAGCTCAGAAATATCCTTGTTACTGTACTCACCTTTTAAGAAGTAGTTGAGTGGCCTTTACTTTTAGCCGTGAAAGTGAATGTCTGCCTTTTTGATTTCCTGTTGGGTTAATCTGTTTATCAGTTTTTTTGTACGTCATCACCAGCCACCTGATAAGTGTTTGCCAAAATGGATTCAACAAATGAAAGTGTAGTTTGTTGAGAACAAGTTAGAGCCATTGACAGTTGCTATCAGCAGTAACTTAGGAGTGAAATGTGCAAGAGAAGTGATTATCGATCCCATTGATCTGACAGCAACATTTATGTCTCACGCTTGCTGCTGTTTTCTCTCAGATGTTAGAGCTGCTGGTGCTGCAGTGTCTCTGTGCCAGTGACAGAAAGTAGCAGAACCCTTCTTGCCTGTTGGGTTAGACGTCAATGTGCAGATAGCAACGTAAACATTTGAGCTTAAGTGATAACGGAGGGGAGCCACATTGTGACAACATTAGGACGTTGTGACAACATAATCAATCATTGCAGAGAGTTGCAGCTGACACAGAGATGATGCATTCTTTGTGGGAACTTTTGAAATCACCCACTGAGACACATTCAACTGTATTTCTGTCATCCGTCATCTAAGAAAAATATAAAATCTATTCATCACATTGTGGCAGACTAGCCCAATCTTTGCATCGTATTGTTTTCATACTGCATCAATTTTAGTTAGAATTGGGAATTGATAGATTGTGGACATTTTGTCATGAGTAATCTGTGATACTTCCATCACTGACTAGTTCAGCTATCTCCAAGTCCCCCCTCTGTCTTTCTAATGCCAGTTGATGTGTATTCCCCGTACATTTGTCGTTTTTCTTGCTAAGGCAATACAGCAAGGACGCTTTGACAGCCAGGATCGAATGGCTGACATTTGATTGACAGTGCAATGTTCAAGCAGAGAGACAGGGAAATTATCTGAATATTCAACATAAGGATTAATCCTTCTCCCCATGTACTACTGAATATCTTCAGCTGTGGACAGGCAAGGGGGGAAAAAAAATTGTTGATCATTATTTTGGAAGTTTGAGTTAATTGAAGCACATTGTTGAGGAGCCATCAACGATGCTTACAGACTGTTCATTTATTTTGAATATTGGGAAAAGTGAATACAGTTCCTTACACACAATTGGCTCAACCAGCAAATAACTCAAAGCTTAGAACTTGTCTTAATGGTGAGAAAGCTACCTGTTAAAACACTGTAGTCGATTGCTAGCATGAAACTTGATGAATATCGATTAAAATGGAAACTTAGAAGATTTCTGATTGTTGTTAACACTAATTGCAACTAAAAGAAACATTCACTTCATTTAGAAAGAGCAGTTCACCTGTCTTGCTTCTTCCCTGAAGCTACCTTTTGGCCCGACATCTTGTCCAGTTTGATGTTTTAACAAGAGAGAAAGCAGTTCACTCAATGAACTCAACTGCATTGAGCAGCAACACCTTAAATAAGATGTAAGGGCATCTCAGTCAGCCGTCTACCTTCTCAGTCTCTAAAACCATTGTTCTGTGTCTTATTTCTCAGAGTATTGATGTCTTTAAGTGTGCTTCCCAAGTGCCTGAAGGGAGTGGATCCTGTATAGATTGTTTTCAAGGTGTTGGGACACAGCCGACTGGCGGAACTCAACAGTAGACCTATGGTCACAAAAAGTGCTGAAGTGAAAGATTTTGGGAGGAGAATAATGATACTGTTGTTTGAATCATAATGTTCTTCAAAAAACAAACAAACCAACATAGAACGGAAGCAGATTGGTTTTTACTTATATGTACTGAAGAAACATGCAAAAAACAAAGTACAATTTACCAAATTATTTTCTGTCTCTTATCTGAAGCTAAAACCAAAACCAAACCAAACCAAACCTGACTGATACTGATTTTCTTGTTTACTTTACCTTTCTGTTAGGGCTGTCAGCATTAACGCGTTAATCGCGATGCGATTAAGGGTCGAGCATAATGCGTTAATTTTTTTTAATCGTCTTAATCGCATGCCGCCATTTATTAATTTATTTTCACTTCACTCGGATTTGCGTCGTGCATAACAGGCTATTTTTTTGCCGTACTTCCTCGTAATACATCCTGCTGCTGCAGGAATAGCAACGCAGATTTCAGTGCCTCATTCCGGTGCCACTGATATGCCTGCACTTCTCTCTGATGCTCTGAAACAGACGTTACAGGCAACCGAAACATCGCTGCACATGATGCTAGTTAACACTATACTCGACAGCAGCTAACGTTAGCTTACCGCTAGCTAGTAGCTGGATTAAACACGGTTACAATGCTGACAGCTAACGCTAAACGGTGTAAAGTGTGTTCACTGTAGAGGATTCCGACACTGGGGTGTAACAATCTGCAGCTGCTGTTGTTGGAAAAACACAGACGGTGCGTTCAATGAAACTGGTAATTTACAGCCTTGTGGTGCATTCAAAGTTGTTGTTAAATTCAAATGTGTGACTAGATTAAATATATAATAAACAAATACAAATCTTAAAATCAAGTTCATAAAGTCACTTTCTTTGCATTCATTTGATTCCCAATCAAGACACTGGTAAGAATGGCTTTCCATTGTTAATATGTACTTAAAAACAGTTCTGAAATGCAAAATAATAGAATTTTAATCATGTGATAAAACATGCGATTAACTATAGAAATTCAACGATTAATCGTGATTAAGAAAATGTAATCGTTTGACAGCCCTACTTTCTGTACATTCCCTATCCTGCTGCAGATGGAAGTTTAACCATCTGCAGCTTCAGGCACCAGTTTTGATCTCTTTCATACAAAAAGATCTTACAAAACTGCAGGGGAGGAGAATCATTCTACACAAGAAAGGTCACTAATGATACAGGGTAGTCTTAAAGAAGATGTGTGGACACAAAACTTGGCTTTGTCCTAACAGATGAAAGCGCTATTTGTAATAGAAGTAAAAAAAGACCAGCAGAGAGATGGTTTACTATAAAGGCAAGTTTAAAAATGGAGAGAAAAAAAAATCGATATCGTACTGTTGCTCTGTAACATGGCCATGCAGGGCAGTGAATTGGATAGAGAGTGTAAATGGATAGGTGTAGAGAGTCACTGGAACTAGGAACAAATTGTGTGATGCTGGCCCTTCTTAAAAGCTGCTTGTCCCTTCCTCCTCAAATTAACAGTATTTCATCTTCAGACTCTATTGGTGTTTCCATTGAATATTACTGCAAGATGGCCTCCATTTCATTGAAAACTATATGAAAAACAGTATGCTTGTCTTTGAGTGGCTGATATATATCTGTTGAAACTAATGAAATAACGGCTCTGATCACAACCCTGCTGCCTATCAAGCAAAGAAGCTCATTTGAATTAGGCACCATGTTGAGGCATAAGGTATGAATGCCTTTATTTACTGTATGTTGTGTACACAAATACAGTGATATAATTAGGCTTTCCAAAATGAAGTCAGATTAATTTGGCAACCATGATGCCTAATCCTTCTATGGAGTGTAAAAATGTCTTTATTTAGATCCCATTAAATTGATTGGATTTTCTCTTTTAAGTTAATTCATTATTTTTGAGTAGTAATTTAAAAGAGGCACTGATGTTGGGTTAACTACAACAAGGATGGAGCAAATATGCTACCACCTGGTCAGTCACTCCTACTGGATTGAATTCAAAACAACTACATTCATAAGGTGCAGAGACAATCTGGCAGAGGCACAATCTTAGGACAACATAATGGTCTTAACCCAACTGGATAAGGACTGGTGGTGATTACAGAAGAGACTAGAAAATAAGTGCTCGGATACAGAAGCTGGGAGAGTGCTCTGGAGAGTGTAGGCAGCTTGACTGCAGTAATTAGCCAGTGAAGCTCTTAGCGGTTAAGGGGCAGCTGACCACTGGCTTTGCTTGCTTAAAAGAGTGGCAGAGGTTCTTCCCTCTCTCAAATATGACTGTGATTAGCATCAGCAATTACCTGCAGAAATTGCACCCTCTTTCTTCTTTTGGACAAAGGGAAAAGGATTGTCTGTGAGGTGTAGATAGCCTCTATCACATGGGCTTTCTATTTTAAAGTTTGCTCAGTCCACTGTCTCAAAGTCCATACATTAAAGTATCACAGATAACATACCTAAAATGTATCATAGTGTGTTTGCAAGTTTGTTATTTCCACTGTTCTAAATCCTCTTACATGTTGTTCTTAATTAATTCAGCCAAGGAATGGTTACTTAGAAAACACTGACACAACTGGTGCTTTATTTGGTGCTTTTATAAAACAATTTTTATACAGAAAAACAGTAAGGCAGATGTAAACAGAGGCAAACCAATCAGGCCAACGAAACAGGCCAAGAGTGTCAGATGCTAGATGCTTAGTAACTAAGACAACTTTTCCATTTGAATATAAGAACCATGCATGAAGAAAAGTCTCTTTTTTTTCTACACTACACATTTACTCCATGCACATATCTTACCTAACGTTTGTGAAACTCTAAACATTAGCTCTCTGATCTCTACATTCATGTCCGCTGTCATTTATGGTTGAGCTAATGAGCTAACCCCTCAACACCTTATGCATTTGTTGATGTTTACTTCCACAGAATTGGGAAATGTTGGAGAAAGGTAGTAATATGCACATTAATGAGCATGTCACACGGACAGTAACTAATTATAATGACGCTGGGCTATGGGGCCTCATTTCATGATGGTGTCAGCAGTAACAGCCTTCAGGCCCTATGAGTTCAGTCTGAATTACCATAGAAGTCCCGCTGAAAGTTCCTCTTCCCTGAAAGCATACGTGTCCGTCATGGCGGCGGAAAAGCTTTACATTTGTATTTAGGTAGTTGAACTGAAAAGTACGGGCTTATCTGCTAATGTTAGCTACCGACCGTTACCTTGAAACCATCCAGCAAATAGATGGTACCGTAGGGTGATTTAACAACAAAACACAACGCTGAGTGAACATAGCTAGAACTAGCTACGTTTTTCATGTTGGTTTTGAGCGGTATGCACTCCCACTAACCTGGAAAACGGTTTTAAAACAGTAACGTTAATACAGCGCGTCGGAGGAATACACACAGTCTCCTGCAGCGGGGAGTCAGGGGCAGAGGGACCACAGTGTTCGCTACCGTTAGCTTCTTGTCTCATCTGGGGTCTGATATACAGAAATACACAAATTCATCAAATTCAGTGTCCATAATGCTATTTTCCAATAAACTGTAGCTGTCATATTTCACGGGACCCACGTGAGTGCGGATTTCATGTTGCGGCTTTCGTCGCTGTTTGTCATTTTGCCTAAGATTGAGTGACAAGTAGTACTCGCCCTGTTGTTTATTTGGTTGCCATGACTTCGCGAGTGATGACGTCCTGTCACTGTTCCAGTTGCTCACCCTAAAGGGGAGAGAGAGCGGATTACAGTTCACTTGAGTTCATTAGAGCAGACTGCTCTGCAGAGTTGTGTAATTACGACTTTATGACTTTTCATAAACAGTTGAAGGAGCGGCGGTGCGCGGTGTACATACCAGAAACACTGTTGTGCGTCTGCCCTATTTCTGATACCGCAGTGGCAGAAATTTTACTGTGGCGAGCCGCCACGGTAATATCAACATAGAGGAAACACTGCAGCAGTACAGTAATGTGACAGTGCTCACCTCCACGGTTTTCTAGCCATTGTTGGAATTTAATTTGTTGATAGGCCACACACATTGACCCATTTCATACAGAAATGTAAGTGCTTATGTGGCAATTTATAAATCAATTGCAAACTTAGTATGCGTTTGTAGAAAATTACCAATCATTCTGTAACAAAATAGATGTTTTGCTGGTGCTGCCTTAGTAACATATTGCAGTAGGTAACTTTCTAAACACACACTTGTTGCTACCACTAACTCCAAACTGTGTTGGGCAAGTTACTTCCAAAATGAAGTACATTATAGATTACTAGTTACTGTCATTTGAGAGTAATTAGTTATATTACAATATTACTGTCTCTGAATTGTAATGCTTTACACTACTTTTGCATTACTTTTGAGTTACTTTCAATAAAATAACCGCAGAAGTATGACTTGGCAGGTACCTTGTAAATTTTAACCATGGGATCAACAAAGATGGATAGATAGATAGATAGAAAGATAGATGGATATCTGGATACCATATGGAAATTGTAACAGGTATAATATTACCGAAACTTTATTAGTAATGCGTTATATTACTGTGTTACAGCAAAAAGGAATAAATTGCTGTAATTGTGTTACTTTTGTAACGCGTTACTACCAACACTGATAACAAATAATTCACTTTAAATTAACATCAATTTAACAGGTTTAGGGTAAAATGTACTGTGCTGTTTGAAAAAAATAAAGTGCTGCAACCTTAGTGGATAACTTGCAATTGGAATGCATTGTTTTTTTTAATAAATGGTGGAGACATGATTTGTATGTGTGCCTTCGGGAATGAAAGGCATGCAGACATTGACAGACAAGTGTAGTCTACTGAGGGTGGTACATCTGAAAAATGCTTGAGAGAAACAAACAAAGTGAAAGGAACTGCTATGGCAAATATTAGGGTAGGTGTAAAAAAAATTTAAGATATACTGTATGTGTCATAAATTAATAAATAAATACACTGAAGCCGACTTTGACTTTGGCTTCTTGGATGGATAATGAGTTAAAATCCTTAATGGCAGAGCAAGATGCCCTGCCAAGATGCTAAATAAATCGCTAGCAAGTGAAAAGTTCATCTGACAGTGTAGCGGTTGTGTAATCTTGTGCGTTGTGTATATCAATGAAACATGTACTGGTTTGGAGCCACGACGCTGGAAACGGAACACTAATCTATAACAGAAGTTTGTGTCTGATATAACGTAATTTACACTGATTTAAGTGTTCTTGGATACACAGTATGTTGCTAGTGTGTAACATGCAGGCTCTGCATGCACACTAAACCACACATCAATGTTGATCAATTAATCAAACAACCAAGGCTAGGCCCTGCTAGTCGACTGCAACCTGAAATTTAGAGGAAGCAACATGCATGCATTATTAATATAATTGACTCTAGCCTGGATTCATAGTAGTATATGAATACAATGGTGTCATGTGAGTCAACCAGTGTATTTCTACCTAATTTTCCTCTCCAAAATCACTTTGACTAGAGTAATTGCTTACTTGCTTTGGTGTTTGTAAAGCATTAAAGTTCAACAAAGAATAGTTCACATTAGAAAAGTTCCTTTTTCATTTTTATTTTCTATGTTGCACTCCCCTACAAAATTACCCCAGTAGTCGAGAATGATTTATTATTTCCAAATAGAGCTATTTATGTCATCTTGTAAAAATGTGTCTTTTTTTCATATCGCAATATATATCGCAGGAAATATTGTGCAGGCCTAAGCCAGTCTCACATGGAATGCATCTCACATGAAATGCATGGAGACGCCACATGCGGACTGTAAATACATTTCGGGGTGCACCACTCATGTTTGCAGCGGCGCAGCAGAGGCTGCCCCGATACACACAACCAGGTCTCCATGGCAACCACTTCTACTTCTACAATAAATACCTGACAATATGAAATATATCAGGTGGAGGATAACAAGCTTCTTTCTCTTTTTTGACATCCATATGAGCAGAGGAACATCGATATTGCCAAACATTAAATCATGGATTTGACTATTTCAGTAGGACTTTTGATGTTTGATTTTTCTTGACAAAACAGAACTCACTTAAATGATTGTTTATTAAAATGGACAATAGTCTCATCTTAAATGTAAACGTATCATGTCACACAGCAATGAAGGTGGTTTTGGTCTTTCTCTCTTTATTACTTAAATAGGAGGTATGTATGGTCAGTACTAGCGTTTACATTTGACTAACTAGTTAATTTACTGGTACTGGCTGTTAGTTCTACATCTGGGTTGATTGCATTTTAATTTGGAGTGTTGTGTCAGCTCCTCCATTTGCATTGTGTATATATATTTTCAATATTGCACTTAGTAACCTATTTAGGCATTAAGGTACCACCCAGAAATATTTTGGCAAATGCCATGTTCAATGAAATCAATACTTGAATAAAGCATTGTATAAAGAGGAGGAATCAGTTGATTTCCTTACTATTATCGTGAGAACTGGAGCAAAGCACCACTGGCTTTTAGTCATGCTTACTATTGATTTTGAGGGCCATAATTTACTTTTGTCCCAAAGCAAGCTTTTCACCCCATTACGCTCTGCTCATGGCTCTTTGGCCAGAGCCAATATTGGTCTCCATCATCATTAACACCTGCCTGCTCATTAAATTAAGCAGCCAGATAAAGGGACAGACATTACTTATTCCATCATTGCTCTTCATATCACCATGTCCAATGATTTGTGTAAAGGTATAATGGTTAGCGTGGCAAAAGGCCAAACAGTACCAGATTGTCACAACTTAGGGCACTGGAACAAGTATCAATATGTTGGATGTTTTGTACCTTCACCTTTGACACACATTGGGAAGCAGAGCCCCTTACTAGTAGATTAGGCCTAAAGTTATGTATTCAGTTCATTCTTAAAAACGATCTAGCTGAAGTTAAACAGGATGAGGCACTGGCCTTTGAAACATAAAAGTACCTAGTTCAACTCATTTTGATACCCTTTGATACATAACATGACTATTTTAAATATTATGAGCGTCCTTTTTAATATCACAATCAATGCATTAGATGTATTATATACAAGGAAACTAGTGCAATGTACAGTATAAAACTACAAATAATCCTATACACATATTGGATTCTTTCTCTGGCAAGTGTCTGATGGATTTAAAGGTAGCTAAGGCTTTGAGCAGTTGAGGTCTTAATCAATACATTGTTGTCTGTGAAGCATCGCTGCCAAAATGGCAACCGATGAAGAGTAAAGCACCGACACATCAGGAAGTAAATTAGGGTCC
Organism: Sander vitreus; assembly: GCF_031162955.1. Lineage (NCBI taxonomy): Eukaryota > Metazoa > Chordata > Actinopteri > Perciformes > Percidae > Sander > Sander vitreus. The sequence continues at coordinate 9,373,519 of NC_135864.1, forward strand.
TTATCTAGATCATTGTATCTTGAGAAAATCAGTGAGAAAAGGTCATGTTTAAGAGAGTACCATTTCTCACAGCCAGATCCCTTGCTAAATAAGTGCAAATCCCTTGTAAATAAAAGTGGAACGACAATATTTGTGTTTTTAAAAAAGACAAAAGTAGAGGTAAAACATGATTGGGTACATACACACAGAGCAGGGAGGTGTACTGTTGAACTGCATAGAATAATTCAGCAAGGTTAGAAAACTGTAAACATTGTTCGGTCTGCAGTCTCAACAAGCTGTGTAGGTTTGAGCACTCTTTTGCAAGAGAGTGTGTGGACGCAGGATGTTTCTTTTGCGAGTGCACACTGACATTGAAGTTTGATTGAATGTGAGTAATTTCAAATAAAGCACTAACTTAGCTAGCCAGCTGCAAATGAGTTGTCTTAGTCAATACCAAACATGGACTTGACAAACAAACACCTTATAATTATGGACTTTACCGATTAGAGGGACTTGTAGATCAGATGTGTTAAAAGTCTATTTATTCTTGACTGAAGAATTTATATGTAATGGTTGCAAAAAAAAAGCAGAATACCACGAGCTGTCTGCAGTTAGCAGTTGCCAGTCAATGATTTAAAAGGTATCTTGACTTTGGTGAAGTGAAGATTCAATCCCCTATTGATCCTCAACGTATCAAGTTATTGTCAAAGAGGCCTACACCATTTCCTGATGCAATGCTTTGGCAGAGTAACGATTATGTCTGAGCAAAACAGAGGGATGAGGAAAAAAAGAAAGAGAGAGGCAGACTGAAGTTGGGTAATGAAAGGGGACATTACTAATTTACCAAAAAAAGTAAACCAACAGCATTGATTGTGTGGTTGTAGAAGTAGTGTTGTAGGAGATATTTTGTTATTTTACCACTGCAAAGTTCACGTACAGTATATTGACTTAAAAGCTGAAGCCAATCGAGTTTTAATCTCATAAAAAAAGCTCTTCTGTACTCAGTAACAAACTGTGCAACAGAAAATTAACAACCTCCTCGTCTGTAATATGCTGTATTTGTCAGAAAACAACTGTCCAGTCGGAGCAAAGTGTGTAAATTGCGTGCTCAGTGCAACATACCCACAGAGTTCCAGCTTCATGAGAGGCCAGGGACTGCCTACTGCTTTGTATCTGTATCTGTGAAAGCAGTGTTAGGGAGGAGGTGGGGTGGGTGTTTGGGGTATTCTTGGGTAATTGCATTAGGTGATCATCTCCTTAATCGTAACCAAGTGCTTTTAGTTGTCTAGAAATAATCATACCTTTACCCTAAAGGTGGCAGAGCAGAAGACACTTGTGTTTTGTTGTGTTTAGAGTCTAGTGTTTGAACATTCATATGTGTTGTTTTGTAAAGCACAGAAAGACTGTTTTGTTAGTTTAAAGACACCTCTTATTTATTGAATGATAAACAAGTGAAAGAGAGGCGTAAAGATGACAGAAGAACATATTTTATCTGGACAGGAGCATCAACATCAGATTGGGAGCGAGAATGAGTAGTGAGGACACACACACAGGATGGATAGCCATTGCTGTGGATGTCATAACCCTTCATTTGATACAGTCCACGTTTTAACTTCCTTCTTTTTTCATTATGCACCCAATCACCTTAGGTTCACCACACTCATTTGGCCCCTATCTCTCACCACACTGAGAGATTCAGACCACTACTCCACCTTTACCTTCCTCTCTGACTATTTTGTGCTTGATGCCAGCACAGTTGATTAGCTGACTGATGGCAGCTGCGCTCTTCCTCTCCAGGGTCATGCTCAGATCTGCACAACTATTTTAAAAAACATGGGTGCATTAGTTTTCACCTCGAATGACCCCCCAAAATGGGGGCAAACATATTAATAACCTGTGGCAAAATGGTTTGCACCAGTAAAAAATACGTTCACATTGAATCTGCAGCATTTCTGTTGGGAAACATGACACTCCCATACTCCCATTCTGCTTAGGGGCCTTCTATTCACACATGGATCATTTTCTACCTCTTCGGCTCTACAGCAAATACTGCTTAAAGAAGTTGCAGTTTTAATAAAAATGTCTTTAACCAAGAAACATATTCAATATATTTTTCTTAAAAGAATAACACTGCAATGGGACCTCCCTCCTCTAATGTCCACTTAGCCATTGCCTGACACCTGCGTACATACGCCAGCATGTGTTATTGCCAAGTAGCCTGTTGATGCTGTGTCGATGAGACTCTGTAAATATAAACTGCCATCTACAATAACTGTTAATGTCAACCTACTAGTGGTAACTGTAAGTAGCATATGTTGGTGTGGCTGACGTCTTCCAACTGGCACCACAGATTTTTGTGATTTTGATTGTGTTTACACAAGTAGTGAAACACATGCAGCGATCTCGCCAGTGTCAGCACTCCAAGGCATAAAAAAAAACAAAAAAACATTAACAGTTCACACTCACAATCAACCACACTGACAAAAGAAGTGAGAAATGTCAGATGTAGTCTGTAAAAGGTTGATTAAAAGAATCCTAAAAACAAATTTGGATGTTGGAATTCCAATAAATAATCACATTTATTTATTCTTCCAATCACATGAAGAAGAACTTAAAGCATCTAAATTCACCTTTCTAAAATAACCAAAGCAAAGTAGAAATCCAGCAAAACAGCAATGTAAGCAAGGCAGAGAACAGAACTATGAAAAGATTATCATGACTCTTGTATTATATTTGTTAAGCCACGACTGTTTAAGGTCATTTGTAACTGTGATATCAGTGGTATCGAGTTGAATGGAAATGTTTTTATCACTCTTTGGATGCAATTGCTGGAAGGCACTATGGGCTTTTTGTGTGTCAACAGGATAGCTGCACTTCATATGACCTGGGGTTATGAAACGATCTCAGTTGATTTCTAAAACTTGCATTTTGGCTGGCAAACATTCTGTCAAAGGTTTAATTTAACCTGAAACCTTTCTTCCCTGAATCATACCTTAGCATTTCTCTGCCTCATGATGCTTCTGTAGACACAGGACCTTTATGACATCTTTTGACAGGACTCTGTGTGTTTGACTCACAAAGCTTCTTTGTAACATTGAAGTCTCAAAAACATGCATCAATTTAGAGTTTGAGTCCAAAAGCACAACTATGACAAAGATCTATAATGCGATGTTGCATTGCCTATGTTCTATTAGTTCAATAGTATTTGTTGCTGTAATTGCAGTACAATCAAATTTGGTCTTAGTTTTAGTTTGTCTCAATTTTTCACCGACAGATTTCTGTATTGTTACACTTGAATATAGCTGCTCAAATGTTTTACCCAACCGTGTTGTATAAGTTATCAAAGAAGAAAGGAAGGGTACATACTGCGAGTTTTTCTTACAGGGAGAGAGACTTGAATAGACTTGACATAGATTTCTTGTTGTTTTGTGCTGTCTGCTCGAATATTTCGTATTTTAGTCTATGCCATGGCTTAGTATTGTCTGTCTTTGTTGAATGGTTATTCTTACCCCAGTTTCCTTCGGCACAAAAGCCTTTGAATAAAAACATGTTCACAATAGACTTTTAATGAAATATTGTTATGTCTATAAGGGAAATGTGTAGAAAACACACAAAAAATAACCAAAATATGTTTACATCCTTGTAGTAAAAAGAAATAATCATTACAATATTATAATCTCCCCTTGACATCAAACAGTATAAACAAAATGTATAGGCCCAGTTAACCTACCAACTATTGTCTGACAAAGGAGAAAAATAAAGACCACAAATAATACCCACAATGCATATTAGCGAGGCTGAGCTTCTCAAATTGGCAGGTGAACGCTCTGAGCCCATCACCTTGCCTGATTCCGTGGCATCTTTTACAAATTGCAATGACACAGGGGCTTTTGCAAACTGCAAACACTTTAAGGTAGAGTCAGAACATTCACAGGGACCAAACCACTTATTCACTGCTTGCTTTATTTCAGCTGAGCTGTCACACTTCTGCAAGGAAGACTATCAAGTCTTACAACTTCTGTTAATGCCATTTATGCGAAGTCAGGAACAAGGAAGAACAAAACATTCAAAGGAACACGCCGACTTAATGGGACTTAATCAGGGCAGCAGGTTTCAGATTACATTATGTGGTTACATAATTGCAAAAGGGTTCTCGACTGTTGTAGACAGAAGTGGCTGAAGAAATGCTTGAAATCCATGCTTTTTGGTCTAAACGTCATACCCAAATTAAAGTGGTACAGCTCCCATATACTTTGACAATCTGGGGTGTGCCTGATACCATTGGAAAGGTGATTGATGTGGGTGTGTTTGTGTATTTGAGAAGTGTTGTATTTTGTAGTCTTTTGGCTTTTTTCTTTGCACTTTTCAAATGGAAATAAAAAAACGCACAGACATATCTGTAGAAAAAAAATCATATAAAATAAATTTTTTAGTCTTTTGGCTTCTTTTCCTGTATTAAGCTGAAACATGTGGCTAATGCCCTGTGTTGTCTGTCACCTGTCAGATGTGTTTACAGCAGTGTATTTTAATAATTTTACAGATGTATGACTTGGACGGAAATACAAAAAAATCCATTCTAGCCTCTGTAACGCTGTGTCAGTAAGGCCTAGAATCACCCTGTCACTTGTTAGAAGAACTTGAGAGTGCTTCCTTTCCAATGATGTCAGGCACACCCCAGAGTGTCAAAGTATATGGGAGCTGTACCACTTTTAATTTGGGTATGACGTTTGGACCAAAAAGCATGGATTTTAAGCGTTTCTTCAGCCACTTCTGTCTACAATAGTCGAGAACACTTTTGCAATTATGTAAACACATGATGTAATCTGAAAACTGCTGCCCTGATTAAAAAAACAATGCAATTGATCTCAGCTGGTATTTTGTCTATAATGGAGTGGAATGGAAATTTCTAAGTGACCCCAAACTTTTGACCGGTAGTGTATATTGTATGCAATTTTTGGTATTTTGTCACGCATGATTGAATACAGACACATCAGATGTTTTAAAAGCTAATTTAGTATCACATACACTATATAGAATATACATGGCATGGTTTTAGGTTGATGTGTCTAACGCAAAACAGATTCTGTATTGTGCATGGTGTTTGGATGGTTGGATTGCACATTAAGAGAGAAATCAATTAACTCTGTCTAACACCTAAGAGATTTTTATCTATGTGATCAATGCTTGAGCTGGGAACGTTTGATTGGGCTGTCCTTTGACAGCTGGGGCTGCAGAAAGGCCAGGTTAAACTGCACTTACAAAAGAATCCTATATGGCTTTTCTGTTCTTATTCAATATCATAGTTTTTGATTTAGCTTCTGTTTTTATGGTAGCCCATAGAAAGAGTGTCTATAAGAGTTTTCTGTGTTTATTATCTACATCTATTTTAACTGCATAATTATATTTATATTTACATTTATATTATATGGAGGTATAATCGTAAATTTGTATAATAGGCCCATAATAATTAGTTTTTTATTTGTTGATTGTTTTATTCAGTATACTTAATTAATAGCCACAGTAATGACAAAATATTGTTTACACACAAAACATGGGAATTACGATTTTAAACATATTGGACTCATTGATCTTTGCATGGGTGCCCTTCAACTCTGAACACCATACAGAAAAAAGACATTTCAATATATATATATATATATATATATATATATATATATATATATATATATATATACAGTTATGTGAAAAAAGTAGGACACCCATGCTAAAGTTGACTAAAAAGAGGAATAAAAAAAATCATCTTTTGCAAATTGATCTTAATGCCTTAATTAAAAAAATGAGGAAAAATCCAATCTTTAAGGACATAAATTTTCTTTGTGAATGAATAATGTATCATAAATAAATAAATGTTCTTCCTTAAAGTACAGGGGGCATAAGTAAGTACAACCCTATGTTAAATTCCCATAGAGGTAGACAGATTTTTATTTTTAAAGGCCAGTTCTTTCATGGATCCAGGATACTCTGCATCCTGATAAAGTTCCGTTGGCCTTTGGAATTAAAATAGCCCCACATCATCACATACCCTTCACCATACCTAGAGATTGGCATGGGGTACTTTCCATAAAATCATCTATCAATGCAAATCAAACCAGCTATTAGGCTAACTGAAATAAAACCATGCCAGTCTCTAGGTATGGTGAAGGGTATGTGATGATGTGGGGCTATTTTAATTCCAAAGGCCAAGGGAACTTTATCAGGATGCAGAGTATCCTGGATCCATGAAATAACTGGCCTTTAAAAATAAAAATCTGCCTGCCTCTATGGGAATTTAACATAGGGGTAAAAAATAAAATAAAAGTTATTTTAGCTGTGCAACAGAAAACTCAGATTTGACAGATAGTCTAGCTAGCTGTCTCAATTTACCATGCAGAGATCTGAGGAGCAGTTAACCATAGTCCTCATAAATCCACCGGAGTTTAAAATTCCAACACAAAGAAAGCGGAAGGAAACGGTCATCGGTGAAAAAGACATGCATCTGGCGGAATTTCCTGTGGCACCAGAGCAATCCTGGAAGGGGAACGTTGAGGATATACAGTAGACTAAGAGGAATGAAACAAAGAAACATAGATGACAGTATCAGTTGCATGATGCAGTTGTTATTTCATTGCATGACTCAAACTCTTCCTCTCATTTGTTGAGGCAAAGGTACATACATAATTCATATGCCTGAGTCATCTTGTCAGACTTTTTCAAATGAAAGAAACATTCAGCAACTTTAATACAAGAATTGTGGGTTCCTGAGGGCGCAGTGCTGCACAAATGGCAGGGATTTGCATGAAACATATGAAATATGATATTAGATATTTATAATTGTCCATGGGTCAAACAGATGGGCAGCGTCGAAGCAGACATTTGCTTTTAGATCAAGAATAACTCATCGCAGCACTGAGCTCACAACTTTCTGTTAGAGAGAAGCAGTTGCTTGTAGTAAACAACAATAACACACAGTGTTAAGGGACAAATCAGGGTGTCACTTGACAGATTTATTTGAAAAATAACATATTTCTAATTGTCCAGAAACCAGTATCTCATCTGCATCACTGTCACCCATGAAATTAAATTTTCACAAGACTGGCTCTGAGTTGATAGAAAATGCTTCAGGTACAAAAGAAAAAGAAAGAAAAGCTCTGATTTGATTTATTTTCACTGTGGTCAGTTATACATTGTTTTGGGACAATGCGATCTTAGTGATATTTAATTTCACATTTAATGTGTATTTAAGTGCTGTGTTTGTCAATTTTCAGCTGTGTGGTCCACAAAGCTAGATGTGGTGTTGTGTTGCTACCAAGATGGCGCCGCAGAATGGTGACATGGTGTGTTGGTGCGCTCTGTTGTGTTTTGTTTTGTGTTTTAACTTTGCTTCTTCGATGGTACCCGTATCTCATTCACCAGTGAAGAGCTCGTGAACTTCAGGGGAACAACACCATCAGACTTATTTCCAACTTTTCTTCTCCCTTCACTGGAAATTTTGGACATTCTGGTCAAAGGTGCGGTCACCTTTGCTCATGCAGCAAAACGCCGGAGGAGAGGGAAACGGGCCGATGCGCTTGTGCGTCTCCGCCAGCGAGGATTACGCACACCGTTACCGGGAATATTCCTCTCTAACGTGCGCTCACTGCCCAACAAACTGGAGGAATTACAACTGCTGAGTGAGAAACAGGGACTTTTCTTCATCTGCTGTTTTGTGCATCACGGAGACATGGCTCTGTGGATTAATACCGGACTCTGTGCTGCAGTTGGCAGGCTTCCAACTCTACAGAGCAGACAGAGACACGGACCTCTCCGGTAAAACTAAAGGTGGAGGAATCTGTTTCTACATCAACAGCGGTTGGTGCAACGACGTGACAGTGATCCAGCAGCATTGTTCTCCTGACCTGGAATATTTCATTATAAACTGTAAGCCTTTTTATTCAACCCGTCTGGTCGGTGTTTACATCTCACCGCAGGCCAACGTGGTGGACGTGCAGCGCATGTTCGCCGACCAGATACTGTGCATGGAGCGGACCAACCCAGACTCCCTAGTTATTGTCCGTGACTTTAATAAAGGGAACCTCACTCATGAACTCCCTAAATATAGACAGCATATTAAATGCCCGACCAGAGAGGAGAACATTCTGGATCATTGTTACACCACAGTCAGGGATGCTTATCACGCCGTCCCCCATGCTGCACTTGGAGACTCTGACCACGTCATGGTTCACCTGATCTCCGCCTACAGGCAGAAACTAAAGCTCTGCAAACCTGTAGTGAGGACATCAAGGAAGTGGACCAGTGTAGCTGTGGAGGATCTCCAGTCGTGTTTGGATTCTACTGACTGGGATGTGTTCAGGACTGCTACCAACAGTCTGGATGAGTACACAGAGGCTGTGACGTCATACATCAGCTTCTGTGAGGACTGCCGTGTTCCATCAAGCACCAGGGTGAGTTACAACAATGACAAACCCTGGCTCACAGCCAAACTCAGAAGGTTAAAGCTGACTAAGGAAGATGCGTTTAGGAGTGGGGACAAAGACAGATTTAAAGAGTCGAAGTACAAGTTTAGCAAGGCAGTGAAGGAGGCTAAACGATGGTACTCTGAGAAGCTCCAACGCCAGTTCTCAGGTAACAACTCTGCGACTGTCTGGAAAGGACTTCACCAGAAGTCAGATCACCACCTATAAGCCTAAAATCCCCCACTCCTCCTTCAATGACCGACACCTAGCCAACGACCTGAACGAGTTCTACTGTCGATTTGAAAGACAAAAGGACGCCCCACGACACCTCCCTACAGCTACAGCCACTGTGCATCACCTCCACCTCCCCCACCTCAACCGGGTCCTGGGCTCCCCCACCAATGCCCTCCTTAAAGGTCCCCCCCCTCCACCTCCACCCCCCCTCCTACCTCAGTGACGACTCTCTCCATCCACGAGAGGGACGTCAACAGACTCTTTAGGAGTCAGAACCCCAGGAAAGCTGCTGGACCGGATGCTGTCTCCCCATCAAGCTTGAAGCACTGCGCTGATCAGCTGTCTCCAGTGTTCACAGACATTTTTAACACCTCACTGGAGACATGTCACATGCCAGCCTGTTTCAAGACCTCAACCATTATCCCTGTCCCCAAGAAGCCAAGGACCACAGGACTTAACGACTACAGACCCGTCGCCCTGACCTCTGTGGTTATGAAGTCCTTTGAGCGCCTTGTGCTTTCACACCTCAAAGCCATCAATGACCCCCTCCTGGACCCCCTGCAGTTTGCCTACAGGTCTGTAGACGATGCAGTCAATTTGGCCCTCCACTACATCCTCCGGCACCTGGACTCCGCAGGAACATACGCCATGATCCTGTTTGTGGACTTCAGCTCTGCCTTTAACACCATCATCCCGGCTCTGCTCCAGAAGCAACTCTCCCAGCTTGGTGTGCCTGACTCCACCTGCAGGTGGATCACTGACTTCCTGTCTGACAGGAAGCAGCATGTGAAGCTGGGGAAACACGTCTCCGACTCACAGACCATCAGCACCGGATCGCCCCAGGGCTGCGTTCTTTCTCTTCTGCTCTTCTCCCTGTACACCAACAGCTGCACTTCCAGTCACCAGTCCGTTAAGCTTCTGAAGTTTGCGGACGACACCTCCCTCATCGGACTCATCTCTGATGGAGATGAGTCCGCCTACAGGTGGGAGGCTGCCTACCTGGTGAAGTAGTGCACTACGTAGTAGTAACGCTCTAAAGACAGTGGAGATGGTTGTGGACTTCAGGAAGAACCCAGCCCCACCTGCCCCCATCACCCTCTGTGGCTCCACAATTGACACTGTGGAGTCTTTCCGCTTCCTGGGAACTGTCATCTCCCAAGACCTCAACATCAGCTCCCTCGTCAAGAAAGCACAACAGAGGATGTACTTCGTACATCAACAAGCGTGCTGGTAAGATTGTGGCCAATCCCTCCCACCCCGGACACAAACTCTTTGAGACACTCCATCTTTATTTTTAATTTAATGTAATACATACTGTGTACATATACTTATACTTATATTGTTTATACCTATACTTATATTGTTTAATATTCCATCTAGAGAATGTGTGACGTGCACTAGCAACACCAAAACAATTTCCTTGTATGTGTTAAAGAACGTACATGGCAATAAAACCCTTTCTGATTCTAACCTCACCCTTAATGTGAAGAAAGGGGCGATGGAGCACTGGATAAAAGTAATGAACTGCTATGCAAATTCAGAGTTTCTGCCCTTTTCATTCAAGCAGAAACTCTATTCTCATTGCTAATGCAGCTGTCTATAAGCAGTTGATGCAAACTTTAACAGCAGTCTGTTGTTCTGAATGTTGATGTAGGTCTATATCAGATCTAAATATCTAATACTGTAAATAATGCCATGATGTTTATCAGTTCTGAAGTCAGAGTGATTAAACCTTTACTCCATAAAAAGGAACTGTGAACCAATTCTCATAATGCAACAAATAAAGATTTTAGCCATATAAACAAGGCAGATGAAGCTTCACCCTTTACTGGAGTGTAAGACGTGTTGCTTTGCATTTGATAAACTTAATCACATTCAAAACCCATTTGAGCAGCATTATTTCTTTCTCTCCAACAAATGGCTTGTTGGTTGACTGATGGTCTCACATAGATGTACCACAAAAACTTCAGCTTCAGCTACCTAACACAGGCTGACTTTCTAAAAAGCCTGGGAACCTGACTAACATATCATGGCTTAAGAGAAATCGCCTGCTTACTCATACAAAGGATTCCAGTCTTAGATTCCAGTATGTTTTATGTCACCTTCTTGTGTGTTTGTATTTGTGTTCTCTTTGCAGTTTGCAGGTGTAAGGGCTAGTGTAAGAAGTACAAGTTTAACTGACTGAAAGCAGGTTTTCCTCGCATCGCTGGCACTGTGAGGCAGGTGTGGAAAAGGCACAATGATGAGTGACAAAATAATACTACCCTCTCATCCTCCAACCTTTTTATTTGATACAAAACTCATATCAGTGTTGCTTTTATTTGGATGATGATATTCCATTTTTGTGTACTCAACATATTAGCCTAATTACTGACACTAAATTCAAAAAGAGTCAAATTATTAAATCTAGCATCTGCTGTTTTAAAGTAAGCGGAAAAAATATCTCAGGACTAGATTTACTTCACCAACAAGTGAAAAGCACCAATACATGTTTCAGCATTACAGTCAGTTTTGGTACCCACATTTTTGTGTCAGTGAAACTCCCATGGTGGATTAAAAGAGCAAAACCAAATTAAGTGCTTGTTTATTTATTTTCAACATTTAGCAATGCATACTAGTAATGGTAGTGGAGGTTTAGCCATGATGCTATAAGAAAATACTAAAGGGCACATACAGTTATGACTTAGTCCATTCTAACTGCTGCTTGAGCTGCACCCCATCATGTGATCGTCTCACTCTCAACAAATAAATGTAGCCTACTGTAGCAAGGGGTGCAAATTCTAATATCGTAAACTCAAAATTAGGAATTTTTAATAAAGATGTGTTATTTATGTTGGTGGAGTTGCCATCAGGTCTGAGAAATGCCATCAGCCTTAATTGGTTCCTTCCAAATTTTCATCATAGTCAGAAAAATGTCCTTTATCATCTGGAACTTTCTATAGACAACTCAGTTGTCATGCATCAGTTCAAAAACTGATGCATGTCTACAGCTTGCTGCTTTCTTGATGTGACTTTTTTTTTTTTTGTGCAAGTTTTTCAGCAAAGTGGACTGTGAGCTGAGGTGCTCCATGGGAATCCCTGTGTAGTCGAATATCTCAAATATTTACTTGCCTTTCAGCCCACCACATTTGTAGAAAACTGTGTATATTTGGTTTTGGTAGGTGTTTAACATTCTTCACCAGCGACTTGCTTACTTCAGCTGTTTCTAGTTAGCTGGATAGCTGTGGACTGGCTCATGGTAATTGAGACATCCAGCTCAATGCAGTGCCATATTTCCACAAGTCTTCTTTCTCTCAATCTGCTACCATGAAATCCTTTTTGATCATGTGCAATCCCTACTCAGCACCTGGCTGCTGACCATTTTCTCCACACAAATGTCCATTTGGCACAAAAAATGCAGCAGACATGATTCTGCTTAACATTTCCAAGCCGGACAAATTGGGCTAAGATACCAGCTGTTAAGCATGGGAAGGCTAATCAGTTTAGCAGAATGCTGAGGATTATGCAGTCAAAGAAGAGTTGTTCTCAACACAATATACTGCAGAGGACAACACATCTGCTGTTGGTTTTGTTATCTGAGCTATTTCCTCTTGTTCATTCTGGAAGCTTGTCTTAGCCTTGTTATTTGCTTGCTGCTGTTTACCACAGGCCTGTTGTGAAGGAAGTGTCCAATTAACTGTGGATTTGGTGGCATGTGCTATCACATCAGGGTTCCCAGAGTCTCTCGTCATCTGTGAGCTTGTGTGGCAGGATGTGCTGGCTTTAGGCCAACAGTTTTAAATCACTTCCCGCAGCTAAATGTACTGCATAAAGCATTGCATGTCTGCATGCGATAAAAAGAAAGAGATGGAGAGAGTTTCAGATAGACTGAACGTTAAAGTGTCTATGAGACAGTTTGTATTCTGTATATACTGTGCTTATTAACATTACAAAATCCTAAATTACAAAAAGAATAAAACACAATGCAAATAAATTAGAGTTTTCCATTCCTTCCATTTTATAGTCATTATGTAACTGCATGGCATGTCACTTTATTAAAACATAACAATAGAAGCATAAGGCATGCCTATTGTTTTTCAGTTCAGTTTCAGTAATTGTCTACAATGCACTGCTTTATTAAAAGCAATCACATATGATCTAAGGAATATGCATATATTGGTATAACTGGTATAGCTCCACGTGTATTACTATTAATTGGTTACGTGAATTATGATTTAGGCTTGCTACTTTGCATTTAAAATCTCGTTTAACAAGTCTTTTGCAATAAAGATTTCAGCAGACTTGCATGCTTTTACTCCACTTCATTGTTGCCTAGACTTGTTAACCAATACCTGTCCGCCCATAACATTTACCAAAATATTCAGTCAAGGTGATAAAACGTATTGCACTTAAAGTGGCTTCCCAATTGAGCTTAAAACATTTTTTATTGGTGTTTAAGTGATTACAAATGGTTTGGAAGTAAGAGCACTTGTGTGCCATTCTAAATTCATTTAATCAATCATCGAAAATGTCTTACTTCAATCTATGTATCTATGTATCTATGTATAGTCGGACTGATTTGATTGTGGGACGTCTTTGTACAAAGCAGTGGCTCTAAAGCAACAACAGCTTTCATTTAGCCTAATAAGTATTTAGTTACAAGCACTAATACAGTATGTGTTAATTTTTTTCTAGACAGCAGACTGTGAAATTGAAGTTAAAAGAACAATTAGTTCTTCCTCAGATTTTAAAGATCATAAGGACCACAGCACTGTCTGACATATTCCCATTCAGAACTTGGAGGATTTAAGAAGCCTCTCTGGTTTTTCTAATGGTGGAGCAAGAAACACTTCTTGTATCTTCAGTTTAAAACAAAAAAATGTCTGTTGGTGTTCATCTTGTTCAAGTTGTTGATGTTGATGGGAGTACTGTAGTTGTTCAATTAGGAGAACTGCTTCACTTCAACTTTTGACACTGTGTTCCATAACCCTTGTGCTCGGCTTGAGGGGGTGGGAGCAGGCTCCGTCTTTGGTCTTCTCTCTGCAAATTGTTCAAGACTGGCCTCATAAAACAAGGTCCCAAGGTTGAGACACTGTTGGAGACAGACTGAGACACCGTGTGCTACAAGCAATGATGCAATAAACCTTGTTGCCAGAAAGTACTTACGCAGCTACACTGTGGTGGTCACTGAGCTCTCAGCATGGGGCCAAAGACAAGTATTTTTCTGTTCCAGCCTTTTGTAATCTTTTACCAGGGATGTTTTATTTGACATTTTCACTGCCTCTTGCACATCCTTCTGACCAAATGTATAGTCTGGGATTCTTTTATATTTAAATGTTGATTCATTTATTATGTTTTTATTTTTTTATTGTTAATTAAGTCGTGCAGTTGAATTTGCCTTCATCGTCTCTTCTCCATCTGTTTATGTTTAAAATGCTGACACTTTCCTGACTTTGTATTTTTTATTTCATCCAAGCTGTGTGCATATAGAGCTGCTTGCAAAGATGTACCCCAGACCAAAAAGTTTGCGTGATTTCTTTGTGACATTTGAAGGATCTTATGAACTAATAACCTCCATGTTTTTATGCTGTCTACGCTATTCACTTTTCCTGTTTGTGTAAAAAAGTAAGACAGCTGAATTTGCTTTTTGTCTATTCTGTTTTATTCTCTTTGAAGAGAGACATGAAAAAGAAGATGGGGGAGGGTTAACAGTTTTTATAAAGCTACTCCAGGCAATATGGATAGGATGGTAACTCCACTGAAATTATTTGAAACTAAAGTAACAAGCCAATTTTGTTAAATGTAAGGAGTAGAAAGTACCAATATTCTTGTTAAAAATGTAAGGGGTAAAAGTAAAAAGTCAAAAAAAACATCTGACAAATCTACTTGAGTACATTAACGAAGTATTTGTACTTCATTACTTCCCATCTCTGCATGTAACTGAGTTACACTTGTCTACTAGAGTGTCAAAATATGTAGCATGTCGTCATTTCTATGAATGAATGTCAGTTGAAAATCTTATTTTATTCTGTTGGTTATGTCAATTCTTTGCATTAAAATGTAATTTACCATGAAGCAATAACGATATACTATATGTCAAAATAATTTGAAACACCCAAGATAAAAATGTAAAGGTGTTACTGTCCCCATCGTTGAGATAGCAGATATATTCAATTATGACCTAAATACACAAAAGAAATAACATTGTACCAAGGCTCTTAGCAGTTTTCACCATCATTTTAATAGCGCTATATTTCAGACACTGTAAAGGAAGATAACCATTAAATTCTTTAAATCAAGAATGCATTCTGTAATTCAAATTTGTCACCATTTTAAGGGAGAACTGCATTAGTTTGTACAAAATACAAATTTGCCATAAATCTGATTATAGTAAAGGAGTAACTCCTTTAAATAAATGTTCACTAAACATGCATCCACAACAGAATAACCAGTGCTAATGTGTGACTTTAAATTGTGAGTTCAGTCAATGCAGGAACATAGTTGTACACAACGTAGTAACAAGACTAGTGTTGTTTTTTTGTGCATGCAATTTAATTGAGCTTAGGATCAATGCAACTGGGCCTAAAAGCTTCCTTTTTTATGTTTTTGTCATCAATTGAATTGGATGCACAGACTTCAACTTGCCCTTCATGTTCTGTTACATAATGAAATGGCTGCCGGGGGGTGCGGGCTGAGTAACACTGCTGCAAATGATGACTGCAACCCTGTCTTGAGTCTGGCTGAGGTCAGACCCTAAAATCCACTGAATTGAAATGTGAAATAATTCATGGTAGAGGATGTAAAGTCTTGTCATAAGTCCAACAGGGAAATGGTGGGGTACTACTACATAGGCTTACGGAAGCAAGTCGGTGATTGAAAGGGTTTATTGCACAGAACTTCTGTAGCCTGCAGGGCTAAACTGAGAGGCAAAAAGAATACAACAGAAAGCAAATTAAAAATCCAGTTGTACTGATACGGATGAACTAAAAGTACTTTAAAGCTTGAAAATTTCACCTGTTCAACTTTAAAAAGCAGGACATTCACAGCTTTGGGTATTTACGTAACAAGGACAAAAAGACAATGAATAAGCATTGAAGTGATTTGAGCTTTTTTGACAGTGTGGCCTTTTGTTCCTGGCGAGGACAGTTGCTAGATTGAATTGATCTGACTTTAGAGCCCAACCATTTATCTTGGTCAGTAATGTCTGATCTGTGGCTGTCAAGTGGAGACAGGCTTCTTAAAGAAATAAAATGCTTGAAGAGCTAGCCAGGGGTCTACTTTACCTCTCTGTCATGGCGGCAACATTTCCTTTACTACTTATGTGTTTGTTTCTGCAAAGAAATTACCACATTTTTCAATAATAAAATATTTAGAGCTGAAACAATTAGTCAATTAATGGGATAGTCGATTGACAGAAAAATAACCCACAGCTATATTAATAATACATTAATTGGCAGATTAAAAGTATTAAAAGAGTCTTAATTTTCAATCAATTTAAGCACAAAGACACTAGTATTTTAGGTTACAAGATCAAATGGGGAAAAAAAATAACTAAGGGACTGTTCATTATTTATTTCAGGGGCCACCGGAGGAGTTTTCTCCAAATTGATATGGAAAAAAGGGATGACCCTCCCCAGCAATTTATTGATGCCTTCTGTACTGGTTTGCCCGTAGCAAAGACGTACAGATAGCCATTTTTTTTTTTACAGCCTTCACATATGTGACTAAACCTCTGCATTCTCATCTTACGCATCACACTCAGTACACACAGTAGATTTACTCATAACATTGTTGTGGAAATACAATAAGCATGGAAACTAAATGCACACTTCCAGCATTACTGCATTACTTCAAATACTAAGTTACTCATCTAGTTAACTAGTATTCACAGGAAATAAAACAATAAAACATTGAGATCATTCAGCAAAGCACACTGGGTAATTCAACACTGGTTGCTATGGACTCGTCACTAGGCTTCCTTAGTCATTGTATATTTTAGCATAGGTAAAGCTGCCGTCCGCAAACTTTGACTTTTCAAAATAAAAGCTTGCGTCTGGTCCATTATGTTTTCGTACGGTGTTTTGGATGTTTTTGAACTAAACAGTATGGCAATCATGCTAATGAATACAATTATTTTTTCACCAGATGTCTTAGTTACAACACGATGGAGCTAGCAAAGCAGTTTTGTGTTTATATGTGCGAGCGGGATTTATTCAGTTTAAGATTTACAGTTCAAATTGTCTGGCTGACTAAACAGGGAGGGACCCATCTGCTAGCAATAGGGGCAGAGACTGAGAGAGCTACATGGAGCTACATGGATAAATATGCACCAAACAAGCCACTTTGAAATGTTGCTGTTCTCACGAATACAAAAGTTGGGTAACCCTCCACTTTAGACAAAAAAAAGTGGATGACCCTCCCCTCAACAAAGAATAAAAAGACATGACCCTCCCCTATTTTCCTCCGGTGGTCCATTCCATAAATACCGAACAGTCCCTAAATGCTCCATTACTTTTCTCCAGCGGCAACAGAAGGCTGTTTGGTCCTGCAGCCATATTTTCCTCGGAGATTTTCACTTTAGTTCACCTCTCTCCAAGGACCCCCTTGGAAAAAATAAAAATGTAAAGATTCCATTGGCACAGTTGCAGCTCAGCAATGTCACTCCAATTTGGAAGGCTGTTAGCTGATCCTTTTGACCGTGTCTTCTACTACCTGGGCCATTTCTAAGCCACAGATGATAATCCTCAAGGGGCCCTCATTAAGTCTTTGCTCCAATTAAGCCACACTCATTTTGCCGCAGCACAATTGCTCTGTACTACGGTGCACAAATCCTTCAACAGTGGATTAGGCTGATTAGTGGGTGGGATGAAAATAGCAGCATTGGTAAGTCAGTGGAAGAGGTGAGCCTTTCTTAGGTGTCAGCAGCCACTGCTCACTGCATCAAACAATTTGAGTTCATGGAAACTATATTGCATGTGAAATTATACTAAATTTTGAGCCACAGTAGATATGGCCTATTTAAGTGGCTCAAATGTGGCTTAGCAAGTGGAATCACTGAGCAAGTCAGTACTGCTGAACTTTGATATAGTGAGTACATTTCTGCTGGCAGTCTTTTAAGCCCTAAATTTTTTCTTACCCTTATCCTTATCCTTTCATAATGTGTTATGAATCCAGTTGCAGTATGAGTGAGTGGCTGGATATGTTTCTTTGATAAAAATCTCTTGGCTTGTAATATTGCCATTACTATAAATTGTCACACTAATATCAATGGCATTATGTGTGAAAGAGTGAAGGTATGTACAGTGTGTAGTAATGATAAAACAACACAGTAACACACAAATGCAATGGGTCTTTAAGCTAATGTATTTACATAATAAAGAAAAGAAAAAGTGATAATCAGCACAAAGAGTATTCATAGGTTTTACTAGTATAATTTTCAACAGAACTAATCCTTGATGTGCGGACACTTATGATTTGAAAGTTCAAATTGTTTTAGATTACAGCATATAGCAGATGTTTTAGCTTATAATTGATATCACGATTCTCTGCCATGATTTTTTTCTCACGAAGTGTAATGTTTATTGCACACATGAACTATGACAAAACAAATTGGCAGTATCAAACATTGATTTTTATTTTGGCACCTATAGCACATTGCGCATCACCACAAGCCTGTAAACATAGTTTTAATGAATGAAGAAAATAAAGTACATACTGGCCATTTACGTACAGTAGGCTACCAAAAATAGTGACATAACACATTGAACTAAATATGGCCCTGATACAGGCTCTATCTGAACTCCTTGGACATGTCTTTACATAAGTAAAACATGTTAAAGGACAATTCCGGTGCAAAACGAACCTATGGGTTAATAACAGTTGCGTACCCACTCAATCGTTCTCTGGGACATGTTTTCATGCTAATCGAATGTGTTTGTAGCTTGAAACAAGCTAGCGCAGACCGCTGATTAGCTTACAACACTAGTATTCGGGGCACAGGGAAAGTAAAAACAAATCACTATTTATACCACTAAAAAGGCTCAAAATATCACCAGACTTCAACGGTAGCATAATGACGGTCCCTAAATGTTGTTATTATTATGTATAAACAGCAATTTGTTTTTACTTTCCCTGTGCCCCGAATACTAGCGTTGTAAGCTAATCAGCGGTCCACGCATGTCCCAGAGAGCGAGTCCTTTAATGTCAATGTCAAATGCTTTCAATAAAGTAATTGAAGGAGAAAAAAAAAATCAAAGTCATTTAAAAATGAAATCGTGAACAGGGGTGAATCGAGATCACGATTTTACGTTTTATTGTGCAGGATGCTGTGGATACTTTGCAATCAGTTACCAGTTTAATTCTAGCTGCTTTACGGTCGACTGAATGTGCTGCCCTCTCCCGCTCAATGAACAAGGCTGTCAACCCAGAGAACCACAGTGAGCACAGGCAGATTAACCAAGCAGTACTGGTGATTTGTTTAATGGAAAGGAGTGTAATGCTTGCTCAAAAAGTATCTGTTAGTTGTCACTCTGCTCTTCTGTGAAATAAAGAGGCTTAAAATGTCTTAAAAGGTGTTTGGTTTCAAGTGTTTCCTTTAAACTGTTGCTCATGTGCATTTCAACAATGTGTCAGTCAGTCGGTGAGGGAAATCCACTGTCCAAGTCTGCACCAATAAGTTAAATGGCATGAGCCCTGCAAATGCTACTCCCTTGTCTTCCCCGACTCAAATGATGGTGTAATGAGCCATTCTCTGACAGCATTTTAGGCAGAGAAATGATCAAGTTGACCAAGCAAGGCAAATTCTTTGGTTTGCTTGGATTCTGTGCATATGTCATCCAGGTCTTTGCTTGCCTGCTATCGTGGTGTGGTTTATCTACAGCAATGTTCTTCCTTAGACTGACATTTCTTCAAGGATGTTTATCCTGGATCACTGGGCATTTGTGCTGGCTAAGTCATGAGCTCACTCTGCATGTCTGCTCTGATTTGTGTTTCTTTTGTTTTCTTTCAGACCCTGGAGTAAGTGACCTGTGAATAGAGTTGCACTGGAAGTTTTCTAAAGGACTTCCTTGCTTCTGTAACAGTGTATGTTACATTGGGAAGCCCAGCAGGTATGTCAAAATGAATTTGTATCTTCTGGTAATGAGAGATGATGATCCACACCAACCACGGCATTCTGATTCCAGCATGTGCACACAAACTGTATATGACATTATCTGTGTATAACTTATCTAAACATAATTGAAAGGTTGTTTACAAGATAGCACTAGGACAATGCAAATGAAATCTACACAAAGCAAAGCATAGAAAAACTAAACTAAAGAGTGTGTCCCTGTGAGTCACAGCTGAAGTAACTGCCATAGTTTTAAATGAAAGATATGACGTGTAGCTGATAGCTAACCAGCCATGAGAAGCTATTGACTCTTTTTGACTCTGCTGGAAAGGCAGAGAGTCTGGTGGAGCATTGACAGTCACTAGAAGCACATTAACGACCCTTTGAGAGAGTCTGTGTCGGTACCTGTGTTGCAGCTGGCCAAGCAGCTCTACTAAGAGAGGCTCTCCGGTGTGGGTGTCTGTAAGGGAGTGTTACCATAGCTGCTACACGCTACAAGCAGAAAAAGTAGATTTATACACACAATACACATTTTTGTTGTAAAATCCAACTGTATTATCATCACATGCCAACAAGAATCCATGTGAATATGTACAGGGAATAAAAACAACTTAGCGTGGTGTTCCTTCTACAACTACTTTAGCTTTGAGACACTGAAATTGCGTCACCAAGCGAAGTTCAGCCCTGGTCTTGGAACTGTCGCCTTTTTTTCCCCCACTGGAGTTTGCCGGCCTGAACAGCAAGTCATGTGTCTTTAAAAATGGATATTCAGCTAGTAAGCCTTATTACATTGGGCCATCTGTTGTTGAATAAATGCTTAGGTCCCATGACAGTGAAAGCCCAATTACCCCTAGTTTATAATATATCACAGATAATTAACACGTTTGTCATCTTCAACTTTCACTTAAATTAGATCTTCAGCATGGCACGGCCTGGAATTTATTTAACACGTGTGGTAAACAATTTGATTGAAATATTCATACAGTAACTATGCAATTAATATGGTGAGCACTGTAGAGTAATATATGTTACATGTCAGGTTTCTCTTCATGGTCAGACTCTGCACCACCATGTCTTCATTTTTGGAAAAGGCACTGCAGGGTGCACTGCAAGTGGGAAGGAAGAAAACGGTTTTGGTGGCACTGCTCACAAGGATTTTTCTACTTTCTGAAATTATAAACATAAATAGGCCTTCTTGTCTTTCCAGACGTTTATCTCAAATAGTAATTCAAATTACTTTGGGAATTCAACATAATTTGCCTTTCTAAGAGTTTGTGTTGCTAATGGTCACCAAGTAATGCTAAGTCAAGTAGCTTTTAGCAAACAAGTTTTTTTGAAAACAGATCAAAACAGGAAATAAGAGGCACATCCAGGATGGTGAGATATTGCTTGCTCCGTGGGCTTACCTTAGTAGTTATTTTCTTTACAATTATATTGTAAAGAAAAATAAATAGGACAAAGGGGAAAAAATTGTTTACATAACTGAATCACCGGCCTCAACGTCACATCCCAAAGCTTAGAGGCATCAAAGTGACAGCGATGATACATAATGACAAGGAGGGTGTCAGATAGGCCTGTCGCGATAGTCAATAAATCAATTAATCGCACAAAAAAAAATGAGCTTGATAATTTTCCAGCCGCGATAATTTCTGTTTGCATGCTTGTTTGTTTTCCTTGTCTCTCTCTCTCTCTGCCAAAGAGACTGGATGACCACTCTCGGTTCCTTAGCGTAACGAGGAGTGAACCCTCTTGTCAGTCGCATGGTCTTTGTGTGGGGAGGCGGGACTTATTAATTATATATTATTTAAATTTAATATTTAGTGATTAATAAATAATTGTTAAATGTAGTACAGAGTCTGTAGTCTATCGCACAAACACTCAACGAATGCTGCAAACATTTGACAGCCACTACAAATTGCCTGGGAGAACATGCGTGTCACAAACGGCAATTCCACAACTGTACAACAGCGTGAAAGACAACATACTAAAGGAGATCAAAGACATATCGTGGATATTTAAAATGTCTTCCAGTTTCAGTGTTAAATATTCTTTAGAAATAAAAGTTTATTGATCTTTGAAAAGGTGTACCTGCATTATATGCCATTATATGCCATTATCATCATATTAGATGAAAATGGTCTCAGAACGACAATATTATTGTTTATCCCAATCATTTCTGGGACTTTTTATCGTCCAGCTAAATTTGTTATCGTGACAGGCCTAGTGTCAGACACATTATGCCAACATGCCTGGCCTCAGATGCCAATGCCGCATGTTTCTGGTCATACCTAATGGGTCCGGTTAAGTTTTTTTTGCCATTTGCTTTTCATGTCACTTTTTTCAACAAATGCACCCAGGGAAAATGTGGCAAGAAAGACTGGGACCGGTTAAAAATGAATGTGATCACGCCGGGGAAGGGACTGTGCTGAACGACATGACACAAAAATGTGTTTCTCTCTGAACTGCCTTGCTGCCGTGAGGCATAACACAATTAGACTTTAGATTGTTTTTTCCTCTCCCTCTTCCCATCTGATTTCTGCTCTTGCTAGACTATTCTTTCATCTGCTTTATTCCTCTGTATTGTCATAATGTAGCAGACCCTGAGTGCTGTCACAGATCACTGGTACAGCTTATCAGTGAAGTGGTGCCGCTTCAAATTGGGTCCCTTAATTTAGTCTCTCTACATTAATTCTCGGGATTACACTTTCAGGGGAAAAGGCTGCAGTAGTGGAGAGGACAGATATACATACTCTAGGTAGAACAGTCTAGAGTAGTACATGGGAATCTCATGTAGAGTTTAGGAACTGAGAGAAGTAAGAAAAGTGTGTTTGCAGTTCTAAATGTTAAAGCAGCTCTCTGCTCTGATCAATCCCTGGAAATATTAGTTAAAGCTCATTTTACATGCAGTATCTTCTGTTCAATAAAGAAGAGATTATTAGCAAGTGCAGTACATTGCAACTGTAGTTTATCTCCATTTATTGTAGTTATTATAATTATATATTTAAGTAATATGATTTACATAAATAAATGATGGTCACCCATTTTTCAGGAAACTTGTTTAAAATTGCAGAGCATATGTTTACACATTGTTGCAGCTGTCGGCTCTGCAATACTTTCCTTCATTTAAAAGCTGCCTAGATGCTGATATTTCATGGACCAGTTTCACTATGACCAGAGCAGCTGTCTCCAAATTCACATTTCAGACTGTTTTTAGGCATTACTCATGGATGTGACAGTTGAAACAATATTCATCTGTGGCAGCACTTTACTGGAACAAATGTAAAGGCATGATTAAGCCATTAAGGCCACATCTGCCAGCCTAATTCCTTTTTAATATGCAGAGAACTCTGCTATATATTGCTACAGTGGATGTGACATTTTAATTAAGCAAGGGCTGTAAAAATGTTTACCACGAGGTTGCATGGAGCTACTGCTCAAATCACTGTGGAGAATAGTAACCAGTGGTCCACACTGGCTACCACTGTCAAACAGCACACCCCAGAAATCTCACAGACCTCCATACTATCATTGCAGTAATCTATGTCACATATTGAACACAAAGAAAGGTAAAAGGCAACCGAAATTCATTTCCATCTGTCCTAGTTGATTATAAGGCTTTCGTTCCAGTAAAACCAGTATAATTGTATGGAATACTTGGACAGCTGAGCTTGTTACACCAGTACATTTACATTTATTTTTAACATTACATGACATGTCATTTAGCAGACGCTTTTATCCAAAGCGACTTACAGTTGCTACATATGTCAGAGGTCGCACGCCTCTGGAGCAACTAGGGGTTAAGCGTCTTGCTCAGGGACACATTGGTTGATGTATCGCAGTGGAAATCAAACCCAGATCTCCCACACCAAAGGCATGTGTCATATCCACTGTGCCATCACCACAAGACTTTTTCCCATGGTAAATCCCTCTTGAGATTTTCTTTTATTAATACTGCCGTTGACATAAACACTAGGACTGGAAATAGAACTCTCAGATTAATTTGACACACAAAATGCCAACAAGCACAGACGGAAACCATGAATGATGGTGGTAAATACTGTATATATGTGCAAATCGTATAATTTATTTACAGGGATGATGGGATTGATGAGCGAAGAACTTACTCTAGGATGAATTTGACTCAACATCTGTATTGTTTATTTCCCATCAAAAGACGAAAGAAGAAGATATCAGCCTGTTAAATTTAGTAAAATGACTTAAATACATCAGAATATCTGTGTATTATTTTTCATGACCCTAAAAGCATTATAGATATATAGATCGTTTAGCCAGATATTCATCATAATGGACAGCGTATTTTTAAACTCAAAGGTGTCGTATACATCACTATATTCATCTGAGTCAAACGTACACATGAAAAGAGTGCATCAGTCCTCATCAGAGAGTTGCTGGTTTGAATCGCAAGACATGCTAGTACATACAGTATGTGAACTGCATATTTTGTCTGAAGTGAAGCTGTTTAATAATACAAGAAGGAAGAGTCTGACTGTACTGAGCTGCGCTCCAGTACATACACTGTACTGTACTGTAACTGTGACAGAAGGATTTCGAAGCACGGAATTGCTGCAACACAGATAATATATGAATCCTTCTGTAATGTTTTTGCAGTCATTGTTTCTTAGCACCCTAGTGTAGCTTCAGAACTCTAAGATGTTAGAGTATCAAGCATATTTTCAGTTTCATATTTAATAGTTGACGTTAAGTGAATGTGATATTTCGTGATGGTAGGGTTCATGAATATGTATGTGCAACTGAGGAACTTCTTCAGTTAACAGCAAACTCTCTGCACAGCTTTCACGCTCGGCACCGCCTTAGCACATGACTTGGCATTATGATAATACATTATTATTATGTCATTATAATGATACAAATTATCCTGTGACATTCAACAGAATCTCATGAATTGGTTTGAAGAAATGTCTGCGTGCTGGAATGATGGGAAGAAAAAAATAGACACAATTCAGTCAGCAAAAGCACTGAGCATTGGTAGCATGCAATTATAATCGACTGGGGGATTTTCAGGATTGTGTAAAGCATTCTAGGCACATCCTTGTCAAAGCACAGTTTGACTAGTATCGTGAGTGGGATGTGGCAAACAACTAGGCAGATGGGTGAGGACTGTCCCAGCTGAAAGCGATGATGTCTGTGGAGATGACGGTTCTGACTGATGTTGCAAAGCCAAAGCAGAGAAAAGCAGTCAGCACTGTGGGCAGCTCCGCTCTGTATTGTGTTCTCCTCAGGACCTTGGACAGTTCTCCAGGGATCTGACCACAGTCATACACAGTTCATCTATAGTGTATCTATTGAACAAAGACCTACGTATTTCTTTTCTTTTTCTGTACTTCACTTCACATGTTCACTGTACTTATTGTTTTAGAAACTGGCAATTTCAGATGAACTACAATTCCAAGTACTGGACTTATGAACTCACTATTATGTGAGGTAACCATGGTAACCTATTACTAAACTGTTAGTAATGGCAAGTGGTCAATTTGTCTGGGGATATGTTCCAATAGGAACCTAAATTGGACAACTGCGGTTTTAGAATAAACTGAAAAATCTAATAATCTGTAGATTGAATTACTTAATAGAGGGATGTCTGCAGTGTATGTCCTGAGTTTAAAATAGCTACTCTTACTTAGGCTACATTGAACAAACACTATTAAGACAGAGGAGATTTGCCTTTTTTACTCACATTTTAAACACACATTTTACTCACAACGCATAAACACACATTTTACACAATAGCAAAAATAGTTATTACTGAAATAAGCAATGTATGTTTAGGATATACCAGCCACATTTAACCGCTTCCTAAAATGCTATATAAACGTGCACTAGCTATGTATAGTTTTAATACTTCACATCAATTTGGGAGAATAATTTTTGCAGGTCTGATAAAATAAAAGATGAGACCAAACCAAAAAGTACTGAACTCTCTATATCTGAGATGACACCGTCCCCAGCAACAAGCTGACACATTATGTTGATGTAACCTTTTCATGCCACAGCTATAAACAGGGTTTCTTACAAAAGAAGCTAGTTAATAATTTTTTCAATAGATGAAGTTCACTGTATAGAGTATCTGTATAGGATATCTGTAAAGTGTCTCGAGATAACTCTTGTTATGATTTGATACTATAAATAAAATTGAATTGAATTGTTGCAAACTAACTGTGCTTAGAAAAATAATAATAAAAATAAAGCAGGTCTCCCAACAGTGACTGGTTCTATGTAAACTAATGCTTTTATATTTGACTGCTGCATCTCTGACGAGCATCAGGTCGACATCATGAACACAAAATCATTTTATAGCTTCAGTGTGACAGAACAATATTTCATCTTTCCTGAACTGACTCATCCTGTGATATCCATGTACTATTTATTACAAATTACAACCTTACAATGTGAATACAATCATACCTTGATTGGAACATTCATGTAATTGAAAGAGCACATCACAACTGCTGTGAGATGTTAAGTCTAATAAAGCCGGCTATGGCTTTGTGTGACAGGTTCCTGTATTATTTTGCGGTTTCTATTGTTTTTTTTTATTCATTCATATTTATTCATGCACAAATGAAAATTAAATGTAAATTTTCTAATGTCAGAATATAGTTATTGGAGAGTAACTCTAGAATTCTTAGTGACAGAAAAGTAATCAAGTCATTGTATTATTATTTGTTTTGCTAAATCTTGACATGCTTTTGCTTTCCTTCTACAAATCAACATGATTATCCTTTTTCAGACAGACCCTTAACATGGGTCATCCTGCGTAGTTTGGAAGGATCTAATGGAGATTCCTACATAAAAAACAGGCGTCAAGATGTATATATCTATATATCAAAGCCTGAAAAGTTATGACTTATGAGGTTTAGAAAATAAATTAATTTTAAAATATCTCTAGCCATTCCTAAGATTTTTAAAGGGAGTGTAGCTTGAATGTTTTGTTCTTCTTTTGCTTTTAAAAAATATGATTCACTATCTCAATGTAGGCAGCAGTATTATTTTTTTCTTTTTTTTTCTTTTGATGTTGTGGATTAATGGAACTTTGAGTACTTTGAAAATAATAGAGCATAACACCTGTTTTCATTATTTCCTGTGAAAAGTTTTCAGCCAATAATATATTTCCTACCTTCAGATGCTTTTGTCTTGCAGAAAACAGACTGCTTTTTTTCACTAACAAGACACATTATTTTGAAGCCAGTCATTAGATGTGTTAATGGTGAAGCTAATTTACCTTGTTAAATTGGGACCTCTGTTGCTTCTTCCCTCTCTTTGCAATGTTGCTTACTTTTTGTCAACAAAGAACAAGAGTTCTGAAGAACGGAACTACTTTTGTTACAACAGTTATAATTACAGCATTATCATAATAGCCATTTGGAATCAAACCAAGAAGGAACCCTTTCAGATTTATGGCAGCAATTTGGTTTATGTTGGCAATAAAAAGTAAAATTACACCAGCTGAATCCTAAAAGCTGAAGTGAATCGATCTTTGTTAGTAGTGCTCAAAAAAAATTCTTGCAACTGTAAAGGCGATATTGTATCGAAGACACAGTGATCTGCTGGTTTAATTATTAGTGTTAGGCTTCAGGTTAATGTCTCCTTCCTCTATTTATGTCCTTGTCATTTTTACTGGACTTTAGTCATCACATAACCAGAAAAACTGTGGTTCTTTGTTTCTGCCCATTGAGATTTCACATCCAGAGCAGCCCTCCCCCTGAAACTGTTTGTGTTACTAAGATTCCAATCTTCCTCAAGGCCCTTCAGTGTACAATTATTTTACCGTATGTAATATTTAAAATATATATTCATTGTACACCTGGTCTTCAGAAAGCATTCAGATTAATGACCAGACCAGTCAGTGAATATCATCTTTCCTGTCTGTATTTAGCACATCTAATAATCTTAAAAAGTAAACTGTGATCTACAGTGGGGCAAAAAAGTATTTAGTCAGCCACCAAGTGTGCAAGTTCTCCCACTTAAAAAGATGAGAGAGGCCTGTAATTTTCATCATAGGTGCACTTCAACTATGAGAGACAAAATGAGAAAAAAAAAATCCAGAAAATCACATTGTAGGATTTTTAATGAATTTATTTGCAAATTCCTCGGGAAAATAAGTATTTGGTCACCTACAAACAAGCAAGATTTCTGGCTCTCACAGACCTGTAACTTCTTCTTTAAGAGGCTCCTCTGTCCTCCACTCGTTACCTGTATTAATGGCACCTGTTTGAACTTGTTATCAGTATAAAAGACACCTATCCACAACCTCAAACAGTCACACTCCAAACTCCACTATGGCCAAGACCAAAGAGCTGTCAAAGGACAACAGAAACAAAATTGTAGACCTGCACCAGGCTGGGAAGACTGAATCTGCAATAGGTAAGCAGCTTGGTGTGAAGAAATCAAGCAATTATAAGAAAATGGAAGACATATAAGACCACTAATAATCTCCCTCGATCTGGGGCTCCTCGCAAGATCTCACCCCGTGGGGTCAAAATGATCACAAGAACGGTGAGCAAAAATCCCAGAACCACACGGGGGGACCTAGTGAATGACCTGCAGAGAGCTGGGACCAAAGTAAAAAAGGCTACCATCAGTAACACACTACGCCGCCAGGGACTCAAATCCTGCAGTGCCAGACGTGTCCCCCTGCTTAAGCCAGTACATGTCCAGGCCCGTCTGGAGTTTGCTAGAGAGCATTTGGATGATCCAGAAGAGGATTGGGAGAATGTCATATGGTCAGATGAAACCAAAATAGAACTTTTTGGTAAAAACTCGACTCGTCGTGTTTGGAGGGGGAAGAATGCTGATTTGCATCCAAAGAACACCATACCTACTGTGAAGCATGGGGGTGGAAACATCATGCTTTGGGGCTGTTTTTCTGCAAAGGGACCAGGATGACTGATCCGTGTAAAGGAAAGAATGAATGGGGCCATGTATCGTGAGATTTTGAGTGAAAACCTCCTTCCATCAGCAAGGGCATTGAGGATGAAACGTGGCTGGGTCCTTCAGCATGATAATGATCCCAAACACACCGCCCGGGCAACGAAGGAGTGGCTTCGTAAGAAGCATTTCAAGGTCCTGGAGTGGCCTAGCCAGTCTCCAGATCTCAACCCCATAGAAAATCTTTGAAGGGAGTTGAAAGTCCGTGTTGCCCAGCAACAGCCCCAAAACATCACTGCTCTAGAGTAGATCTGCATGGAGGAATGGGCCAAAATACCAGCAACAGTGTGTGAAAACCTTGTGAAGACTTACAGAAAACGTTTGACCTCTGTCATTGCCAACAAAGGGTACATAACAAAGTATTAAGATGAACTTTTGTTATTGACCAAATACTTATTTTCCACCATAATTTGCAAATAAATTCATTAAAAATGTGATTTTCTGGATTTTTTTTCTCATTTTGTCTCTCATAGTTGAAGTGTACCTATGATGAAAATTACAGGCCTCTCTCATCTTTTTAAGTGGGAGAACTTGCACAATTGGTGGCTGACTGAATACTTTTTTGCCCCACTGTATATAGTTATAGTTGTAATATAGCTAAAACAAATTTTCCATGTTTCGAGTATAAGACCAATAATCAATTTACAATCATTTTGATAATTGAATAACCAAATTTTAGGCAAAATGCCCAAAATCACTGATTCCGGTTTCTCAAATGTGAATGTTTTCAGTTTTGTTGTAGTCGTCTATGGTAATAAACTGACTATGGGGTTTTTTTTGTCACTATTTTAATAAACTAAACGATAAATTTATAATATAAAAAAATCAAATAAATAACTAATAGTGAAGTGAGTCTTATCTTCGGCTGATGCAGCGGCGCAGATAATTTGGCCTCTTTTGATGTTTCTGATGTTGCTTAGAAATCCCACATACTAACCCATATTTTTAAGCAATACTAATTGGCATTTAACCAAACATGATCCAACTAGTTGTGTTTGCAATTGTGATTATGGTAATTTCGTATTTTATGAGGTGTTTACATTATTTGATGTGCCCCCTGCATCAATGTACTGTAACTAATGGGGGTATGCATCAGATGGCAGGCAGATATAAAACGCTGGACTTTATAACCTTCATATTTATGCTACTTCAGTCAGTGCTAGCTGTAGTATTATAGCGCATGCTTCTATCCCCTTCTGTGGCCTTTTCACCGCGGGTTAATCAGAGCACTGCAGTAGACAAATGGTGAAGATGAGCACGCCCCCTTGTAAAGAAAAAACATTCAATCTCTTCTTATTGTGACTCTTGAACGCCCCTTCGAGGGCTTATTTCTTAAACCGTCTGCTCAATAACTCAATTCTACTCTTATCTCGGGCACAAGGAAGCGATTTAGAGTGAGGTGGGAGAGCTTTCTCTCATTCGCTGGTAGATGTATCCCACAGGCTGTGAAGACTGTAAAGATTTATGGAGGACCCCCATCACTGATGTCTTTGAGAGATTACCATGAAGATGGGTGTTAATAACATGGCACAGTATGTGACAATGGATGGTTTATTGTGCTACAGAGGCATTTGCAACACAAGTTGGTGGTGACGAATTGTTCCACAGATAGGACCACATAGATAGCTTGTGAATGGAAGAGATTGGTATATTTGCTACATTGATTTTCTTTATACCTTTGCTATAAATACAAGTCTGGTCTGATTTCAACAATTACTGGAGTAAAGAAAGTAAGTACAGGAGTAGAAAATTGCTTTGATGTCAATACTGTCCTCTTATACAATCTAAATGTTCCTGATTTTTGATCATTCTGTGGGTAGTGTCTTAAAGCTGCAGTAGGTAACATTGATGGAATAGCTAATTCAGAAGTAATTGAAGTATGTCAAAATGTTTGCTGGCAAAAGTCATATGGGATAATATGTATAGATCCTGGAAATGGTGCTATTCTCCTTGTCTAAATAGAATGTGTGTGACCCATCTGTGCAATGAGACTGCTGAGATAGAAGGCATCTTTGACTTTGAAGCGATCTTAGGTGGGGTGATGGCGTGGCTTATGTAATACTGCTAGATATACAATACACTGTTTTTACCTTATACACAGCCATGTAGGTTCTGCACAGTCTAAATAGTTTGGACTATAAATCCCTCAGCAATGTATTTTACCTGGTGAATGCTTGCGAGCACCATCTATTATGAATAATTTTGTTGAGGTTTGGTCTTTAACAATAAAGCTAATTATTCCTAACACTTCTGTCTTAAAATGAAGCAATATCTATTCAGCACCTCTTGTTAGTCTTGTCTTTGTGTGGCAAACTACGTCAAGCTTTGCTGTCTTTCCTTTTCTGTAATGATCTTACAAGCCCTATGATTTATCCTCTGACCCCTTCAAGGGCTCCCACCCTTAGTGATGGGAACCACTGCACTAGGCCATCATGACGTCCATCTACTACTTGTGGCTCTCCAGGTTCCATTTTGAAAAACAGACATTTTATTATCCAGAGTTCCATGAATACTACTTTTCATCTTGCATGCAGTATCTTGTATGTTAGATCCACCAGATATTCCAACTTGTTGTGGGAAAACAAATCCACCAATCAAATAATAATAACAATATTGATAATAATGATACATTCTGTCAAAAGATATTTTATTTGCCATGTTAATTTCTTATTATACAGAGAAAGTATATTTAGGACATGTTTTTGATATCAATATTGTATAATACTCTATTAACCAATTGCATACAGAAAATTTAATCATTTTAGCTCAATAGATTTCTTCTCTCAAGAGGACACAAAGCACCACTTCAGCAACAGGACACGATGATGTGATTAGGTATTCTTGGGGAAAAAAAGAACATGTTTACACTAATCCATCCTGACTGCAGATATTTGTGCTCCTGTTTCCCTCAGTTCTTCCTTTATTTAAAGTTTTTCTGTGCCTCGTCCTGTTCTCAATTTATTCCTCCAGTTATTTACTTATTCATATCCTCAATTTTTCTGCATTTATAGGTCTGGAATTTGTATGAGACACGTTATTTGCATTAGTGGCTGTGCAGAATAAAAATTTAACTCCATTGTCTGGCAGGTCTGGTTCACCCTTGTTTGTTCCCTGCCCTTTATTGCTTTTGCTCCCTATTTGACATTATTTGGCCAACTTGTTTGTTGTCATACCCAGTTTGTTCCCTCTGTGTTTGTCTGCTTTTGTATTTGTCTTAATGTTTACAGAGCAAAGATGTATTTGTTCTCTCTTGTTTGCTGTTTAGTGAGGAGGCTTTTCTTCTGCACTTGTAGAGACTAAAGCAGAAAGAAAAGCTGTGCCCAACATGTTCAGCTGCTCATTTTATATGGAGCTCCATTGAGAGGCTCATATGAACTCATAGCTCTTCTACTGAAGGTGGACACAATAACAGCAAAACATATGCAGTATAATGTAATTCAATACAATAGTTAGTCATTAAATACTACCTTTGATAAGCTTACACATTTCAGATTTACTTGAATCGTGTTTATTCATCTTTTTAGACTTATGATAGTAGATGTTTAATTGCAGTATAATGCAGGGTGTATCGGTTATATCAAAATACTGTGGGGAAAAATAAACATAAAATGTTCTTAAAGCCAAAGGTGAAATGTTCATAAACATGTGGTATGTTTGGCATTTTCGCTCGATAAATGACAATTTGACAGGACTGATAAACCGTGCAATAAAAATGTGACCATGCAATACTGTAAATACATTTTACTATTTTAATATTAATTCTCTTTACTTATATTTATTTATTGTTTGTTTATCTGTGTCTTCTACTTTTCCTCCTATCCCTTGCTGCTGCAATAGTGTGAATTTCCCCATTTTGGGATTAAAATAAAGGATTTTGAATCTTGAATCTTGAATATATATCTCAGTACATATGCACAGTCCACAAATACATGTTTATGTCTCCACCAGGAATATTCTCCCCACAATGTTATTAATCCAGTTTTCAAATTCCAAACTACACAAAGTGACCATAATGATTCCCATTTAGTTGTTTATACGGTCCCAGCCCCCTGTGGAGCCACAAAGGTTAAGAACATACTAAGCAAAATCTTGGTGTGCAAGCATTAAAACCAGACAGGGCTTGTCCTACTCTGAACCAACAAAGAGGTCATGTTTATATAAAAACCTCCTTGTGGAGTGGGGCAGGGCGTCACATAAACACAGAAATGCCAGGCCTCTCTGGTAATAAGAGAAAGCTCTGAGGTAGCAATGACCAGTCTGACATCCACCATACGCCCCACAACCTTTGACTTTATGCAATCTTTTCATGTCCAAGCAAACATTATCTGGGTCATGGAAATACAAATGTCAAGTATTTCCACATGAGAATAGTTGTGATTTGAACCCTGGGGACAAACAGGGCCCTTCGTTTTTTTTAATCTTAGCTTTAACTCATTTTCTGATCTCTCATTCCCTCTTTTTCTCATCCCTCCCCCTTGTGACTTCTTCTCCCTCTCCTTTCCTCTTTCTTTTTCTATCTCTCTCCCCACCCCGTCTCTGCACTGTGGCACACAGAACCTGTCCAGTAGTTTGTAGAGAGCATTGTGGTAATGTTGTGTGGCAGTTGCTGAGGACAATGGCCGCCGGGTGTTTTGTGATGTAATGATCCCTGCCATCGCCTCTTACCCCCCTCCGGTCAGTTTAGGGGAGTATGGGATGGAAGGTAACGGGCCAAGTACAAACACGCATAAGGAAGAGAAGTGCAGGGAAACAGCATCCAAACGGAGCCAAGGTTGGGACTGGATAATTGCCGGCTCAGATATGGTGGAAGAAAATTAGTCAGGCAAGTGAAGTATACAGACTCTCCCTTTCCTCAACATATACTGCTGAGGTGCACTTGGACGAAGCACCCAGCCTCCAGATCTTCGGTGAAGCTGCTCAGTAGTGAACTGCAGGAGACGGTGGCTGCTCTGCGAAGCACTCATGTGTGAATGTGTTTAACCAGAAGAGAGAATTAGATGACAGCACCATTTCAGCATTGCTTTTGTCTATAGATAGAGGGCAAAACACATTCACTAGTTCTAACTTCTTAAATGTTGTTCTATACCTTCTTAAATCTATTTGTGTTATGGTATGTTTGTCAACTTGGGCTTCGGGACATTTGTTTTTTTGCACACGTCTGTACAATGCTCTCATTCCTTTCCTGCAGATGTCATTGTTTCGTTGAAGCAGTGGTAAACAACCCCATTTTGATGGCAAAAGCGTTGCGGAAACATACCATGGCATGAATGGGAACAGCAGTAAACAAGTGTGAAAGCAGACCACTGAGGTTAGAGGGGGACAATTGACCTCAAGTTCAGACATAAACAAACAAACACAGTGTGAAAACAATCAAATTATCTGTTGCTGGGTTGTTCGTGGTCTAGGATTCCGATATGTCTCTGTGACTTCCAGTTGCCTAGTAGCCTATAGCTATTGATTCAAGTTGTGTTTGGCTCTATTGTGTCTGTAATCCAGCATGTCTTCCATCATCTGCTCAAGATATTGCAGATAGGTAGTGAATGTGGAAGTGTGTTTAGGATTCGGACTGGCTCTTCTCAGCACAGCCAGAGGTTCATTTGAACTGCCAAGACAAGGAAAGCTTTTGAAAATGCACAACTGGAATTGAAAAGCCATGAAAACAAATTGTTTATTTGATTGTTAGTCATTCATATCTTACCATAATATCTGTTCAACTAACGGCTGACTTTAATGATACTATAATAGATGGAAAAAGGAACAGAGCGTTTCCAGCTCTGCAACATGAAAATATTGTCAGTCAGGGTTCCATGTTAAGATATGAGATAAAAAGAAGACTGTAGGTTTAAAGTCCACAAACACTGGTAATGACTAGAAAAGTATGGGATCCATATCTGTGGGGCAGTAAGATCAAATTGGTCGCTCTTTAGTAGTCGCATTTTGGAATTAGTTAACCACCCACCCAGAAAAAAAAATCAAGAAAAGACGACACAGTAACTACAATATTCAAAACCATTGAACAGAATAGTAACAAAATAGACAATAAACCAAATAAACATATATAAATGACAACACCATAAGCCCACCATACACGTCTCTCCCCAGCACAAAGCTTCTTAGGAGCCCTCTAGAAAGCTCAGGTACTTTCTCCATTTTCTAGTATAGACATCCAATCTGGCAAACCGTTTATATGACATTTTTTCAAACGCCGCCACCCTAGCCATCTCACAAGCCCACCCCTTCAGTCTTCCATCCTCTTAAAATAATCTGTCTGGCTATCATTACACTAGTCTGGACCCAGATTCTTATGTGCCTATCCATCCAGATTCTCTCAGAACAAATAATCTTGGGCTGAATGGTACCTGGGTCCCTGCAATCTGACATAGGTTATCATATATCCCAGTCCAAAATACCTGGACCTTATCACGGTCGCTGCATTTTAAAGCCACGAGTTCCATATAAATATTATTTTAGCTCTTCAAAAGTGACACACAGTTGACAGAATAGGAACCCACAATAGACCAAGATTTGGTTTAGACTAGAATGGATCTTCCAAAAACTTCAAGCTATAGTGTACAAAGTAATCATCCAGTAACATGAGAACAATGCTTTGTGAATTGAGCCAACATTGCAGTTATCTCTGGAGGACACAGCAGACCTACATATTCCAATCAAAATCGAAACACAACTAAAAGGAGGGAAATTGTCATTAATTAAAATGTACATCAGAAGTTCTTGTTGAAAATACACCACATACTTCTCTTCCATCTGGTAATTACGCTGAGTGTTGTTAAGTGAGTGGCTTGGCCATATGTTCATTTCAAATACATTCAGCTGATGAGCATGACTTCAATGATGAGGTTTAGATTTGTTTTTGTGAAAGCCAGATTTGATACATTTTTTTCTTTTTTTATCTCTCTCTCTCTCTCTCTCTCTCTATATATATATATATATATATATATTACATGGCATTAGTAGTTTTAAGGAGTATGAGTTGGTATACATATTCAGGGGAGCGCAAGGACGGGTGGTATTTGTGATCTTATGTGGTGGGCCGGTCTGTCCCTACAACCTTTTAAATCAAATAATTACTCATTTCTTACACTGACTGCACTGTAACTTGTATTCTTGTATTTTCTATTTTAGCCTGTTTTATTGTCTATTATCACTTTTTAACTGCTCTTTAATGTTTTATGTAAAGCACTTTGATTGCTTTGTTGCTGAAATGTGCTATAGAAATAAAGTTGCCTTGCCTTGGCCTACAACCACAGCCTGCCAGTCTGTGACCAGGGCATAGTGAACACTGTTGTGCCTTTCCGTCTCGGAAGTGTAAAGTTAACTGCACCGCAATCTCGCCATTATATTATATTGCAGCAAACGCTGTCTGCGTGAAGTTTTGAAAACCGTAACCACACTTGCGACCGCTTTACTGGCATTGACGTGACTTAAACGCTCCGTCTGCACCGCACCTCTGCGTGTGTGTGTCAGAGTTCAGCCCCGCTCACTGTGAAACATGCAGAGAGGAATGAGAAGCTTGCACTTACGTGCTCTCAGGTACCGAAATTTAACAACGTAATTCTGCACTTGTGTAATATATCGCAATACACTTTTCACCTCAGCGAGAAATATCGTCACGTTTTAATATCGCAAAATCTCATGGGACGAGATCTTGTTACACGTCTTTCACACAAATGCACTGTAGCTAATTTAAGGATAAAAGCATTCCACTATGAACAAACCTGAATAGACTCATAATGGCAACAAACTCAGGAGGTCCTTCTTGTGACCAGATATGTAGTATAGCTGGTTGTTTTAATCTGATTTCACTTGCAATTAAGCAGATAATCTAGATATACATTTTTTTAAAAACCTTTAAACCTGATTTTCAATTGTGCCAGTGGACACTGTTTTAAAGCTGCATATTCTTTTGTCTAGATTCTGATGAATACATATTAGAAATAATCATTTCAAAAAGATAATTTTCTTTTAGTTATGGATATTTATTTTTTCCTCGTATAGTCTGTTTCCTCCATATTGTAATACATTAGTAGGATAAGAAATACAAAAATAGTAATATTGCATTATTGAGTTGGAGTCTCTTAGATAAGAGTTGGAATGGGATCCCAATCTAAATACATTTCTGAGGTAATCTTTCTGATTTCCAAACACATCTCTCTATTGTCACTTAGACAGAATCATTCAGTGTTACAGTAATGTGCAATAACTTTTTTTGTTCAGTCAGTCACTCACCAAAGAGCCTGCTCTATGCCAACTCTGAGAGCTTTTTAAGCTAATTTAGATGGACTCGTAAAGTCTGTGGTGAGGCGAGCCAAGCTCCAGTAGAGCAACAGAAGACAACTGCATGTACTGAGCAGCTCCCAGATATCTGCACTAATAAAAGTTAAAACTGAATACAACTTTTCAAAATCTAATTCAGCTTCAAATATTTAAATGTATTACTCTCTTATTTTTAATACATTCTGTGTGTGTGTATATATATATATATATATATATATATATATATATATATATATATATATACATATATTTATACTTATATTGTTTGTTCTGTTTAACCTGCTTGTTTAACTTATTTTAGAGAATGTGTGACGTGCACCAACAACACCAAAACAAATTCCTTGTATGTGTAAAAAACGTACTTGGCAATAAAGCTTTTCTGATTCTGATTCTGATTCTGATTCTGATTTGGAATAAACCTGGTTTGTTAGATACATATACAGTATGTGTCACTACTTTGAATATGAAACCTTTTCTTCTTTTGAATTGCAAAGTGTTAGGTTGTGGATATTAGGGTCAGAACATAGTGGAGTGCTTTGCCTTTAAGCCCCAGCATCTGCAAATCAGCTCAAATGACATGCTCAGGTTACACAACTGTTCATTACAATGTTGAATCTGAAGCCAATTGTGTGTTTTCCCATGAAGAATGCCATCACAATGAATTCTGATTGCAATGATTCACCCTAAAAATTAGTTCTGTTTCTCTTCTTGCAGAAGAAACGTGCTTCCAGCAACAAAAGCATGTCTGTGCACTTTTATCTTGCTTAAGTAGAATGGCCCAAACATTCCCCTCTACACTGAAAAAGGATTTGATCACTGCTGCCAAGCACAGTCAACATGTGACGTGGAAATGTTTTGCAAGGAGTGGGAGAGATCTGTGTGCAAGCTGAGTCTGCCTGTGATGTGTTTACCAGGCCTATGCAAATAGAGGCATTGCCACATTCCAGAAATTTGTGAAGTATATTGAGGCAGTGTTATGATGCAATATAAAAATCCTGAACAAAAATGCTTTGTTTCATTGACTTAATGACATACAGTCAACACTGTGCGAAGGTATTCTTTATAAATCTTACTCATGAATTTGGTCATTAAATTACTTTTCCTTACTGAGCATCATTCAAAGCCAAATATACCGTGCAGTTTTAATCAGTTGGCTCTATGATGCTGTCTTCTTTATCAACTGGATGTCTTAAGTAATATATAATATTGTAAGTATCATTGGCATTTTAGTGATAATGATTTGGAAGGCTTGTGAATATATTAAATACGTGGAAATAATAATAGGCTTTATATTAAATGAGTCAGAGTAAAACTTACAACATGTTTAGGTCAACTAGTTTAGTGAGACTTCACTCTTCCTCTCCTGCGGCTTCCTTAAGACTAAGGAGTTGAATAGCACCTTTCTGAAAAAGGGTCATATTTATTTTGGTGAATTTAAATAATTAAATGATGTAAAAAAGAATGAAAATTTAACTATGTCTTTTCACCTTAGCTGTGGCTTTTCACACAACTCCCAGAATCTTCTTAGCATAGGAGAACTATTCTGTACATCGTCTTGACAGAAGCACTTTGGCATTTGCACCCGTTTTTTGAGTTTTTTTTTTTCATTTCTGTTCCTTTCTTCCTTCAACTGTCTGTTCCACTGTCAGGGACCCTTAGAGGGGCTGAGTCATACACCAGACTGAGCTCACCTTCACAGGAACCATCTTTATGTTTCATGTTTGCATGACTTCCCCCCCAGGAAGCATGTTATAGACAGTAGACTTGAGGAGAAAGACCCCCAATCACTGTCACACACTTGGCATACACATTCATGGCAATCCACTACTTGCTGAGATAAATAGCTTGCTGTTCCATGGTGAAAACCAGCAATCACTAGAGGCCACTTTTAAATAGTTTAAGGCAAATGTCGGATGTAGAATACTAAACCTGTAGTTGGGGCCCAGTCATTTTTTGTATATATGTAGTGCACTGTAATACAAACAGACAATTCAATTGAATTTTGAATTTGAATATTGAATCTAGTGGTGATTTTTATTAAACGAAATATGTTAAATCAATGTTTTTTTCAGGTTATTTTCTAAATTGATTTCTGTATTTTCTGTATGGATTCCTGCTGTTTGACATGAGCAGTGGCCAATAATCTTACCATCACAGCAGGAAATGACTAGAGCTGAATCTGAGAGTCTTAGCACAACTTGAAACTACTGAAGCTACAACTGTTACTACTAGGGGTGTGACGAGACACCCAGCTCACGAGATGAGACACGAGATTAGGTTCACAACATCGAGACCAGATTTTAATGGCCTGGCTCCGCCCTCCTACGTACTTATGCTCAATTTTTATTTCCCTTCAGTACTACGTCTGGGTTTGCGGTATATTGTTGGGTGTTCTCCAGCCAAATTTTTGACGGTCCAATCAGCGAACAGAGGGAGTGGCTGAGAACGATGACGTTGAGGCTGTGTGCTAGAGTTGTAGTTCCGTAATGGTGGCAGAGAAAGATGCGAGCGAAGTTAAACCCTGAGCAAGAACAATCTTTGCTGAGTTTTGTTGGTGGCCATGATGTTGTCGCCCTCCTCCCCACGGGGTTCGGGAAAAGTTTGATTTTCCAGCTCGCTCTGTTAGTGGTGAAGGAGTGGCTAAGACGAACGCTAGCGATGCTAAGCCGATAGTTGTTGTTTTCTCCCCTCTTGTTAGCCTGGTCCTACCAGACAGTACGTAGGAGGGCGGAGCCATGCTACCAGAGTGGCTCTGGGCAGATCCAATAGTTTTAAACTTTAACAGAGTACCCGCCTTCATTGAAGTTAACACTTGTGGGTAAGTAACTAAATGGAGAGTGGCCAGACTCGCTGTACAAATGAAATGTACAAGAGTCTGGTAGGACCAGGCTAAGATTTTAACACTATTTTTAAAAATAACTTCAATGAAAAAATAAGACTGGAAAAATACTCAAATGACTGGCTTCTCTCCTGCATAGCTACCAATTACACTGTTACTTATTCCATATGTATGGTGGAGAGATAGGAGTCTCTTCACTCAGAGAACCAAGGTTAGAACGTAACCAAGCATTTTCTGGCAGTAGTTGAGAGTTGTTTTGTACTTGAATTTGTCATTGTACAGTAGACCGAGAGAAATAAAGCTTATTTTATTGTTTCACAGTGATTACGTTCTAAAGCACAAATAAATTACCATCAAACACTCAACAGATAATTTTTGTGAAGACAGATGTGCTCTTTTCTCCTCCTCTGCAGTTTATTCATTGCAGCACTAAACAAGGAAGTAGGCTACTCTAGTATCGATTTATGACCATTATAGGACGAAGGGAGAACATTTCTCTTTGTTTAATATCATTAAAAGTAAAGTTATGTTTTGCTCTCCGCTTCCTGACTCATTTTAAAAAGGACAGAGAAAGAGAGTGGTCTCCGCGAGACAGCGCCGTGTTGAACTGCATGCTGCAGTTGCGTGTGTGTCTCGGCCAAGAGAGTGTCTGTACTTTCTAACGTTGTAATGCTGGGTTTTACAGGCAGCTTTTTTCTTCCGCTATTGCTCTGCAAAAGTAAACTCGGAGTCAACTTTGGCGAACGGGCGGGGGAACTTGATGGAAGATGCTAATTTCGAGGTTAAAGTACGACTTATTCGTCATGCTGGATGCTTCTCTGCACTTGTGTACTGATATCGCGAGACACTTTTTACCTCGACGGAAAAAATGTCACGTTTAATCTTGCGGGACGAGATCTCATCACACCTCTAGTTACCACTGAATGACTCTTTTTATTTATTTTTTTATTCCCCCCCTTAGACATCTACCATAAAACACAAGCACTGGATAGACCGATGATTGATAGATGTCATGAGGGATGTGACTGTTAGACATGAAATATGCACTCTGTCATATGAAGTCTCTTAGGGAAATTGATGATACCAACCTATGCACTGACCTACCTAACTAAGCTATCTAGCTGCCTTTGTATTTAATCTATCTATTTATCATATATAGCTATTATATGAAGCTATTTTATATCATTGCGGCCTCTTCTCCCTCTTATAAGTATCTTCTTATCTCTCTCTCTCTCTGCCCCTTTTAGTCTTTATCTTTCACATGCACATATGTGCATGCAACATCAAATGTGCAGTGTTTTGTTATCATATAATGAGTCAGAGCCCCTTCCAGCATCTGGGGCAGCATATATGCCAGTTGTAAATTGACTGATTTAATCTGTTGCTTTCTGGAGATTAATGGCAACCAGTGCAGTTAACCAGATCTAATAGTCATTTAAAACAAAGGGCTTTAACTATGCTGAACCCACACCCCATCAACTGTAAGCCAAGAGTCAGCTGGCTTGAAGTGTTTGAAACTGTACAGTGTTAAGGGTGTGGCTTTAAGCATTGAGGCATAGTGAGATTTCGAGCCACATCAAGTGTGTTAATGTACTGCTATCTGCCCACCACATGAATTGAGCATTGTGCTGCTGTAATGGAAAGTTGTGCTACTCAGTGCCTTTCTGAAATTTTGATCAAAAGTTTTCAACATGACTAATGTGGGTTATGTATTAGAGATGTGTACTCCATATACCAGGTATATATGGCATGTAATATAATGTTTTAGTTCAGGTTGTATGATTCATAAAACTAATTTATAACTCATTAGACAAAGCGAATGGGCAGTACTTGAAAAGTGCATAACCATCTTTGTGACTTAGTTGTATACAGTAAACTAGTACTTCATTTAAAAAGCGAATACTCAAGCATAAAGGTTTTTGGATGCTCAGGGATCAATTAGCAAAGTAAAGCTGCTACAATGCATTGACATTGTTATTTAGGGATTATCTTTCTTTTTGGTACACTCTAATATGTTGCTTATAGCATGCTTCATCAACTGAATCAATACGACAAGCCCCATGGGGTGACTATTAAGCCTTTTCTTGACATGGTTGTACAGCAGTGACAAGTGTTCACCTGCAGTACCACTATCAAATTGCAATGTTCATTTGACAGAAAAGGCTAATAATAATAATGACTGTCTGTCTCACCAGTATTTATTTGATTAGGGATTGCAGATTTGATATCCTCTCATAAATGATCGAAATTAGACTCATCATAGAAGTCATGAAGCTGTAGTTTAAAAAAGGAAAAAAAAGCTTGCACAGGGGTTTTAATTCTGGGGCCTTGTGTGGGGCCGTGAGGTCGTATGCTGCTCGCCTGCTGTGCTTTCTTAATTACCCTTATTGAATTCATTATTTAATTGCTCTGTTTAACCTTGCTGCCCTTCTGCAAAAAATGATTTAGAAGGCAATAGGGATATAGCAGAGACCTCTACCTGTGGGAGGATGTCCGAGTTCACCTCACTTCTTTGAAAAGTCATCAAGTGGAATTAATCAAATTTCAAAATATGAACTAGACAATATAAATTAAGTTATATTATCAGCATGATTTAAATGCTTAACATTTCACAGAGGTCACTCAATAGCCAGATTAATAGTTAACAGATTGGCTGAAGGTGATATAAAATGAATAGCCAATGTATTTCCAATTGATTTTACTAATTTAATTTCATTCTTTCTATATACTGATATGCAAAATACAAAATCAGTGTTCCCTGACAGTCATGTCATCATGTCTCCATTGAGGTGCTGCCTTGACATTTATGTTGTGCAGTGTGCTGGTACATGTCAAAACAACTCATCACGCAATTCATACATGGAAGACAAGCTTCATGGTTTTGGCAAAATCCCATTAAAATCTGATGGATGAAAAACTCTCCAATGGAGTCTTCCAATGGCATTAAAATACATTATCTAGTCATTAGTTCAAGGTCCCTAAGAACTGGCTTCAATAAACAGTACATCATTTTGAGTCATATGAAGGTTAACTTCACTTGTATTAATATGATTTATTTATATGAAGATGATCCCACTTTGCTGTGAGGTTAAAACATGCTTCTGTACAAAGGCTGCCAGAGGCTTTATATTCCTTCTGAAACATGAGTATAACTTAAAGAGAAGTGAAATAAAATGTGATCAATACATTTCCAAAGAATACATATAAATTAACTTGTGTACAGTCTGGGGGATGCTTTGTTAATAGTTTCAAAAAGTCTAACCGTGTTTATTATATTACAAAAATATAGGCAATAGGCTTGTAAAAACTATTGAAAACTGGCTGCTGAAACACTGGCCCACTGTAGGGTGTCCGGTAAGAACTTGAACCAGAGATGTCTGACTTTGAGATCCAGGAAGATTTATTTACAACTCCAACATGAAGTTAACTATGAAGTTGTATTTGACGTTACATGTGTAGTTGGATGTGGTTCTGAACTATAAGCAAATAATAATGCACATTAATAAGTATCTGACATTATTTACCAAAATTAATGTTATAGCCACCAACATATAACAAGAAACAATACTAAGAATTACATTAATTTCTCTGTAATAATTAACATAAATGTAACATAGCCTATTGCTCAGTAACACAGACTGGGAATAAGCCACATTTATTATTACAGCACACATATCCATAACGGAGCAAACAGTGTAATACACCTTTAATAGCTAAGCACGTGGCTCCACAGCGCTAGTCTGTTTACTGGAGAATGCATGTTGCTAGCAAATTGCCCTAACACAACCTGACTATCAACACATGGCTGCACAAGTAATATTAAACAATCTGCACAACCATCAGCTATGCAATAAGAAACACAGCAACAGCAATATTATCAAGGCAATAATATCTCTCTCTCTCTCTCTCTCTCTCTCTCTCTCTCTCTCTCCAAATAAATGTCACGTCGTAACACGGGCTAAATTTATCCACATCATAGCAGAACACTTTTTGAAATATGAATAAACTTAGCTTTAACGTTACACAGAAAATGAGGCAGTAAAACTCATGACAGTTTAGCAAGCTACAGAATAGTTTTAACTTACGTTCTGGGCTTCAACAAGTACGAAAACGGGAAAGGAATGATAAAGAAAAAGTGTTACAGCTGCTGCGTTCTCTCCCCTTCTCCTGTCTGAGCGTGAGTGATTGGCAGGAGATCAAAGCGATGACTCTCGTCACTGATTTGTCAATCATCTCAGGAGAGAGAGCAAGTGTTACTATCGTTACTATGGCCTTTTTTACAAGGCTGATAAATGTCCTGAGCGCTGTCACCTCCTCTTTCCGCCATGATTCAACTTCAAGAAAGAAACACACGTTGGAGGCTACGCAGTGCGCCCGCGCGGCATCTTCAGGAGACTCGGATGAAGCTGGGAAGGATTAAACACAGGGTTTCCACACTGTGGTAATCCACCGTGATAATAATGATATTTTAAATGAGAACGGTAATTGTTATTGTCAACATTTTTACCGTGGTTTAGCATTACACCGGTAATCGTTACATCCCTAGTTTCTACTTGTGTTGTTGGTTTCCATAAATGCAACAAAAAAATGTATATCCTGCTGCTCTTGTCTCTCTGTGGCTGCATGTCTGTATGCACCATAATGGCTGCCAAAATGTTGCTAGATTTTTTGTTAGGCTCTTTTATTAAATGGAGCCACTTAACAAAAAGTTTGTCAGCCAGTCAATTAAAGACATTTACTCTCATACAGGGGTGCCGCCAGGAATTTTGGGCCCCATGACAAAAAATCTAATTGGGCCCCCTGT
This sequence comes from Sander vitreus, assembly GCF_031162955.1. Lineage (NCBI taxonomy): Eukaryota > Metazoa > Chordata > Actinopteri > Perciformes > Percidae > Sander > Sander vitreus. The sequence continues at coordinate 9,418,179 of NC_135864.1, forward strand.
GCGCAGCTGTTGTCACCACATCTCTAGGACCTAACTGTCCCATCAAAAGCTTTACATAACTCTAATTAAAGGCTTGCAACTGTCTTGCTTCTTGTAGTTCAATACTAGTATTAGCACAATATTTACTGCTGGTGATTTGTACATGCATGCAAGTCTAGTATGCAGTTCACTATTTGATGCAAGATTAAAAGCAACCATGCACATGCAGGCTCAGGTAAGCTACTCACTGTTTCAAACTGTCCAGCATCCAGTACAGACAGTAGGTTGTTTTATTTATTTTATTTCATAATGATCATTATGTGAGAAAATAATTGTTATTAATGTGTTTGAATTTCTGTCATTAATAAATATTTCATTTTCTTTTTTGTAATGGTAAAAAGAGCAAGAGAAACAGAGAAATCCCCACAGACTCCCTGCAATGATGCTAACTGGCATGTCATTGAACACAATGTTGCTCACCTTCTTCACTGGGAGAGGGAGGGGCACAGTTAGGGGGAAACTGGGGTGCTGCTGACTCATCTGTTAAGTCTGCTAAAAGGGGCAGGGACAATGATTTAATATGAATATCTTGCTAAACATTTCCCTGCACTGATTAAATGGTGATTAAATGTAGGCTAACACTAGTATGTAGCTAGCTAGCTTATTTCACTATGGACATTAAGCCAACAGGTTAATACTACTCACAGACTATAGGCTAACCACTTTTCTTGGCGAAAAACTGGGTTACAGTTTGACACCCTTTCCTTTGTCTTTCCTCTCTCTCTTTTCTCTCTTTCCTTTTTTGAAAACCAGATTTTGATTTAACGTAACATTATGGTCACTGTACTTCTGGCGCATCTACTGACTGCAACTAAACACCGTCTGTCACTGAGTGCGCTACGGCAGGACCAAACCATTTCATGCAGATACAGGGGGGTGGTTGGTCAATATGGATGTTTACTTTTTGGTCAATGGGGATATTTAACTTTTACTGCCAAAAACAAGTAAAAACAAAGAGATCATTAATTTTATTATTATAGTTGAAATATATATACTGAATGATGATGGTTTAATCATTTTATATTAGTTTTTACCTATTTTCTGGGGCCCCTGTCAGTCATGGGCCCTTGGAATTGTCCTAACTTTTCAGAACAGAAACAGAAACTAGGGATGGTAGAATGACATTGAGTTGCCAAAAAGTGGGGGGAAATGTGAAAGTGCTTTGAAATGAGTTATAAACCCTGAACCCTGAACACCTATCAGCTCCACTCCATTGGGCAAATGTGTCTGTTTACTCCAAGTCCTTGAAGGGCTGTGCTTTTGAGTTTGCCAGCAACACATCTCATGGTCACATTTGCCTTCCGTTGCCATGGTATTGCAGGCAGAACTTGCTAGATAGCAATGATCATTTCTGCACACCTTTATAATTCAACTCACTCTTGGCCAAATGCACAGAGAAAGAGCGAGCGAAACGGCATGCACCAATTTGTGTGTCTGTCTGTATCAAGGATTTAAAGAGGCATAGCACAGCAGTTTCATGATATTGCAAAAAAGAGGACAAAAAAACCCAATACAATTTGCTAGATTCCCATACCCAAAGGCCTGGCACGATTATGTATTAATGTGTTGGTCCTGCTCCTTCATAGATGCTTTGTGAATGATTCATGACTTAATTTATACAGTAAATAACAAAAGGTGAAACAATCCGTCCATACATCATGAGCTTTGCCAAATACTGCACAACCCCTGTTGCTAACCTTTGCAAGGTATATTTACTCATAAAAGAGTCATGAAGCATTTGAACAGACCTTCATCAAATTTCAGATTCTGACGTTTCTTAAAAGTTTTCATCTAATTTGAGCCAACATTGCCTTTTTTCTGTGTACATCATACATTTAAAGGCACATTTGTAACAAGAAATAGCCCATGAAAACTACCCTTTATATTGTGGGGAAAGGACTTTCAAGGAGTTTCAATCTTCCACTTCTCATTAGTACTGACTGTGATTCTGTGGCAAATGAGTGGGTTATGCCATGAAAGGCAAGAAAAATACAGGATATTCAGATCAAACTGAATTATGAACTAGCACTGGAAAATTGGGGTCAGTGAAAGAGCTCTTTGATTTTTCTTTTGATTTTCTTTTTTTTTTAGCAGCTGTGTGTCCATATAACTGAGGTCTCACTAAAAATCCCAGTAAAGCCAGTAAATCCAGGCTGTTGTGTAGATTAAAGGATTATGTTTTATCATGTTTACTGTGTTGAAGTCAAAGAGAGAAAATGAGCAGGTGTATTTTTGTCCTTCAACCTTGTTTCCAATCCACACAGTACCTATAACTATAGTCCTCATAAATTGACCGGAGTTTAAAATGCCAACACAAAAAACGCCCTAGTTAACAGATAACCTGCCTAAATGAGGGACATTTGGCGGTATTTCCGGCGGCACAAGAGCAATCCCAGAAGTGGAACGTTGTGTGTGTATAGACTACATTTGAATTAATAACTGTTTAGACTATTCTCCAAGGCACTATGATTCTGTAGCTGATGATTTTCCACTTTGAGCATTTTAGATTTTAGCCTTTAATTTGAGATACTTCAACATATCACATTTTGTTTTAAAAAAATCAATTTGTATTAACCAGCGATTGGATGAAAACAATTGTGATCCACTGAAATGTCTTTTTTGTTTTTGTTAAATGCATGGACATATTTAAAAACATATCATTTATTACACCAGCACCAGATGGATAGTATATATTTGCACTAATGTAGTATTAAATGATTTGCATTTGTTAAAAGGTAAAATAAAAAAAAAGTTTGTTTATTTGCCATTTCTAAAGTTACTCAGATAATTATGGGTCTGCGGAACTGTAATTGAGCAACAACTAGTTTGGAGTGTACTGAGGGAGGACAGTTCCAGCAAAGATATGTTTATTTTTTATTTTTCCTTCTAGCACTCTGTAAACGGGACGTCATGTGGTTCCATGCAGGAGGTCTGGAACAATCAGGGCTTGTGACCTCACCTCAAAGAAAAACAAGCAGTGAGCACATCCATAACAATTATTTTGGCATCCTAGTGTGTGAAACAACAGCCAACCACTAGTCATCTGCTTGTTTTTTTTCTTCAAATAATCAATACATAGTGAATATAGACATAACTTGGCACCCACCCTCCATGCCCATTCTTCACAGTGAACCCCCCTTTAAAAAGGAGCAAGAAAAAAGAGGCCATAATGGTTTCCACTTCTACGTCCAATTAACTGGGAGGCATTATGTCACTATCCATTTGTAATCATTATGTATATTCGCATGAGTAATGAGAGAAATACAACTGGTGAGGCACTCCCTCACTGTTGCAGATGATAAACTTGCAGCTAGACATCTCTGATTACAAACCATTAAATGGCAATGGAGGCAGTTCACAGTCAATTGCATCCATCATTTCAAGAGAGCATGAATTCCTGCTACCGGCATGAGAGAACTAAAGATACCTTGGCTCCTACATCAAAATGATACAGTTCATACTGACTGTAGTCAGCATATATAAGCTGTACTCAATTAAATACAAACAAGCAGTAGGTTTCAGTTAAACAACTAATTGATTTAAGATCTTAATCTGTTGATGCTGCCTGCCTATTTGTTTTACTGTTAGACTACTTAAGTATTCTTGATACGTGTTGTTTTGCAGTAGGGCAATTTAGTAAGCAATATCATTTGAACTCAGGAGAAAGTCTCAAGACATAAATATGAGGTAAGTACTGTATGGGAAGATTACTGGGAGAAAAGCAGGTCTTTTTCTTATTCATTTGAAAATAATCAGGTTTTGAATCTTACGACATACACTGGTCCGTAATTGTTTTTACCAAAATACACAGCAGATTAAACATTTTGATGCAATATGGATACTCATCATGCCAACATGTTATACTTAACTTCAAGAAACTGATGATTAAAACTTTGTCACCTTAATAAGATGGTTTTTTTATTTGTTTATTTACAAAACAATGGTATGAAACCAAGTCAGACTCACTGTATATTAATGAGATGATTAAAATGAATTTTACAGTAGCAACGATTGTACTGCAACACAAAACAAAAGTGGTCCGGCATAATCAATGTGCTGCCAGATTACTCTTTGCTCATTTAGATTGCTGAGAACCAAACACATTTCAATTTTCCAAATACATTGATCCAAGGAGAAAAATACTATTTCAGCAATCACGATTCATGGCATGCATTAAAAAGTGTTACATAATAGTGTTGAATTAACACACACTGAGATACATAGAGCCAGATCATTGCAAATAATGTCCCATTAGAAAACCTCCTAGACAAAAGACATATAAAGATTCTATAACTCATTGATGCAAGACAATGGGGTACCACTTGTGATCCTGTATAACTCAGGAAATTAGGAGTTGATTTACTGGAGAGGTCAACCATTTTACAAAAATGTGCGCTGTTGTGGAGGTAAGGTTCTTTATATGGAAACGTCCATCATCAACCATAAGCTACTTTTGTTTTGCAGCAGTCTCAAAGCTCTGAAGCTGTTTTCCAGCAAACATGCAGGACACAGTTGCCACCTTATGCTTTTCCAACCACTAAATGCATATGCAATAATATTTCGTGCCCAATTTCAACTGAATCGTGTCCAGATGTTAGAGCCCAGATGTACTGGCGTATGCTTTTGGAGCAGACGTCTCAAACCACATTCAAAGGCATTTACAAGAAACACTAGCTCTACCAAGATATGTGCTAATGTGTACGCATCTTTGTTTGCCTCACACAATAGCTATTGTGATGGCAAAACCATGCAATGCTGCCAAAGTAGTGTGTGGTATCCCAGATACTATACCATCATCAAATATTTATTCAAATCTCTGCTGAGAAAAGCCAGCTGTTGTGCTGCCCTATTTAACTTCACTTCTGGTTGCTTTTGAATCCTTAAAGCAAGAACTTCCCTGCCCTAGGGGTCTTGGAAACTTCCACTGCTTGCTGGTATGAGAGATAATTGAATAACCTGTATGTGTCAAATATTTTTGATTAATCACACAGGGGCAACAGATATGTATGGCTCGGTGCTTAGCAGAACCATCTTCTGATTGGAATGTCACAGGTTTGATCCAAAATATAGCCATCTCTTGTGAAATGCCCTTGAGCGAAAGACTGAATCATGACCAGCACCAGGTGTGCTGCTTCTGAGAGCTCGTCTGGCAAAATGCATACATTTGTGTCTTGGAGGGAAGGAAGACATTTTAATTACCCTGTTTTGGTATTATGATTGAATTTTTCTGAAATGCCTCAGAAAAACAATCATAGCTTTTCTATTCATGAAGTGCTATACACGGCACCGTAGTAATTTATTCCTTTAGGAGGCATTGTATGAATATGCATTGGGCTTACGGTATTTTTGCTTTAAATATTATGCATATATAGGTATGGATACTTACATAGAAATATATGCGTGCAGCTGTGTTCATGTGAAACGTCAAAGCCATAGGTGAAATGATGAAAAGATTATAAAAGGGGTGACTGGCGCAGCGATTGATTCAAGGGCATGCGCTTTTTTCAATGTATGAATAGTCAATGTGTTTCATTTGAAGCAGTATGTATGCATGTAACAGGCATCAAAGGCATCTTTGTCAAACACCTCTCCTGGTTGACACAGTATTGAGACATTTAACAATGTTGTATTCCTGCTGATGTGTTTTGTGATTACTTTGTCTTTGTGCTCATATTTCTTTTGTAGTCAAAGTAATATTGAGATTAATGTATGTATAGTTTGCCACAACACATACAGGTCTAACACATACAGTATAAGCCCAGCAACCTATAAGGCTTCTTGACACTTTGGTTTCCTTATTTGAAATATCTCTACTTGAAATCTGTGTCAGCATGATCTTAGAAAGGTGAAGTTACTGTCTCAAATCCTTTAATGGGACTAAAAACCTACTGGTTGATTAGTGTTTTGATTAACATTCTGTCTTGAATTTGCTATTTAACTGAAACATAATGTATGTGCAGGGATTTACAATATACTGTATGCAACATATGCTACTCTCCATCCTTCAACCCTTGCCTCGGATAAAAAAAAATCTTTTAGTTGAAAAAAGGAAGAAATTTCAGGAAGAGCAACATAAAAAAACATACTGTTCGTATAAATATCTATTTTTCTACATGGACCATCCTCTCAAAGCATGATGGGTTCCTCTAGGAAAAGCGAGGTTTACAGTACATCCTGGCTTTTGGCTTTTGTCCCTTGATTTAAAAGATATGCCTTTGTCTCAGAATGATTGATTGCCAAAAAAAGACCAAACTCCTGTATTATTTCCAAGATACATTAGTTTGTGACCTAAGCCCATGGCTCTTAGTTGACATAATGAGAACACAATGTCAGCATTTATAGTATGTCCTCATCAGTGACAAATTAAGTGATACTTTCCCCATTAACATTGAGATGAACCTGATGGATTGATGAGTCGTCATGTACCCTGTGTAATGTGTCTGCCTCCAACCTGCCATCTGCCAGGAAAATGAAATCAGAACTAAGGCATGTGACAATTTATTTTGTGAGGAGGAAAAAAAGGAAAGAGGCCATTATGAAAGAGTCCTTAGAGCTACATGTGACCTGTGGAAAGAAAGGGGCTAGATAGAAAGATACATACATTTCAATCATAAATGTGGAGGAGGATTCATCTCTGGGGAAAAAGTGTTTTTTTCTTTTTTTAATTTGCAGGATTTTATTCAACTGTTGAAAAAGTGAGTCTAAGCATGTACACTTTATATCAGCATTGACACCGACACCTTTTTTTCAAAGTGAGGAATCAATGGAAGGGGAGTGGAGAGGCAATCTCTTTTCAGATACCCATGTCTCCCTTCATGTCTTTTTTCCCACATTGTCAGAGGCTACTGTAGCTGCGACCCCCTGGAGCTACATCCAGAGGGTCAGATACAAGGAGCTGGGAAGGGGCCTGCTAATCTTAGCCATGCAGGCTCAGATTACTCAGGCAGAAAGAGAGAGGGCCATTTTCAAACCAATAAAGGCAAGACTGCATGACATAAAGGACATAATATGCCAGATTTTTTATATTTATTTCAGCGCAGTTTGTGAAGAACAACGTTTCACTTTCGTCTGTTTCTCTGACGTGACGATAACACAACATAAAAAATGACACTGACAAATAACATAAAATATCACCATAAGGTAAAAAAACAACACTTAATATATCAACTTCCCAGTCCCTTGACCATAATCCATGATTGGCATAGCTAGCATTGCCAGATCTTGCATCGTTTATATTTCAAATATTTTACCCGTTATTCTAGCTGGTGTATGAAAAAGAATCAGGATACAAATACGTATATTCATATTTATCCAGAATTCGTAGAAAGGAAACATAAATTAGAAAAAAAAAAATTATAGACTAATATTCCTATTGCAGATCAGTACATTTCACTGACCAGTTTATTTCACTGATCTGTAATTCATATTTTTTTTTTGCCAAAAGCGGAAGGAAGACTTTTTGCCAGGTCTTGATGTGCCTCTTCGGGAGTTTTGTAGATGTGTTTTCCCCCTCCAGTATCACTAGTAGTCTGGACGGGTATAGCAGGCCAAAGCGTATATTTGCATCCCAGAGCGCCTTTTTCAAATTTGAATATGCTGCGCCTTTCTGTTGTACCTCCGCTGGAAAATCCTGGAATATGTGGAAAGGTTTCCCGTTCCACTTCAGTCCCATTTCGGACCTTGCTGCTCCAAGAATGCGTTGTCGATCACTCCACTTCATCATCACCCTAATAATGTACGGTCTCGGTGGTTCCGTTGGGCCCGGTCAGGGTGGCAGGGCTCTGTGCTGCCGCTCGACCTCTGGCACCCGGTCCGATCCGTCCAAATCCAAAACATAGCGGAGGATCACTGGGTCTCATTCACCAATATCTTTCTATGTTTTCTCTTAAATATGTTCTTAAGAAAGTCCCTAAGAAAAGTCTACGTCAGATTCATGACGTCTTCTTAAACAACAGAATTCTTCACACCTGTGTTCTTAGGATTGATGAATCCCACGTCTTCGTAATTGAAAGCGCGTCCCAGTTGTTCCTAATTAGCATAAGAAAACACCCTGCAAATTTCCATATAAGGATATGACACTTCCTGTGCACCTCCTGGGAAGCGGTAGACGTTGTCGGCGTCGCAGATGACTTGTACGTTGCAGTGGTGGATGTACTGAATCTCAGTACTTAAGTAAAAGTACAAATAACCAGAGACATATTTACTTCAGTAAAAGTAAAAAGTACCTGATTTTAAATGTACTTTAAGTATTAAAAGTAAAAGTACTTCTCTTAATCTTATTTGCATATTACCATTTTAAATGGTAAGATGTCCACTACAACAAACAAGGCCTGGCTTTAAAAAAAAGTTCCTATCCTAAACAGCATAAAACAGAAATATGTTGTTAGAATCGGAATGCGGTTGGTTTTATTCATGGATGTATTTTAAGACGGTTTTATTTCCTTTAACCATGGGAGCGTAACCAAATAAAGTGTGTGAAGCAGCGAACATGGGGAGGAGATGTGAAGCGGTCCAGCCAAATAAATAAGATATGAACATGTGTTACGCAGCCTGGCGAAGAAGTAAACGACACTGTGGAGAGGCAACTATGATTTAAAAACGGGAATAATAAAAAACAAACATTTTCATTTTCACTTTTACCGTTGGCTGTATTACCAAGGGTCAGCGGCGCTGCACCCGGGCTCTGGAGCACCGGAGCCAGTTTGGAAGCCGATGAAGGATCGGCGGTGCCCCATATATATCTATGGCAACCAAACTTCACTGGTGAGACAAACGCGTGACGGTCAGGAAGACGTTTTGGCAAGGGGAAAAACTGATCAGAAAGCGTACGTTGTGTACATTGTAGAAATGCAGTGGAGTAGAAAGTATAGATAATTGCTGCAAAATGTAACGATGTAAAAGTCAAAAGTATGCACTATTGATTCTACTTAAGTAAAGTACAGATACGTGAAAAATGTACTTGAGTACAGTAACAAAGTATTTGTACTTCGTTACATTCCACCACTGTATTTTGGCCCTATAAATAGCGCAATCAATCACCAAGTAACGCAGGATTTAATCTGTTTAATTGCTGATGTAAATTGCAGTGTTAGTGTTTCTTTGCATACTATGATTTTTTTTTCAACAAATGATCAGAAATACATTAGAGTACAATACTATCATTGTAAACGACTGTAGAATTAAATAAAATGCAGTAACCAATTATTTGGAGCAAACTGTCATCACTCAAATGTGCATTAGAGTGCTCTTGAGTGTTCGTAGATTTTGTTCTTAGCTAACAACAAATCCAAGATAAGAAAACATTAGTGAATGTCAGAATCTTCGTAAAAAGTGCGTTAGTGGGGTTTAAGAACACATTTCTTCGTAAGAACGGTTAGTGAATGAGGCCCATTGCCATTTCCTTAACAGGGTCGGCAAACTCCAACAGGCTCTACTTAAGACCCACAAACACCAAGGTTGAAGAACATTTTAATGTGACCTGTCATGAAGGTGTGCAAGTAGATGAGATTTACAAATGTACACGTTAGAGTGATTTCTCTGCTGTTTTAGACCATGTTGATACATACTGTGTCATACTTTGCCATTGTTAATAACTTGTGAGTGTTTCAACTTTAACATGATGCATTCCGGCACAAAAACAATAAAATATGTATGATTTCTTTTCTATCTGCAAATAAATGTGTTTGCAGCATATTCTGAATCTTAAGTCTATGATTCACCCTCTTTAATAGAATATTTATAGGACGATCATGCATACTTTACAAATTAGGGATAATGTAGTGTTTCTGTGGTCAAGGCAGTGAGTAAACAAATGTAAACAGTTGCGATATGAGTTTTAGAATGCACGTTCTTAAAATATTTAAGAAATGTGCATAATGGGGCGACCCTTGAGTGGTTACGGCACATAACACATGGGAACAAATGCCCTAAGCGGCGTACCAGGTTAGATTTTTCGTCTGGCCAGAACTGCTGCATGTCATTCCCCTACTCTCTTTCCCCACATGTCCTGTCTTTTTCCACTATCACTTTCAAATAAAGGTATAAAATGCCCAAAAATACTATTTGAAAAAAGAAAGAAATGTGACTAAATGAGAAATCAGAAAAAATATATATTTCTCAGTTGATACTACATATTATTGATTATGCTAACATCAGAACACCTCTGACCCTGACTGATCTGCAGCCACAAACTACAAGGCAATTTTACTGGGCTCAGTTCATTTTCAAATGTTTTTTTTTTTTTTTCAGTTGTCCTTCCTACTTGAAACAGTTTTTGGTTCCATGTAGATCTTCATAGCCACTCAGACATAATGCATAACTGCAATATTCCTTTTTCTTTGTCCCTCGTATTTTCACAAAAGTTGGACACAGATCATTCAAATACAAAGCTCCTTCAGATTGTAATCTTCCTGTTTTCTGAATGCTATTACCACTTATCGCTGCTTCAGGAAATCTTTATTTTCTCATCTTAAGACAAATTGTTTATGCTCTTAATTTTTGTGTACTTACAATCTTCTGGGGTTTTTTTGTGCTGAAGACAAAATGCTTCAATTGCTCTTTATTCTGATGTAATTGATTTATTATACAGGTTATTGTATCCAGTGTTCTTGTATGACACCTGAAGGTGTGGGTGAGAGAGGGTGAGCAATATGTCTGCATTTGTGCATTTGTAGTAGTATGTATGTTGTGTAATGCTGTTTTGTATGTATTTCATAATTTTGTATTTGTGTTTATAGTAACCCCTCGAAAATGAGATGCTACATCTCAAGGGGCTTTCCTCCAATAAATTCAAATGGAGATGTGAATGGACACTAGATGCTGTAATCTCCACTTAACAGTAATTAAGTGGACAGTAATTAACAAGATTTAATATTAGCAGTCACTAGGAGTTTGCTCATGTCACCTGCATAACTGTGTCATCAAAAGCAGGACTCCATTATACAATTGTTTAATACAGGTATTAGTATTAGTATTATCTCAGATTAAAAATATTTTGCAGTTTTACATGTGATGTGCTTTGCCACGTAGACACTATTGTTCTAAGTGCAGCAACCTAAAATCCTTGATTACCAATATCACAAACAGGTCGTTGTATGAAGTGTAAAGATTAAAACATGACAACTTGTCTGATGTAAAGACACATTCATGTATTACAAGAATAATGACCAAGACCTGCTTAAAGCCTGATAAGGAAGGTGGAAATGAGAGAAGGCAGTGTGAATAAGGAGGAAATGGGAGGGTGAGAACATGAAGTGTCCTTCTCTGTCCCCTTTTTCATCAAAAAGGAGAGATGAGTTTCAGTTTACACCAGAAAACAGTTTCTATTCATGCATATCAGCTGACTTGGGCAAAGCTGATTGAGCTGAAACTGAACTGACATTATCTTGGTGCCAACTTATTGGCAGTCTAATGTGCAGAAATATTTTCCTCACCCATTCATTTTCAGTCCCTCTCATTATGTTATGGCAAATGCACTGTAAGAACTTTACATTATAAGTCTCCTATTCAATTATAAGTGTCAGGTTTCCCTCCATATTCATTTACATTTTGTGATTATTTAACTTTTCAGGCTCCCTTATTGCTAACTATATATTGGAATAAAATCACAATCAATGTTTGCTTCCGCCACAGCAACCATTATGTGTGAGACAGTCTTTATACTGTCTTAATACAGACACTGTATCATCCTATTAGGTAAAACAAAATCAACCCCTGAAGTATCATAAATATTGTACCTAAGCAACATTGATATCCTTGGAGTCTTTTGATGTGTGATGCTGCATGGCATCCTCATGAGTTTACAGAATCTTATTATATCTGCAAGAATGAAAACTATGACTCAGGAGGGATTGTTGTTAATGTGAAACTGTCAAACTAAATGTCTTATGTATAGTTGGCATAAAAGTACACATTACTCACTATTCAGTGTTGCCTTTCATATTCTTTGAATTTATTTTTGTCTAGGGTCAAGTATGGTCTGTTATGCACTTGAACCCATACTATCTAATTTTAACAACCACTATATACTTGTATAGAGGGGCTATCTGCAGAAAGTGGAGGATTATTTCCTCTCGTGTTCCAGTTACTCAAGTGTTAGTGTTAGCATTATGATTCACCAAATGGATGAACGCCTGTTTGCTGGGTGTAAGTGTGAGCCCTAGTTGATATGAGTGATGGCTAATAGATGCATGATAATGAAGTGGAGAGGCGATATGGACATGGTATTCTTGTGAGTGAATCTCACCCATTAAGAGACGCATCTCTGCAGAAGTGCACTGCTTAATGGGTTCATTTCATCATGGCCAAAAAGCTTTAATTGGGTGACACACTAAAAGATGGATGGATGAGTTGTACTGGAAAGAATATAGGTGGTATCTGAGGTGGACGGATAAGTGTTTATTTGTGTGTGTCTCAGTCTGTGTTGTAAAGAGAGTAGAGGCTTGAGAGAGATTATGTTAATAGGACCCATTAGATCAACAAAGTTTTTTTTTTTGCGTAGTACACAACAAAGTGTCTGCCTTCGTAAAGATACTAGAGACTTAAAATACGAGAATGTGATTGGCAGAGTAGCTGGATGTGGGTGCTTAGCATTCAGAGAGACAGAGATACAGAGCAGCAGCCCACACATATTGCAGTGAGAGGTGGATGAGGAGCAAACTTGCTAATGGAAATTATTTTATGCATATTATAACTCCTAAGTGTATCAAGATGTCCACCTGCAATATATGTCTCCATATCAGCACCTACAAGGAAAATAATGGCTTGCAAATATAATCAGAGCATCACCTTTGTGTTTAATTATAAAGCAGTGCTGTATTTAGAGGGCATTATAACGTTTCATTTTTCGAGTTTTGGAAATTGCATATGACAGACATCACTCAGTGTTGCTATTTAAGTCAGTGGAAATACAGTTGTTCCTATCTGACAGGAAATTCAAACAATGGGGCTTTTTTATTTTATGTTTATTTGTTACAGCTCCTTTTGGTTCAGAATAATTGGAATGCCACATCACTATGACAATAGGTATTCAGAACAGTTTTTCTAGTCAATTGTTTTGGAGATAAAGAAGGAATAATTATGTTTTTCCATTTTCATAAGTGAGACTATTATCACGGCAGATGTTAAGGAGGAGTGTTAACCCGTCTATTTACGCGCAACCTATTACTTTAATGATGATAAATCTTCCCCACTGACACTGGTTGATCTATTTGTTATCTATTCAAACTGCAATAGTCACATGCTGCATTTAAATGTCCAACTGGCATAAATGGACTACAATTCCACGAATGGCAAAGCCTAACAAATCTTTTCTATAGTTGCTACTAAGCTGCAAAAATCAAACAATTTAGTTAGGTAGTAAATTTGCCCCTTTTCTATGCTATTACTGGTTGCTGACAGCCATGCACATTTAAACAACATAGTATTGAATGGGAAGCATGGAAGGACTACTGCAATCTGTGTTTTTGGTATAAAGATATGTGTATATTACAGAATTTAGGGCAAAATACCCTTCCAAATGGACCATTGTCTTTGACTCGTACCCTTTTGCCATCCAGTAGGAGCAATTGCAAGCCATAATACATCAATCATAAGTTAATTTAATCCAAATTGTTATTTATTCAAAGATATATGAATAAATTGTTACCGCTATGACTATGGTTCTCCCTACCTGCTTAAGGGTATATAACCTATGTTATGCTTTATTCTATTTGAAATTTATTTATAGATTTTTACATTTAACACATTGTACATGGTTTTATTTTCATTTAATTGTCAGTTGCTCAGCAGCCAGCCACAGAATGTGTAGAAATTCGCCCGATGAAGTCAACAAAATGTGTCAGCAATAAAAGTAAGGTTGTTTTTACTTTTTAGGCTTTGAACTTTTTTTTTTTTACTTTCTTCCTTTTATTACAGATATTTGACTCCAGTGAAATTGGCTATCTATTTCTAGTACATACATACTAATTTGTGTGTAAATTACACACTCAAAACCAGTCTCACTGCACATGTGAGATTGTGCACTCATGCCACTGTTTAAGCTCACTTTATAGAGGTTCCCCACAAAGTGTGTGCAGAATGTATTCCCCCTCTATGGTCAAAACACAAAAGTGGATTGTTGTGTTTGTTACTTTTGTGTGCACGGTTGTGTTGGGGATGAAATCTCTCTAATAGACATTTTTTAAATGAAAGTTAATGGTGTCAGTTCCATGTTATTTTGTGTTTGGTAATGTTGTCCATTGGAGCTTGATGTACCTTTGTGTCTGTATGTCAAGCCTCAAGGGACAACTGTACAGAACACAGAACAAGAAGGACATCACAACCTTGCATACGACTGAGACAAATTTGTTACATTGGGTCTGCAGGTAACTTAGCACATCTGTTCATTGTGTCGATGTAGAACATGACTTCTGTGAGGCTCCTGTTGGATACAATTCCAGTCTTCTCTGCCTATGGCTGCATGCTGTGTTGTGTACAGTTTGTTTCAAAACATTTTTCTAAAAGTTACCTGGTATCATATGTATATATATAATGTAACAACAACATAGTGTAAACATTTCATTTTAATTTAATTTCCCCATTGAGCGATTCTTTCTTTCTTTCTTTCTTTCTTTCTTTCTTTCTTTCTTTCTTTCTTTCTGTCTTTCTTTCTTTCTTTGTCTTCTGAAAACAACTTTAGACAGTGGCAAAAATAAAATATTGTTGTGGCTGGACCAAAGGTGAAGTAAAATTATCTTAAAATATGAACTTGTTTGTTGCATGCAATTCACATACATGCAGTGCATGTGCATTGACATCTTGCAGTGTGTAATTACAGTACATGATAAAGAAAGACTCAAACAGACAGACACCTGCTATGCTCAGCTTGGCAGGAAAAAAAACGCCCAGGTGCTCCTAGTGTCTCTCCTTCTCGCTGTCTCTTACCTTCCTGTGTGTGTGTGTGTGTGTGTGTGTGTGTGTGTGAGAGAGAGAGAGAGAGAGAGAGAGAGAGAGAGAGAGAGCGTGAATGCGTAGGAAACAGCATGTGTGTGCATTTCTGTGCTCTAGCTATCCCAGATCCCACCGGTTTTGCCTATGAGCTAGCGACCTATTTTTCTCGGTGTTGAACGAAGTAGACTTTTGAACAAAGAGAGAGGCAGAGAGGGACGGGGAAGGAGGGGTGCAGATCATTTCCTCTGCTTTTATTCAGGCCTGTGGATTAATTACCCTGTACCTAAACCTGATCTTGTGCTGTGAGTGAGACACTTTGGCATCACCCTAATCAATAATGCATTTTTCTGTCTCTCCATTTAATTTGCACGCAGGCCCCACACGCTGGCATTACCATCTCCCTGGAAAAGTGCAGTAGACACCTGATACCCAAAGCGCAGCACTCCACCCCCACCCCTATGCCATACTCCATGACACCCCCTCCCCTCTCTGTTGCTCACTGACAAATTGATTCTCTCTTAATGTTCTGTATGGGGAAACAAATCTCAATCCTCAGGAGCAGCGTAATAAGATACACGGCATGTAGGATTAGTTCATGTGTTTGTACTAATTTGTTCCTGTTTTGGTTTAAATTGTAACACACCATTTCTATGTAAGGTTATTTAGCAATTTGGGGACAGCTCAGGTTTAAGGAGCAACGTGGAGCTACAACTCCTCAGAGTGGTAGCATAGTTAGCACGGTGCTACATTTGCAGTCATCGAACAAGAGTAGCTGTTGTAGCAAGGTCAAAACTAACGACGGAGACGGGTAAGTCATTTGATCTTGTGTGATTTATCTGCAGTGTGTTTGTGTGTGTTTGTTCCTGCATTGAAAGGAGAGCCGTATGTCGGGACCTTAGACTCTTGCTTTGTTAAGCTTGTGGTTTTCTTGAGTACCTAATTGAGTAGCCACTCTCTAATGTTGACCAGGTGTTTCCAGACTTAGTGACCTGGAGGGCACTTTCAGGAAGTCTTCATTTTAGTTGTGGCAATCTGTGAGCACTGTAGTTATTTTTGATCTATAAAGTGTGAGTGCATCAAAGATACAGTATTATGCGCTGGTGGATACAAGTAGGCTATTACCAGTTACTTTACTTAAATGATAATACAGTTTTTGTAATGTGGAAAGTTATTTTATGTTGATGTTTAGAATACCGGGACATATTGGGTCAACAAATGTCACCAAATCCTATGTGACCTAGACATGGCATCTGTTAAAGGTGCCATTTGTAGTTTTTGTTAGGAAACAAACACAAATATTTACATTTAGCGTTTCTCACCATAACACATTGTTTTTATCCTTGAGTTCTAGGAAACATGTTAAATGAATTTCCTTCCTCATAAAACATTTTCAGAACCATTTTATTTAAATATTACAAATCCTGCTTTGTGTGCATCCATGTTTGCTAGCTAGCATTGTTAGTTGCCGCATTACAGCTACCAACTGTCGGATCAGCAGAATAGCATTAAACCAACAGCAGAATGTTAATTGTGTGGCCCACATGCACGCGTCCTTCCTTGTGTATCCTCGTGTGCATGCATGATACAAAAAAGGGGGTGAAGCTCTTGTTTAAAACATTGCTCCAGCGTACCTTCAAGTTTTCCCAAAGAAAGTTTCTTTAATTGTTAAATTATGTAATATTTCAAATCATTTTAGTGCAACTAAATGCAATTGGTTTAGATCAATATGTGCAAATGTTTGCTCACATTGTAATCAGATCTTTGCGGTCAGATTCATGTTGTTCATGTAAAATCTTCCTAGTCAAGTTACAATGATACAGAGAGTTAGAAAGGATAATACAGGCCGTGACAGTAATTGCACAGTTATTTTCTTTTCTTTGTTCTTACACTGTAACGGCTGTGTTCCAGTGTCTACTGTTGTATGTGTGTACTGCATGCATGCAAATGAATTACATTAGAAATATATATATGTGTATATATATATATATATATATATATATATATATATGGGTGTGAAATGTAAAGTAATGTAAATCTAGTGAGAAAGTTGCCAAGTTGTCAACACTGTCCTCAACGTTACTGCTGCAGTTTTCTGATTTCCCAAACTATGGAGCGAAATCACAGAACGTGCGTGCGTTAATTGCACGTTAAAAAAATGAGTAGCTTTAAAAGGAATTTTTGTTAACTCATTATTGACGCATTCATTTTGACAGCCTACTGCACACCCAATCGCCCTTTGGGGACACAAATAAAGTTAAAGTTGAAGTGACTGCATTTTTTGCATTTATGTATTAAAATTTCAGGTCAGATCCAAAGCATATTTAATTATATTTTTTTACCTGGTTAAAAAATGTCTGTGTTACTTTATGTCAAGGAGTCACAGCAGAGTAAATGTTACTGAAAGCAGTGTGGTAATGGACTCTGTGTGACCCCCTCTGTCTGTTGTCAGGAATGAGAATAGTGATGCAACGGGCCAAGTGAAGCTGTTGCTACCATACAGTACAGGTAGAATTCCATGGGGAATTGGTGATGAGTGGGGGAGCCGTCTCTGACATGCATTGTTAGAATATTTCTTTACATAATAAATTAGACTTTTCAGCTGTCAGTGCACAATCCTGTAATTGGTCGGCTTGCAGCGTTAACAAACAAACAAAAACAATGGATAATCCATGAGCTTTGTGGGAATCCATGTATTAAATAGTTGACCCTATTTTAACAAAACAAAAACATAGCAGCTGAACATTTTTAGTCACAATTTCACAAGACCTGACTTATCATGTATGCTGCCCATAGTATCCTGTGTATTGTTCCTTTGCACAGCATGTGGTCTTTTTGGACCATGTTTGTTCAGTGCTTGTAATATTTATGCATTGCTGCCAGGAAGACCCAGTACTGAACTGTACATGTATTGCACTGGTTAGGTTATTCTGATTTGTCAGCGCTCACATTTGGGCTACCTTTGGAGCGATCCAGACTTATATCATTAGTGCACTTAGGCCTTAGTGCTAGGACAATGCTGAGCCAATTAACCAGCTGCCTGACTTCTGGCAATGCAGTGAACAAATAAACTCCCCTTTCCACTACCTTGCCTCTTGTACTTCGGCATCTCATCTCGGTTAAGTGCAATGGAATGTGATTTTAATCTATTATGTTTCACTCTTGTATTGTGTGGCAGAAGCATAAAATTAATTGCTTATTAAATCAACATTAACCTCATGACACCATTTGCTCCCGAATACACCACTGTGGCAGAGGAGGGAAATTAGATGGCATTTTCTATCACCCCTTGCCATTTCCGTGTTGTATTGTAAAGAGAGGAGGTTGGTGTAAAGACTATACACTAGTAGAAGCACATCTATGTGTTTGCTCATTATATTACAGTAGAACACCTTGATTGTGTTCAAACCGAATCAGTCACTCACTGTAATCAGTGTCTGTATTTGTATACAGAAATGTGACCAGAGGCTGTCAGTTACATGTGTGTGTTTTGTGTGCATCGTCCAATAATCTCTCATGGTTCTTTATGTTGTGGGCTTGTTATCTGTTGCATGGTTTTGCAATAAATATTCTAACTTTATTGTATCATGTTTGAGAGCCATTATGGTGAAATCTTTTGACAGAACTTTCTGTATGTAGCTTTCTTATTAAGGTACCATTTGAGGACATACAGTGTCAATGTGATGTGCAATGCTGCAATACTGTGCTGGAGGTTGTAATAAAAAATCACAGTGAACAATGGTGTACACACTGTAACATGCAGCTCAAATTAATGCAATGTGATACATTTCACATACTAATGATCAGCTGATCTGTATGGCAGACATAGTCATCTTCTTGCTGTTTACTATGACCTAAACACTATTATGAAAAATAAGGCAGGATGGAATGACTAAGTTTATTGCAGCAAATCACCCCACACAGGTCAGGGCAAAAATTGGTTTTATTAGGAGAGGTTTAACATCCTATTCTAGAAAGAAAATGAATTAGCAACAGTGTTTGTATAGTCACACTGGAGTTGTATGTATTCTTCTAAAATAATAACAGCAAATGGTAGTTAGATGCGTGAACCCAGGTCTTTAAGTCGACCCGTCTATAGTGAATGAATGGGTGTGTGATCGGGGACAAAAGCTGATCAAATTATTTTGTTCTTACTTCCTAAACTGTGGTTATCGTGAGTAAATTAATTTGCTTTAACGTTCCGACACAAGAAAATGAACACATGGATTCTACCATTTTGGAAGACAGGGGGATGATTAGACTACTTTACCATTTTGTTTTTGCTTTATGAGCTTACCGTATTTTCCGGACTATAAGTCACACTGGACTATTATTTCACAAAATCCAAGACCAAGAACAGACATTTAATCTGGAAAGGCAAGTTATTAAACTACACAATAGCACACAGAACAAGGGGCTGAATACGGTAGGTGTCCGGTATGTTAACGTAACATAACTGCACTGTTGACGAGCCTCTCCCAGCAGCACGTTGTTCAAGCACCTATCTGTGGACTCGTTCCTCCAGCTCTGGCCATCTGGATTTCAGCGCGTGATTAGCTTTCTTTGTTTTCTTCATTGCAGTGAGACTAACCTTTTCGCCAGTCCCTCACAAGTTTCTCACTCACTCCAAACTTTTGTTCTGCTGCTCGATTACCGTTTTCGGCTGCGTATTTTACTACCTGCAGTCGCCTGCAGTTTCTTTTCTTTCTCAGTTGTCTTTAGGAGCGGCATATAGTTGTCACAAGCCTAGAGCGCCTCTCGCGGCTGTAGACGGTAATGTTTTCAGCATGAAATAACATTTAAAAACATGTTAAATTATATATATTTTGATATATAAGTCGCACCTGACTATAAGTCACAGGACCAGCCAAAGTATGAAAAAAAGTGCGACTTATAGTCCGGAAAATAAGGTATATCTCTTAAACTTAACTTTTAACCTACACATGGTCTGACCAGTGACAAAGCATCCTTGAAAATGTGAGCCATCCACATAACATACTTGCAGTGTACAGGTAACTGAGTAGTGTTGCTGCCAGTTTTTAGTTCACTTAACAAAGTTAGGGATTTTCCACTAGTCTGTTGACAGCAAAACAAAAAGTCATTTTAGTGATACATTATATGCAGGCTAATGAAAACACAGAGGTAGTTTTACCTTTGATTGGGAGCTACAGCCATGAGATAACTGTACACGACAGACGTTATTGTTACCTGCTTACACCTCCTTCTCTGTACATGTCTCCATTATAGACAGAACTAGCCATGGATTCCAGACAGTTGTATAGTTTAAAAAGCATACCAAATTGCTGGTAAATCATATTTATGTGTGGGGCTGTGTCTTGTTTTCTTGAAGACAAAGCTGGTATATCCTTGCTGTTTTGTTAAAAAAAAAAAAAAAAAGCCATTTTAAGCCAGATGTGAGATCATAAAGCCAGCAACCAGGGAGACAGTAATGTATCCTTGTAACTCAATCTCTAAGCAGACCGCTGAATCAAGAAATGTAGTGTCTTTGGCTCGCACCATTCCCTCATTCCCCAGTTGTGACCTTTTTTAGCTCCCTTCCGCTTAGGGACTGCACTGATCCCGGAGCAGTCATTTGAGCAAGAGGAGAACAGTAAAGAGATAGCAGCATAATGTTTTGCTTTCATTTACTGCCATAGTATAGCAGTGGAAGAGGTTGTAGGCTGAGTCTTTCAATAGATTATACTTCACCTAGTGTTTTTTCTTTGAGCAAAATAATAGCCCTTAAACGACTGGAATCAGCTTTCTTAGAGGTCACTTTTCGTCATCAAATTGTTAGTTTTGCCATCTGAAAAATAGCATGTTATGTTTTGTGCTATAGCACAGTATTGCTTTATTGAACATGACCCTTAAAGCTCTGGCTTTTTTAATAAACTAATAATTATTACTACTAATTATTTTTGGGGGGCTTTTCCCTTTATTTCAGAGTGACAGTGGATAGACAGGAAAGGTGGGAGAGAGATGGGGGATGACACGTAGCAAAGGGCCGCAGGTTGGACTCGAACCCGCCAAATTTGAGCAATGCCTTGAGCACTGTAGGAAATCATTTTAAAGATCAACACACAATGCAACATAGTGGCTTGTAAATATTGTAGCCCCACAAAGTCACTAACAAAATAAATAAGTTATAACAAAAAATACCTCCAGCTCAATTTGACGCATTGCATGCATACATAAAGAGGGACTGCAGTTCTTGGACCGCTCAATCATAAAGGCACCAATCTTCCCTTTCCCCAGGGATAATTGCTTCAGACATATTCTCTGACCTATCCCATGCCTTAACAAGCCTAACAGTCAAGAGATTGAGCTCTTCAAAGTCCATCAATGAAGGATGGATTATCTTCCACACATTGATGCTAAAATAATCTTAATATGGACAGATAGCACACAGTGATTTCTAAAATGACCATGGGTACAACCTGCCACCATAAACAACAAGGGGATTATGGGTTTTGTGTTATGCGTGTGACAGACAGAAACACACATATACTATAAAATGTAGTCTTCATCACTGACAGTTAGATATGTCTGTACATCTTGGATTGAATTCTGGAGAGACAGTACATTCTCAATGGAACACTAACATCACAAATTAAATTATCTTTTTTTATATTTCACATTGTTTTTCATTACAGTTTTCACATTCTGTCTTCAGAATGACTTTCCTCCCCAGTGCCTTGCTCTCCTCCTACATTTTTTACAACACTGTGTTTCTGTTTTTCTATGGTCATATATTTCAACCATGTACTGTAGGTGCTTTGATGGAGGGATGAGTGACACAGAGTGCAAGGTGTTTTTTTGAGATTGGATGTGGCATGACATTCCCTGACACTGATAAGAACGATACTTTGCAGTTGTGTCATTTGTTAAAAATAAGCTGATGGCAGAAAAACAAACATCAGTGTAGCATCTGCCATTGCCCTGCTTGTCTTTGACATACTGCAATTAAAGCTCTGTAAAACCTGCAGGCTTGGGCACTGAATTATGACATGTATGAACATGCTTGTCATTTGCATACATAATATGAAATATGCAAATTGAAACATTTATACATATTTTTTCTAATGGCTTGGACTTGGCCTAAATAATAAGCCTGTGGAGACAATGAGTTGCACTTTTGTGGGTGGAAATGTGCTAACACTACAGGAAGCAAAAAACAATATATTTCTATTGTGGTGTGTTCAGCGGTACACATTAACCAAATGAAGCATTTCTATTGATTGTCACTTCCTTGTGTTTGGGAATGAGAAGGGGAGTCTTCCTCTATCAGCTGACATGGCTCATTGTTCACCATGAACTAATAAAGAGCTTTACTGGGGACATTATGCATTCTATGTGGCTAGTGACAGACTGATGACAAGTCTTAAAGATGGAAGCCATTTCACATTCAAACAATAACAGAAGGGGGGCCTTACTCACGATGAATTGCCACACCCTGACATAAATCTGCATGTTATATCATTTTAAATCGCGTGCATGCCATTATGTATGTTTTGTTTCATTTATATTGCAAACAGGTTTATCACAATTTAGAGATGCACCAATTGACCGAATGGTGACCGGAATTGGCCGATTTTCATGTGATCGGCCATGACCGCCGACCAGCCGGTCACTCTGACATATGCCGATTTTACGCCAGTCAAATGCTGTAAATAAATAACATTGTAAAGGCTACCTACACAATGCATAGGAATTATATTTAGGCTAGCAAATAATAACAATAAACCCACTATTAATTACATTATCTTAATGCAGTGTAACTACTGTAGCATCTAAATAATGCACATAAAATACAAACGTGAACAAGGGCGTTCAACAATCGCCATTATATCGAATCAACAGCCACATGCAACCTAGCTAGCAGGTGAAGAACACAAACAACGAAATCAACAGCTACGAATGAACTGACAACATAAGTGATACGACTTACAGTTCTCAAGGACGCACACACGCAATCTCCGCTGGCTAGTTATCCTACGGATAGCGAGTCTCTTTTTCCTTTCTCTACCTTTTCCGCCGGGTGGCACGCCCGCTTGTGGTGTGTACTATTCTCCGACATGCACTCTAACAATCACTGCTTATTGGCGGTTTAGTTTGCTAAATATATCACATTTTTTTGTTGGATATTGGATGTGAAAAGAAGGAAATGGTTCTTCCATAACATTGCACTTTATATGTGTGTGAATTTCCCACACCAGGAGTAATTTATATAGTTCTATGTTATAGCGATCGATTATCTGTTCAAAAAATGTTCTATGCAAAATGTAAAATGTTCTATTAAAGAAAAGATAGAAAATAAATATGTGTGTGTGCTGTAACGTGGTTAGAAAAAATGAAATCGCAATCAGCTAAAATCGTTATCGGCAGGTCAAACTAAATGAAAAATTGGAATTGGCCTAGAAAATTGTAATCGGTGCATCTCTATCACAAATATATGTCTTGGTACAGAGCATACATATTGACTCTTAAGAGCATTGTGTTACTGTAGTGTGTTACATCATCCTTTGTCTGTTGTACTAAAGTGTGGCCTTATTGTAAAAAAGTAATATAAATGGAACAGCTGAAATGAAAGTGCTATTCATTTATTGCAGATGTATATCTTAATACAAGTTTAATGGACTGTAATGAGAATTCTTAGCTCACTTTGACCCACTCTACAGAGAGCAGAAACCAAGCCTGCAGATAAAACCTTGACCTTTCTGCTTCTTTCCACAGTAGATAATTAGCCAATTGCTTCCTTTTAATCATAACCTCTTACAAGCATAAGAAAAAGGAAAATTGAGTCCCACCGTTCATCAAGGATCAAGGATTTCATGCTCTCTTCTTCTCTGTTGTCATGTCCATGCATCCTCACTGTCATGTGTGTTAGAAAATACTTGGTCTGGATTGTTCGATTGTTTTTGTCAGAAAAAAAGACGAAATGTTTCTTTACATCATTTCTAGTAAACAAAACGTGGGAAAATGTGATATGAAGATTACGCTTAACATACTGCATAATCGATACATGTAGTGCATTTGTAGACCAATCAGCCTTAAGTGTCCCTTGGCCTGTATAGCTACTTGAGCTTACATTGTGTCCACAGATTGTCAGCATAGTGTGCTAGCTGCTTCATTATCAGGGGTTTAGAGATGATGTCAGAATCCTCCCAGTGCTGGCAGTCTCTTAAAACTGACGAGTACACATAAGAATGCACTGATTATTGTACTAAATACTGAAGTGTATGCGGATTTACCTGCAGATACAGAGAAAGAAAGAGAGGCAGACTGGCAGCCAGATACGCTAAGAGAAAGACAGAGAGATTTTTTCCACTATGTACAATTTCAGAACACTTATGTGATTCTCAATCCCAGCATGCCTCAGCCTGCCACTGCCATGACAGATGCTCCAAAATTGAATATAGATTTCAGTGAGCAAGGCAGGCATGCCTGATGAATCTCAATTTGCTGCTGTCCATATTTCATAGTCACCACTATGGATAGCTCAAGGGGAGGCAGTGAGAGGACTTTGGCTGCACCTGCCAAACTGTCAGTTGGCTAGTGTCAAATGATGATCGGTACTTCATAAAAGCCCATATTTATCCCACACTAATTCATGCCCTACATCATTTTATCACCAAAATGTACATCCGTGAGTGGGCGAAAGAAAGAGAGATTAAAAAAAGCATGCTTTATTTCATAACTGCAGTGATCTTAAGAGAAAAAGAAGCCCACATGATGACAATTGCTCAGCAGTAG
Organism: Sander vitreus; assembly: GCF_031162955.1. NCBI lineage: Eukaryota > Metazoa > Chordata > Actinopteri > Perciformes > Percidae > Sander > Sander vitreus. The sequence continues at coordinate 9,442,896 of NC_135864.1, forward strand.
AAGATTGTAGAAATGGTGTACAGCAGCTTGAGGGTGGAAAAAATGTAGAGAGCTTCCCCAAGGGGGGTGGAGGTGCCTTGACTGCTGTGTACCTGTCAGTCTATTTATAGTTTGCTTTGAAGTACTTATGAAATGACACTGGATGCTAGTGTTTTGCAGCGGAAATGCTCTTGTGGAGCATTTCTGCCTTTCAAAATGAAAACTATTTGATCACTTGTCTGTACAAGAGCTGTCACTGCTTTAACCTAAATTTAAATAAACATACCTGTGTTTTTGTATATGTAATCCAGTTCATGACACATTGTGAGTACTTCACATTGCAGTTGGCCATTTCCCAAAGCACATATATACAGCTTCTTTTAGACTTTTGACACTATTAAATAATGCTTCTGAGGGACTACAGAAAGCAAGCCTTCCAAGATGTAACTAACCAGCAATCACTTATATAACTAAATGTACAGCACAGTATGCCACATGAAACCTAGCACATTATGTAACATAAAGGGAAAAATGGCCACCTTACTGACCACCGAGTGGATGCTACAGAGGTCAGTACTACTGTACATTCTGCTGTAATGCTCTTTGCTCTTTATTTTTATTTATATCTTTATTTATTCTTTATTTTTAATTTAATACGTACTGTGTACATATACTTATGTTGTTTATACCTATACTTATATTGTTTAATATTCCATCTAGAGAATGTGTGACGTGCACCAACAACACCAAAACAAATTCCTTGTATGTGTTAAAAAATGTACTTGGCAATAAAACCCTTTCTGATTCTGATTCTGATTCTGATTAATAATACAAGCAAGCCAGTGCAGTGTCAAATTCTGGTAAAGCAGTAAACTAATGTTTTGTGGATGGAAAAAGAAAAAGGAAAATACATATGCAAACCACATCTTTAATTTGACTTACTTTCAAAAGAGCATTTTACAAATCATTTTACAAATTTAGTAATTTATCCATGACAAAGACATAATAATGAAAAACAATACTACATTGCAGATCTAATTGACATTTCACACATAGTTTTATTAACAGCTTAATTGTGTCGTTAGGTGTAAATGTGTTTAATTACCATAATACTTATAATACTATTTGTATGCATCTATAATTTAATCAACAATAATTAAACATGGAACTAATCAACAATAATTAAGCTTGTATAAGCCTACCTGTATACTTAAAAAGTAAAGGGAAGGCAAAGTCAAACCCACAAACAAGAACCCCAATGCCTAAATATTTTTCCTTTTTATTCCACTTGCATCTCTATTATAACATGAGGGTGTCTATGATATATGTTAAAGTTATATATGAATCAACATAGACTTAAATAGGTTATGTGTATTAGCTGCATATAGCAAGACTGTAGTCATCTGAGCAGTAATTTCGAGCCTAGAGGGCAATGGGCACAAGGATATTTGTTATATCTGTCTGAGCAATAAACTAGCTTTAAAACACATATGCTCAAAATGCCATAAAATGCAGATAAAGAAAGACACAAAGTGTATATGTGTATTAAAGGATGTTATGTTAAGCAGCAGGAATTTAAATTCATGGAAATAACCATAACCTATAGCACAAAATGCTGCTTCTAAACCACTGTTTCTGCTGTGCACTCTGGTGCTGTTAGCATCTTTTCTTCATAACTGCCATTGTTCATGAAAGACTTTTTACTCTTTTAAAAACAACCCTTTGGAGTGAATTGCATGATGCCACCAGGGGGTGCGGGAGGAGACAGCAGAGCTTTCTAGTATAATTAGGGTAGACATGCTACATGTGTCTGTGTGTGTTGCCGCATCTCATTAAGGCGAGGTATTGGTCACTGAGCCGGCTAAGAGGAACGGATAGGGAGCATGTGGTGGTGTAGTTTCCTTCACTACAAATGCAGCTGCTCTGATCTTTCTTTTCCTCTCAGGAGTCACTGTGATGCCCCTGGAGCCAAGGCCAGTCAAAATGGTTCCACTTGATGCAAAGGCCCTTAAGGAGCCCACTGTCGAAATGAACGCCACAGACACAAAATACAATCTATGTGTGCGCAATAAATACATGGACATAGCCTGTTACATCAAGCAGATGCACCCTTGCAGTGTCATTACAACACATTGGAATTACATGGAAGAAAATGAAATGCAATACCTCTGGGAACATGAACACATGCATGTATGCATACAGATGACTCTGTGATGTGCTGATGTCAAATATCCAGAAAGCTATAACCTGGTTGTTATTTTTAACAGTTTAAACTATATTGATTGTGTAACACATTTCATTATTTACTTCAGTGTGGAGCCTTTTGTTTGTCTGGAAGTGCAGCTCTCTAGCACACACTAAGAGGCCAAAGCTATAGCTTTAATAATTTCACCCACAAAGTCTTGGAAATAGTCCTTTCAACACAATGACACACACCATAAAATGCATGTAAAAAAGAGACATAATTCAGCAAATATCTTTACATTTGACTTATGTAAGTCCATTTCTATGGCTGTCGGTCATCAGATATCACTGCAGTCTGAAGGTGTCTTTGCTTCATTTGACTTTTTTGAATGCCCATAATCTTTTATAAGATTTGATTGTTTTAGGGCAAATATAAATCATGTCTTAGATTTGTTGCACCTTGAATTGCTGCTTGTGTTGACACATTGCTACAATTTGTGATGCCAGATGGTAGATAACAGGCCTGTAAAAATCCCACGAATCCTTGAAACTTCCCATCAAAGATTGATGTGAAGAGGTTTACCCAGAGGGCAGTTTGTTTTTACTGAACATCTTGATTGACTTGAAAACTCTATCAGAGTTCTTGAGCAGTCCAGTCCATGTTAGTTAAAATAGCATTTATAAATCACAAAATATACAAGTTTCAGCGAATGCATAATTGAAACTGTTAATAGCCTATAGGCAGGTCTCTTTGCAGTTTGTGGATTGGTATAGTGAAATAATGTGATGTTATTGCCTTTTTGGGTTACCGTTTGCTTTCACTCTTAAATGCGTTGGAGAGTACCATTCCCTTTAAGGGAGGGGACTAACTGTTTTTGGCACAATGAACGATGGGTGAATAAAGACTGAAAATAACAAAAAGTCAGCCTTTAAAAGCCCATTAAATATTTAATCCAGATAAAGATTCGGAAATGCCCTGATTTATTTGCCTTGTTGACTGCCATCGGCCTGTTGGCAAGTAAGATGACATTCACAGATGGCAGTGACCAATGTTTATCTGTTGCGTTGCATCAATTTTAACTGTTGTGTTTAGAGCTGTAACAATTCCAATTGTTGCTGTACAATTAATTGTCTATAAATAATTGCGATTAACAATATATTTACATATAAAAAAAATTAAGTTTTCAATGAATCTCAGGATACATCTTTTGTTATAGTAGGCCTACAGTTATGTGACCCAGACACGCAGGTACACAGCCTATGAAGTAAACCATGCCTCTTTATTATCATAAAACATCACATTTTTTGCTTAATTTAACATAAAATTGACAATAGAACATGTATGACCATTAATAAAAAACAAAACATTAATCAACAGAAAACAGAGCGTGTTCAATTTCACAAAGCAAAAGCCCAGGATGTTTGGAGTTGCTATTGCAACAAGTGACAGCTGCTGCTAGCATAGCTTTAGCTCAACAGTTCAACCAATAATATAATTACAATTTGGCACATCTAAACAATTGCCATCAACAGTCATACCCTTAGGACCTTAACAAATGTTAGCAAACAAGTAATTTACAGATAAGAAAAATAAAAGCCCAAATCCCTGGGGAACTACGGTAGCATAATGTTAATAAATGATGACCATTTCCGCTACAGCGTCGTCATATACCATAACGTTACTAATTTAACAAAGCACAATAATAGATTAAAACACATATGAAGGTGCTTCGGTGAACAAAAGCCGAAGTGTGGTTTGTTTTTAGTGTGCAGATGTTGCACCTCTGCATCTCACATCTTGGATGAGAAGAGAAATAGACTGAGCAGCAACAAGGCAGAGATACTTATCCTTATAAAGAAAAACATGCATCCTACTAAGAAGTAGCGTATTAGGTACCAATGATAAGTCTTGTTCTTTTTATCATTAATATTTGAAAGAGGAGGCCCACTGTATGGGGAGGCTTTTCCTAAGAGGTCAATTTGTGTTTTGTAAAGAGGCCCATGTTCAGCCCTAGGTGTTTTGTAAGTTTGTGCTTACTGGAAACAGAAGAACGCTTTATTCTGTATGAAAAACACAGGAAAGATAGCCCTATTTATGTTTGTATTTCAATATCTTTATCTTATTTTAATATATGTTATTGCTTTTCTAATCACGTTTACATTTAATTACATTTAATCTATATGTTTTTCAAGATTAATGTTTTTGTTGGGCTTTGTAAGTACCAAAACATTATTCTCATTGAATAGGTATTTGTATAGCAGCTAAACAGCAGCACTTTTTTTTTTTTTTTTTAAGAATCTTTTTCATGTGAAAGAAGGTTATATTAAAGGTTGTTTCATAAATTTGTATGATTGAATTTGTGCTCATTCAAAGATCGTAAAACATTAGTTATGCCAGGCTACCTTCCATCAATAAGTGATGACTAGAAGTAGACATAAACAATATTTAGGTTACCAAAAATGGATGCAATGATCCCCTGTTCACATTGACTGTGTGGAGGTCTCATTGATTTCATGTTAGCAAAGATACTTGGCTCCTACTTAGCTTACAGCAAGACTCCAAGAATCCATCTTTTTACTCACTCCCTGATGGCATGAATGGTGGATGTAAAAAAAAAAAAAAAAGTTTCCTCCTATAGCAAACAGCAGCTCTGTTCCTCACAAGAGCAAGAAACAGAAACATGACTGTTAATGTAAGATTTTCTTCAAGTAAGGGTTTGAAGAACACCTCAGGTCATTTTAAGTGAAAGCTGAAGTCAAAGTTGCAAGTGATTCTGTCATGTCATTAGATTTAAGACTTCATATGCACATATAATTTCCTAGACATGGGGTCTTCAATGTTTTTTCAGCCAAGGACCTTCTAACTGAAAGAGAGACGGCTCAGCGACCCCCTACTACATATAGTGTATAAAATTAGGTTGCATATTAAATTGGACCTACAATAACTTGTAGGGCGACCTAAAGCCTTTATGCATTCCTTTTTAATGCATGAGATTAAAAGCTATTAAAATAATAATTGTTGGCATGATTTTATGAATAATGCTTTAACGTTAAACATACATGTGGAACAGTGAATCCTTAGGATTACCTGTAGCTGTAGATGGCTACCTTAGTGACTACCTTACCTACAAGCCAGTAAGCCAATCATCATCATCAAAATCATTAATGTGTTTTTTTCACAAATAGGCCAATTTATATTTGCTAATATTCAGTCAGGAACACTCTCGTCATAGATTTAACCATTTATTGCAACAAATGGAAATCAGGTTATGCTTGGCACTGATGGCTCAGCTCTTGACAATGCTCTCTGGACCAGCCAAGCAGCATGCTAAGCTGAAACAGGGAGCACCATGCAGAAACCCCCCTGGGTTAAAAAAGAGTGAGCCAAAAGAAAGACATTGAAAACCATTTAAAACTTTTGAGTCATGTTAGGACTCTGAACTAGGAAGGTGGGGGCTGGGATGGTGGAGGCAAAACAATGCCAGCAGCAGCAGTGAGTGAAGCAGCGTCAGTGTAGCAGGGACCAGTGAGGAAAGGTCACATTTAAAAGGACCACCTTGATGTGATGTCCTGCATGAACTAAAGCTAAGCTTAATATATGTTGGATTGATGTTAAGGCATTTTAATTTTTGAAAAAGATTTACAAAAAAATGTGCAATAATTTGGTGGCCCCCCTGCAGCAACTCTGAGGACCCCATAGGGGTCCCGGACCCCCTGTTGAAGATCTCTGTCCTAGACTGTTCTTATCTTTATTGTAAGCTGATTATTGCAGATTTTGTAATAAAAAATAAAAAAACAGTACCCACTTTTATTAATTGTATGTTTGACAATAATAAATATCCATGTCCTTTAACACTGAATGCATATTAGCAACACAAACAGGTTAAATAATAAGAGGCCAATGGGTTTAAATCTTCATAAATAAAGCACGTCAGTGGCAACATGTGAAACCTTCCCTATGGGGACGAATGGGAGAGATGGATGTAATTGGCTCACATTAACTTCCAGGAGGCCCTCACTCTCGCATCTTCAATTCCCTCACTTTTTTTATACCTTCACTGGAGCAGACCAACTTCTTAATTGGCATAATAATGTGATTAATTGCTTTCTTGTCATTGGGCCCACTGAGTTTTACACTGTAAAGAAATATAAATCAGGTGTGTATTTACAAGCAATCAAATATGAAACATATAAATTATGCCCAGCTGTGCAAAGGAAATGCTTCTGCTTTATTAGCTGTGTTTCATTAGTTAAAAGAAAAGACATTTGGATTGGGAGGATGATTTTTTCTTTTTTTTTCCTCTCATTTTTGGCTAAGCATTCAAATAAAAACATCTTAGTAAATGTAATAAACGTCACATTGTATACATCTACATTTAGTCTTTTCTTTTGCAATGATATTAAACTTTCAGATGGATTTTCTTAGCTGAAAGTCCTGTGTTTTTCAGATTCCCCATGCAGCTAAGCAGTCGCAGCTGTAACAAATGAGCTGAAAATCATATTATAAAACTTCCATTCAAAGACCATGGTTTTTGACTACTAAAACTGTTTAAAATAATTCAATCATTTTGATAATAAGTCTACTTTTGAATGTCACCATCAAGGGACACAGGCATCACTTTAAATAGAAGTGTGTGTGTATAGGGAAAACATTATTGTATGAGGAGCCGTCAGGGACATTATTCAGAATTACCTCTCACAAACATATGTGAAATGCTCCTACATACACTACTGAAACTATTGAAAAAATAATGATTTTTAAACATAAAATTATAAAACTGAAATAGAATTTTATAACAGTGTTCATCTTCAAGGATACCCACGTTTTGAGCAAATGTTTGCTCCACGAATCCTGCTGCTAATTAAAACCCTTTTTTTTTATCTTGTCTCTTTTTCAGCTGATCAGTGAAATGGGAAGAGAGAAAAAAACATACCACTTCCCAATCTGTCCCTCACTATACTACAAAATAAAGTACCAATTATCTGGGTTTGGACTGTGGTAGTTAAGAACAAATGCTGATGAAGCTCTGATGTTTATAACCGCACCCAGGTGCTCTTGCATATTAAGACACTTTATGATCACATAATTAAGGAGAGACACTATTGCCTTGATTGCTGTGCATCTTGATTCCAGGTGGCAAATGGTGAGCTATTGGATTCTTACAATTCAAGGCCAAGCTTGTGGCAGGCAGGGGAATTGCTGGCAGTTTTTCTGAAGCCAGGGTATGACAGATTGTCAATGAAGGTTATTAAATCACATTATATGCAATGATACTGTATTTCAATGTGAACTACGATTCATTTTATTTTCTAAACACAATAAATACACTATGTATTTGTCAATAGGTATTTGTCATGATAGAGACATACCACTATACAATGTTGAAACAGTGATATCCTGTACATAGTGTACTTAGTTTCGAAAAGATGGGCCTCACACAAGGGATAGTGATGGTAATTATAAAATGTAACAAGACTAAAGGCCGTTTTATGCTTCTGCGTTGAATTGGCAGCGTACCCTGCAGACCCCTCTGCGTCTACGTCGGACCCTACGCCGTAGCCTGACGTGCACCTCTCGAAAAATGTAACTACACGTCGCAGTGACGCATGTCGCTCGGCCGTGGCTCGGTAGCATTGCATTTCCCCACACTCATTTTCTGGTTCTCCTTCTCCATAAACAACATGAAATCAAGGAGAGGGTTAACTTTTCCTGCTAAAGATTTTCCACCTTGGTCAGAAAACACAGGGGAGACACTTTGTTTCTCTAAATATGACTCTAGAGTCTGTACTCGCTCTGAAGCTAATCGCCGTCACTCTTTCACTTTTCCCTCGCTCTATGACCCACTTGCCACACACACACACACACACACACATGCCGGCTCGACGCACACACCAGCGCACAAGTATAAACATCAGGCCACTTACGTAGGCTACGGCGAAAGCTCTGCGTGGAGCCTCCACAGAACCATAAAACAAACTTAAGCATTTACAGCCATGCTAGTGGGCTCTGTGAGGCTGTACTTTACTTAGACACAGCGGTGCTTTGAACTAAATACGAATGTCAGCTAGCATTGTGACCTGATGATGGCGCTACAGATGAAAAGTCAGGGGATCTCCAAAGTCAGGAGGATACATCGCCTAGACATCTATCTAGTAGTTTTTGAGATAATTCACTTTGACCTGCTGGTTGTGCCAAATTAAAATTCCGAGGGTCATCAAAATCATTTGGATTCATACTCTGGGGACCGTGAATGCCTGTACATCATTTCATGGCAATCCATCCAATAGTTGACATTGCTAACCGCTATATGGCCACGCTAGCATGGCTTACAATTTGTGCCAAGATTGAGTTCCTTTTTAGTGTGTATCATTTATGTCTAATATTGTCATATTAAGTTTATTAGGACAGCTACATCAACATATATTAATTCATTTTTCAATATGTAGTGTCATTTGGCTCATCTGTAATATCAAGGGCAGACACAAAGGAGATTATTATGAATTCAGCAAAATCCCCCTTTTACAGCCCATCAATATTCTGTGGCCTGTGTGAAGAACTCGGTTCAAGCTTAACGAGGGGATCTAAATGATCAAAAAACAGAACAGCTATTTCCTTGAACTCCTAATGGCATACTTATAGCACAGGGTGTCAAGAATAATTTTAACAGGAGTGTCCTAAGTGAAAGTTTTTTTATCTCTCTGCCTTTGGAATTGGAGGAGATAACTGTCTCCTCTTTCTCTCTCTCTCTCTCTCTCTCTCTCTCTCTCTCTCTCTCTCTCTCTCTCACCATCGCATTACCAACTCAGGCACGCCTTTGGCATAATCACCATCCTCTGTGTTTCCTCCTGCAGTCTGGATAAGGGGACTCATTATGGTAGAAAGAGTAGCAGGCAGGGGCCAGTGTGCATTGCGTAGGTCATACTGTTTGCTAAGACTCAGAAAAGATCAGGAACTTTTGCTAAAAGAAATCTTACCATGGACACAGCACAATACTGAGACTGTAAGCCTTGCTTAAGTTTAAATAAAACAGATTAGATATATATCATGTGATTTACTTCATGTGGTTTGAAAACTCAGCATACAGCGAAGCTTTTGCTGATAACTGTTTCTGCTATTGATTCCTTGTCTCTTCTATGTGCTTCTAATTTTCAAGAATTGTGTTTTCAAGATGTTTGAAATTGTGATTTTTATGTATTGATTCTCGTTGTGGCTTTTAAGCTTACCCGTATTTTTCTTTTATTTCTACTTTTTTCCTCTCCCATTCTTCTAGATAAAAGACCGAAAATAGGGACGACCACAGCAAAAGTAGAGAAAAAAGAATAGGCCATGGCTGAGGGGATGATTGCTTCTGAAAGTGGTAAGCAGACATTTACAGTGTCTTAGCTGTTTTGTTCCAGACTTGTGCTTTCATTTTGGCCGATTTCTTTACTTTTGTGTCAGTTCTGGTGCCTTTATGGTAGAGAGAAATGGACAAATAACATAACTGTTAAAAAAAAGCCCTCTCTGTGGTCTTTGTTTGGTCAGGGTGATATGATTATGTTCACTCACAGTGTTACTCACTACCTGCAACCATCTTGAACTTGAGTGTGTGGCTTTCACCCAACCATTTCTGTATTTTCTTATTCGTGCAACACACTTTTTTATATTTCATTTGTTGTCATTGCAGACAGTGAGAAAAGTCTAACTATAACTACAGTCCTCCAAGGACCCTTTTTTAAACACAACAGTATGCCAATGGAATTCAACAAGGCTTTGTTGGGAATTTGATCCAGATTACATCTTTAGCTTTGTGACACTAAACCTGTTCAAGTATTCCTGCTTCATTGGCTTAATTGGCTTAATATGCTCCGTGTCACTAAGTTGCAATCAGTGTGTTTACATGCACAGCAGTAACCGGGGTTAGTGAATAACCGGGTTATGCCAGTTCTCCCCGTATCCATGAGCAGGGAGGAATGGGAAGAATGACAGGGGTAACTCTACCTCCAGTACATTAGGTGGCGCTCTGCCAATGCACAACTGGCTTTTTCTTCTGGTTGACCTATCTCAACATTACACCGAGCGGCATTTCAATTAGTAAAATTTAACAACTTTATGTTTCATTTACACATTCTTGTCACAGTGTAGGAACACATAGTGTTCACGCCAGACAACTGACAACTTGTTTGGCTGATTATAACGTTATCTGTAACCAGTGTCGGGTGGAGTTAGCAAGCCAACTTTGTTAGCTAGCTAACTAACATTAACGTTAGCCAGCGGCCGCTGCTCAGGTTGCTCGGCCCCTCCACTTTTTTGCTGAGACACAGTGTTGACAGCCACGGAGATGGACAATCGGTTTAGCCTACCGGAGTTTGCTGCTGCCGCCGCAGGGAGTTAAACAGACGGAACGCAGGCTCTTTCTGCCGATGGCCCGCTAATTCGGCCATCGCTGTTTTGTTGTATGTTGTCATTGCAACGACAACTACTCGGAGCGCTGACTGATTATTTCCGGTTCAAAAACCACTCAAGCAGAGTGGGGAGGGGCAGTTGAAGCATGCACAGACGCTTTAACCGATCATAGTGTAAAGGTATATACATGCAGGGATTCCCCCGGTTACTGAAGGAGTTCTCTACCTCTGTTAATCGTGTTATGAGAACTCCAATTTTAACCGGAGTAAGGTGTTTACATGGCGTTTGAGAAATCGGGGTATTGCCTTAACCCGAATATAATCGTTTTTTTAAACTGCGTGTAGACGAACTGAGTGTTTGGCCAGTGTCCCCTGTTGCAGCCTCTCTGACCGCTGACACACACATCAAAGCCTTGACTCCTCATTAATACAGCCAAGACAAGCAGGTCAAGACAGCATGATGTGTGCCATCTGAGGGAAAGGGTTCACTTCATCACCTTGGATTTTTCTTTGCACCAGGATCATCCTTTAAATTTCCAATCAACTCAGCTTCTAACTATGATTCATAAATCATTTAAGATTATGGATTGAAAATACAGCAAGTGCTGTGTATTTCTCTTCATGTGCTACTTTCAGTATACTGTATAATACATTCTGAAGGAATCTGTGATTATTATGTACTACATGTATCATATAATTGAGTTTGACATTTATCCTTTAAGTTAAACAGACATTTAGTCACATTTACCACACGGTTTTACTGTATAGTATTAGCATTTTAAGATTATGTGTGGCAGAGATATTTCTCAACCAAGGAACATCACTTATATTATCTGTGCCAATGGAATATGGTAAATTGTAGGTTGTACAAAACATGATATCACCTGCTATTTTCATTTCAGTTTTCAGTTCTGGGATGACATTCAGTTCCTAATGTCTCTTCAGATATCAAGGGATAAGGAATGGTGGTTGAAGGAAGGAAGCCATTAAAGATACATTTTAAACCCTGATAACATTAGGACATGCAATTTACAAAGGTGGTTGCAACTGAATATCCTATGTGTTTTTCCTGCACACCTACAGAACAATGTAGCTCACTCCTTAAGCCAGTAAACACTAAAGATGGTCTGGTTGCTGCCAGACAGAGACTAAATTGGTGATCTAATGCAGTAACTTAGTTTGGCAGTATATATTGACTGCGGATATAGATGCTGTTAAATGCATTGAAGGCAGTGTTGCCAGTCTTATATGTCACATATGATCTAATTAAAATGGTCTTGATGACATTGGCACTGTGCATTACACTGTTCAACAGCACAGAACAGTGCATTTCCTTCAGGCATGTTTGTTTTGCCAGGCATGTTGAGTGCAGATCCATCTTTTCTAAAGCCAACTCCAGCATTCATGCATCATGCAACAAAAAATATCATCTTGACAAGAGTTTTCATTTCAAGTCAAACTACAGTTGACTTCATCTGCAAGTGTAACCGGGCCCAATAGAGGGCTTAGCCCAAAATTTTGCAATGTAACAGTCGACAACGCCACCTTGGGACTTTCACCCAAAGAGTTGAAAATTTAATTTTGATATCAGTTGGCACCAATCTGGGGGGCCCCCACTACACAGGCAAGCCCACATAAATAATCAGAGACAAGGTTGATTTGGGCAACTCAAAATCATTTATTATAAACCCAAAAGAAACAATGTTCAGTTCAACATAACTATATAAAAAAATTAATTAAAACAGAGCCAATGCAACAAAAACAAAACAACCAAAAATACAAAACACAGTAGGAGAGGATAATTTCATTCAGATAAAGACTATTTAAAGTGAAAACTATTTAAGTGGTTGAAGTGGTTATCGTGGGTGGATCATATAACAAAAAAACAGGGACTACTAATAAACACAACATGCAAATATCAAAATAAACCCAAATCACACACTAAAACCATGCAATATTACTAATAAAATGAGCCAGTTATATGTCACCACCTCTACGAGTAACTCGAGCAACCACTAGGTTTCTAAAATCTCAGGCCAGATTAAAAGTTACTAAACCTAATACACAATAGCCAAACGAAATTATTCTGATTACATACTCCCCTCAATACAAACATAAAACCCGCTCGTAAAGAACATACAGATACGTTAAAATTAATAAAACAGGTAAGCTAAATAAGTAAGTGTAAAACTCAGACTAGGCAAAACAGCAGCGGCGCTGCGCCCTGCACGGACAGAAAAAAACAAAGGTCAATGTCTGTCCTGGCATGGCAAAAACACACAGTAAGAGTGACAAACAAAGCAGAAGTACCTTGGCTGTCTCCTCCAGCGAACCCGCAAACCACAGAGCGTAAATCTTGGACCACAGAACAACACACAAGGCACACCAGGCAGCAACAACAGCAGACAAAGGGAAAGTCTGAGCTTACCGGACGGGCATTTATTTCCGTGTGTCTCACGTGATGTCTCACGTGACAATGTACTTAACCTACCGGTTACACAAGTAACCAAGCTTATGTAAGATTTGAGATTACATGTGTGATTATCTAAATTTATTTAAGTGTGTAAAAAGTGTGTGCATGTGTGTGCAGGCATCTGTCAGGAGTGCACACATACTTGTGTGTATGTCTGTGTGCTCAAACGTGAGTCTACGCATGACTGTGTAGGCAAGTGTGTCTGCATCTATGTTTGGAGGAGAGAAAGAGATAGAAAAGCAACAGAGGTGCAGACAGATAGTGTCGTTCCTTCAGTATCACCATTAAATCTTAATCTCCTGGCCCCTCATGGGAGGAGCCAGCCGAGCATGGGATTGTGTTTTGCATCTAAATCAAGATGTTGTGTTCCTTCAAAGAGGGCTTTATTAAGGCAAAGTTTGATGTGTTTGTTCTCAACTTCACATACGTCTGGGTGCACAGGCTGATCATCCAGCTGCTGTTGTTTGTACTAAAGTCTTGTTAAATCCAATTGCCTTGTAAACAGTAAAATCTCTAATCAATTCAAAAGAAAGGGGGAAAACTAAACTCAGAAGGGAGTGTAGTTAAATTATCAGCCACTGTGTGGAAGTTTCAGCAGGTTGCATCAAGGGGGCTACGTTTCCATGGCAGTCAATACCACAAGATAAAACCAGAGGTTGTAATTACATATTAATTCTTTTTTTAATTATCAAATGAAGCAAATATTGATTCTTGGACTACTATTGTCTTTTCCTTTTTAAGTATTGAAACTGTAGTTAAAACCCTGTTTCATGACAGCATAATAAGGACTTGAAGCAGTGGGCATTTTTCGAAAACGGGCAACTGTGTCCGACTCTGTGTCACTTTGGCTGGTTACAGTTACAGTACCTTGAATGAAAAATTAATGGACAGATTAGTATTGAATAATCTTACTTAATAACATCACCTTTATTAAACTGTATGAAATTAATTTGCAGGAACCCATCCCTCGTTAGGTGTCGTGTTTAAACCATAGAAATGGAATGAGATTGGGATGGACATTCCCATTCAAATCAACATAGCATATACACACATAGTTCCAATATAGCCATTTCATGTGTATTGTTGCCATTGCCAATAACTGTGACCATTTTAGCTGGCTACATTGTATAAACGTCTCTATAAACTGACTTGTGGCAAGTTGCGGAATCACTAAGGTGAGCTTTTGCAACCCCAGACTTGATGGGTTAAAGGACAATTCCGGCGCAAAATGAACCTAGGGGTTAATAACATATGTGTACCGAGTCGACCGTTCTCTGGGATTTGTTTTCATGCTAATCAAATGTGTCTCTAGCTTGAAAGAAGCTAGCGCAAACCGGTGATTAGCTGTATCACCGGTAGTAACTGTACCGTTCACTGTACAGGCAGGCGCCATCTTGGGAAAACAGTCATGACCAGTTGAACGACGAACGCCGTGCAACCAGTAACCAGTAACATAGCTCAAGCAGGGCGTTCGTGGTTCGACTGGTCATGACTGTTTTCCCCAAGATGGCGCCTGCCTGTATAGTGAACGGTACAGTCTTTATAATCTATCTTTTTAATAAACTGTACACTTACGAAGTTCTCAATGCTTCGGTTTACATGTAGGGACCCTAAATATGCTACAGTGGTGTAGAAATAGCGATTTACCCTCTGCCCTGAAGGCTAGCGTTATAAGCTAATCACCGGTTTGCGCTGGCGTTTTTCAAGCTAGAGACACATTCGATAGCACGAAAACATATCCCAGAGAACGGTCGACTCGGTACACATATGTTATTAAACCCTAGGTTCATTTTGCGGTGTGTTTCTTCCACATGCGCTCTCAGCTCTCAAAATTGTCACCTGCCACACTTTATTCCTTATGAAGCTGAACAAAAAACACTGCCAGAGCTTTTAATTATGGTTACGGCAAACATATCAGTGTTTATACAGAGGGTATAGAGATTCTAGTGCTGACATTTTCAGATAGAGGACATGATTTGTTTCTTTTTATTTGTTGTTTTTTCTCCAATGAAGTGCTACATTTCCCCCCAACATCAATTCGATATGGTATTATTAGATCTGGCTGCTCACTTTGAGATATGACAGGGAAAAATAATCTCTTTGAAAGAGGTAGGCTCTGACAGCACACTGAGACATAATGAAAAGCCTGGCTGCTGTTTTAAAGGGAGAAGACAGTAAGAAGACCGGTTTGGAGAGGAAAGCCTGCTCACTGCAGATAGAATACAGGGATAAACCAGCAAGGATTCTCAATTCACTGCACTGTACCTAGTCCCGAGTTATCATGGATATCATTTTTTTTCACGGGTCTCCTTTCTTGTAGTTTAAAGGAAAACGCACCCTCTTGATTCTAGAAGGAATGTAATTTAGTAAAGCATACGGGGGAGATGATATATAGGAAATAAGAGAAATGTATATGTGCTGGAATTTGCCAGTGATTTATTTCATAGTGATTCCTGTGAAGTGTCAGTAATTATAATTATTGTGTCTGAGTAGATATTAAACTTTTTTTCTATTTTATTATGAGGTGGACATTTGGTCTTGGTGGATGCATTTTTTATTTTAGTAAGACATTCATGGAAATGGAAAACACATAGCATTCATCTTGTGTATTATAATTGCTGTGCTGCCCACATGCCTCATTATTCTTGGTAATAGAGTCATATCTTCACCAAGTTTATTAATTCATCATTATTTTCTCAACCCTTCTTTACAAACATCATTTCAAGTCTGTCAATTGCCAAATTATGCTGTATTGTTGTTGTGAGGAACTGCATTATATTAAGTTCTACCTAGTATTTTATGATTCAAATTTTTGACATATAATAACATGACTACTGTATTACATACCACAGGACAGGTTTCTATGTCAGCAGTTCTCTTAACTTGCTAATTTGTATATACAGTATAATGTAAAGCTAGGGTTCATTCTCATAGAGACAGAACACATTTAAGTGCTGCCCCCACCAGAGAGGGAAACAACTTTCCACTCTCCATTGACTTGTATTGTGTTAAGGTGGCTTCTTGTCAATTCCGTCTGCTAGCAAACAACAGAAAAATGCCTAAAAGCTGCTGTGTGTGGTCATGGGCAGCGCTAAGCGCCGGACGGAGCCACGGTGCCGCTGCAAAATAGCCTCGGGAAGGAACTTGTTTTGGTGGAACATGTGTATGTTCAAAAGTTGTTTTAGTCATGCAACAGAAAACTCAGATTGGACAGATAGTCTAGCTAGCTGTCTGGATTTACCCTGCAGAGATCTGAGGAGCAGTTAACCATAGTCCTCATAAATCGACCGGAGTTTAAAATGCCAACACAAAGAAAGCGCAAGGTGACGGACATTCGGCCGAAAAGAGGGACATCCCGGAAGTGGAAAGTCGTGGATATAGACAAATTTTAGGCTAACTAAATACGTATTTGTAAGTTAAGCTAAAGCATTTTGTACACAGTGTGAAACTAGTGGAATGTGTATAAATCAGAGAGCTATGCAGTATTATGTTTGTGTAAGATGAGATTTATTTTGTGACTATTTAGTTAACAGACCTTTTTAGGGTTACTGAAATAAGTCACATATTTCCATTAATTGTAGCTTCATAGTGTATTCTGTTCCTTGAGTTAACAAGGGAGCTATCTAACATGTTATACTCTGCCTATAATTCAGTAACCGTTATGTTGACGGAGGGATATGATGTTGAGATGATGAAGCACGTTTCTTTTGTTGAGTCTTGAGTTGTCCTACGCTTGAAGAGTGTCATTAAAGTGGACCAAGTTACACAGTCAAAGCAGTCTCCGTGCTCTTACTCTACCCACGGCCCGAAAGTACTGATATTTAATAACAACGAGTTAATAGTTAACACTAACAATAACTAGCGTTACATTTGCAAGTGCCTTAGCTTGCTAATACATAGCTAACATTAGCTTACTAACAGTTAACTTGTCCTCTCTGGTAGACATAGGTTGCTAAAATAATCCTTTGACATGCTTAAATCTGATGTTTTTAGCTAGCTACAGGCACTTTGTTAGCGTTTCAGCACTTAGTTGCATATTGTGGCGCTGATTGTTTTCCCCTGCGGTGGGCGTGGCTTTCAGAGTTTACACGATAAGCTCTGTCTCTATGTGCATTTCATCTCCCCTTAACAAAATAGATACCCATCAGACTTAAATATGGTGAGGCTTTACAGTATTCTCTCAGTTCTCATCACCTAATGCCAATAAATGTTGTGCCACCAGTATTTTTAGAGCAGGTGTCACATCTTTCAGAGGGTGGATTTGCCATTTTTTAAAGAAACTAATCATCTCTTATTGTTTAGTATGGCTAACCTTCCATTATCCACTGACACTGTCCTCAAAATGCTATTATGGGCTGATTAGGGAAATGCCAGCAGTGATCAGAATTTTTGGCCTTGATTAGAGAATATTCACCCCTTTTGTTTCTGTCAAGAATGATCAAGAGTAGACAAGGTTTGCTAAGTGAGTGAACGTGACTGGGAGCGTCATCATCATCTCTGTAACACGGCAGCTCTCATCTCTGAGAGAACATATTAACGCACTGTCATCGCCGGTGCCCTACTTAGACCAGATGGGCCTCATTCAGGTCTTCCACAAAAACACAGACGTGAAGGGATCTTAAATGTCATTCTCAATATCACCAAAGCCATAATTAAGAACGAGCTAACAAAAGGACATGTACTTTTGTGTCCTGGTTAGATGGATCTTGTTGTATCAGGAAGATCACAGTCCTTGGAGTCCTGCACCAAAAGGCTATGCAAAAAGTCAGATTTGTAGTTTTAGTGTATCATCATACTAAAAGGAGTCATTACATTATATAAAATGAGTGCAAGTCACAGCAAGTATGCGCTGCTACTGGGTTCAATCCTCGTTCGGGGCAGGGCCTTTACTGGCATTAGAACTGGAGTTGGTCCCCTGGCGCCAGACTATGGATGCCCACTGCTCCTATTTAGTTAGGATTGGTTAAATGCAGAGGATACAAATTAATTAATTTAATTTAATTCATTTATACTCTTTATTGATCCCCAATGGGGAAATTACATTTGTACATGTGCAAAATGTAATTGGATGGATATATTATATATTATAATGATCATTGTGTCTTTGAATGCAAGAACATGAATTATGCAAATAAAGTCCAAAACAATCTTCTTTCCTTGTCCAGACTTTACACATGGCAAACATGAAAGTGGTGTGCAGAACATAAACCTCTAATTGTTTATCTACACAGCATATAATCTGTATTTCACAATTTGTTTTGTGTTTAGGAGTCGTATGTTTCACATGGAGAAGTCTGAGCACAGCTACATCTGCACAACTTCAATAGCAGAGGGCTTTCAGCACACTTATGGAAACACTGTTACACAAATTAAGCCTGAGCTGGCTTTTTGAATCAACATGTGCATTGGAGTGAAATAGTAACAAAAAACTTGATTTTAGTGTGAAAAAATAGATGTTATATATATATATATATATGTCAATGTGTTGGTCAATTTACCATAACAGCATTTATCCATTTATAGTCAGTGTGGATGATTTGAAGTACATCCCAAGACAGTATAAATGTATGAACTGTCAGATATTTTGCCATGACATAAACAGACATCCTCATCTGGCCATTTTAATTAGGAATAGATTTTCTATTGATTTTCTCGAAAATGTACAATATCACAATTTATATAGATTTTGCAATACAAAATGATATATACGATGATAGAGTATTTTATCCATATAGCCTACTTACCAGACCCCTCACTTTTACTTATGTGCACAACTAGTCCCGAGACTGGAATCATCTGTTAGTTTACTATCAGAAAATAATTCACAATTTTGATAATCATTTTACTGGTCCTTCAAGATTATAGATTATTTAATGTGATAAATTAAATAAATTAATATATTAACTGATCAAATGATAAATATATATAGACAGATAAATAGTCTTTATGATCCCATAGGGATAATCATTTCCACACATCTTCTTTTCATGTTACATAGCACAACACATAAAAAAAATAAAAAAAACCATCACATTAGGACACCCACATAGACACATCAAATGTCAATCACTAATAGATTCATAAGTAACATAATCATTAGTTGCAGCCCATGTTATAGCACTGAACACAGACCCACATTACAGCCAGTACTTTTCTTTTTCATTCCAGATATTTATGTATTTGGACATTGTTTGCACACAAATAACTCTCCACTGGGCCTCCATGTTGGCACTGACTAAGGTTATCAGTCAATTTGTGCCTCTATAAATGCAAACTGATACTGATATGCATGAAGGAACTGGAGGCTTGTAGGGAAATGGCACGGGGAACTAACCTTTGAAGATACCAGAGGTGAATAAAATAGGGCAGAAAGCAGGTGTTTATTAGATATTCCCGTTCAAGGCTTTGTACTCTCACTTAGCCCACAATTATTGCAAACTGTAATAACAGAGTGCATTGTGGTAAATCAAAGGCTGCACTCCCTGTGGCTTTCCTCCCCTTGTGTTTGTTTGTTGTTTTCCATACAGGAAATGCAAGGCTTCTAATTAAGTCTTGGAGGGGGAGAATGAGGCGTCTTAGTCCGCCAACTGAGCGGCTATCGCAAACTCAACTTCAATGTTTAATTTATGTGTGCTCTATTATTTATGGATGCCGTGATCTGTGTGTATATGGGGCTTCATGCAAACGTTGAGTCTGTGCAGTGTTTGTGAGTTTTGGACAAAGAAAGAAATAAGAACTATAAAATGTGAATATGAGTATTAAGTGCATAGCCAGCTGAAATATAGCTATAATATAATATAGGGTCAGTGTAACTTTGGTCTGGTTGACAGTTAGTTTATGTGTTCCCCTGTCTCCTTTTCCATTCTCCCTTACTGAATTACACAATCATTGCACTTGACATATTTCACACATATACATTCATAGTATACAAACACATGCATACACTTAAAGGGATACTTCACCAATTTACCATTAAGCTTTGTATCAGCAGAAACACGGTAGTATTTTTGAATGGCCGTGCTTCCCTCCCTCATGTCCCCCTGAGACGAGAGATCTCTGTATTGTGGGTCTGGAAAAAAAGATTTTTTGCCCAGAGGCAATAGACTACAGCCAGTAGTAGGAGCTACTTCCGCATGTTTTCAACCCGCCCATAGGGGGTTGGACTGTTGTCTTTCTCCGAAGATTTCTGAAGCAAAACGAGAGTCAGCCATTTTGAATCTTCGCTACTGGCTTCTCAGCAGAAAACTTAAAGATAGATAGATAGATAGATAGATAGATAGATAGATAGATAGATAGATAGATAGATAGATAGATAGATTTATTCATCCCGAATGAAATTTTAGAACAAGAATTATGTGCATTCAAACTACTGTACCACCGGGATACATTGGTACAGATCGGAGAATATGCAGGACACTTTATTACAGACGGAACACTCGACACACTACGCGAGCTTCGCCCGTCTGCTATAGAGACCAGCGGTGTTGCTCGAAGCCTCTGGCCGGTAAAGGGACATCATCAGCGGGGAACGTTGAACGAGTGTGCTGGTGGAAAGCTAACGCTAGCCGGCCACCTGTTCCATCAATCCTGCTTGCAGTGTCCGCTCATTAGACAACAAAGTGGACTACATCCAACTTCAACGAAACTCCCAACGCGAGTTCAGAGTTTCTACTACATAAGTGACCCAATTTAAAGATATATTCATCTTTCCAACGGTGAAATATCCCTTTAAGCTACAGTGAAAGGATATTTTGTTTATATTCTTGGGTATCCTAAATTTAAACATTACCTCTACATTCCTAACCTAATTCAAGACAGTAACCATGTGGTTACTGTCTTGAATTAGGTTAGGAATGTAGAGAATTCTAAATGAGGAAAGCCAACCCCAATCAGCTTTGTGTATTTTAAAATGTCACTAAAGGTGGCATGTACACATATACACTCTGTTTTTCTCCCTTTCTCCCTACATAAATCCTCTAGCATCATGAGCAGGTGTGACTGGGAAAGATAGCTTGTATTTGAGGAAAGTGGAAAGAAGTGGAAATGCAGGGAAAATAAATATTTCATGGTACATTTTTTCACAACACAGTTAAAAAGGAGTGGGGATAGAGATCAATAGCATTAAGGGATCTGGCTATGTACAGATACAGTTACTGAGAGGGCAATTCAACTTCAAATAGCAAGGGTACTGGCTACATACTTGGGGTTAGTTTAAAAAAATAAAATCTGTATGGAGTACTGGCTTTCGGTGATAGGAGAATCTGGAGTGCTTTGTTTTTCATAACACACTGTAAACAAATTCTGCTAGTAAAACAATTGTTTGCATAAAAGCAGTCACATTTAAAAGTTACTGACTACATATTATGGTGGCCACATATTATTATGCTCAAGAAGAGAAAGAAATGCTGTTTGGGGCCAAGCCTTTTTAAAGCTTACAGGCCCAAATGTAACATGACATAGTCATAACATTGTGATATTAGTTAGTCCATTCATCCCAACACTGCCAATTAGCTGTCATCATTCAGTTAAATAGTTTGTGTGGCAAAATGGGCTGAATGAAACAAAGAAGATCATAAGCGTATCACAACATTCAGTCTGTGTTACGCAATTGTTGACCCCAGAACACCTATAGTCAAACACAATCATCAGAGCAGAGCATGTGTTAAGATGGAAAAGTGAAGCAATGATGCAGATTGAAGTTGCCATGCATGGTCAGCATATATAATGCTGACAATTTACATTTACATCAGCACCTCGGAAAACATGGGCATGTTATTTTTTAATAGGATAGTTTTATAAGAATATACATGTTAGGGTTTTTTTTTTACCAGCAAAATATATTCCCATTGTAACTCTTGTATAAAGAAGCCCTGCACTGGTGAATACAGTACACTGTGGCTGGCTGGAAATGCTGATGACCAATGGAGCAAAGGAAATGAAACAAACAAGACTATGTCATGCAGGAAATTAGACTGAGAGGAGCAATACTGCACCTAACAAGCTTACAGCACTTTGAATAAGGTGATTGAGAGGGAGGCTGTTTCCTGGGCAGGAGCACTGGACCATCAACCTTCAGTCTCACATATCCTATGGCCCCTGTCCAAGAATCACACACACACACACACACACACACACACACACACACACACACACACACACACACACACACACACACACACACACACACACACACACACACACACACACACACAACAAGGTGAGAGAAGGCACTTAAGGGCCTCTGCTTCACTGGAACTGCTCAGTATCCCACAGAAAAAAAAAACTGTAGTTGTACTGGATACCAAACATCCTAGATGAGAATGTATGTGACTGGGTTTTTAAATGGGAGCATTACTGAAAAGAGCCTTTAATAATAGCAGGTAGTTTCTACCTTTCACCATATTGCCACCATCACATCATCACAATTTGTGTCCTTGGATGCTTTTCACAAGATGATCAGCTGCACCAACCACACCTAACTTATATAAGCCATATATTACTGTGAAGCTTTGAGATAAATATAATTTCGGCCATGCCTTCTAGTTGCCTCAGCCTGTCACACTCAGCCCTGCTAGTTGTTTGTTCCTCCCACCTCTGCTTCATTCAAGCTGTCTTTCTTCTTAATAGTTTTACATTTGCAGGCTCAAAATTTGTATCAATCAGTAAAATAAAAGTAAGGCTATTTCGTAAGAAAGGAAGAAAAAGGAAAGGTAAAGCAGCAAACTCTCACATTTAAGGAGCTGGAACAATTCATGTTTGGCATTTTGCTTCAATAATTACATACACAATTATTAAAATTGTAGCCAATAAATATTCTTTAGATTGTCTAAATGATTAATCCAATACTCATTTCAGCTCCAATCCTTTAAAACATTTCCTTTGGGTGATGTAACAGATACCACAGTTTTTCCACAGTCAATGGGCTGCAGTAGTAGATAGAACGCTTTAGAGCATACATTTATATTACAGTTTCACGAACCAACCAGTCAACCAGTAACCTAAGGGTAGCTGGCTTGATCCTTATCAGTGACAGAAGCATAGGTGGCGCTAGGCTATTTTTAGGGGTGCTGAAGCACCCCTAAAAATCATCTCAGCACCCCTGAAAAATAAAGTCCTTATCATTGTGATTTTGTGAAATCGTTTAGTGCTCAAACAATATTACTTCTGCAAACCTGATTTTAGCGATGAAATAGGATAAATGACGACAGGCTCAGCTCAGTTGTAGCCTAAAGTCAACAGCCTATCTGCGATTCCCTCAACGAGGGCGCCTCAGCCTACTCTTCAGTCTGCGCAGATAACTTTGGGGAATTCGGTCGTCAGAGTATGGCTACTTTAAGCCACTGAAAAGGTATGGCTAATGGAGTGAAAATTAAATCTAATCGAATGAACACGTTAAGTAGGCTACAAGTGTAGTATTTGTGGAACCAATCTGTGATTCCATGATCACAACGATGGCAATTATATCTGAATTAGCCTAGCTTATTCACCACGGAGTCCAATTTTGTTGTGCAACGTTAGACAAAATTGCTAACTGTAGGCAAATGTAGCTTAGGATTAGCCTATAACGAGTTTTTAAAGTGTGCTATTAATAGCCTGCCGTAACGGCTTGAGCACCGCTACCTCCCTACCGGACACTTTCTTATTTTTAACTGTCAATGCAAATGAAAAATAAATAATTCGACCTGACGGATCATCAGACTCTTTCATATCAGAACTGAAACACTGGAAGAACAAACCCTGACTCACAGTCTGTTTCCCCATAGATGGATATACGTTTCTTTTTTTTAAAGAAAACAGCCAGGTTCAGGTGAGAAAGTATAAGATAAGCCTTTAACACTATCCCACTGCACTGAACAGCAACCCCATATTCACATATGTTAAATAGGTGAATGTATAACCTTTGGTAGCCTACACGATGCATTTTCTGTTGATTAGTTGATTACATTTGCCTTCTGGTTGTCAGCACAAAGGAGTGAGGAGAATAGAGAGGGAGAAGGGCAGAGAGAGCAAGATGAACAAGGTGAGAAAATGGCTAGGTAGCCTATAAGACACATATATATGTATATATATATACATATATATGTATATATATATATATATATATATATATATATGTAATAGGACTACTGTGTTTTTTGTTTTCTCTTTTATTTGATTATTTCCTAGTTGATTACAAAATGTTTTGCATGTGATTGTCAGTGATATGACGGAGGGAAAAACATTTAAAACACTTAAAATATTCCATTCACATTATATTTACATATGCATTTCATGGAAGACTAGGCTCTTAAGAAAAAGAGATGTTGGATTTTCCCCATCTGGTTCAGAGGCATTATTAGATTAGATTATTCATCATTTAGCTGTATAACCATATCAGTTTCTATCGATGATGTAAATGAAAAAGTTGAAAAACATGAATAATCCTGTCTAAAAATATGTTAAGGCTTATTTTACCAGTTCAAGGTACTGTATGTGCAGTGGCGTAGCTAAAACTGCTGGGCCCTGTAGAAAGGCATTTTCTATGGGCCCCTCCCTGCATCCACAGCTATTAATTCTAGCATATTTTTGGGCCCTCCTCACATGAGGGCCCTGGGTACTCAGTCCCCATTTTCCCCCCAGTCCGACGCCCCTGGGTATGTGTGCTGCAATAATCATGCTTTGTAGTTGCCATATTTTTTTCACAGCAGATGCCTTGAATCTGTTGATAGTTTGTCATAATTGCACATCTCAATATGTCTATTTATTTCCCCAAAACTCACAAGAAGTCATGATTTAAGGGTTTAAAAAAAAAGAAATCTTACGGGGGCCTGCCCCCGGACTCCCCTAGCTTAACTGCCATCAACTTTTCATTAGGGGCTGAGCCCCCCCAAAGGTCAGATCCTAGAATCGCCCCTGGACAGAAGGGTGCAGTTTGCAACTGGAGGACATTGCATCTATGATGCCATCATCCACCACTAAGTGCCCTTGAGCAAGTGACTGAACCCCCCCCCCCCACAACTGCTCCAGGAGCATAGCACTCTGGCTGACCCTGTGCTCTGATCCCTCTGATGAAATGCATATCCATGTGTATGTATAACCTGGGAAGGTTATGCAAAGAGATTGATCTTTGAACTACAATAAAGACAGAATTGATGAATACATTGTGGTGAAATGAGCCTACACACACTTCGATCTCTGCAGGTTCTGAGGGTTCTCAACTGCTTACAAATACTGCACCGTACCTACATAACCTGGGTAAATAAGACAATATTTAAAACAAGGGAAATAACCTCTTTCTTTTGCCACCCTGTTTTACATCACAAGTCCTCTTCCTTTTTCGATGGACTTTGTCCTCAGCCATTTACAGGAAAATATATGATGCAGGTACCTCATAAGACTACATTTTATGTGTTCAATTGGGAGTCGGAATGGTCTAGAGTGATGGGGCTCAGTGAGGGAGTGGACTTCATTTTAACGCCTGACTGAAGGTGAAACTGACCTCTCGTGTGGGCCGGAAAGGACAGTTAAACTCCAAGCAGTGTAGCATAAGCATACACAGCAAGTTCAGTGGCTCTAAGGGGTCATTACCCCAAGGAGATGGACTAGGAACACTGCCAGGGCGAGCCCATTATCAGTTTGTTGGTACAGGTGATTATGGTTTACTCTACCATAAAAATCATATAGTGCACTCATCCTAAACTATATTTAGTTTGCCTGCTGAATTTACAGATATTATGTTTATGAGTCACTTTCCATTTATATGCAAAGAGGCTGTCCACTCAAATCACAAAAAAAAAACATATATTATCTCTTACTCTGAAAGGCATACACCAATTTTTATGTTTGTTTTTATAATAGATGGATAGATGGATAGATAGACAGGCGGGCGGATGGACAGACAGGCAGTGAAGGGTAATGAAATCGATATAAAAAATAGTCAGTCAGCCAGTACCCTTAATGAAAAAGAAAAATTTATCAAAATAAGCCTCTTTGGGAATAAACAGGAACAAATGTAGCATTTAAAAACTAGGCAGTAAATAAGAGAAGGCAAAGCATGCTGGGATGCAGAGGGGTGTGAAGAAATTGGCCATTTGTCAGCTTGGATAAGGTCACTATGTAACTTGCAAACAGCACAGTAATTGACTGCAGTTGGGATGTTATAGCTAATGGTGGCACAAATGAAAAGCCATGGAACTTAGAAGGATGTTCCATGCTTATTCTCTTATTTCCAAACAAATGAACATCATCACCAGTGCGTCATCATAATTAAGACACTGCAAATGGCAGGAGAGGTGTCAAAGGACAAATAAACTCCCCTGCTTTGAGTCCATGTACATGATGTTAAATGTTGGAGAGAAGGCGATTAAGAGTTAATCACAGTGCATGGAAAATGAACACGAGAGGGTAATACAATATTCGTATTTATGGGATGATAGTCACTGTTTCTGGTCTGAGCCACAGCTAAAAGGTGAAATTTGTGGCATTTTACTGGCATGTGGCGTATATAGGCATAGCTGTGGGTAGCCTTCTTAATTAAGTTTGCAATGCTTGGATGAATGCATTTAAGATACACCCTAATTGCTTTTATACATACTTATTTTATATTGAGGAATACATTGTGAGTGCTTGACTGTAGTAAAACAAGTGCATTGTAATCAAATAGTAATGGCCGACACATTACGATTAAAGACATTTCAGAAAGTGACCGTAGAGCTTATTTATATTCATCCATACTGTGTTTGTATGCCGTACTATATGAGCTGTTGTCACCATTGCTTTCACAAACATATAGGGGTACGATAATGAGATGTGTCAGAAAACAGGAGGGTTGTTTGATGGGACAGCAAACATCCCTACAGCTGCACAATGAAGATTACTAATTATTCCCACATACTGTAAAGGAATAATTACCTGATGTGCATGACCCTCCTGGCAAGCAACACATTAAAGCCACTCACAGCTTAGAACTATCTTAGAGTGTAGGAAGACAACGATTGCTGAGTTTCTGTCTACAGAATTTGTACTGTATTGCCAACTATTGTTGGACATTGTAAGTACTGTCTCTGAGCCATAGTGTGTCATATCCAAATTATCTTTTTTGGGCGTTTGGTGTTTTAAGCCCCCAATGTCGCCTTCCAGGCAGCACTGCCTGAAAGGCACTAAGATTAGGCAATGGTTATGGTTAAGGTTAGGTGCCTGAAGTCGACGGTCGCAGCGCTGGCTTGAAGTCAAGGTTGGGGGCTTTAAACTCCATCAAGCTTTTTTTTGACAGTATGCCATTTTATTACTATTTTTAAAGGGGTGATAGAATGCAAAACCGATTTTACCTTGTCATAGTTGAATAACGACAGTTCGGTGGGTAAATAGGACATAGATAGAAGCTCAAATTGATACCCCTTTACTATGAAAATCTCATATTTTGAAACTGCTGCTGAAAACGGGTGAATCTCAACAAAGCTGGAAGTTGACGTCAACATCCCAACCCCTGGTCTTTGTCATGCCCCAACATTTGCATAGGCTACACCACTGACCTGAGGTCAGCTTAGTCTTCTGAATCTAGCTAGGTCATGCAGATCTCCAGAGGTCCGCTATTTAATTACTAAATTCACTTCTGAGAATTTTTTTGCGAGAAATCAACTATGTAGAGGTCAAATATGGGCTGTTTTACGAAAATTGATGGCTAATTGTAAATTTTGTCCGACTGTGTGTCGGGAGTTCAGCTGCCGGTGCTGCCTGTGTTGCTGCCTCGCCGCCCAGCCCACCTTCCTTCACAGACCCCGGCCTGCTGGGAGGTAGATGGAGCTCCGTCACGGCTGGCAGCCCACGGTACTCCATACATGCGCAAAGTCACCGTTTTTTGGATTAATGGACTACCAAACGTCGCTGCCCTGACAGAGCTCCGGGGCCTGCAGCTCCCCTCTTCCTGCTAAAAGGCCGGTGTGTGTGAGTGAGAGCGCGGTCAGCAAGCTTGTTACGCCAGCAATCTCTTACCACAGGTTCCAGTTAATCTTATAATTAATATGTGTGTTGAGTTATTTAAACAAACGATCGGGGAAATAAACGCCTCTTGTCCGCAAGTCTCATTAATAAAGCCTGGGGCTGGATGGAGCTCTATCAATGAGAGCTAGCTAGACTCCTCTTAGACCTCTGAAACGAAACCCCTAATGTTCACAAAAATGCATTAAATTCAAATCGGACACCATTGTTAGCTTTATAAGACCTTGGGGTAGATGTTATATAAGTGGCGTGATGAAATTCAAACTGTAAATATACTAGTTATGCCGAAATTGAAACTAACTAGCCGTGATCTGTACACATAGCTAGGACTGAAGGGACAGTAGCAGCTAGCTAGCTAGCTAACGAAACTCCTAATGTTCACAACAATGCATTAAATTGAAATCGGACACCATTGTTAGCTTTATAAGACCTTGGGGTAGCTGTTATATAAGTGGCGTGACGAAATTCAAACTGTAAATATACGAAAGTTATGCCGAAAGTGTAGCAACGATCTTTTCCCATAGGATTAAATGGGACACATAGCCTAGCTAGCAGCTCCTCCTAAGGAGACCCCTCATGTTCACAAAAATGCATTAAATCGAAATTGGAAACCATTGTTAGCTTTATAAGACCTTGAGGTAGCTGTTTTATAAGTGACGTGACGAAATTCAAACTGTAAATATACGAGCCCCGGTCGTCCAGTAACCGGGAAACGGTGACTTTCACTGGGTATGGAGTTTGCCGCTTTTTCGTCAGACTGTGGAGCTCCTGACGTCCGACACGTTTTACCAAATTTGCAATTAGCCATCAATTTTCGTAAAACGGCCCATATTTGAGCTTTATATAGTTGATTTATCGCATGAAAAAGTCTCAGAAGTGAATTTAATAACGAAATAGTAGACAAACAATGTATAACTTTGCAGTGTCTGAAATATGAGACCTGCTGTCTAGTCTACAATGGATGTGTATGTGGTTTGCTCAAACCAATCAGCGCGCAGCTCATCTAAATATTCATGAGCATACCATATTTGGAAGAAAAGCTCTTGTTCCAAATAGAGCCAAATTCACAGGGTAGATAAGGACCCATAAAATAGCATTTGAGCAATATTCAGCCAAACCAATCTTACATAGCCTACCCTATTAGGAGACCTTAAGGAACAGTGTGAAATACCCCATAGAATCATTGTATCACCCCTTTAAATACAACGTATAAATGTGATGGGAAAAATACTTGGTTTTACAGTACATGTGATCCAGCGAAAGTTAAATGAATTTGAAAGTCCATGGAGCAGTTTGAAGTAGCCATCAATTTACTTTGATTAAAACTTCAAATTATTATTATTATTTAACTTCAAAAGTACAGCAACACTCAACGAATCTGTCACTGCCAATTAACTGATCAGAATCAACAAACTATTAAAACCATACCTTCTAATACTTGTGGTATTTCTCCTAATGCATTCATCCAAGCATTGCTGACTTAATTAAGACAGTTAACCACGGTCATGCCTATATGCCATGTGTCAGTAAGATGCAACCTAACTTTTTAGCTGTGGTGTAGTCCAGAAACACTACCTGACAGCCCATAACTAATTACAGTGCATTGCCTTCTTATATTAGCTTAAAGTCCATACACTGTGATTAACTCTTAACGGCTTCACCAATGTTGAGCCTACAACATCTACTTTACAAATTGCTTTGTAGTACTTTTTGTCCTTTTCTTGTTTAGTCATGGAGGCACTATAGTGATTGGAATCATGGGGGTTTTAAGAGTGTAATATCTACACATACATCTTTTCACTAGCAGAAACACATTTTTTTATATCCAGCATATAAAAACAGTCTATCACAAACTTTTAAGATTCATTTTGGACCTGGTTGGCTTATCAGGCATAAATAACTCAAATAAAAAGATGTTCTGACCCACAAGAAAAACTGATGACACCAGTGATTTTTTTTTTTTACAGATATGGGTTCAGGAGGTAATGGAAGACCATATAGGTAAATCCTCTCTCTGACTTTCCTATATGTCCATATACTCCACACCATTCACCGCACCCGCCAAACATATTCAAGTGGACGCAGATTAATCCAGAATAAAGCAAAGCTCTTAAGGGAATACATAATGAGCACAGACTCCCAATTTACCTACCAAGTGTACATGCCCCAGGAATGTATTAAGAGGACAGGTGACTTCTGTATTGTCTTTGCAGTTCTGGTTGTTTAGGTGTCCATACTACTCCATCATGAAAAAGTAAAACCCAAAGAGATGAATTGTTCCTGCCTGTTTTTGTCAGTCCTGCTGTTGGGATTGTGTTGTCAGTAGGGGGGGGACGGAAACGCGGTGCCAATAGGGCACCGGTTCCGACGTAAACGGTAGTAACGTTCTTTTTTTTTTTCAGAAGCATTGCTGCACGGGACGCTGCGTTACCGTTAGCTAGTAGCTGGATTAAACACAATGGTTAAAATGCTGATGGCTTACGTTAAGAGATGTAAAGTGTGACTGTATTTCCCTGTAGAGGATTCCAACACCGGGACGTAACAGTCCACAGCTTTAATGTCGCCAACTGTCGTTTTGTGCTCCTTTTTTATATTATATTCATTATAAATATATATATTTTGGTCCAGGCACCGGTTCAGGCACCGGCACCGTTTTAAAAGTATCGTTTTAGCACCGGTATCGGAAAAAACCCAAACAATACCCAACCCTAGTTGTCAGTCTTGTCAAGACTGCAGCTGTCAAACCAAGCTTCTATTAAATACTGTTACTTAAACCATTCCTGGCTGCACCCTTGTCGCCCTCAAGGTCTTAATAACTAGCTTTAGTCACTACTGAGAAGGATGGATGGCGGGGGTGCCAGGCAGACGACTCTCTATGGCACCCTTATCTTTCAAGTTGTCTTTCCCAGTCTTGTTTTAATTAGATTAAAAGTTCTGTGCACCTCTGGGGAGGAACTGCAAGCCTGGGCCCGTGCCTAAGCCATTGTGTGCAGAGTTGGGTTTTTCTATGCTCAAAGGCTGCCAAGAATTCCCTGTTTCCCTGCTGGTGTGCTTAGGTTGCTCAAACTGTGCTTGGGTCAAACACCATGCAAATGTGTTGGCATTGCATTGGCAATGTTTTAAGGTGACTCACTGGCTAAAATGTGTTTATAAAGCAGCAGGCTTACCCTTGTTTGACTTTAACTTTAGCAAGAGTGTCATTTTCCCCACATTGTTTAACTATCATTAACTTGTTAGCTTTTGCACCTGTCCGACTTTTTCCTTTTCTTACCCACCTACTTCATTGCAAGTGATAAATGATCTGATTAAGCATGAAGATTACATGTAATTTGCAAGCTTGAATAAGTTCAAAGTCCAAGAAAGCACCCATCACACATCACTGCATCACTGTGAGCAAATAAGTGCCTGTCATGAAACATCTTGTCCAGATCAGTGTTTTTTGTTCTGGCTGCTTATCAGCTCACAGATGTACGCTATGCATCTTGAGGGTTTTAAAGCTGTAAGAAACTTTACATACTATGAAATCACTATGTCTCATAATCTGTAAATCTGCATGCATTTTGATGGTCAGAACATTAACATTTGCTAAGCAGTTAGACAGTTGTTTCATGTAGTCAAGTACGTCTTGTTTCTTAAAGAGGAAGAGATGTTTAAGCTCCATAATCAAAATTATTCAAACTGAAAATCTGCTTTGAATGGAAAATCATTGTTACACAGACTCATGCTGCTTTACTCAGTGGTTCTCTATCATAATAAATCTAAATTGGTTAGATTTAATTTGCTTAGGACAGTTACATACATTCTGTGCTACTAAAACTAACTACACTACCAGCTCTACACTTTGTATCTAATGGAGAGAAATACTTAGCAATTAGTTTGTTTTCGGTGTGGGAGGAAACCAGAACATCTGATTGAATTCCTGTCAATCATGTGGGAATCGCAATTTTTATGTGAATACATGTTTCCATCCACCCCTACTAGCATATGCAGAATAACTAATTTCACCAGGCACTACACTGGCTCAAACCCAGGACCTTCTTATTGTTTGACAACTGTGCTAACTAACCATAGAGACACAATTCTACATGATGTCTTTGCACCTGGAAATACTTGTCTGGTGTGTTGGAGGGATGCCATATTTGTGATGGTCCAAATTACTATTTCTTGGTCGGATACTGCATAGTATTCTCATATGAATTCATGTGAGAGTGATTCATTATAATGCAGATCAATCCAGCTTTCATTCAAAGAACAATACACCCCTGAGCAGCTTTTTGGGTCTAGAACCCTAAAGGAATTCATTCTGTGTTAGCTGGAAAAGTTCACTGACATGAACCCAGCATAGCTCTTTTAACTTCGGTCTACGCTTCACATTTAAGGAGGCTTACTAAGCAAATTTACCAGTAATTTAGGTTTATGAGATAAGCCCCTGGAGGTCTTGTGGGCTTACCTCAGTTAAACACTGGCCATGCGTCAACCTTCTTTTCATATCACACTTCACTAATCAAATCTGCTTCCTGCAACATTGTACTACAAGGTACGCTCACATCAGATGGTGTAACTTTTTTAACGAGTTACAATATTTTAAATAGTAATTGCAGTATTTTTATAATAACAGAACTGCTTTTTTTATACTTATAAAGCTCGTTAAGAAAAGCAATGATGCAACAAAGACTCTGAGATGCATTCATTTCACATGTGAGCACTCCATGAAACATTCTAGCTGGTGAAGCGTGTTTTTATGGGCCTTGGACATAATAAAGATAATGTTGATGATATGGCAATGTGATTTTGCTGGAATTGCATTTAATTGAATGCAAGAGGGGGTTACAAGCAATTGCACTGGATGAAAGTAATAACTAAACAAATAGAAATGGTATTTTAAGATAAGCAGAGAAGTATCCAAGGAATTCTCACAGGCCAGCAGGGCTGAATGGAGATTGAGGGGCTCCAACATGCTTTAACATCCAACCTGATGATTAATGTCTTGATAATTCGGCCTACCTGCTCTCACTCAGATATTTTGCTGACAGCAGAAAGACGTGTGTGCCAGTTAAAGTAGTTTGAACGAAGCCGGTGCCAAAGCAATATTTTATTTTATTTATCTTACTTCTCCTGCTATTCATTGCTGCTATTCATTACCCCTGTGACAGCCCAAGCCATGGCGTACATTGATGTGTGGGGAAACGGGTTGTAAAGTGCAGGGGAATGTTCCAAGCCAGACATTTCCATTTATTGCAAAGAGAAATCCTATTACATTGGAGGTAAGGAAAGGGGAGGGATAAAACACCAACACGTTTCAAGTCCTGCTCCATTGATTCAGGAATAATTATTTGTTCCTAAACAGATTCTCATTGTCTAAGTAAGCCACTAGCCTCACATGTAACATTTAAGGTGCATGACATGATTCAGCAAAGTCTAAAGTGATCCACATCAAAGTGGAAGAATTGGGTTTCATTGGTAACAGACATTTCATGGAAGTGAGTAGGCAGTTTCTGAACAGAAGCAGCAGAACTTTCCTTATCTTCACACACATCTTCAGTATAGTGACCATGGTTATTATGTATTATCCTAATTTTTTGTTTGTATTTTCTGTTAGAGGGACAGATTCTCACTGAACCTGAAAACGTAAGCAGTAATGAGCAATTCAAGTCTGCATTTCAACGTCTATACATGCTGTTGATGAAATGAGAACTTTTTTTAAAAGCAGATACCAAACAGCTTGAGATAAATTAACCTGCTAAGTTGTTTTGAAGGAAACATCAATTTATCCCGGCTGCTGCTGTTTCTTATGCAATGCAGTTGATTAAATTCTGACCCTCATCACTCTGTTATTAAACATTGATTTATTGGAAAATAATCAATGTTCGCCAGTTGCTTGACAATCTCTCTCTGGCAGCTGCACAGGGAACCATTACAAACTTGTATAGTCGATAATTACTCCATCTCCTTTGCATAAATGTAAAGTGCACTCATTCCCTCTTGTATGACTGACCTGTTAGTAAAACCTGACCTCTGGTCAGAGATTAAACAATACTCACAAATGTGGCTTTTTGCTCCTTGTGACAAAGAGGACAAGATAATGAATTCTGGGGGAAAGGCTTTTTGGCACTGTCAAGTGAAAACCCTTTCCCCTGAAAATGAAGGCTTTTGGCACCACATCTCAGTGTCTCTAACTATATTCACGCGGGAGAAAAAAGAAAATGGAATATGAGGAAAGATGCCAGACTTGACCTCGTGCTGTGTCATTGCGACCGCTTGTTGTTTATCTTTGTGTATTCGGCAGGATTGAGTGCATTGTTTACAAGATTATCAGGCATCCACATGGACCAGCTATGAATGCAAACTGTAATAATGTTTCTGTCCAGCCAAAATGGAAGCGTAAAACCCTAACAGATTACCAGTGACTGTGGCTGACTAGGGTTGTTGGCCATGCCACAGTGAGACGCCAAGTAACACCAAGCTAGCAACAAAGCAAATTAAGCTCTCCCACCATTACATAAGGCATTTTTAACTCAGTATTCATATCGAAATTGCAACAATTAGTAAGCTTTAAGAAAAACATTCATTTCCAGTCAATTGCACCGATATCACAGTGAGCATTCGTCATTTTGTTTTATGCAACATTCGCTGACAAAAGATAAAATAGTTTGCAAAAAGCTTTATGTAGATTTCTTTTTTGTTGTTGTTGTACAAGTAGATAGTGTGGAACAAAAATGTTACAATGCTATACTATAGACAGTGGCAAGAAAAAAAGGAAGAGGCTGAAAAATGACACATACATAAAGGATACAGTGCGAGAGAGACAGGGAATATGACTAGTCAACAGTACTGTTTATGTGTATGTGTATTTCATGTGTATCTGTATTGTTTATTTATATCTGCAGTTCAAACATGCAAGTGAGCATGGGTGAGAGACATATATAGAAATGGACAGATAAAGACAGTAGATAATGCCTTGCTTTGAACAAAGACAGGCCCTTTGCAGACGGCTTGTTAAAGCTGCAGAGGATGAGTCACAGAGCAGTCCCCTAACAGGAGACCTTGTTGTTCGGAGTCCAGTCTGGTTTCATCTTGTCAGGCTTGCTCAGGGCAAGTTTTAAAAAAAAATGCTGCAGAGGAAGTCTTCTTCATGTTCTCATCTTGACATTTTCCTCTCCATTAAATCAACTTGAGGCTACACAATAATTTCCTGTCCCAAGATAAAGTAAAGTCATCAGTGTTAAGTAAACTATCACCCAAATGACAAATGATCCTGCTTCTGTTTAAGATGTATTTTATTCATTCATAGTCATTTGCATTATTTTAGAAAATATACCGACAATACATCAATGCTTGTTGTTTTTTTACACACAGATATACATACAGTTGCACTGCAGCTAGTCTATATCCATGACGTTCTACTTCCGTGATTGGTCCGTTGCCACCGAAATTCCGCCGGATGTCACTCTTTATAGCCGGATGTCCGTTACCTTCCGCTTTGTTTGTGTTGGAATTTTAAACTCTGGTCGATTAATGAGGACTATGGTTAACTGCTCCTCAGATCTCTGCAGGTTAAATCCAGACAGCTAGCTAGACAGCTAGCTAGAGTTTTCTGTTGCACGACTAAAACAACCTTTGAACGTACACATGTTCCACCAAAACAAGTTCCTTCTCGAGGCTATTTTGCAGCGGCACCGGGACTTCGTGCAAGATGATTGTGATTGGTTTGAAGACATGCCAATAAACCAGAGCCCAGAGTTTTTCTCCCATTCTATGTGAACTAGCCAGACCCTCCTCCACAGCGCTGTGAAAGAAGGTCTGGCAATGCGAGATTTTACTGCAGCTGACAAGGAGGATTCCGAGTGAAAATGTCTTTAATGGCCATATGCGTAAAAGGTCGACAATAATTTCATTTCCATTTTCCATGAAAGCAGTGCAAGGATCAGATGACAACAACAACAACTTCATCATCTGTTTAGCCCAGAGCCTTGTTACTGAAGCATGAGCAGAGTAAGGCAGACAGAGAGGCAGTGCTTCATTAACCCAGAATTACTACAGTATTAACTGTAGTGTTGAAATACTCGTACCGAAGCATATTGCTTTTTGTCCAGCATTTTACAATTTCAATATCCTGACATTTTCTGCAAAACATTCATTTATCTCATTAAAGTCATTAAAAAAAATCCCAATAGACTACTGACATTCTGAAGATAATATGTTAAAGATGAATTGCTCAGTTTGAAATTTACTTCGGTAGCATTTTTCCAAGTAAGTTCAATTTCACTTATAGTTAGTAGGTTAACTGATTAATGTCCTCTTTTTTTTAACACAGTGAGGTACATTATCGACATAGATAGTGTTTAACATGTATCATGATATGACAAAGTTAAGATAATATTAGTTAAGAGACTCCACAGAGACCATAATCACTCTTAGTTGTTATTAAGCTTAACCTCTGTTCGGTAGAGGCGCACTGTTTCAGCCAAAGGGGAAAGCTGATGTGTAACCAATCTTTATTTCCTTTATTTCTCTACAGCACACATTGGAATTTGCTGCTTCGCAAACTTCAGCATAATGTTTGTTCTTTCTTTTTTTATAATGATTTTAGGAAAGGGGGGAAACTGGGCAAATGGAGAGGCTTGCATATTGACATATTTAAAACATTCATAAATCCTTTAAATATATGTACCACTGTTAACACTATTTATGTCACTTTTATGCTCCTTCTTTGTATATGTATTACAAACAAATGTTCTCCAAAACTACTTGACACTCTTCCTATCATTTAAGCTTTACATAATACTCTAAATCCCTTTTGTTGAATCAAACAAATATATAAGAATTTAGTTTGATTGTGCAGTGTAATTTAAAATCCACATGCAAAAATGCTCTAAGTTTGTATCTGCAACAGATTGACTTTGCACGCTATGTTTGTATGCACCTATAGATGCACTGTGATGCAATTTAATCCGTGCTTAAAATCATGCCGCAAGTATCAAATGATGCACAGTTAATATGGTGAACAACCCAATCAGTAATGTATGTATATCAATTAGATTATGCCGATGAGTTATGATATATTTGGGAATGTAACCAAAAATACATCTAGTGCGTATGCATTTTAAGTATGCCACATATGTTTTATGCCATATTTAAAATGCACTATAGTATATGAACTAAATGTATGTATAGCAAGGAATGCCCACATGTTTGGATGGCTTTCCATCAGATGTGGATCAATTGTGAGGCCCCGCCAAGGCTTCTCAGTACCCCTGTGTGATAAAGATTGCAGGTGGTTAATATTTTAGTGCTGTGGAGCTGCATTTGGCGACAGCCAAGAAGTTGGGTCAGGTTAACAGGGCTGTTGCGTGCCACTGCCCAAGAGAGTCTTCAATATTTGATTGCCCTTTTCTTCTCCAGCTTCCTCTTCTTTTAATGCACTTTAGAATGGATCCTCATATTTGTAGTTCAAAAATAATCCTACAGAGACCCCATCTTACACATGTTCAATGTTATTTTACTCTGTGTTTTAGATATATTGTGCTGAAAGGATTTATGTTATGCTGTGTTATCACAGACGTTGGAGAGGTTGGAGCAATTCCCGAAAGCTGTGTATAATCAAGACAGAACAAGAAAGAAGTGTGTATATTGTGTTACTTTTATCACTATCACTATTATTATTATATTACTATTAATATTCTATTACTATTACATTATTACTTATAGTATTGCCCCCATGACAGTTACAGGTATACAAAGTATACACTATTAATAT
Source organism: Sander vitreus (assembly GCF_031162955.1). Classification (NCBI taxonomy): domain Eukaryota; kingdom Metazoa; phylum Chordata; class Actinopteri; order Perciformes; family Percidae; genus Sander; species Sander vitreus. The sequence continues at coordinate 9,480,650 of NC_135864.1, forward strand.
TCTATTACTATTACATTATTACTTATATTATTGCTCCCATGACAGTTGCAGGTCTACAAAGTTAAGGATTCAGCAGTCAGGTAATGTAATCACAGTAAACTTCAAACAGCATCCTCATTAATACCAACCTTTACTGTCTGATGCTTTAAACCAAATGATACCAAAGGGACAAGACACTCAACAGATGTAATCTCATCCGAGGTGGTAAAAACCCAAAGTGACAGCTTAGATCATTTGGCTGACCTTTAAGGCTGTTCAGACATAGCAGCTCCGAATTTGTAGACAAATGTTCTTTTTCAAGAGGGTAGTATCTTTAAATTGGCTTTCAACAGACACTGGAGCCACACTTTTATAACATCTGCAGCGTGCAGAGCCTCTAGTTCAGTAAACACCTAGAAAACCAAGAGTTTATAGAGTTAATCCATTTATGGCTGTTGTTTTTAAACTAAATAACATAAATAGTTAACATAATAATAGAACAGAAGAGCAGAAACAAATTTGTTTCACTCTGATAGACTACCTAAACTTGTTATGCATTGAAATAAAATAAATGAATCCATGCATGTGTCCTGATTTATTAAACACTGTTTTAATGAAAATGTATGTGCTAATGGTAATACTATGTTCTGCAGCCCATATGCCAAAACTTGTTAGATGGTGAGCCATCACATGGGGCATCAGTGTCACAGGAAATTTATCAAACGGCTGCGATACAAGTTTGCTTCTTTTTGTTTTAGCTATCTCTGCTGCTGCTGTCAAGATGTCATACAATATGATATGCATACCATGCAGCCTGTCTCAGTTTTCCAGTCATTGAGCTATGATTTATTGAGCTGTTATAATAATAACCTGATCCATTAATCAATAGTGATAGATGTGCCAGGCCTGTATTCAGCTCTACAAATCAGAATAAATACTTGAGGAGGAAAAACGATATTTATTATATTTAGAAAAAGCTCTAATATTACCTTAAATACTATACAGTCTCTATAAAATGAAGGCCCATAAAGATGGTAGAGGAGTTAGTACAGGATCCCCCTTGGAGTGTAGATTGTGGTAATGGTGGACAGACAGCAGGTGAATGATGGCTTCTCAGCTAATTCTCACAGGACACTCCGAAGATAATGGTAGTGATGGATTAGGAGGTGTGCCATGCAATTTCTGCTCTGTACGACAGAATGGCAGGTTCAGCAATGCTATTTAGATATCAGCATCCACCAGCCTACTGCAGAAAGAAAGTTGAATTGGTTTGACTTGGTGGTTCGACACGCTGGCATTTCAATTGTATGAATGAAAGATATTTGGGGTTTTTTAAGCTCGGACTACATTGGGCGGATGAAGGAGGGTGTGGAAAATATGTTAGAGAGAGAAGAGAAAAAGAGATAGCAGAAACTTTTCTTATAAAAAACACAAAAAAAATGTTGCCTACAAAAGCGTAATAACCGCTAGGAAGAACAGTAATAACTATACATTTTTTGATTTTGCTTGATTTTAAAAGTCTAACCACAGGTTGTGCTTATTTCGGCTGAATGTGTAGCCGCATTTACTTCCATTACAAATGGGAAATGTCTGTCAATTGGCTGCAGTTTCACCTCTCTGTAATGGTTTATACATTATTATAATTAAACTTTATATGGTGTATATTGGGCACGACCACTACTGTAATAGCTGGATAAATCAAATACATCTTTAATGGTTTGGATATGTAAAGTTGGTAATTCACCTTTATTTTTTTTTATCAATTTCATAACATTTACTGCATGCCATTTATTATATAGCTTTGGTTCAGGATATCCATAAATAACAAATGCGTGGGTTTGGATTTTAGCATTCATCATTATAATTGGGGGCATATTTCCACTGTACAGTTAGAAAATAAATACTGTATATATATATTTTACTGCCACCTTTAAAAGCAATGCATGTGAGTACAGAAAATAACCTGCCATCCTTTTAGACTTGGTGGTATGGAACATGTTTATCAGCGGACCTGTCTCATCAGAATCCCATCAATTCTCTCCAAAGAGCCATTTGTCCTGGGCATTCTTTGTTGTCCTATCAGAGCAATGTCACACAGCAAATTGTCTCCCAGGATGCAGTCCGGGTGGTGGGAGGAGAAGATGAAGAAGAAGAAGAAGAAGACGAAGGAAGTGACAAGAGTGTTGCCCTAAATTGCTATCGATTCAGTTGTTTGAACCTTTTGCTCCGAGAGGGTAAGGGTCTAGGGGGAGCTGGGGCCGAGGTTTAAAGGAAGGAACTGTCTAAATTAAAAGTGATGTCTGTCGCACCCTGTCATCCTTCCCCAATTGTCCAGTTAGTGGGAAATCGAAAAGTGAAACATCTTGGGGATTCTCGCTGAATTGTCAAACTACTGTCAACTCATCATTTCTCTTTTCAGGGGTTGCTGGGGAATATGCGGTTCATTTTCTGCCTTTTATTTTTTCATTATACTTAAGCCCTTAAGCATTGTTTTTGTTTTGTTTTCTTGGATACAAAATAATCATTTTTTACATAATACTATCACTGTCCACTCAGTTACTGGTAACAATACAGGTCAGTCTCAGTAATGTGAGTAATCTGGCTCAGGATAAAGGTTTAAAGCTATTGATTCCTAAACAATGTACCGTATAATGTTTTTCCACAAATATTGATACAAATACAACTTAAAGCTCACTACCTAATAAAAGTTATTGACTGAAATAACAAGTGAGTGTCTGCACTCCCTGCAGAAAGCAGACTATGCCAAATATCCTATGATGGATTATGGCCTCCGGTCGATAAAGATGCCTGATAGTTTCTAACATAAGAAGATCAGTGGAACTATGGAAGGCAATGACACATTGATTTACAGTATACTGTATATGTCACAACAAGCACTGAAGAGAAGTTGTTATGGTTTTGAGGTAGTGGTAATTTAGGCAAAAAATAGAGTTTATACACTTGTTTTGACTGAGCCAAATTAATCTGCATCTTAAAAGAGCAGATTATTTTGCTTTTAATTGATTTGGAATAGGAGATTCAAAATGGTGTATAGTGTTGCCCAAAAATACCTGACACCCTATGTTAAACTGAGGCATAATAGCTCTGTAATACAGTCACTTCCTCCCTATTAAAGCACTCACAAATTGCTTTCAGTCCAGTATATCACAACAGGGACGACAGTGTTCAAAACTGCCTTTAGAGTTTGGGGGCTTTAAAAGACAACCAGTGCTCAGAGAGGATTATTGATTTTTAATTTTGTGTGACTGGGTGTCTGTTACAAAAAAATACATCAGAATGGTACCCTGCTTGAATGGGATATATTACCCTGCAAAATGGCTTCTTTGAGCTCATTTGTCAAAGTGTACACATGGCGGTATACAACATCTTTCATCCCTTGTTTAATAACAGTGGGAAAGAAAGTCAGTAACAGCTGGTGTTGTATTCTACAAGGAAAACTTTATACTTATTTCCTTCTCTCATTTCCGCCCCTCCTCCTTTGTCCTTGCCTCTCTCTCCCCCTACCTGTATCTCTCTCTCTCTCTCTGTGTCTTTTACTTTCGCTACATCAATAACGCTTGAAAAATAACAAATATTTCATAGCATGCCTGTGGAAGGTTCCCATCAACTTGAGTGGATTCCATCAACTTGGGGTGATTTGCATGTCTTAAACTCGGCAAGTGCAATGCATTATGCAACACTGGCAATGCATTCTGCATACATCGAGTAGTTGAGTACATATTTGAGAATCTAACATTTCATGGATTCGTTTCTTCTGGGTATTTGCTTCCAAACAGAAGAAACAGGCTGTTCCTGTATATTTTATTCTATATAAACAGAAAAAGCTAAAAAAAAAGTATGGCAGTAAATATTTTCTTTTTTCTTTTTAAATCTCTGTATGCAACACATGGGAGTGATTTCTCACAAAGCCATTAGCTATTTTGTGTGTAAGGGGAACCAGACTTTACATACTATAGTGCACAGTGGACTCTGGTTTCTGCAGCTCAGTGTTCAGTGTCCACCTGGTGTCTTTAGCTCAGCTTGTTTAAGTAGAAGACAGCAAGCTGTGTTCTGCAAAGGAGTCTCATTGGAGAATACTGATCAGGGTGTACTCTCATGTCGGTTTGAGTGAGCCAGGCGAGTAGTGCAACCTTCCTCATCGTAGAAGTGAAAGTGCTCACAGGATAGGCTTTTTTGCAGTAACCTGAAGCACCATCACTGTTGAATGTTGCTGATACAGTCTTAGTAACAGCTTTGTTGTAGCTTGTTAACGTGAAGTAGGTGATGTGGGCTGTAATAGCTGGTGAGTGGTGGATTACAGGAGGACTGGACATAGTGTTCAATGATTAGTGTCCAGCATTAGTTTGTCACAAGAAGACTTGGATTCTGCAGTTTAACAGGACTGAAACAAATGTGGTCTTTTTCTAAAAAACAGCTTCTATTGGTCTTAATGGTTGTGTCCAGTATTTAGATTTATGTTCCACAAGCTGCTATCTCACAAAAATACATGTAGCACCCTAAAATCTAAGTCAGTGCCCCTCAATAAATCACGGCCTTAGGTCAAATGCTTTGTAGAAACCCAATTAATTGCCACAAAACATAAAAACTTTAGTATGAAGAGAAAATTAAAATACTAGTAGGATCCAGCAGATAAATTACTCTGGCTTGACTCTATCAGCGCACCCATAAAAAATGATTTAATTGCAACTCGTGTTTATGTCAAAAAATATGACATGCCTAGCTTCCATCGACATGAAGCTTCATCAGTCTTCCTCTCTTCAGATCAAAGGCCTGGCCATTTAAGAGTCCCAGGGTATTGATGCTTGTTTTATCACCAATCCTGGAACCTATTATGGGCCAGGTGACACTCTGCATCACTGATAGGGCAACTGTTTCGAATGACCATTCAGTCGTCCCCAAAGGCACAGGACAATTATTGGCACGAGCAGCTCCACTTTCATTCATTCACTTCCTATCTGACCCTTTCGGTTGTACTCTGTTTCTCATTTAGCTGTTCGCCACTAGAAAAGCTCGGCCTATCTCTATTGCTCCCATTCAGTCAACCATGTACTTTTAGTAGAGAGTAGAATATTCTGTGTTTATTACTTATCATTTACTTGACAGAGAAGCATATGCTTTGTACTGAAAATGACCTGTTTATTTCACTATAAACTGTTTTATATTTCCAATTGGTGGCCCAGGATGTTGAGCTTATTGCAGTCTACTGTATCAAGAGCACAGATAATGTGTTTGAAGGCACCGCGAGGAAGTGAGTCCCTCACAGACAGAATGTTCTGTACCCAGTAGCATTGTTGTCGTCTTGGGAACAATAATATATAAGACCCCAGAAAAGTAGATCTTCATTGAATTTCCATCATCTTACAATGTAAGTAGTGAAAAAAAAAGTTGCACATCTACCTTGACTTCTGTAAAATAGGTTACATATTCTGGTGATGTTAAAATTCATCATACATTTCAGTTGAACCATATAACATTTTTTTCTGGATATGGATCTTTGGTGTCAGATAAGACATAACTGCCTTCACACAGCACTCACGCTCAGCAATATGATCAGATATGTAGTTCCAAAAAATATCACGGTGTATTTGTTTGGCTAGGATGTATGACATTCATAGAATCCTCATGTGTTGAATTTGTGGAATATAGAAAATAAGTTGAGCACTGGTAACCAACGGCATAAGATTTTGCTGCTGTAGGCCTATAATGTGCAATATGTACTCTTAAACTTTAAGGTGAACTATTATGCTTTTCCATATTTTCTGTCATTTCTGTAATGTTATAATGTTGGATTTCCATGTTTAATGTGGCCAGAGCTTCAACTAATGAGGTAAACGTATTTCAGAGAAATCCCTGTGAGCTAAAACATTTAGATTTCCCACCGTTCTGAACAGTTTTTTCTAGTCTCGGCTCGGCCTTCTACGATTGATTTAATTTTTTAAGCTACTGCAATGTTAACATTGTCGCATGTAGCTACATGCTAACGGCAGTGAAAGATGTAATCTTCGCTACCAATGTAGTTAATTTCTCCCTAATTTAGGGTCACATTACTGTTGAAACATGTCCGGTTTGGTAGTAGGCCTATTTGTTTCAGAAGCCTTATCTTTTAACGTAAGAAAGTGATGCTATTTAGCTACTATTACTGTGCACTGCTTACTAGAGTCGCTGCGTGCTAACGCCAGGGAAACCTGTAATCTTGGCTGCCAATGTTATTAATTTCTCCCCAACTTCGGGGCCCCATTTCAGAAAGCAGGTTTAGTGAGTTTGTTAACCCTGAGATGAGGGAAACTCTGGGTTTTCTGTTTCAGAAAGAGAGGTAACTTCACCTCAGAGTCAGTTACTATGGTAACTGAGCCTGTGAACCTAACCTAGTCGGGAGCAGGTTTTCTTCAAGAAACCTTGAGTTTCTCTTATGGTGTTTTTCCATTACATGGTACCTGCTCGACTCGCCTCGACTCTACTCAACTCGACTCGACTCGACACACTGTGCGTCTGCTTTCCATTGCAGATTTTAGTACCGCCTCAGCGTGGCTGGTCGTCTTATATGCCGGCTCGACACACACACCAGCGCACAACTATAAACATCAGGCCACTTGAGCTTGTTTTACAGTTCTGCGGAGGCTCCACGCAGAGCTTTCGCCGTAGCCTATGTAAGTGGCCTGATGTTTATACTTCGTCGAGCCGGCATGTGTGTGTACGTAGGCTATGGCGAAAGCTCTGCCTGGAGCCTCCGCAGAACTGTAAAACAAGTGGCGCCGCAGTAAACTGCCGTGACCTAACGCAACACACACACAGAACGTCGAAGATGTGTTGTTGCCACAGAGAGAAGACACATTTTGTTTCAAATGAAGCTGGAGGCAGCAAAAAAAAAAATACACCTGGCTGAACTATTTAAAAATGGCAGGTTTGTTCAGGACACCCCCGTGTCGCTTTCACGTCACCTTTTGGTATCAGCTCAGCTCGCTTGGAACCTGGATGGAGGTGGTACTAAAAAAAGTACCTGTTAGCAGGTACCAGGTACTTTTTTTCGTAATGGAAAACCAAAAAAGGCGAGTAGAATCGAGGCGAGTCGAGCAGGTACCATGTAATGGAAAAGCACCTTTAGTCTCCTCCCTCTGACACGGCACTCTTTAATTTCCTCATTCATTCATTCAATCTGTATCAGGCGCATTTTACCGCAGTTTGTTATTGGCATCATAAAAAAAATTATGTTGGTTTATTAACCGTGTTAGGCAGACTATAAAACGTTTTTTTTCTAAAAACATGGCATTTCCTTGTGTCGACAATCCCGTTGATGTAGAGCTGTATTTCGCCTGCAGTATTGCACCTAAATGAAATAGATTATAGGTTCAATACCATTTCACCAGTAATATTAGGCTATACTTATGATTAAATATGATACACCATATTGGAATATTTACTCTAGCAGCACTTTTCTCCCACGCAAATTATCTCTCTTTTGCAGCAGCCGCTGTGTTGTTTTTTTAACTCGCTGTTTGTGCGCATGAGTATTTCCGCCGACCCGTTTGTTTGTGGTTACCATGGTGAATCGTAGTGTCATGGCTCCGTTCATGCTGCCTTTTTATTTTGGTGGTGCACGCGCGTGAACCTTCTCTGAGTTGATTGAACCAACTCATATCAGCTGTTCTGAAACCGAAAACTCAGAGTTTTCCATCTCAGGGTAAATCAACTCAGACATCAGGGTTAGACTCAGAGTTTGTTAAACCTCCTTCTTGAAACGGGGCCCGGGTCACATTGCCGCTTGAAACGTTTTGAAATGTCCGTTTGTGTCATATTTGGTTTATAAGCCTTTATTTGTGTTTTTCACGGTACAAAGTCCTGCCGTTGAAGCCGGACACTGACCGACTGTACGGAGATAACAACAACAGAAATGAGATTGGTCCGTGTAACGCTTATCAGTTCAATTGGACCGCTTATCAGTTCAATTTTCTAAGCACAAACGGACATTTGGAAAAACAGAAAAATGGGTTCAAATATCCAATTTTTTTATTTTTTTCCACCTTGACAAATAAAAAAATTGGATCTTTAACCTGTCTTTCCAATTTTCTGTTTTTATTCAGAGGATCAGAAATGTAGAAAATTACAAAATTGCGTCTGGGCTCCAATTATTCAATACTGCAATGATATTCTCTCCCTCTTTCTGCCTAGCTCCGCTCCGCCCCGCCACCAACTTGAGCACAGCAGCAAGACCTAAAGACAGAATGAGAATGGATGACGTGTTGGAAGTCGAATATACAAAAACGTTCACCGAGAGTTGAAACGCTTGTCAATATCCAGCACATACTTGAATCAAGATCGCCTAGTGTCTATAGGCTATTTAAAGTGTCATCCTCCGCCCATACACAGGACCACTCGGAGGCGGAGTGGTAATCGGGAGAGTCGGGACTTTTCCCGGTGGGCCGGTATTGTTTTCCGGTTCTGCCCGGTCTGATACAAGTTATAGCCTACATTGAAAGTTCTTAGCAACACCATCCGCTGCCCGCGCTGGTCAAACTGTGCAGCCTTTACTCAACGCGGCGGGCCGCAACAGCCTCTTATTTCAATAATGTCTAATGGTGGAAAGCCAAAAAAGAAAAGGGAAAGGTGGCGCTGTGATGGTCAGACTCAAAAGAAAAAGAGATCGTGTTGCTGTGCTGTGTGTTGTTCATTCATTCACCATCCGAACATTCATCTCCCCTCTTCTCAACAAGATTTGGAATTATATTCTCGTAATCATTCAGAGTCGACATGACTGCCGCGAGTCTTCTTGAATGACTGCCTAAACACACCCAGACACACCCACGAGAATAGCTAACCAATCGTTGGTAACTAGGTGGAATGAGGGAGAGAATATCATTGTAGTATTGAATAATTGGAGCCCAGACACAATTTTGTAATTTTAAAAATTTTTGATAAAAAATTGGATATTTGAACCCATTTTCTGTTTTTCCAAATGTCCGTTTGTGCTTAGAAAATTGAACTGATAAGCGTTACACGGACCGAGATGCGGACTGCTGACTAATCAGAGCAGAGAGGGCTTTTTCAGGAAGGGGGCTTAAAGAGACAGGCGCTCCAACAGAGCGTCTCAGACAGAGGGTGAATACAGGTGCAGCAGCCATGGGCAGTATGAGAAAAATAAAGTGTTTTCTGAACATTAAAGCATGTAAACATGTTCTACTACAAACACAAAATACAAGTATGAACCTATCACTTTTTTAGTTGTGATGAGACAGCATGCTGTGCAAAGATGTACAAACCTCAGACACATCTTCCTTACCGTCAGACCTACATTTCACCTTAGTGCATGATGTGCCTCCTAACACATTCAGTGGTAGTATATGAAAATGGTTTCTAACCAATCAGCCTAATTAAGTATTTCAGACAAATGATGAAGACAGCATATTATGCGTATGAGCAGTGTGACAGCCTCTCTGATTTATAATTCAGATTTAAGTCAGATTAAAGAACGGAAAGAGAGAAAAAAAAAGTTTGAGAACTTTATTTTTAATTATTCATACAGATGGAATTATTCCTCTCATAATATTGTCACTCTCTGGAGAAACGTCATTCAAATTTAATAGCGGAGCAAGAGATAACCATTTGGCTTAATTCATTGTCTGTAGTATTTAAAGGATGTGCTTCCATTTAATACCCTAATGTTTGTATTTATCCCACCTGGTTAGGCATGAGGGGCAGTTTCGGAATTTTGAATCAGTGATTCTTCTTTGTGTTTATATTGTGTTTTATTATGATAAAATACACTAATGGCAAATAAATATATGTATAGTTACCTGTTGTAACCATCATATTCGTATGATTAAATGAGTGAGAATATACACTGTGTGCAAAATATGGAAGGTAATGAAATATCTATTCTATGTCATTATCATTATCTTTTTATTATACTGGAAACTTAGTTAGGCAAGACTTTAAAGGAGAAGAACATCCATAATGAATGCTGAAAGCATGCTGCCTTAGCAAGTAACTTAAAAGCATACTTAAAAGGCAATTCTCTTCCCTTGCAGAAACTTATTCTCTCCCAATTCTCTCTAGAATGTTTTTCACAGTTTGTGTCACAGTTTGACATGACATGTGTACAATCTTTTGTAAACTGGTCACATGTAACTTTACTGTACTTCAACCATTCCCATTTAGTTTTTTCCAAACCTCCTGAAAAAATTGGATTTACATTCTACTTATTTGGAACAGCAAAAACATTTTGACGCAAAATGTAATGCTGCTTTCTTTTCAACATAATGTGGAAACCTTTTTTGAATTAACATATTTGCAAGATTAAAATCACAAAATATATCTAGAAAACATTGTATGCCTATTGTAGCATGTCTTGACTGAAAAAATGTTGCCAACAAACATAATCCATGCAGCAATCAAGAGTTCCTCAAAACATATTTGGCAAAGGAAATCAGTTGTATTTAAACATAATTTCTAGAGGCCGGGTTGGTTTTTCATGATTAAATTGGGAAAACGTGCAAAATAAACCTTAGCATTTAGCTGTGTAACATTCACTAAAGATGGAGGACACACTAAAGATAAAGAAGAGAAGTGTAAAGACTGCAGTTATATTTAGAGGGCATAACACTTAGTTTAGTTTTATGTAAATTATTTTTCATTCTTGATACTTTGGCAAGTATTGCAGTCTTGCTCTTCCTTTAGCCTCATTTGATCTTTTGAGTTATGGCTCGAATAGATGGCACTCACTGGTCTGGTTTAGCCTAAAGGGAGACAGCTTTTCTCCCCTCTGTCTTTATTTCAGGGCAAAAGGGACTTTTTTTCTCGCTTCCCCAGGACTACAGCACGCTCCCCTGCCAATCAAGAATCAGTGATTGAATTAGCGCCAGGTCTGCTTGCTGGTGCTTCCGCTGAACGACAGACAGATCCAGAGTAGAGATTAGGCGAGTGTGAAGTTCACCCTCCTTCAGAACTCCTCACATGCATCTCTTTCTCCCAAGCTCTCAAAGGCACCTCAGATGAGAAGAGCTCTTGCCTGACAGGCCCTGAATCATACAGCCTGTGCAGAATGCAAACTAGGCGGATGCCCATCTCTTCCTTCCCAACTCTCTAGGAAAGAGAGAGAAAAAACCGTAAATGCTACATTTAGGATGCAGTAGCAGTTCTCATGCAATTTCTAAAGACCTCTCAGAGTTAAAATGGGTTTGCAAGATAAGACTGCACATAAGCTGTAGTCTACAGCACAAATATGGTGTGGAATTTCATTGCACATGCTGGCAGATAACAACATGTAACTTTTTTTTAATGTGTCGGTTTCAGTGTTAGTATATGGCATCTGCTATTTCACAAAGCAAAACTGACCATACTATTGGGCTGTCAGTTTAGTTTGATTAGATAGGGTTGTTGTTGTTCTTTGGTCAAATAGCCTTGTGTTTAATGCTGTTCACATGGGAACATCCTGAACATACAGAAGACTCTTCCTCCACTCCAGCCTAAAGTAGATGTTGTAGATGTTTAAATCCAGTGAGTCCAATAGCATGCAGCCAAGTGTTGTGTGGATATCATGCTGGGAGAGTACAAGATAATTGCTTTAGAGAGCAAACCAACAAAACACCCTCTGGCTTGACAAACAATTTAGGGAGCATCGCTTCAATAATCCACAATGCTTTCCCTGTTCATTTCCATTCCTCAAAACAACAGAGGCTTGTCTTAAGTGTCTAATGGTTCAGCAATGATTTAAGAAGAGAAAGCAAGCACAATAAAGATAGTGTGTCTCTGAACAAAAAGGCCTTGTGTAAGCTGTTAGGGAAAGAAAGGTGCTTTATTTGACTTTGTCTGGCGAGTTTTACAACCCCCATCCTGGCCAGAGTCCTACACTGGAAGAAAAAAAAACAGTTCCATTAAAGAAGTCATTTAACACATCACAAGCATAATTTCAGATCCAATTCAAGCATTTTCTCAAAACTATTTGCATTTCACGTTGCATGAAATGGTAATAGATACTAGCATCTAAAATAAATGAGTTTATCCCAAACGTTCAGCTTAGTGAAAGATTTTATATATGGCATACGCTACATCTACTGTAACTACGATACTTCTACCTTTCTTAGTATGTGTGGTTAGAATTTAAACATCTCCACTCATTAAAGACCACTTTTATTCACATGTGGTGATACAACAACTAGCTAAAAGTTTTAACAGGATGAACAGTAGAGACTTGATTATCCACAATACTAACTAAGAGTTGCTAAAGCTACAATTCTTAATGGAAACACCTAGCAAGTTTAAGCATGTTCATAGGATGGATTTTACAATTAGCATATCCTTAAGATGTTTTTTTAGAAATAAGGATTTTTCATCTTATTGGTTCCTGAATGCAACAGTCAGGAAAAAAAACGGTTGTTAGATAGAAATTATAACAGCAATGTAGATATTTTCTTAACTGTTGGCCTTTAAAAATACAAGCAAAGGCATCAAAAATCAGCATTATATTTTAATTCCTAATTATTGGCCGTTGTCGATTATATTTCCTTCTAAAGACTTGGGTGTTAATGGCTGTTTATTCCATCAATTAGGGCTGAATATTTAGTCAGTCTAATTAAGCAGGGAAGACCCTCAGCTAGTCATTAATTTGATGGATGATATTTGGGTGAGCTGCAGTCAAATGCATAAGTAAATAATACAAAGTGTACCCTTTGATATATGGAGCCATTTGTTAGGTGGCATTTTCTATCTGGTGAAAACTGTCCAGGAAGAAATATTCTTCCCCAAATACCACCATGAGTCTGACAAAGAAAATGTGCCAGATTTTTTTGTAACTTTAATAAAATACAGAAGGATGATAAAGCCTTCCAACACTCTACAGTACGAATGATAACACAGACAGCTGTACTGGCAGTGCCATTTAAAAAATGGCAAATGATAATCACATTTCATGCCATCAGCTGTGGGTAATGCAAGATTGGCCAGAATCATCATTATCAGAATTATCATCATAGTTATTATCGACCACTGCTGTGCAAGCACTACAAACGTCTTAAATAGTCTTAGTGACTGCCTAAAAGGAGCAAGATGTAGAGGAGGAAAGAAAGAAAGAGTCATAGAAGGATGGGTTTACTGGGGGTTTTAATGAAAGCCTTTTGGGTCTTCTAAATCCTGAGATATCTCAGGTCATAACATAACTCCAAGACCAAGTCAAAGTTAGAAGATTTGCAAAAGAAAGTAAGATTTAGACTTCAAAATGAAACACCTGTCTACCACTTGGGATGCAATCATATGAAGACGCTGAACTTGCCATTTTATTGGATGGGGAGAAGAAACACAAGTAATGTTAAAGGAACACTAGAGAACTTTTCCCGCTTCAGGTCCCCCTACAGGTTGGAAGCGGAATTGTCCATTACATTACATTATGAAAGTTTGCCAGATCGGGTAGCAGAACTGTAGTTTGAATGAACTGGACAATGTAATGTCTTGAAACAGACCCTGTCAGACAGACTGCACTTAAGAAAGGGTCTTTTACTACATGATACATCTTACTGCAGTACATATTTCTTTCAGACTGATACACAGTGCTACAAATATTTAGGGTTTAGTCCTTTAGTTTAGACAGAAAATCAGTAGAATATTTTAATATTATGACGTGCATTGACCGTGACATTCAGCAATTGTTAGAGCTTGCACTGGTTCTGGATTTGCTGTTTGAGTCTGATTGCAAACACCATTTTCATGTGATGTTTTGGGGGAATTAATCTATTTAAAACAATTCTGTGGTAGGACTATGGTAATAATTGAAAGATGTTCATTAACACTAAACCTCTACTGACCTTCAGTCATTTCAGTACAGTGATGCTTTCAATGTTTCATGTGAGATCAGGAAAACCTACAGTGCTGCCTGCATTGATTATAGGGGCCAATAATCTGCTGAACTAATCTGTTTCTATAAAACAAATAACAATGGTTGTTTACTATATATACATATATTTATAATATTATATAATAACTTCTAGGTAGGAAACCTCTGCATCATTTACATGCAATTTAATGGCGCTGAGAAAACAGAGGCAAGTTATTTATGGTGTTATTCCAAAGTGTATCTCATTCATCTAAGCATGTTTGATGCATTCATATCTCATTAATAACATAATGTTCACTGCAGTCCAGTTGGAAACCTAATTTAGCCTACCTCTTGGGCCACAGACTATAGAAAATGACAGCTTGACAGCAACATCTCACTGCCGACTGCTGACCACAAAAATAAGTTTGCCAATTTCACATATCTCTGCAATTTAAATCAACTGCTATTTAACAATAGCAGTTGAGTTGATTGTTGTGTTAGCGTGACATGATGGTGATTTATTCTATACCTGAAATTAGAGGTGGAAAAAAAATCAATGCAGAAAAGTCTTGGAAAATTGTCTCAGAAAATAAGTGTGTTTTTCTGTGTTCAATGTGAAATCTAGTCACTGGTTATTGATTCCAACTTTATCAAGTGGTGATAATATAGACTTACTGTATTTTCAGTGTTGATCTAATACTAAAACCATCAAACAAGAAATCTATTTTCTTTAGGCAGAGTTTGAGTCATGTACTGCTTTGAGTGCTGAAAGAAATGGTTTTATCCCAGGCTAGATGTGTAATTTTGTATGTGTGCACTGTTCCAACCATATCCTCCAACAATCAATTTTTTGGAGTGCTGGATGCACTTGAGTGATGGGAGCGCAAAAGTAGTGACACTCAGCCATCACGGAATGAGAACATCAAATGATTGCCTCAGAGAAATTGCTGTATCTTCAAATGTCTTTAAGAATATCTCCCATCCCTGTCTGCTTTTCCTCTTCATGCTGCCCGCCAACACTTGAAGAGTTTCCTTTTGACTTATGTTATCAGTTTGGGGTTCAGTGTGGCACATAGTCTTGTGAAATGGCTGTTTCGTCCAGCAGGATGCCCATAGTAGAAATTACATTCCTTGAAGATCTTAACCGGAGATTAACAGTTACCTGACAACTCTGAAGACCTAAGAACACTAACTCAACTCCAGTACTTTCTTTAGTTGTAAGGAAAATGGACGTGGTTACTTGACTGAACTTTCCAACTAACTACTGCAGCTGTCCAAAGTAGCTAAATTAGAACATTACTAAGACTACCATAGACATTATCCCTCTTGAGAACCTAAACTAGACTAAATGACAGAATGGACGAGGCAAAATGTGTGGCAGACACTGAACTCATTCTCTCTTTAGGAGTTTTAGGGATTTAGCGTTTTTCCCTGTCCCTCAATTCTGACATCCAGTAAACCGGCCTGGGTGTCCTCCATCAAAGGACAACACACAAAGGATTTATTCCCCAGAAATAATGGTTTCTAAACTCCCTTCTGTCATGTGAGTGATGGTAATTAGCAATAACAGAGACTAGCCACGGAAGGAACTGAAGTCCTTGAGATCATTTTAGAGGATGGCAAAGCCGAAGGACTCAAATTGGAACCTTATTAGTATTTCATTTACACGCCTTTTACCTTGTTCTCCAGTGTTGCCTGTGTAATTAAAGCTCTGTCGTGTTCTCGCTCTCAGGCCACAGGAGGCTCTTTATTAAAGGCGTTTCCTCAGTCGAGCTAGTGCTGGTTAGCTGGAAATAACTGCAGCCTACTCTTCTTCTCTGATCACACAGTCAATCCAAGCTAAATCATTTGTTTTAATATTCAACAACGTGACTTTGCACTGTATTTTATTAGGTTTTGGCGAAGATGTTTTACAAGTGATAATAGAGGGCAAAGCACTTGCTATCATTTCATTATTATTGTTTTTCTCATAGTCATCCCACATCAGGGGGAAATGATTTGTTAAGGACATAAATAGAAGCATTTAGTCATTTAGTGAGAAAATATATATTTTAAGAATGACCATAGACTAATGTCTGAATTAAAATAAGTAATAGTATTTTAATGCAAAAAAGTGCAGGGCGTTGTGAGGTAAAGCGGGTAGATAAATGTGATGATGAGAGGTAGTACCGAGGGACTGATTGACTGCTGATTTTTCACTAAACTATTTGTTTTATTTGTTTCCTATGTGTTTATTCAATTGGCCCCAGTACTGTTCCTCCTTATTAAGATGCAGGGCCTGCACACAGTGAATGATTGCTGCCACATCATACATATATAAAATACTTTCTAATTAATTGTTGTTATTGTTATAGTATTGTCTATGATTGGTTTGATTGAATTTGCTTCTTGAGTCACATGCAAGGTGCTTATCACCGGTAAACCCACAAAATAATTACTCCGGCTTATCTTCATGACCTTTGAAGGTGATGTTCTGTGCCATGACGCCTGGCTTGGAGTTCCATGAAAAGTAGCTGAGATATTCAATTCAATGCTGCCAATAACGAATAGTAATGTAGTCTCATCCTGATAGAAGGAATATTAGCACAGGGGCTTGTGCAACCTCCCAGCTCTTCACAAGAGGCACAGTGCAGAACCTCACCAATCCACCAACCCACATGCACACCTTCACACCGCCTTCACCCAATGTCTCCATTCTCAATTTTCACACTCCATCGAAAAACTGCCCTCTGAATGATGTATGGGTGAGAACAGGTATACGGATGTCATTTTTCACCCTATCCACTCACTTCCCTCTCTCCACATTGGTAGCTGGCTGCCTGACTGGCCCTGCCGGGCTGGGGATCCTATCACACTGTGAAATGTGATCCCCAGCATCTATATTTTTAAGAGTTGAGAGTAAATCCTTATGATATATGCGCTCCCTGCTGGTCAGAGCTTTTTGAGGAAAGCACAACTGATCCTCCACTGCCATACAGTAGGAAGCCTTTAAATCATTAGATTATTTTTTTCAAGGCTTTAACCTAAACAAGCGCAAATTTGCAATAGCTGCGACCACCTACGTGCATACATCCATACGTTCATGCATTCTCACAAACACACACACACACACACACACACACACACACACACACACACACACACACACACACACATAGACACACACAACCTCACAAACATTTGACCTCCATACCAAATTTATGTGGCCACCAAAGAGTGGAGAAATGTTTGTCGAACAACTAACAGTGCAAGCTATAGAGTTGTTGGCCGCAGCTAAAAAAAAAATTGTTGTAGTGTTTATTTCTAAATTGTGTTTTAGATTCTATCCCTTGAAAAACTCGTTATGCGTTCATCTTTAAAGGGGTGTGGTCCATCAGCAGTCCATCAACAACATCCAACTTGGAGTCAACTCCCATGAGAATGGTTAATTAACTTTTAACCAGAACTTCATCTGTGAACTGTGCTGAAAGTGGCACCACCGACAAAACCATTGTATTTCTTGTATACTGTTAAATTAAGTGTTAACTCACAAAGTGATAATGGGAACCTGCTGGCATCTGTTGTCATTCTGCATCTATTTTGTGATGCCAAAACGATGCATTTCCCCTGTGGTGTTATGGCATAAATTAACTAGGAATGATGAAGTCTTTGTTGTCTAACACTAATATATATTTGTTGTATTTTTTATTATTTTCTCAGAGGCCTTGGTATTATTCTCTCTCATTTTGTTCTCTTGTGCTGTTTTCTTATTATTTATGCTGCTCTGTGTACCTACAGTAGTTATTCATCCACTCCTTTTTATCCATTCCAATTGCTTTCGGCAAAGAGGAAGCAGTTCTGCACACCACAAAAATTTGACAGAAAAACTTTGAGACACCCCTACTCCTTGAAATGCCTTTCTCTTGAATATTTTTTGAGTTAGCAGAGAAATAACTTTTGGTGAGGTTCTAATTCATTTAAAGAAAAATATAAATGATTCCCATTAGATATACGTTTTTCAAACAAATTAAATAGGGAAAATCAAATGCTTAGAGTCCCATAATTACCCACTGCTTTTGATTTATTTTGTATTGACAGAAATTATCTCTCCTTACCATTACATTCCTGAATGTGTTTCTTATACTGTGTGTAGAAAAAGTGACAGAAGTAATTAAGCCGTTTTCCCCCACAACAGCAGTGTGTAATCATGGGCTGTGTGTTGAATGTCAATGGCATTTTAGTTAAACCTTAATGAAAGAACTTCATCCTTCGTGCTTCTTCTCTGGCTCACCGCTGTTTGGCAGGATCGATGGAACAACTTGGTCTGCTGTTGCCATGGATACTGATGTATTTGTTCCAAGTGCAGCCACAGTCAGTGTTTAGATCCCTAACAACTCTGGTGCGCTGTTACTAAATAATGGACAGGGATGTGTGTGTTAAAAGAATGCTGTTTGATTTTAATAATGTCAATAATAGTGATTTTACCATCTTGGCATGCTTGAACCCATAAAAGATGAATGATACGGAGGCAATATTCTTGTCAGTTTGCATGGGAAATCCAACACACACATGCACTTCCTCAATATAATGCTATATGAATCTGTTTGATGATGTGGAACGGAACTAGATTCCAAAAGGATGAAGCTAGAGAGGAGCTCAGAGTTTCAGGAAAGGAATGACTCACTTGTAACTACGATTGCTGTAGTGTAGTTTCAGTGGGATTCACACTACAGCTCAGACAGGTCATTAGGATTCCACTCAGTTTTGATCTGGGAGGCTGCAGCGTGTTCCAGTATGTTCTAAAGAGAAAGGCGGATGTTGGAGTTGTGCTCATGTTGTTCTGTAAGCCATGGTTGAGACCAGGCTTTTCATGTATAGATGACATAACCGTTGTGCCTTTTCTTTCTTATCTTGAAATGTCCTCTCATACTACCTTATGATCCTTCAGGGCACCACAGGAGCATTCTCTACAATTTTGGATTGCTCTTAATAAAAAATTCTTAAGAAATAGACTGCACATACTGTACTCAATGAAATAAAAGCAGCTAAAATTGCCTGTAATCTATATGTAATGTATTTATTTTCAAATTGTGGAAATAAGCTTAAGACAGAAATAAGGGAAGGAGATCAAGTTTACAATTTTGACATCGATGCTTACACCCACAGTGAGCATAATACTATTGAAAAGCATCTGTTAGCCGGTAATGAATGCAGACCCTTGCCCCATAGCTGTCTATCTAGGCCAAGAAACTGCTTGAAGGACTTGTTAGGACTATACCTGAATTTCTGTGGGTTTATCTGAAACAATGTCTCCCCAAAGCAGGCCTAATCTGGGAGGCTGACCCATACTGCCCCAGGCTAGATTACAATCAGGGCTGAAGCCACAGCTCTCCCACAGTCCCAGCTTTGCCACCCTTTGATAGTCGAAGGCCCAAATCCTTTAAATGTCGGGCGAACTTTGAGAGACACCACAGCTCAGGATAAGAAGCAGGCACTTGCAGGAAGCTTGCTTTCTCTGGGGAAAAGCAATGTCCCACTTTCAGGAAAGGGGGAGAGTACCTTCACTTAGGGCACCACATAGAGGCTGTGGCAGCAGGTATGAGGACATTCATGGTCCCAAATGGTTTTGTGAATGCGGAGAAGTGGCCTCCATCTTACTTCCTCCTGTCTCATGCATCACACTTATGAAGTGATGGAAGCTAGGGGGTTGGATCCAGAGGGAGTTCAGTCCACAATGCAAGGTGCTGGCTGACACCTTTTATTGTGTTTCTCATATAGCAATAGTGCACAACAAGAGTGCACACACAGCCATGCAGATTATGCTTAATGAATGAGTGTTTGTTTGTTAAATCCATAGACTGTAAAAATAGTGGACGTAGCATCCATGATGTCACCCATTGGTTTGTGGACTGCTGTTTTGAAGCCTCGAGTTTGGCAATAAAGGCATCGCCATCTTGGTTTTTTGCTACCAGCTGTGACAATTTTTGACAGGAGGTTTGAGCTGGGGAGGATGATGCGGCCGAGCCAGTGTTGTTTACGGTTGCAATGGCACTGCTCTGAGCTAAAGGGGGAAAGTTGCTGATTTTCAAAACAAAAACAAAGTGAGTCATCCAGTAGAGATATACCGGCGGGTAAAGGAGGACCTCAGGTACTGCCGCCATTCATCTGCATGGACGGCAGTACAGAAAATTAGCAAACTTTACCTTTTAAATTAAATTACCAGCAGTAGCTAGCTTGGTTGGCATAATGCTGAACAGGACATTATTTGGCAAACAAATGTTCCAATTAACTTTGATAAAGTGAAAACAAAGTGAGGGTCAACGTTTAAGAGAAAAACATGGAGTTTGTCTATTATTTTTAGTCCATTGTTAAATCATGTTTGCATATATTTTGAATTTAACTGAGGTGTTTAAGTCTATGTTGTTGTACATTTGACAGTAGTTCAGTAGCTCAATGTGTCTATATTCCTCATATTAAGGTCAGATTTCATTTATAACTGTAGTCGGACACCTGAAGTTAAATGACATTTCACCAAGGGTTTTATTAACACAGTGATTTACTGGTGTCTTGGCAACATAAATGAAGACATATCACCGTTATACATTAAAACTCTCAGTAGTCCCTGGCAAGTGAACAGAAAGGTTCAAGTTGTTATGTTCAATTTAGGCCTGCACATCAGGTTCAGTCCTCATTGGTATTACACACTCAGATTAGTTTTAGATTGTATCTTTCTTTCTAAATTTGCCTTCATTCTTAAGTTACTTGTTGTCATTTAGGAGACACATAAGGCAGTACAAAGAGCTTGTGCAGAAGCCCCTGAAGGACAATTCCAGGGGGACCTCAGGGGGTAGACGTCTCAGAAGTGGATAAATGTTACATTGCCATCAGGCAACAGTGAAAAAGAGATTTTCCTGGGTGTCGAAGTGGAAGAGAAGGTATTTGGCCGGTGAAAGAGATAAGGCATTGCAAACGTTCAGAGAAAAAATGGAAATGGAGAGAGAATGACGCAAAGATAGTGTGGAGGGCGGTGCAGGAATGAGAACTATGAAAGATGAAACTAAGAAAGGAGGGAAGGCAGGGATTATAGTGACAGTGACAAGCAAATTGTGGAATGGGAGATGAATGAAAATTATGAATGTGCACACTAACGCTTAGGGATACAAAGAGAAAAGAAAACTTTCCTTATCCTCTGAGCCTTCAGGAGGGATATTTCCTCTGTGGCTGGCATTATCTTCTGACACCACAGTGCCATTGCAGATGACAGAAAAGGTAGATTGCAGATGTCAACAAACTCAATTAAATTGACAGCAGATTAGTTTTAATTGATTTGATTATGTGCAAAAGGGGGTTGGACTCCCTTATCTTTTCGGAGAAATTCAATTGATAGTCCAGAAATTAATGATTAATGACGATTCAGATTTCTTTTGGGCATACATGGGTATCATTGCAGCAGCATTGTAGCAAATAGATGGAATATACAGGTTATTTCTATTCAGTATAGAGTTGTCCAGCTGCTCCCTAAACTGTTTTAATCTTATTTAAATTTAGATTTAGCTGAGAGTGCCTTAAAATAGAAGAGACACATGAGAGGAAGTGTTTTCAGTAGTCTTTTACCAACATGGGTTTATGTAGTTCACGAGGCAAGGATCTTAACCACAACATCATCTTTGGGCATATTTTTCTCTTTGAATCTGCATTCTCACGCCTTGGGGAAACCGGAATCAGGACTGAACTGAGAGCCCAGCAGTTTCTTGTCTCTGCTCCCTCTCGTCTTTTCGGCTTCTCTCTCGTCTGAGAGAAGGTCTGAAGTAGGTTAGCACTCAGTGCTTGCAAAGGGAGGAAATTGAAATGCTGAAATAAGGAGTAGCTGGGAAGAAGATGGAGGAGCTATAACTGGGACAAAATTGCACCGCCATGATGAGAAGGAGAGACATATCTGCTCGGACACAGGGGAGTTCCTTTACTGGCCAATCACTGAGGTGTGTTGCCATCCTTTATTCTTCATTCCAATCTTGGTTTAGTGTCAACACCAGCCTTATGAATACTTTTTTTTTTTCTTGTAGTATCCACATCCCCTACAAAATGACACTGTCAAGCTGAGGTACACTGGTTTGTGAGTGTAGGGATTTAATACACTCCAGAATGAAATAGGCATCCCCCTGCCTGTCCGTGCTCTGTTCTTATGAGAGATTACTCCAGGGACTTTGATCGAGTAACAAGAATTCAAGCTGCATCTTCATTGGTTCAGGCCCAGTAAGCGACACACAACACATGCAATTCCACACACTCGGCTCACCCATGGAAGCACGAAAACGCGCTCACACACAACCATGTTATGCTCAAGCTAAACTATATTCTCCCCCTCTTCTCAGCAGTTATTTTATTATAGTGCTCCCTTGTGGCATATCTTCTGTATTTGTTTTGTCACACTACATCACTTTCAGCCTACTCTCCTCCAAACACTATATATTGCACAATATGAGGTTTCTTATTTTTTTCCCGGTGATAGTGATAATTCCAATTTTATGCTGAGGTGTATTACACCCACTGCTCAAATTGGATAACAAAAAAGCAATGTACACTTCCTAGGGAATCCACATCTCAAAACCCATTTGATCAGTGTTTGAAAGACACATGCCGAGATCTGTTGACGATGTTTACACTCTGGCTGTGTAGTAAATAGCTTGTTGCTTTATGAGAAAGTGAAAGAGACATGGGAGAGTGACACAGACCCAATTCAATAACTCTTGACGTGTGGCAGTTCCGACTCTTTTAAGTACGTTTTAAAGGGTTGTCACTGTACTGAGTATTTCATACAAAGCCAGGTCTCTCTGCTGTAAAATATTCTCCCCAGCTGTGTTGCGAACAATCTCTATTTGTCTTGTCCTTGCTGTGGGGCAAACCTCCATATTTGTCAGACCTCGTTTTTACTGTTTGTGTATCCAAACACAAACATGAACTTACCAAACACGAACATATGATTTAGCAGGAATCTCATTTTACTGTATGTCAAGTTTATTCAAAGTCTCTTTTATGGTCATTGCTAATTTAATCACATTGAGTCACTGAATCATGTGATATAAATACTGCAGTTATCGATAATCTATGAAAAACAGAAACAAAATATTAAATAGGAGAGGAAACTTTGAGTTATAAAAATCACCAATATTGTAGTTATGTGTATTATCCGGGTGGTTTAGGATGCTGGTGATGCGAGTGAGAGAACGTGACAGTAGATGCGGTCTGAGCGGACAAGAAAGAGAGAGATCGGAGCAGAGGAGAGTTAAAGTTTAGCAGTGAAGATATCAAGTGAATGTACAGCAGCTTGAGTATGCAGGTTAAGTACAAATAAATGCTGCAGCTTGTGCGAATAAACACGAAAAAAAGTCCCCAGTGTGTACAGGCCTTAAACGTACAATATGTAACTTTCCGCCACTAGACGTCTCTCAATCAAAACAATGGATGGTAAACACAGACTTTTGATGACGTTGGGAAGTTGCGTGGACTTATGGGAGTTGTAGTTTGTTGCAGTTTTTATTGTTAAACACCATCGCCGGTTAGAATACATCTGTTCACGGACGAATATACCCATTCAAGTTTATTCACGTTACGTTTTGTAACATTTATTCATGTCATTCTAATAAAATAGCTGCAGTTTCTCCAACATAATTACGTTTTTCTTCTTTGTGACTGCATGCACGAGTTACATTTGTAATAACCTACCTAAAACCTACACTAGACCTACATTAAAATAATCATATTCTACAGGAAAGAAAAGAAAGAACTAAATATTTCATGGACCATGCACATTGGGTAAGTTGTCAGAATACGTGACCCCACTGTAACTGCTTAATAAAGGAGTTAAACTTGTGGGTGGTTTTCATCCCTTCACACTAATCTGGACACGTGTTTTCTTATTTGGAGTCATCACGGAGAAACCACGCACGGGCAGAGGATGTGCAGCAGCGCCCTCTGCGATCACAGTTTCTGATGGGTCACAGCTTTCGGTGCAACACCGGGGCTGTTGTCAGCTGTCATCCCGACTGAAGTCTCTCTGCGCTGTGGGAGTGAGGCAGACAGACCGGGGCTAGCTAAATTAGCATTAGATAAGTCATCTATCTATACAGCTAACATTAACGTTACTGGTGAACTTATTCGTGGGTTAGCCCAGTGCGGTTATCTGTGGTCAAAACAATCATACCAAAGATAACTTTATGAGCGTGATGAACGATGATGTAACCTTATAATGTTACCCACCAAGCATTAGCTAGCATTAACGTTAGCTACTTGTCAACCAGCACATTGTAGTAACGTTAAGCTGGATCGATATTGAAATAAATAAGGTCTCTATTGTCTGTATTACTGTGTTGTAAAGTGGCAAGCGAGGAAACCTCCCATGTCAAAAATAAAATAACAGATTTCTCTGGGTTTGAAATTTGGTGGAAACATATGGGATAGTGTAAGAACTAACTAAAAATATATAACATAGGTATGGTCGTTTTTAGACATTTTAATGCATACATGTTACATATTGTACCTTTTTAAGGCTCACAGCTGAGCAGGCGCACACACCTCCTAAATCTCAACGAGTCACGGTGACCTGATTGGTTGATCCAACTCCTGTCGGGAGGTGGGTTTGAAACGGTGAACAAAATAATGTAAACTATATACTCAAAATCAGTACATATACAAATATACAATATAATAATATACAAACACCTCTGAACATCTCTTACATGTTCACATTTGTGCAGCCCAAAGAAGCATTTTTCATACAGGTATTATGTGCATTTGAAGTAAATGATTCAGGCCCTGGCACATAGACCCAAGCACATTTGATGTTGAGTGCAAAGTGACTGTGAGAATGCATGACGGCAGGATAAGTGAACCTGCTCAACATCAAGTCCAGGTTTTTCCGTGATACAGACAGATCTTGACCAGTCTAAGGACTTTGCTGAAGAGATTATGATATTAGTGCTAAACCCTGTGTTTAAGCGCTGGGGAAATCAACAGACTTTACCCTTTAATGCAGCATTGCTAGATCCATCCTCTTTGCATCTTTTCACACTAAAATGTCATATGGGCATGATTAGCTAATCAGAATTAGCTCTGCAACACTATAGCGGGTTAGTCCTATAAAAGGATCCACTTCTCCTGAGCACTTCATCCAAACAGACAACTATTAGCGCTATGAGTTCCTTTGTCCCAAGACTCTGTCAGAATCTGACCCGATCTGATCACCACTGGGCCATGTCAGAGCAGATTTTTTAAAAATTTCCCCTATGGAGTCTAAAGAGGACAGTGGAGGGCACTGGCGATGGTTGATCCAAACTCTGCCCCTTTGCCCCTGTATCTGAACAACCACTGAACTAAGACTAGCTGCTGGGCAATGATAACTACTTTGTCAGCTGTATCTGCTACAGCAGTGGTTCACAAACTTTTTTCAATAATGTACGTTATATAAAGAGGCACAATACAGTGCTGCCCCATCAGTGTCTGATTTACTAAACAATATTGTAACTGAAAAACACTTAAATGCTACATTTCAAATGTTTAGAATCACTAAATGCATTAAATATTATAGTGTATAATTATTTTAGGAATTATGCATGCATATTTTCTAAATTAACTTTTTTTTTAAATTGGCATGTTCCCCGTGCAGTATTTCAAAGTAAGAAGTGCCTTCCTGACTCATCTGTCAACTGGTGTAGGTGAAACCTGAGAAACAACTCCAGTGTATTGGAAGTCGTATTGTTGAGCATCCTCTGAAGCCATAGTTGCTGCACCTTCTGCTGCTATGCTTCCTCCTGCTGCTTTAGTTGCCTCCGACCCGGTCGCTGCTTGTATTCCACTTTTCCAGACTTTTTGTTGTTTTGCATCAGTTTCACCCACAGGTCTAGTGTGCAAGTCTGATTCTTTCTCTTGTTTGTTTCCCTCATCGTCTTGTTTTTCTCCCTGGTGCTTTTTTAGTTTTCTCTCTTTCTCTCTCTCTTAGTTTTCATTCTCTTTTAGCTTGGTGGTCAGTGATAACATTATATTCTGTAGCTCAGGCTCAATTTCTGGTACCAGCCTTCAGCCTTCAAATGTTTGTGGCTGCATGCATAAAATAACTTTTTGAAGACAAATTATTATTATTTTTATTATTATTATGATTATTTTTTCTCATCAGTAGCGGCCCATAGTAAGTCCATCCATTCTCATACTGTAAAACTAGTTACAATACGCAACCTTTTTCTTACAGAATACCATGGCCCTTCTTTCCTGCTATTCTCTAGAAGAATATACACTCATTCTTTTTATGCACCTATTTGCTCTGTTTTTCTTTCTTTTGTATTGCTCTAACTGACAAAACCCACCTGTGATTAAAGTTTAAGAAATTTCCTGTTAGAGGGAGATGGACTCCACACAGTGGACTGCCTAAAGATTAAGCCCCTTCCCCTCTACCGACTGAGAGAAGGCTCAGTGCCCTTCCCTACAGGATCACAACACATAAAAGAACTCATCTTCTCTGGGGCTATTTTGCTGTATGTTAAGGCCTTTGACCAGTCCTTACACTGTAGATTTTCAGCAGTGTTGTCTGTTTACCGCAGCAGTCTCAATGCATGCTGGATGTTTTATACATCTATACAATACTCAGCCTTCTTTTCCATCACGTTGTGTGTTTTTATCTACGTTATGCTGTTAAGCACTGATTTAAAAAAAAAAAAAAACAGACCAATGGGGCATAATGAGGTTTTCTAGAGATGCATGTTTACAGTTAGTCAAGCCACACAAGCATAATTATACAGTGTGTAGTTGTCTGTCTGACAAAATAGACTTTATTGTGACAATGGGAAATTTGCCTTGGACATCACAGTGTCTACAGTATAAAATCACAGCAAAAAACAACAGTAAAAACATCCATCAATTTCACATGCCCATCTACATCAGAAAAAGTACACACATAATACAATACATAAACAGTGATCAACAGCAAGAAGGACAGCTACGGCATACACATATTATAGGCTTGGTGGAGTTAAGGGCTTTAATGGACAGGAGGACAAAGAAATGTTTGAAACAGTGAAGCCTGCTTAGGGAAACCTTGTGCTGTCTTTCTGAGGGGAGGAGCTGATTCTCATAGAGAATATGAGTTGGATCTGAGATGATTTTTTTGGGCCTGTCTACCTAGTGTATTCGCAATAGAGCTTTTTGTGCAAACACGTGAACCAAAGAAAACATCCTATGGACACTGTGTTATTCAGCAACTGTTACACCTTGTCTCCAAGACAGCAGCACAACAGCAGTAGCTGTAGTCGCCAGCGTGTACCTTACATCGGTTCAGCAACAGTACTTTTGTGCATTCAGAAGTGTTTGGTAAATGTTCACAGCCCAAAACACAATGTACTTCAGCATGTAAGCAAAATAGTGTCGTTTTGAAGCCTACAAAGATGATTTGGATTGGAGTTACATGCATACATGCGAGTGAAGCGTAATTAGTTAGAGGGGTGTGTGGAGCACAGCTTGATTGATTAAAACGGATGCACATATGTTCCATTAGATAGACAGGACACAGAGGACTGACAATGCAGCAGAAATGTGTAGTGTTTGGGTAAGGTGTTAGGCATAAATGATTATTTTGGACCCCATCAGTGTCAGGGTTGAAAGAACCACTGTTTTTTAGTAACACTATTCTGAGAGAAGAGTGTGTCTCTGAAGCCATAGCTGGTGGCATTGTGTCACCACTGGGGAATTGTTCCAGAGTGTTGGGACTGACCGTGGGGTGCGGTTTTGCTGATGCAGCAACAACAACGTCTCGATTGTGCTTAAATTGTGTTAACCTTTCCACAGAATCCAGTGTTAGTGGAATTCAGAGCATGGCTTGGCTCATTGGATTTAAAATCCTCTATGGCAGCATTTAGACCTGTCACTTAATGCATCCCAGCATGATCAGATGATAATAATCACATTGAAATGACAGGTGTAACCACAGCTGCAGTAATGTTACATAAAAATAGCCGCTGGTTAAGACCCAGCACACGCAGTGTTTGCTGCGGGTGCATGAAAAAACTGTCACCTGTGATTTGCATTGCTTTTTTCATACTTACTGTAGCAAAAACACACAAGCAATCAAAGTCTACCGCAGTAAGTCATACACATTCTATGCACATACCTTACACTATGCACATACAAGCTTACAAGCAAAAGCCATAGAGGGTGGACATACATGCATGCACCATCAGCACCATCATTATTTCCACTAACACAAGCTACAGTCACGCATGCCAATATTCTCAACACATACACACACATGATTATTGCCCTTGCTTACACAGTATGAGACCTTATATTACATGTAAGGCAGAATGAATGAAGCCAGACTTCCAGTATTCCCCCTGCTCTCATTGGCAATCTATTCTTACCTAATTATTTGGGGGGGTGGGCTTGAAACCTGCCTTAATTTGCCACTATGCAGTGTGCAATTAATCAAGGCCCTTGCTAACTGACAGCCTTAATGGATGCACTCAGCTCCTCTGTGATTGTCTGCTGGCTGCCTGTTCTTTCAGTGCGTAGCCTCAGAACGCAGACAAGCATACCCTTCAAGAGCAGCTCCACATACGAGGACACTTCCACTGATTTGAATGGTGTAGCGGAGTGCTGAATGAGTACATTCATCTTTGCTTACCCACACCCACCTTTCAGTTACACTGTGGTAATAACTGTGTTAGAAATATCAGCCTTTGATTCTTTATGATACAGAAAGGCTCATACTCAACTGAAGCGTTTGTGCAAGCAATTCGGATTGAGTTAAAACAATTCCTGCTTTTCCGTTTGCTTTGTTTTTCCTTTGAGCAGAGGGATGAGGTTTCTGTGATTATATAAAAGGGGGAAAGCAAGAGATACAGAGACAAAGGCAGGCATTGGTGCTTTTAAGGTTTCCAAATAGTCCTCTGGCACTTAAGGTTTCTACTGCACTCAGATGAAGAGAGAGTGTGCATGTTGCCTGAGGTGTAATGCAATGACAGAGACGTGGCTGCGTTTACACCTGAAAAAAAACTTGTCTGAGAAAGTCTGCATTCTCCAGAGGTCTGACCTCTACGAGAATGTGATGGAGTGTTCTATAAAGCATTAGTTCAAAACTTTAGGGCACAATTCAAGTGCATTACACCTCCAGAGAGACCTTTTCATGTTGTATCTCAAGGTCAAACATGGGGAATATAGGGCTAATGATGGCACTTAAGAACTACAACCACTTAAACTTTACAGTTACTCTTAAGTACAATAAATGCAGTGTGTGTGTTTTTTTTTTTACATGGAAAACTGGCTGCATTTTATTTTATATAACATCACATATGTGTGTTGACTAAAGGACCTTTCAACTGTCCTATAGTTTCTTCCTCCTCTCTGACTATGTCTCTGTTGAATCAGGTGGTAAAAATAGTTTGTTATAGTTCAGGTTTCTTTGGCTCTGATGTTTGGTGAAACGACCATGCATCCTCTTCAAGAGTAACTTGTAGCTTGTTTTCAATCAGCTACACACTTTGTAATGTATGTGGGAAAAGCACCTGCGGCACTTCTCTGGTCTTCTTTTTCTTTCCTTTTTTCATGCCATTACCTTTCTTGCAGGAATATAAAATGTGTGGTTGTCCTGATGGGATAAGTTAGTCAATTGTGACAATGCCTCTCTGATTTTTTTTTATTTTATCCCTTGACTAAAGCAAACCTTCATTAAAGAAACTTTTAAAGGAAATGTTAGAAAAAACATGAAGCAAATTGCTCTGTAATTATGTGCATTCAATAGGAATGATTTCAAACCTATCACCATAAGAATCATTCACTCTTTTTGTGGCACAGTTTTAGTCAGAATTGCTTTAAGATAAACATATCCTTTTATGTGCCTCAGTGCACAATGCTGTGGACCAAGATAGAATCTTAGCCATAGTTATTATTGTCTATTTCCATCATTGCTTCTGCTTTATGGCCCCATAGGCGATCACGAATGGCAAATTACTGAGTAAGTGAAGATGAATTGTTATAATGAAAGCACAAACGGATGGTGACAGAACTGCCAATGGATGATGCCCCACAAAGTTGGGTGAAAAGATATTCCCGAAGCAGCACCACTGATGCTGCTTTTGACACGAGTGTAGAGGAGTGTATCTCAACTATGATTGAAAGTTATTTACATGTGAATCCACAGAATGGCAGGAAGCCTAACTAGGTCCTCAAAGCAGTGTGCCAAATTCTCTTCCCTCTTATCAGTCTCTCCATCAGGACATATCAGTACAAGGAGTTGTACAGAGATAGAACTTTGGATCAGTGTGCAGCGGTTGGCACAAAGTAACATCATGAACTACCTTCAGTTAAAATAGCAATATTTGTATCTATAAATGATTTGAAGAACACAACATCACTAACTTTACGAACTGTACAAACTGTAGTGGGAAAAGATGCAGTACATTAGTATATGCATTAATTAGACCATGGTTATACAACTGAATTTATGCCACTAAAAATCAAGTCTTTACAAAAACAGCTCAACATTTCATTTCCCTGATGTTCTGCCAAGACCAGTTATTTGTTTCTGTGTTGAATAGACATCCATGGATGGTAATTATGTAAAATCATGTGAACTGTTTTTTCGGGCTATTTAAATATTCAGCCACTGTGTCATACTGTTATTGTTTCACTGTTTATGAATGGGCAGCTTCCTGACAATGAATACCCAATGAGTGTTTAGCCTTAGAGTTATTGTGTACTAGAGTGCTTGACCCGCAGAAGAAACATGATTGCATGTCTATGGAATTTCTGCTTATGCTGAAGGCTATTGATGTTTCCTTTAATGGCTCACGCACATGCTGTTTGAGTCATTTTAAAATATACTAATAATAATAATTTTTTTTCCTCCTTAAAGGGATATTTCACCGTTGGAAAGATGAATATATCTTTAAATTGGGTCACTTATGTAGTAGAAATGTGAAATTTTTTTTAGAAATTGGTGGCTTCTAGGCCGAGAAAAGCCAGAAAATGTGTTTTTGGCTTATGTGGATGAAAGACACCAAATCCCAGAATGCACTTGCTTCACTGCTTTAGAGTCTACTCCCAAGCCACGCCTACCGTTTACAGACAGACAGACAGTGAGACAGTCAACTCAACTCAAGTGTGTTTTATTGTTATTTCAACCATATACACAAAACAACGTTTCACCGTGGCTCAAGTGGTGTTACACGTTTAAAATATATAAAAACGACAAAATATAAAAACAACATACGAAACAGGCTACATTTAGTGCACGCGCATTATAGGCTCCGTAAAGTTCAGCTAACGCATACTAGCATTAGCGCTTGGTGGGCTGTAAACACCGAGTATAAACACAGCCGTAAATTTGCGTGGAATGTAGAATGGTCGGCATTTAACAGTCACAAACTCCACCAGCAGTTAGCAGTTAGTTGGATACAAGCACCAATCTGTGTTAACACAGCCCACCTCCACTAGTCTTACCCGGCGACAGAGCAGCCAGCCTGGTAGCTGGATAGTCCGGTACACTGTTGTTCAGCCATGTTTCCACAACAACAAAAAGACAGCAGTCTCTGAACTTGCGTTGGGAGTTTCGTTGAAGTTGGATGTAGTCCAAGCGGACACTTGCAAGCAGGATTGATGGAACAGGTGGCCGGCTAGCGTTAGCTTTCCACCTAGCTAGCTCATAGTCCAGCCCCGTCCAGCCCTCATTCCGCGTTTCACCACTGAGGATGTCACCTTACCGGCTAGTGGCATAGAGCCAGACCACAGGCTGAGGTGCTGGTCTCCGTAGCAGACGAAGCTTGCATAGTGTGTATTCCAAGTATTCCATTTGTAATAAAGTTTCCTGCATATTCTCCGATCTGTACCAATGTATCCCGGTGGTACACATGTGCGGTAGTTTGAATGCACATAATTGTTGTAAAAGTGTTCTGCTGAGATGCCTGTTTAGCGAAGCTTCAAGATGGCTAACGCTCGTCTTGCTTCGGCAAGCTTTGGGTAAAGACGACAGTCCAATCCCCTATGGGCGGGCTGAAAACATGCAGAAGTAGCTCCTACTACTGGCTGTAGTCCATTGCCTCTGGGCAAAAAATCTTCCGATGGCGCAAAAATCGTCGTTTTCCGTCATCGGAAGATTTTTTCCAGACCCACAATACAGAGATCTCTCGTCTCAGGGAGACATGAGGGAGGGAAGCATGGTCATTCAAAAATACCACAGTGTTTCTACTGATACAAAGCTTAATGCTAAATCGGTGAAGTATCCCTTTAAATGTCTTCCAGTTATGTGTATCGATCACTACAGTTATTCCGAGTATATATTGGCGCTATCTATTAACTTTGCCATACCTTTATATGACAACTCGATGCAAGAGCTCAATTAAGCTTTGATAGAAAGGTTAAATTGCATAAATGACCACCAATGCCAGTCTGTCCACTCATGTTACTGTAAGCAACTTTAGATGAAAATATGCACCAGATGGCATATGCTTATCCAACTGTGACAGCATTTTTTTGATGTACCAGTGACCAGAAAATTGCAGAAAGTACCACTCCCAACAATATGTGGCTCAACCTTTGTGGTGTCTTACCCAGATGGAGATTGTACATTGATGGAAAAGCCCCAGGGTTATGGTGATATGAATGGCCAAGTACTGACCTTTGACTCCTCTGCGCTTTACCCCCAACTGTGAATAAATGATTCTAAAGGGCCCTATCCCAGAGGATTAATGTGCTCAGCAAGGCTCCAAGCTGCTCACAGAGAGCAGACAGAGTGAAAATGTGCCATTGACTCTGTACAGTGCAGTGGCAGTAAATGTTGGAACAGCTCTGTTAGGAATCCTGTTACTTTTGTCATTCAGGAATCAGCTCTGTGTTAAGAGCAATAGAGGTACCACAGTTGGTGCCAAAGTGAGATTGAACGTAATGTGCAGAACTGTGAAATAATGAAACAAGTCAGGTAACTGCTACCCGCACACATTCATTGTAATTGCTACATGCACACACTAGTTAAAGTTACGATTTATTGAGTAAATTAGTCGGTCACAAAAGAGCATAATTATGAATTTTGTCCCTGTTCTAAAATCTCCATTGTACTTATTTTGAGTTCTGTTTGCAAGCAACGAAATTTATAACTGGACATGTTTGAACAAGTGGTGTGTCTGGACCAAGGTTATAATCGTTAACGAAAACGAACGAAATAACGAAAACTAGGTGGGAAAAAACACTGTCGTTCTGAAATAAAAATAAAAATGAGGCATTACAAAAAAACGATAACTAAACTAAAATTGTAATGTCTGTTTGCAAAACTAACTAAAATTAAATTAAATTATCGAGTAAATGTCCTTAGTTTTCGTCTTTGTCGATGTCTTTCATAGAGCAAATAACGTTATAGCTTTCCGACCATGACATTTCCGGTAGACATGTATAGTTTCCGACTGGGAACCCAGAAATTCCGACATTCCATGTCAAATTGAACACAACATAGTCCGTGCCCCTCGCCTGCATCATAGCGGTACCGAAAGTTGGAAGAAAGTGGCACCTATTTGATTTTGACTGTGGAAGGTGGTAAAATACACCAAATTTACTACAGGGAAACGAATTTGAAAGTACATTTGAGAAGCGCACACAAGCTAGGAGGCTAACCTAGCTTACCTTAACAAGGTAAAGGAGAAAGCAAAGCCCTCTTTCCCCGAAACAGAAGCTAACCCCGGTAACGTTACGGGCATGGATGTGTGGATACAGGACCAGGCAGTATGACGGAGACAACCGCAAGACAGAGAACACTATAGGAGGGCTTTCACCGGCGACCCGATAGCCGGTGGTTAGTAAATACGCAGGAACACCAAAAGCGGGAGGAAGCGTGGGTTAATGTGTGGATTGATACTGGGATGTCTACACAACTGTGTGAGTCGATTGACTTCAAAAAGTTCGCCATTTTACTCGATCCAAAGTTCAAAACACCTGTTCATGAATGTCTTCTTTAGTCTGTTGGCTATTTAGTATTTTTTCCTGGAACACGTCACTTACACATTTTGCACTTACTGTGGCGTCTTGTGTAGACTGTTTACATATTTCTGACCATATGTAGGCTACATTTTATGTACTGGTGTTATTGTTGAATACATTGTGAATACATATTTCTAAAATTGTATGATGTTTTTGTTGAGTTATTATTACACAATACTTTTTCTGACCTTTTTGAATCCCCTGACAAATAACCCATATTACAAAAAAAGACTAAAACTAAGACTAAAACTAAGCATTTTCAAAAAATAAACTAAACTAGGAAACCCGCTTTAACAACTAATTAAAACTAAAATGGATTTGAAAACAAAAAGTCAAAAGGAAATAAAAAATAAAAACTAATGAAAAATGCAAAACTATAATAACCTTGGTCTGGACAGGTTTTTGTTGTAAAACCAAGGTTTAAGGGGGGCGGAACGATCCATTCCGGCACCTTCGATTAACAGGTAAACTAATCTAATTGGCAGTTTCATACATCAGTGTTTCCTGTTCGTTTAAAATAACGCCAAATATCCATTCCAGTGTTTCCACTATTCATTCTCAGCAGCGCACCACTATGAGTCCATGCAATGCAGATCTCAGGGTTCCCCCACCTGCCAGATCCCACTTTAACCCATGTGTAAAACAGTGTATGAGCCAAAAAGTTGTAAGGCAGAAATCTCAAAACCTGGTGAAATAAGTGTCAGCTCTCAACGAAATAGTTCGACATTTTGGGAAATAAGTTTATTCGCTTTCTTAGGTGAAAAGATTGTATGGTAAATATGAAGCTACAGCCAGCAGCCAGCCAGCTTAGCCTAGCACAAAGACTGGAAACAGCTTCATAAATATGAGGTCTAACTAGAGGAGATCCATAGGGCAAAATATTAGTCAGTGATGTATTTCTGACCACAGTTATTTCAAGGCACATCAAACGTCAAAATTGCTTCTTCACAACTGAAATGTGAATAGCTGGAAGGAAACCAACCGGATATTAAACATGAAATACTTTTAGTGTGAAATTGCTATTTTCTGTTTACTTCTACATTTCGCCATCATCATCTGCCCAATGTCTGCCTGTTATTGTCAGATTTGATTCCAAACAAAATGGATGTGGTTGATATGCTTTCATATTCTGATAAATTTTCGAGCAAGAAGATAAATGGTCCAGATATGTTTTTGCTTCTACAAGCATTTTGCAGGGCTTGCACATTTGTCAGGCGCTGCTGACACTGTTGTGGAGGAGTCCTCATGGATCACTTGGTATCCAGGAAAAACGTAGGGCAGAACAGACGAATGGAGTCATTTGAAATGGAGATGTCACTCTCACGTATCTTTAAATAAAGCATCGGACATCTCCGCTATGCCGAATCACAAAGAACATATTATATGTGTTATCAGCCCCAGTATGTGTGTCTAAGCTGGTTTCCACTCACAATTGGAGCCACAGATCCAGGTGTGAATTATGGTGTGTCAGCATAGTTTTTTTCTTGAATATGAATTTCCCCCTCTCTCCTCTCCCTCATTCTTAATGCTGGTAAAGTAAGACCCTCGATAGCAGAGAGCATTGTTTAACTGTAGGGCCTAATTAAGTACAGGAGTGAAAAATCAGAAAGGGAGCGAAGGGGAGGGAGGTTAGGGATACCAGTATAATAAAGGGTTGGGTTGTGGAGGGAAAAGCCTTGGCCCATAGCACAGAACACAATTGTACTGTTGCTTTCCATGCATTTCACAAGCCGTGGCATCACGATCTTGTTTTCCTTCAGCTTGAAGTCCTAGTTTGTATTCCTGTCCACCTTTTGATCAGAAACCCCCATTGGGCAGGCATCTGCAGCCATCACTCCAGGAGTAAGGCTAGTTGGAGTTAATTAAATCTGAGCTAAGTGATGCGGCAGAGTTGGATGAGGGGGGTGTAATGGTCACCCATGTACAGCTAGGACTGTGGAGTATCCTGTCCAATGAGAAAGCAGAAGTGATGCAATGCCTCGGAACGGCACAGGAAAATAGTTAAGGAGGACGGGGGCAACATGCCGTTAAATTGAATGGCAAAGATCTTTAAGGCAGGGCACGGCTTTCAGACGGTGGGCAGAGCTGATAATTTCAACGTCTACTAATCACATAAATGCCACGGAGTGCTAACAGCACCTGAACATGATGTTTTTATAAAATGTTGTTATCCCAGTTGGTAATATTTTGTTGTTTTGTTCTGCTTCCACAATCAATCATAAAAAACTTAAAACAGACTTGCAGATTTAATGAGAAAGAACAGTACCCACTAGTATGGATAACTGAATTCATTTTTAATAGATATATCATGTTTGCAGTATGAATGTTATGATTCCCTGATTATGTGTAAATAATTACTCATTCTACACATACATGTAACACACAAAAACACAAATATATATAATCCAGCATTTACATTACATCATATTGTCAATCCTACTGTCGTTTTTTTTTAAATGGTAGATTTCTTTTTCCTTTGAAACAAAACGTTCTGTGTACCAATACAGCTTATAAAACTCAGATATTTACAAGTATTTTTTATTTATCATGCCACTTACTGCTGAACATACTGTATTACATCATACAGCAGTAGCAAACATGCAATAGGCTATACAGCTCTGACAGTTGCTTCGAAGAGCACCTACTGCAGCTCAGCTTCCATCCTAAGTAACTTCTTGATTATATTGATTAAAAAAAATTATACATTTACAGCTGCCTAATGCAAATATGAACAAGGAATTGACATCTCAGTCAAATGTATGTTGGGAGTGCTTTACGATAGATCATAATATGATTGTAGAGTGTGAACTACAATCTATAGTTTACAGTCAATCACAATCAGGTCTGACCTCTTTACATTTCATATTGCATTTTTATTTTAAGCATTTAGCTCATACCTTTATGTACCTAAAATGGATAATATTGATCTGACAGTTGGCAAACTAGTTTAGGAGACTGTGCCTTTGCATATACAGTATGTGGCTTACTCTGTGGAAGACAAAAACTCCCTCCTCTCAATTCACACAGAAGTTCAAACTGTCCTTAATGGGAACTATTACCAAATATTTTTTGGCTATCTGGGCATTTATCCATTTATAGAGTCTTTTTTTCAGTTATCCCTCAATAGGGAAAAACACCCCACACCTTACTTTCGAATTCTCTCAGCACTGTAAAGTAATAAGAAAGCTTTCGGGGTGAACTTTAACAACAAAACTCCTTAATGTTCCAACGTTTTTCAGTTTCCCTCATGTCGCAGTGACATATTGAGAAAGGTCGCGCGTGAATGAGTACATCTTTCAGTGCAAACCTAATCTCATCTCTAGGAGTGAATATGGCACAGTGTTCTCTGCCACAGCTGATGGAATCACATTCAGAAGGGCCTCTAAGACAGGCAAATTGAGCCTCATTTTATCTGAGTTTACATTACAATATGTTATGATCCCAAAGCTGTCAGGAAGAAAGAGAACTGGTATTCACAACTCAAAGTTTAGAGTGCTGGAAAGTGTTTAAAAGTGCAAAGTCTGGATACACAATAAAAAAGTGAGGTGTGTGTGTGCCCATGCAGAAATGCACTTTTCTCATTTTGGACTCCTTACATTACAATTATGCTTCACAGATCTAGCGATGTAGAGCACATTTTCAATGGTTGCATCAGTGCTTATGATGCCAAAGAGTTCAAAAAACATTGAGGCCAATAATGAAAGACTCACAGTGGTCTAGCTTGGAGATGACAATAGCAATAACTAGGAGCTACTCTCTAATGAGATCCAATTACAACTGTGTGACTCGAGTGAACAAATTTCCAGGCTAGAACAGTGGCTACCATCCTATAGGACAGTTGGTTGTCAAAGCTCCGACAAAGGTCTTTGCAGAAAGGAAAGGTGTTTCTGTAGTTTCATCCTTCAGGGGTTTTCACAGGGAGGGAGAAAGTAATTCTGAAACATTGTGGGAAACATCCACCTGGAAATGTCAGTTTGAACCAGACTGTGTGAGACACAATAGCTAAGCCACAGTAAAGTGAGAATAGGAGGGGGCTAAAGACTGAGCCTAAACTCTCATATGCCAGCTTTTGTGTGTGTGTGTGTGTGTGTGTGTGTGTGTGTGTGTGTGTGTGTGTGTGTGTGTCTGTCTGTGTGTGCTTGCATAAGCCAATACTGTATATCAAAGCAATATTGACATCTCATGGTCTGTCAATGTTGCTCATAATGGAGATGAAGACATGCTTTTCCTTAACTGCCTCTGGGGTCTAATGCATCTGATGGTCTATTCTTTGCAAACTTTCCCCAACTAGAAATCATTTTATTTCTAAAGCAAACACTCAAATCCTTGGAATTGTCTGGATTATTTTGAGTACCTCCACAGAACATGAGCTGGCAGCAACGTAATTAAAAAAATTTGGACAGCCCTTTCCAAGGCACTGGACGAAACTGTACTTTTTTCCATCTCCACTGGATATTTCGACTAGTCTATAAAGCTTTAGAGCATAACTTTTTTATATTAATGAACGCCCGTTTGACATTCAATGAAAGATATTGCCAATTGAGTTGATACAAAGCTAATTAAGAGTGTCACCTCCACAAAACTCTCCGTATTTCTCTGTATGGCTGTGTTCAGAAACTGGTGTCGTCTGGCGACTTTCGCGCGCAGAAAATCAAGT
Organism: Sander vitreus; assembly: GCF_031162955.1. Classification (NCBI taxonomy): domain Eukaryota; kingdom Metazoa; phylum Chordata; class Actinopteri; order Perciformes; family Percidae; genus Sander; species Sander vitreus. The sequence goes on from NC_135864.1 coordinate 9,519,091, forward strand.
GAAGATAATTACCTCTTCTGAAGAGTCCATCATGTTTTTTTTAATCCTCCGTGTCCTCCTTGGCTACTAGCAACTGCGTAGAGGAGGGGTTGGGGTGGTGCGCAATCACGGACGACTTGTATCATGTGGCTGCACCAACAGTTTTGCTGTCATTACTTAGAATTCCTCGTGGGGGAGACAGAAACTACGCACACTATAGCTTTAAAGGACAATCCTTTTGCTTTGTCACAAATGCTTTCATCAGTTTTCTTTGGGTGCTGACAGGAGTACTTATTTATGGCATGACTTGGACCAGATGAGGGTGTTAGGAGGTTATTTTTTGGCGTGGCTTCTTGCTAAATTATCACTGAATAATAACTTAATTATTTGGATTTTCAACTGTGACTAGCTTTACAGAATATGACAAATCTGTTTTAATTCTTCTAACGTTAGCTGATGAAGCTCCATAGGTGAAATAAGAAAATTGTTTAATGTTGCACTTTGAAAGTAATGAAAATGGTTGTTGGGCAGACAGACTCCCACGTCTTCTGGGAGTCAAAATGTACTTTTTTTAGCCTGGTATTTGCCAAGTATTTATATTTTCATAATTTATTCTTCAGGTATTTCTTGTGATTGTTTATATATATATATATATATATATATATATATGTGTATACTTAAAAATATTATATATAAATCATTTTCCTCCTTGTTTTGTTGTCCATATAATGTTCTGCTTCCTATTTTAATGCAATGTTTTTGTTAGTCAAGCGATCAGTTAACATTGATGAAATTAATATTGGTGCCATGAAATGACTCTACATCTCCACATAATCACACAAGTTATTTCACATACTGTTGGTGTGATTGTTATTGCTTTTTACAATCAACACAGAAGATGAATATGAGGATTTCAAATACAAAAGAAAATGCAAAACACTTGCCTAAGCAAAGAAAAAATCCACAAACCCCTCTGCTGACGCATCTGTGGTCACTTTATAGCTACATATAATCTACAGGGCAGATTTCCCAGGTCTCCACAAGGAATCTAAATAACAACCTGAACTTTAGATAGTTCTGCTGCTATCTGTTTTTTATAGATGTGAGAAAGGCGGGTAATTTCTGGGACAGCGCCTGAGAGATAAAAAAAACCAGACATAGCTGCCCTAGAAATAAGAGGTGACTAATCTAAAATCTGATATGAGAACTATCACATATAAAGCATGGGATGGTCTGATAAACAGTCTGCTGACGCATTCAGATAATGTCTTATTAGTATTATACTGTAGTGCATAAATAGATACATAGATAGTATTTCATTGTCCCAGGAGGGACATTTATTTTTAAAGCTTGTACATGTTCATGTCTTACAAGAAAAAATATACAAATACAAATCAGAGACGAATCAGTTTTATTTTAAAAAGAAAGACATTTTAAATTCAATTAAAAATTTCCTTTGTGGGATTGTCATCTTATAAAAGGACTGTGTACGTTTTCATTTTAAGGTTAGGTGCATTAGGACTTAACTTTGGAAATGCAACAAATATACAGGATTAGGAAGTTGTAAAGAAATTAAAAAAAATATTAAAGGGCACAAAAATATGTTGTATAGAAATATAAAATACAAAGCCAGGGACTCAAGTGGATACTTTAACCTCTATGTAGTGTAAATATCTCTCAGAGGTTAAAACATGTTTCCACTTGAGTGCCTGGCATTAGATTTGATACTATGCCACATCTAACCCCTGGATGTAGATATGTTTTCCAAGAAAGCCCCAAGAAATACTACAGCATCGCCGTTTCAGCAAATGCCCAAAAACTACAAATGTTTATGTTCAACTGACAAAGCCTTCTAGTGTTTATTATTTTAATCATCACGACAAATGCCTCACCTTCCCCTAACCTTAAGGACGTAGTCATTTTAACCCCAATTACGGTAAACCTAACCAAATCCTTGGAGCAAAAAAAGATCCAGGACACATTATGATTGCTGTAATGTAATCATTAAACAACTAAAAATGCTTTCCATAGTGATTTTATTTTAAAGAAAAAATAATTGACACAATAGTGCTGTTGCTATGGTTACCTAGTGCACTAATTTTAGACAGGTTATGAAACTTTTGACCGGAGCTACGTTTTAGGTGTCAATCAGAAACTCATTGTAACCATGGTGTAATAAAATGTAGAAGTTTATTAACGGGTTTATACGGGAAACCCATGTATGCACCCCTGCACCCTATTCTTTACCTCCCTCCACAAAGTGTTGAAGGACTTGGGAACTCTGCTCCCTGTGTTCGCCATCCAAGCCTCATCATTTATCATTCAGGAACCTCACATCAGAAAATAGGCTTTTAATTATTTATTTTCCGGCTGTGTCCTGGATAATTTGGGGAATTTACAAGAAAGCCTAGATGGATGATAAATGTTCTGTCCTGTTGATATGATTGGAACCTTTGCTGTCTTCCTCCAACTGGCAGTTCTTTTTAAGTTTACCACCAGTTACTAAACAAATGTACCTCTCTGGGTATTTTTTGTGCTCTCCTCCCTACGTACCAGTACAGGAGTTGTACTTAAACATGGAGAAAAACCTGCCGTCCTTAACCACCTTTGAATTATCCCACCTCCTGCTATGTTATATCTCACCACAAAATGCTTATTGAAGCAGATAGAGAAGCAAGACGCCATCAAGATGTCTTTTAATGAACACACAATCATTACTTTGAGTCTTACCTTTTTCCTGAATAATTAATCTTTCCCCATAGGTGCAGTAAAAGAATGAGTCTTTAAAAACATAACGTTTCGGGAATAAAGACAAGCTGTTTATTTTCTTACTGGTGTTCGTGTAATTTTAATTTTTACTACACTTTTAACACTTTTTAAAGCAAAAAAAAAATAATTAGAATGGCCCAGCTCTCATGAAAGTTCCATCTTCCATTCGTGTTAAACAGGAACATCCACGGTTATCACGTGAGCAGAAAATGCTGTTTGGACAGATATCTCTCATAACGTCTATAACATTAGATTGAATGGGAGAACAGTTTCATTACAACAGATTGCTAATGATCACATTCTGTGTTGTGTGACATAACATAGATCAATGTAATTACTCTAACTGCATTATGCTAACTCACTTACAACCATACAAGGTAAGCGCATAATCAAAGACAAAGCATAATTCCCAGCAATATATGGTGATTGCTTACCATCATTTGGCAAAACAGTCTCCACAGAGAGCAGCAGAGCTAAAATGTCACAAAGGAGATCAGATAAAAGGCCACGGGCCCGTGGGTTCATACACTTTATTTTCTTTTCTCCCCATTCTTCTCATCTTCATTCTGTGTGGAGGCACCATCACATGTGTATTGTGGTTTGATTAGGAGCTCCCCAGGGTTTGGCAGAGGGAAGAGAATGTGTTTACTACAACACTTTTATGCCATATACAATGTTCAGTTTGTGGTCTTGATTGAGCCCAGTAGGCCTATGGAGATCGCAGCCTCTGCTCTCTCTAGTTCTCAGGGGGTTAATTAACCAGACTAGGTAACTAGCTAGCAGCCTCCAATTGCATTAGCAGACAAACAGACCTATTGAATCTTCTTTGTCTGTGTCCGGCTCGTATTACATAGTGTTCACAAAGTTGAACCGATTTTGCCTTGTAAATGAGAGAAAGCAAAAAATAACAAAAACTAATTTTTGCTCCGTGCATAAAGAATGTCCAGCCAGTCGTTTGTGCTGTAGTTTCCTGCAGCTGTGATACGCTGGAGAGATTTCTTTTCTGAGGTAGAGACAAACACACAGGATAAGGATGTGGATTCTGCTTTCTAAGGGACTGTCTTTTGGCCTGGTTTGCTTTTTCTGCAGCATAGCAGTATCAGTAGCATACTCTCTGAATCATTGCGGTAAGACACCTTTACTTTAGATCTGAATTAAAAATGATATTATTAAATGTATGTCTTTCTAATCTGTCAGGATCATTAAGGTTAATTTATATAATCACTGTATTTTCATTTGATATTTATATTGCAGCATTATTCATCAGCACAATACCCTAAATGGATTAATTTGTGAATTGATAATCTGGAAAGGGGAAAAGGAGAGGAAGACGGAGTCGTCATTTATTTCTGTGTAATGCTCTTTAATTTATTTTGAAATGTTATAGTTTACACGTGTCTGAATTCAGTCAGGCGCTATAAACATTCTGTAGCCTAATTTAGATAGGGGTTGTATAGTTCCATATTTTATTTTTTTGTTTTATATAATGTAAAAAATATGTACTGTATATAGCTTTCATAATCTGTAATACTTAAAGTGGAATCTCCCCCTGCTGCCTGAAATATCTTATGTGTGCCATGCTGATGCTGTGTCTGCCTTCAGATAAATTATTATTTTTGACTCTTACACAGATGGGAGTAAATCCATGTCATCCCATAAAATCAGCGCCAGAGCCACCAAACTTACCAGAAACGTCATGCTGCCAGATGCCCTTTGTGGAAAATCAGAACAGCCTGCGTATTATTTCGTCGCCTTACTGCGCTGCATCCATTTTACAACAGAACTTTTGTGTATACTACCCAGCCCATTATCCAATTACTCATCTGCTCCACATGAGCAGATGAGTAATAGGATGCTGCAGCAGGGGAGAATGGCACAGTGAGCGATGAATGCATCTCTACATGAATTCCCAATTATAACATGAACACATACCTTGTAACCTCCAATTCCTCTGTTACTATCATGTGTCAGAATAACACCTTTTACTATTTCCCTTCCACACAAAAAGAGTTAAAAAAAAAAAACATCATAAATGACAGATCTGGAGATTCAGGTAGGAGCTACGTGCTTTTTGAAACTCTAAGTATTAAAAGCTCCGAAAAATACAAAGAGCCTGCATGGTACTTCCAGTAGAGCTGTACTTTAGGTTTAATCTTCTTTCTGCTAGAATGGTGTGGAAATCTGAGCCGTTTTTGTTTTCAGCAGTGATGTGTTCATGTAATGAGCATACAATGCTTGTCTGAGAGGTTTCACCAAAGTGCTGAGGCTTAAGGAAAAAAGGAGCATGATTTATCTTGTTTGTAAGGCGAGCCTTTATTAGGGGCAGAGTAAGAAAGAGGCCTTGGCTATAGCTCTTCCGCCCAAAGGCTCTGTAATTGCTTTCGGCTGCACCTTGAGAATTTGATGAGTCCAGTCAAGACTTTTGTTTGAGTGACTGAGCAAAAAGGGAGCTCTCACAGAGAAAGTGAATTATCACAGCATCACTGTGGAAACACAAAAGTGAAGGCCATGGGGTGTGAGCAAGCTGTTATGCATTAGACATCAGGACTCCTTAGTTTTGTTCACATACGTAATTGCTTTCATATGCATTAATGCAAGAAAAAAATGTCTGAGCCTGCAGTTAATTCGTGGTTTTAGAGTTTCTAAAAGCAATACACACCCAGCTCACATTTACCATAATCTGTGATAACCGCTCTTTTAAAGTATCGCATTCAACATCTGAAGCCACAGTCACAATATTTTCTTTTCTTTTTAACAGGTCAATCTTTACTAATGTTACATGCAACTTAAATAATTGGTTTCCCCTCTATGTGAAAATGATCCATATTCACATAGAGGGGTTACCTGATATTGTGACTGCTGATATGTGTTGTTAGGCATTAGAGTCATTTTAATATGTATTCCTACTGCACTTGGCATGACACAACTTGATTGCCCCCTTTCAGCCTCCAGTGATCATGTCACATTTTTTTTACCGCTATGGATGGCATTTCCAAATAAACACAATATTAATTGGATGGACATTGAATGCATCCCTTTGAAAGCAGTTTTGTTGAGGAAACAAAATAACCTCTACTGTAAGCCAAATGTCCACTTCTCCCATTGGTCTACAACAACAGGAGACACTGTGCTTAACAGTTCTTTGTACTTCTGATGAGTCATTACCATAACTCTAAAATGCCCCCTGCACAAAATGTACCACATCAAAGCAAGTTGCCCTCACCACCGAACAGTATAATCCCGTTACTGTATGTTTCCCCTTTGTTACATTTACACATGGTTGTCCTATCTGGCATTTCAGACTTTGTGATCACACAAGCTCCATGATTGTGCCTTGTTGTGCTGTTTTGACACTCTCCTCTTTAAAAATCCAACAAATTTCTCTCTGTGCAACCCACATCCTCCAACTTGAGACATGCTATCAAATATAGACTTATGTATGGGGAAGAAACAGACAGCCCTTTTCTCTTATTAAAGCAGAACAGAGCGTACTGTATCTGTCGAAAGAAGATAGGTTTGAAGTGTCTTCACAAGACCCTTTGGATATTCTGGATCCTTTAAGTGGGCCATGGGCTTTGTCATACATGATATATATCAAATTAATTGTCACACGGGGAAAAAACGGTGGCCAAGACAAACCCACCTATCATCTTCATATTGCTGGGAAAGAAAGTTGTCAACTCAATGTGAAGTTAAGGATAAAACTTCCTGTCATTTGAAACATTTAATATGTACTCATTCGAATTAGTACTATCGTCTCATTGACTCTTGTGTGGGATCGGTGTAAAACCAATTTAAGAATACGCGGGGAAGAATAATTGGAGTCAGGTTTTGGTACCATTTTTAGGGGCACACTGAGGATTTTCCCCAACACATTTGACCAGTCAGACGTCTGTCCTGACTGGTCAAATGACGTTTGTCCTCTCGTGAACCACCTTGTTTTTGCAAATCGAGTGCCAGAAATTCAAAGTTACTCCCGATCTAAACCACAACCATCTCCTTAAAAATATAACCCGAAGGCACAGAAACTAATTTTCTTGGCTGTAACACTTAAGTCCCATAAACATTGGAGCCCAATTAGTTGTATCCTTGTGCATATTGAATTTGGTACAGTGTGGTCATGATCAAGTGAAGAGATGTGTTGTATGTTTTTTGAGGTTTTTGTCATCACAGAAACATCTGTGACAGAGTGGAGATAAGGTAGACACATGGTTTCTAAGAACAAGGTCATAAAGTGTCAGGGAGTTTCCCTAGAGAGGATGTGTTTTGCCAACAACATCAAATGTAACAGAGGCAGTAAAGCTGTGTGTTAAAGGGCAACTATTATATAGCATTTTCAGGGTTTTACTTGTATTCTATATTTTGTACTAGAACATGTTTATATGCTTTAATGTTAAAAGAAATACTTTATTTTTCTCCTACTGCCCATGACTGCTGCACCTGTATTCACCCTCTGTATGAGATGCTCTGTATGAGGTCTCTTTAAGCCCCCCTCCCATCAAAGCCCAGTCTGCTTGGCCAGAGTGTTCCTGGAATCTGAGCTCCGCCTCAGCTTCGCTGTTGTATCACTAGTTAAAGCTGGAGCTACTGGAACAGAGTATATAGCAGGGCTTTGTACCATGAAAAATCAACAATAAAGGCTTCTAAACCAAATACTACCCAAATGAACAGTCCCAGCAGTAATTTGACCCTGAAATTGGGGAGAAATGACCAGCATTGGCCGGCAACATTACAGCTATCTCATGTTAGCATACAGCTACTTAATATTTAGCACTAGGCTGTAATGGAATGAGGCAGCACGTTCTACCGTAAAAAATCGAAGATAAAGGCTTCTGAACCAAACTGAAATTGGGGAGAATTTAACAAATTGGCAGCCAAGATGACAACTTTTCCTGCCATTAGCATGTAGGTACTATAGTTAGCAATGGACACTAATAGAATAGCAGCACTTTCTACAGTCAAAAATCACAGATAAAGGCTTTTTAACCAAATACTACATCACCGGGAATGTTTAGGTTTGACTCAGAATTGGGGCGAATTTAACAACACTGGCAGCCAAGATGACATTGTACTGCCATTAGCATGTAGCTAGATGTGACAATGTTAACACCACCGCAGTAGCGCAGTAAAAACAACACTCCAGTCCTGCCGGCTTAGAGTTGCGTAACACTTAGCCGAGATTAGATTAAACTGTTCAAACCGGAGCGTTCAGAACAGTTGGAAATCTGAACGTTTTAGCTCATGGGGCTTTCTCTAAAATATGTTTACCTCATTATTGGAAGTTTTGGCCATGTTTAACATGAAAATCCGACATTATAACATTGTAGATGTAAGGGTGTCACAATTTCGATTTTAAATTGAAATCGACCGAAATTAAGTCACAATCTTGAATTTCGAATAAAAAAATGGAATCGTCGATACTGCCACGCCCCCATGTCACATCCGGTCGGCTTGTCAAGCGGAGAAAACACACGTGTTGAAGTGCTGTGAGTCAGTCAACCTCCTGTAACTTAGCTAGAGCCAGTCAAAAGATACCATGTCAACTGCAGATGCTGGAGACCCATCGACAGAACTTATGCCCCCTCCTCTTTCACTGAAGTGTGTGAAAGTGTGGAAGTATTCGCGTTGTCAACAAAAAAGCCATAGTTTGCAAGCTCTGCTATGTGCATGTACCATATTCTGTGTGTTTACCATTGCACATTAGCCTAGCAGCTAGCGGATATTCTTTCTGCTTATCCCAACAAAACCGCACGATTGAATTTCAGCCTGCATGGTGTTTTAAGCCCCCAACTAAGCCTTCAAGGCAGCGCTGCAACCGTCGTCTTCAACCATAACCATTGCCTAATCCTAGTGCCTTCCAGGCAGCGCTGCCTGGAAGACGACGTTGGGGGCTTCAAACACCAAACTCCGTGTGGTGCGAAGCGTCTGCCCTCAGGATTGTCGGTAAACTTTTTTTTTCTTTTTACTTTATTGACAAATTGTCAAGTTTCCAATTGACTGAAGATATGTTATTGTTACATTATGTTGTTAATAAATGTTTTAAATTTGACAATGTAATGTGGTACATTGCGAACAAAGGTCAGATATTATATTGCATAAAAGTCTAGTCTAAAAATGGCATAGCAACCTGTGCTTTAAAAAAGATATATGTAAAAATCGAGAATCGAATCGAACCTTGACCTTAGAATCGAAAATGTAATCGAATCGAGGATTTGGAGAATCGTGACACCCCTATGTAGATGTGACAGAAAATACGAAAAGCATAATATGTCCACTTTAAGATGTAAACATCAACGTATACCTGACATGTATAAACAATATTCTCTTTATAAAGCATAATTTTATAGACAAAAACAATCAATCTTAATTATTTCATTTCTGATCTGAGGATATGTTTGCTCACCCTTTTGGAGGGATACTGGCCATGTGTAGCACATGAACATTCAGTAATTAATTGTTGGAAGTCCTACCTATTCAGACCATCTGGACCATAATTAGGCCACAGTAGTGCCCTCTAGCATAGAGTCATCATGTGTTCCCCCCCCTGTTGCATTTTAAACATACAACACCAATTGTTTGTCAGCCTCAAACTGGTGAAATTTTGGGAGCCCAGTCTTCGAACAATTTTTTCTACACTGCCCCAATTCTGGCTTTTTTAACTGCTGGACAGTTATCGTGAGTTATTTTAATATTCACATTAAGGGTGCTCCATAGTTTCATTAGTGACCTTTTTAACTCCTTAATTTTCTCTCAGCTCTGCTATTTTAGGTCATGTGGCTGCTCCACAATCTAGGTTAAAAACAAATAGTGACCAAGCTTTTGCTGTACTAGTGACACAACAGTATTTTCCTTTAGTATTACCTCTGCTAGCATGGTCTCCGTTCATTTAAATCTTGGCCTGAAAAGTGTTTTTTACTAGATTTTGGCTCATTACTTGCAAGTTGGTGTTCTGTCTTCTCCGGGAACCATCGCCTTATCGTGGTGGAGAGGTTTGTGTGTCCCTATGAACCTGAGGGCTGTGTTGTCTGGAGCTTTGTGCTCCTGGTAGGGTCTCCCAAGGCAAAGTGGTCTCAGGTGAGGGGCCAGACAAAGAATGATTCAAAAATCCTATGAAAAATCGAGGAAGGGATGAAGTGACCCTGCCCGGAGGAAGCCCGGGGCCCCCGTCTGGAGCCAGGCCCAGATGGAGGGCTCGTCAGCGAGCGTCTGGTGGCCGGGTTTGCCACGGAGCCCGGTCGGGCACAGCCCGAAAAAGCTACGTGGCGGACATCCCTCCATCCCATGGGCCCACCACCTGTGGGAGGAACCGCTGGGGTCGTGTGCGCTGCCACATGGGTGGCAGTGAAGGTCAGGGGCCTCGACGGACCAGACCCGGGCAGCAGAGGCTGGCTCTGGGGACGTGGAATGTCACCTCTCTGTGGGGGAAGGAGCCGGAACTTGTGCGGGAGGTGGAGCGCTACCGGTTAGATCTGGTGGGGCTTACCTCTACGCACAGTCTTGGTTCTGGAACCATACTCCTGGATAGGGGTTGGACTCTTTTCTTCTCCGGAGTTGCCCAGGGTGTGAGGCGCCGGGCGGGTGTGGGGATACTCACAAGCCCCCGGCTGAGCGCCGCTACGTTGGAGTTTAACCCGGTGGACGAGAGGGTCGCCTCCCTACGCCTGCGGGTTGTGGGGGGGAAAACTCTGACTGTTGTTTGTGCATATGCACCAAACAAGAGTTCAGAGTATTCGGCCTTCTTGGAGACCTTGAGTGGAGTCCTGCATGGGGGCTCCAGTCGGGGACTCCATAGTTCTGCTGGGGGGGACTTCAACGCGCATGTGGGTAATAATGGAGACACATGGAGAGGCGTGATTGGGAGGAACGGCCTCCCTGATCTAAACCAGAGTGGTTGTTTGTTGTTGGACTTCTGTGCTAGTCATGGATTGTCTATAACGAACACCATGTTCGAACATAGGGATGCTCATAAGTGTACTTGGTACCAGAGCACCCTAGGCCAAAGGTCAATGATCGATTTTATAATCGTTTCATCTGATCTGAGGCCATATGTTTTGGACACTCGGGTGAAGAGAGGGGCGGAGCTGTCAACCGATCACCATCTGGTGGTGAGTTGGGTCAGAGGGTGGGGGAAGACTCTGGACAGACCTGGTAAGCCCAAACGGGTAGTGCTGGTAAATTGGGAACGTCTGGAGGAGGCCCCTGTCCGACAGACTTTCAACTCACACCTCCGGCGGAGCTTTTCGTGCATCCCTGTGGAGGCTGGGGGCATTGAACCGGAGTGGACAATGTTCAAAGTTTCCATTGCTGAAGCTGCGGTGAGGAGCTGTGGTCTTAGGGTCTTAGGTGCCTCAAGGGGCGGTAACCCGCGAACACCGTGGTGGACACCGGTGGTCAGGGAAGCCGTCCGACTGAAGAAGGAGTCTTTCCGGGATATGTTATCCCAGACGACTCCGGAGGCAGTTGCAAGGTACCGAAGGGCCCAAAGGGCCCGAAGGGCTGCAGTCTCTGCCGTGAAAGAGGCAAAGCAGCGTGTGTGGGAGAAGTTCGGAGAAGACATGGAGAAGGACTTTCGGTCGGCACCATGGTACTTCTGGAAAACCGTTCGCCACCTCAGGAGGGGGAAGCGGAGAACCATCCAAGCTGTGTACAGTAAGGATGGGACGCTGTTGACCTCAACTGAGGAGGTAATAGGGCGGTGGAAGGAGCACTTTGAGGAACTCCTAAATCCGACTAATATGCCCTCTATGGTAGAGGCAGAACTGGAGGATGAGGGGGGATTGGCATCAATTTCCCTGGTGGAGGTTGCTGAGGTAGTTAAACAACTCCACAGTGGCAAAGCCCCAGGAGTTGATGAGATCCGTCCAGAAATGCTTAAAGCTCTGGGTGTGGAGGGGTTGTCTTGGTTGACACGCCTCTTCAACATTGCGTGGAAGTCTGGGACGGTGCCTAAGGAGTGGCAGACCGGGGTGGTGGTTCCCCTTTTTAAAAAAGGGGGGACCAGAGGGTGTGTGCCAATTACAGGGGTATCACACTTCTCAGCCTCCCCGGTAAAGTCTACTCCAAGGTGCTGGAAAGGAGGGTTCGGTCGATAGTCGAATCTCAGGTTGAAGAGGAACAATGTGGATTCCGTCCTGGTCGTGGAACAACGGACCAGATCTTTACTCTCGCAAGGATCCTGGAGGGAGCCTGGGAGTATGCCCAACCAGTCTACATGTGTTTTGTGGATCTGGAGAAGGCGTATGACCGGGTGCCCCGGGAGATACTGTGGGAGGTGCTGCGGGAGTACAGGGTGAGGGGGTCCCTTCTCAGGGCCATCCAATCTCTGTACGACCAAAGCGAGAGCTGTGTTCGGGTTCTCGGCAGTAAGTCGGACTCGTTTCAGGTGAGAGTTGGCCTCCGCCAGGGCTGCGCTTGTCACCAATCCTGTTTGTAGTATTTATGGACAGGATATCGAGGCGTAGTCGGGGTGGAGAGGGGTTGCAGTTCGGTGGGCTGGGGATCTCATCGCTGCTTTTTGCAGATGATGTGGTCCTGATGGCATCATCGGCCTGTGACCTTCAGCACTCACTGGATCGGGTTCGCAGCCGAGTGTGAAGCGGCTGGGATGAGGATCAGCACCTCTAAATCGGAGGCCATGGTTCTCAGCAGGAAACCGATGGAGTGCCTTCTCCAGGTAGGGAATGAGTCCTTACCCCAAGTGAAGGAGTTCAAGTACCTTGGGGTCTTGTTCGCGAGTGAGGGGACAATGGAGCGGGAGATTGGTCGGAGAATCGGCACAGCAGGTGCGGTATTACATTCAATTTATCGCACCGTTGTGACGAAAAAGAGAGCTGAGCCAGAAGGCAAAGCTCTCAATCTACCGGTCAGTTTTTGATCCTACCCTCACCTATGGTCATGAAGGCTGGGTCATGACCGAAAGAACAACATCCAGCGTACAAGCGGCCAAAATGGGTTTCCTCAGGAGGGTAGCTGGCGTCTCCCTTAGAGATAGGGTGAGAAGCTCAGTTATCCGTGAGGAGCTCGGAGTAGAGCCGCTGCTCCTTTGCGTCGAAAGGAGCCAGTTGAGGTGGTTCGGGCATCTGGTAAGGATGCCCCCTGGGCGCCTCCCTAGGGAGGTGTTCCAGGCACGTCCAGCTGGGAGGAGGCCTCGGGGGAGACCCAGGACTAGGTGGAGGGATTATATCTCTAACCTGGCGTGGGAACGCCTCGGGATCCCCCAGTCAGAGCTGGTTAATGTGGCCCGGGAAAGGGAAGTTTGGGGTCCCCTGCTGGAGCTGCTACCCCCACGACCCGACCCCGGATAAGCGGATGAAGATGGATGGATGGATGGATGGTGTTCTGTCGCAACAGATTCTCACTCCCATCTCGTAAAATACGGACGCTTGGTCAGGTGCCTTTGTCGTTGTTATTGACGCTAAAAGTCTCCTTTAGACGATCCCCGGTCTCCTGGGTGAAAGTCCTGTGTTTGACCCATCCACCACCCCAACCAACCTCCCTACGCGGAATTCTGGCCTTACATACTACTCGCTACCGTAGTCGCTCTTAGTGTTACGTCATCTTCAAACCCCATGTAGCTGCTGTTCTCCCCAGTACGTTATGCAAACACGCTGAAGGGCGCTTTTTTCGTCGCTGACAGCCACTTTCCAAACGTCCGTATTTTATGAGTTCGGAGTGAGAACGGGTTGTCTGTCGCTGCACCAGTGGACTGACTATTTTATTATGGCTGTTATATCTACGACTTCTTCGCAATTTTACTGCCTCATTCCATTGACAGTAAACTATTGTTTTAATATGATGTGTTCTGTTATTGTATTGTTACTGTTGTTATTGCTGCTGCTTGCATTATCAAGACTGGGCCAAGCTAACTTTAGGTTCAGGCCACCTGCTTTGCTCTCTTAATAAGACCTGATTGGTGCCTAGAGTGATTAAGATCTGGGCCGTCTTCAAATAAAAGAAAAAACAGTCACTTACACTGCCTACTCCCTACTTTTATATTTTATAATTTTAGCGTATGTGCAGTACATTTAAAATGAAATAATTGGAGATTTGACCAAAAAAAGCTAAGATACAGGCTGCTAAAAAACGTGACTGATACTGAATTTGTAAATATTTTTGGCACTGTTTTTTGCCAGCGATATGGCCACAGACAGAGAGAGAAAACTTCATTCTTCATATCAGGAACATTTGCCCTTGCCACTTGGCTCTAAAATTGCAGTACAAAGAGATGCCAAATCCATCACCATGTTTGGTCAGTGACATATTCCTGAGCTGTTTGGAGGCTTGCTGAATTTGTTCATAGGTCAATGACTGAAGTTTGTGTAAGTGTAAGAAGTTAGCAGAATATCTCCAGTGTAAATCTGGTCTGTGTCTCTGTTACTTCAGAATCAGTTTGAATCTTTCAATGGTATGCTAATAAACGATAAAGTAAATAAAGAGCGTGTGCATGGGAGACACTGATATTGTCAGCAGACAGGTGTGGCTGCTTTTATAAAACAGCTGCCATGGCAGATAAGCTCAGAACTCAGGCAGCAGTTTACCTCAAATACTGTGTCCTTCAGTTTCTAATGCATCTAAGTACTTGACATAAATGTTTTTTTTTTAAACATTTCTTAACCACAAACATAGTAAATGACATACAAACATGAATTACTGTAGAATTCTGGTAAAACAAATATAATATGTGGCAGTGGTTTAAGGAATGCAGTGTGGACAGCAGTTTGCTGCATGCTGCAGTGTTGTTCGAGAAGTATAATAAGATTTCTGCGAGGCAGTCCATAGAGCAACTGATTAATCCAAAGATTAATTTAATCTGTTTTCATAATAAAACATTGTTAGCCGTTTCCTCCTCTAAGCGTTACCTTTCAGCCCTCTTAAAAGATTATACACTTCCCAATCACTTAACCTGGAAGCAGTCAAGAAAGTCATTAAGTTAAGTAGACACTGTCAGTGTTCAGGATGCTGAAAACGATGGGAGAAATTGGTGAAGTGCCATGAGAAATGGCCATGTTAATGATTTCTTTGCAAAGGGGTCTGTCTGCAGTAGAGTTTCATTCGGGGCTTATCTTCAGCAAACAGACCCATTGATGAAACCCGCCCCCAGGTCTCCAGGTTGCAACAAACTTTTAATGTGAAGAGTGGTTGGGAGAAGTCGAAAGAAAAATCCACAAATCATCTCAACTTCTCTGCTGTTAGATAAATGTAAAATGGTTCTCTCTTTTTAGTAACAGTGGTTTTTAGTGACATTTATTATTGTTTTTTTAGCATTCAAATAAAATAGAATCCCACACATCCCCCCCTGGAAAATCGCACCCTGGATATATCGGCCAATTGTTTCTTTGTTTTCTTTTACAAAACAAATAACATATTTTTTATTAGTATTAGACCAAGACATGTACTAAGCGGGACTTTTTGTAGTTGAAAAATAAACTTGTACATGCTTTCTGGTGGTGACCTTAAACCTAGTTTGGAATTTTCTGTACTGCATGTTCCTACTTATCGACAGACATATGGACCAATAACAATATATCTGCAATTAACAATATATTGCTGATTTATTAACCTATCTCTATTTGTTACATCTTACCATTAGCGTGCTCCTTGCCTCTTCATGCTGATTGATTGCTTTAAGTGATTAAATGTTACTACTTAACATAAAAAATATAAATGTTTATTTAGCTGTCAAAATAATTATTAAGAAAACTTGAGTACTATCTCCGTCAAGCAGTTTTGAATCTTGCCTTAGTCTCCAATCTTTCATCCGATATGTAATAAAATAAAACACTCACGTTCACATAATATGGAGATTCTAACTGCACTTTTAGTTAGGCCAGTGCCACTGAGTGCAAAATACAAAAATGTCAACCTTTATCCCTGAAAATGAATAAAACTGTGTTTACAGTGAAGCTGACATTTTATACCGTTTACAATTGATTGAATGAGCTCTTGTAAATACCTAGGGTGACGGCTTATCAGATTCTGCTGGATTTACAAACATTGCAGCTACACTGGGCCGGTCACCAAAGAGCTCCCCTCATATCATTTTTGAGAAATGAAGCTGCCACTAGTTTTTTTTAAAACAGGTCCAATGATATTTAACATGGCATACTTCAGCTTGAATAACCAACCATTTTCAATTTTCTAATGCTGTTAAATTGGCTCGGGCTATATTTCATACTTTTAATTTATCGTGCTAGCTCCTTCAATAGAAGAAATGTTGGTACGTAAAGAATTCAATAGCAAATGGAGAAAGAAGTGTACTTTGTTGTTCTGTTTTACAGACCAAACAAAGTATACTTGTAAAATACCAAGTTCTCTTGCTGCTCTGCAGATTAGATTGTCATGTAAAAGCAACCTGTCTCAGAAATTATTGTCCCCCCATCCCCCTCCAAGCCATGGAGGTGAAATATGTGTTACAAAATGCAAATTTCCTCAAATTCCCGCCTGCTGCTTCTATGGTAATGATGCCGCATGGGGCCGTCACTGTTTCTAGGGCACAGTGGCAAAAGGAAATAAGAGACAACTGTAGTAAACAAACTATAGACTTTCCATCAATGACAAAATAGAAGTTTTGTCTGATACTGTAGTTGTAGATTGTTCTATGTATCTGAAACTGAATACTGGTCTGGATGACCTTGAATTAAATGATGATAACGGTTTATTCTCACCGTATAGTGTTCAAGTTATGTCTCTGAATTTTAACCAATTAACTAACTAATTGATAATTGGAGGTGTGGCAATATGAGGTAGCTATGACTGTAGCTACCTAGAACACATTGGCTTGGTAGACCTACTTTTAAAATATTAGCCTTCCGCCCCACTCCATTCCTAATGCTTGAACACCCAGGGCTAATTGTTAGCTAAACTGCTGCTGTGTAGTGAGCTACAGAGTCCCATGGTGGATCACCATGCTTTCTCACTGTCCTTCCTTCACTAAGAAAGAAACTTGAAGGAGACACAAAAAACAGAATAATGAATAGAAAAAAGGTGTGGCCAGTTAGCTCAGTTGGTAGAGCAGGCACACATATATTGAGGTTTATTCCTCAGAAGGTCCAGGGTCCGAGTCTGACCTGTGAGGGTTTCCTTCATGTCTTCCCCCTTTCTCTCTCTCTCCCCTTTCATGTCTGAGCTGTCCTATCATTAAAGGCGGAAATGTCTTTAAAAAAAAGAATGGAAAAAAGAAAGAAGTGAGAGAAGGTGGAGGCAATTTTGGACGGTTTATTTAATATGCTATAAACATAATCGCAAAAGTGGTAATAGCTGTAACATTAACTGTGTACATTTACATATAACGGGTATATGTAACAGGTTTGGGTAAGATGTTTTTGTTACACATCAGTATTGTTATCTCAGAAGCACCAGTTGTGCTTAAAAGTTGAAGATAATTCATGCTGCCACTGGGATTATTACTTTCTATTATTATCAGTGACATCTTAATACAATCAGCTTTTCTTTTCTTTACAGCTGACTTGCAATTATGCCTCAGATTTCATCTTTTAGTTTATCACTGCAAAAACACTGTATGAGATCCTACAGGGATTGAGTGTGGTTCAGTGATTAGTACTGAGGGTGCTTCCCTGCCTCATTCACCCAACACCCAAGGGAGCCAATGGAGCAGGAAATGGGTTTCAGTTTACCATAAATATGACAGCCACCTGAGAAAGCCCCTTTGTATCAAACTTGAGCTTCGATACTTTTAAACAAAAGTAATTTAATACAGCTCAGATTTTTTAGTTTTCTTTTAGTTTTTACAGTATTGCGCTTTTACAAACTTCTTCAATTTAAATATGTCCAAAGTTGCTTGAACTGTGTCTGGTAATCATATTCCAGTGTTTGTACTGGAGGCAGTCTGTAACGGAGAAAGCATTTTAATTAAACTTGAACATGTTTATTTTGATTAAATTCTAGCTACATTGTTTTGTACTGTTTTCACAAGTCAACATAGTTTAAGCAGTGACATTACCTGCGCACCCACTGGCAATGCAGACGCAATCCTGCTCATGCACGTTTGACTGAACGCAGCCTGTGGCTATTGCCTTTGACAAGCAGCTCTGACAGATCGGTTTACAAATTCAAAGATCCCTATAGTTTTCTTTTGATTTTACTCCCACTACTTACCTTTCCCACATTATTCCGAATGAGAGGTGTGTGAGGGAGACAACCCAAGACTCTCCTTATGGATTAATCAATGTATAAAATGTGAATACAGTATATATCAACTATATACTGTATAGATAGTGTTTCTTGTGTCTTGAAGGTAAAACATTAAACTTACATCAGTGCTTGGACAAAATAAACCGTCATTCATTGAGTGTACTTAGATGTAATCATATGTACAACAGAATATATGTCACTTCTGCAATGCAGCTTGTACAGATACATTAACATGTGAATCAAGAGAAAATCTGAACATGGTAGCATCTCATGAATAAGGATTGTTCTGATTGTTTGGGTTTATATTAACATTGACAGCTCGTACGGAAACCCATTTTCTTCCTCCTGTGAAAATTCCTGCCTCAGCATTAAAAGGAAATGCAACAAAACTTTTATTTGGTTGATTACATCATCAGTAAATGTATTATTTATTGATTCATTATGTCTCACATTAAGTCCCAACTAGCTTAACCGCAACTGTATTTTTGTGTTTGATGCCAATGCAGATATTGAAAAACAAATAAGGGATTACCATATATTGGCGGATAATCTTTTTAGTCCTTTTTATTTATAAAAATAAACATATTTTCCTTTGTAGATAAAACAAATGTTAAAAATTGTAGCAGGATTTTCCCCTCTGAAATTATGTTATCAAATTATCAGTCAGGCTCTAGTCACAATGTAATAGTGGACAAACAAAACAAAATTCCATGACCATTTTTAATTATATATGAGAATGGATATGAATGTATGATCATCTTACCTTCTCTGAATTACTATGTCATTTTTAATATACTAACACATACTACACTGTAAATACTGTCATTATTTCTGAAAAAGAATAGCCAACCGGCAATATGTTCCACCATTTATAGCTTGAACACTTGTCTCCTATTCAGGTTTCTTTATAAATATATGGCAAATATTATGGCAAACAATTTCACTGATCTTCTAAACATGTTGTGAGCTTTAGGAAAAAATGTCCCACAGTCTTTGAAATGAACGTTAACAGCATGGAGCACCATAAATGCAGTATTGACTGAGGCATTCCAGACAAGAATCAGCAGGACGGTCCTTTTGGACATTATCTTTTACCACCTGCTGTATCTTTTATTTTATTTTGTTGCTGTTGCTATACCACAACTGAATCGTGTGACCTGATCAATGTCCAATAAGACTTTGTGATCCTTGCATGGACTATAATCCCATGGGAGAGCCATACTGGATGGCTGATAAGAGCCAACTATAAAAACAGTCAAATCACTCAAATGTTTGCTTTGATTTGTCCCCTGAGAGTTCATTAACCTTTTGTAAATCCTCTGTCTTCAGCCATAACTGCAGTAAGATTAGCCCTTCTGTGTGAATACCCCTGGGTAGTGATCACACTGTGAGCTCCTCGGGCAGTGCTGTATGCCTCAAGTATGTATGTGCAGCGTTTTACTTGAATCAGTAGCAATGTTGCATTTCCATTGGAAAACCAATGTTGCATGCTTTAATTTGTATAAGCAGCAATGGTATGCAATGTAGTGCAACCTGCAGCAATAACATCAACATTACTGTAACAACATTGACACTGTGAAACCTCATCGTACACCTATCATGTTTGCATTTGCCTTTTTTCACCTGATTCAAAGCTGCGTATCAGCAGTGGTAGCCGAGTTTTCTATCTGCAGATGCAAATAAAGACATCTAAACATCTGCATTGTCCTTCACTATCTACTATGTTTTAATACTGTAAAATGTACATGTAAAGTTAGCAGATTGGATTATGTTTGTAGTTTTTATGCCTACAGTACACTGTATAGGTCAGTTCCTCCAGAAAAATGCTGATTTCCACGCAAAATATGCGGGGCTTGCATGATTTCATAATCCCATATATTTTAGCAGAAAGTTGAAAAATGTTGCGTTTACGTCACATAAGAGCAGCCATTTTCCCGTTGCCATGGGAACGTTATGAAGTGACGTAATTATGCGACGTGAACATCATCGAAAAGCTGCAATGATGAAGCCATGATGTAATCGCAATTTTTGCAAGTTCCTGCAATTTCATCGCATAAAAGTTTATAAATATCCCGCATATTCCATCACATTTTTTAAGAAAACGTGCCGCATAATCAAGGATTTTTGCCCGCAACAATCACAAAAAAACTGCATTTTTCTGGAAGGACTGATAGGTGGCTAAAGTAGTTATAAACATATAAATGCAAGACTGATTTCAAGATTTAAAACTAAGTCAAAGTAAAATCAATGTACAACGTGCAGGATGTGGGAAAAAAACAAAAACAAAGAACATACCAAAAAAAACTCTTTCAAGATGGATTTTATTTCATTTAGACAGAAATCCCTTTTATAATTTCATAATAAAACTACAATATGGAGATAAAGCAAAACATTAAGTGCAAACATATATGAATAAGCTGTACTAAAATCCATTTGATGGTTAAAGATTGATATGCATGGATTTTCAATACCAACACCAGAAACACCATCAATCCTTTGAACCTTTGCTGATGGTGTTTTTTGTTTGTTTTTATAAAAAAATTGATGAGTGTAATACATACAATAGATCCATTGGAGTCAGTTAATACATCAGTACCTTTTATGCTGTCCTCACTAAAAGTTGTTGCAGGCAAAGTATTCTTCAGCTATACAGCTAGCTTAACATTATATTCTCCAGCATTGCATTCAAAATCAGAATTGACTTATGTCATTGTAAGTACCTACAATGAAATTAAAAGTGCTACTCTATGGTGCAAACATAGAAATACACACATTAAACTAAGAACATAGAGCAGAGAATGTGAAGATGGTAAAAGGATTAAAACTAGAGTATTTCTCTAGTAGAACATTCTCCAAGAAACAGGCAGGTTGTTGTGTTTGGCAGGATTTTATGAAGGAAAATATATAATTTGAAAACTGCGAAAAAGAACACAAAAATACAAACAAACACCACTTCCTGTTATTAACTGTTAGCTCACTTCCTCTTTAGTGCAGCTTTTTACAATCACCGCTAAGGGGTAATCTAGGGCATAAAAAAGTGTTCACTGATTCCAATACACCTTTTCCCTGACTGTGTTTGAAATGCCAGTGTAAAGTGAAATAATCATACACATCTTTAAAGCCCCAATATTCTTGTTTTCTCTCACCGTACACCTTGCATCAGAAGATGACTGAGACTATAAGAGAGAGAATAATATATACAAGCAGATATCAAGGGCTGGTATTATGTGTATGTAAGGCTACATTGTCTTTTCCGAGGCGTGAAAAGGTGCAGAATTGAAAGGAGTTTAATGGCATTGAGCTGCAAGTTCAGAGGCCAGATCTCTTGATTGGGTGGAGAGAGAGAAAATCAAAGAGGAGGGAGAGAGGGGACGACAAAAAGGGAGACACAGAGGGACCAAGCACCACACGCGCAGAACATAATAGCACATGAGAATGAGAATGAGAACAAGAAGTGGTGAATCCATTTTGATTCAGATGGAGAGATGTCGTGCAGATTTTTGTACAAGATTTGCTGCCGAGTATAATGAAACACTGTTGGGACATCATGGGTATGTTGGAGCTGCATGTGTTCCTTTTAGCCAACGTCGTGAATAATTTCTGTAACTTACAAAAGCAAATATGTTTAAAATTGTATCCACATTGTTATGTTAGGCATGCAATTCTTCCCTAATGGTTTCTCATGGGTGTGCTGAAGATAGTGTGTGCAGAATGATACACAAATGACAACACATACATTCTTAAACCTTGTGCAAAATGTTACAGTATCATGCACTAAGTGAATATGGACCCATTTTTGTTTCCGTATGACAATGAGATGCTTGCAGTGTTTCATGTAAACTGAAAAGCATCCTCTCAGCACAGTACTTAGTCTAAGCTGATGCACTTTTGGCAATAGGATGATGCTTTCATCATGCTGCAGTAATAGTTGTTTTCTGAATTTTTGCTACAGGCATTCATGCAGTCAGCAGTACATGTCTTCCTTTATTATGGCTGATTGTTGATATGGTTGCCTCGTATTTTTACCATGAGGCACTCTGGTATTTGTCTTAGCCTGTATATGCTATATGGTATATTTAGTTTTTATGGAAATGTTTAGATGTGAATATAGGCCAGCATGAGCTGTGTGGGTGGAGGGGTAAAGGGTTTGCCAACCACCTTTAACTGTCCCTGTGGTTGAGTCATAGTACCACTCAGACCTGATGTAGGCGCTCCAGACGTAGAGGGGTGGGGGGACAAGAAGCAAATTCACAAGGGCTCTCAGGAGCCCACACATTGTGTCAACGGTTGCTGCAGATGCATTTTAATCAGTCCACACAATTTATCTCACAAGGTTTTTTTCGGTTCAAAGGCAGAGAATGAAGAAATTTACCCGAGGTTCTGCTTACCCTTTTTAAAATGCTCTTTAGACATGAGGCTGAATATGAATACAGTCTAGGTCAGTAAAATTATAAGATATCGGTGCTGGTTATTCAAGGTTATGATGAAGTCATTCAAGGAAATAGAAGATTAAGGGAAGGACACTAAAAGAGCTATGTTCTTCAGTTCCTGTCTGACTTATCTTTTTTTTACCTGTTACTGGCAGCAGTCTGCCATGATTTAGGGAGCAGGTCTTTAACACCTTCAGTGCCTAGGTTCAAGTCTCTTTGTTGGCATATGTGTACACACACTGCTGGTTGTACCCATTAGCAAAACACAGCATCCCTTGCAACTTTAGGGGTGCTGTTGTGTGCTAATCTCTCTGTGGAGGCAGCAGGTGGAAAAAAGAAAATCCCTCTAGGCATCACTGACTTTCACATCACTGTAGCATTGCCTGAAATGTGAAATGAAAAATGTCAAACCTGAATCACACTGTGTGTTAGTTGTACATTGTACCATCATATATCTTATTATAGTTAAGTCCCAATCATTGGTGTTTTGTTATTAGAACTAATAAAAAAATACGACTGGACGCGCTCAACTCTCGTATATACTTAGAAAGCTTTGAAGGCTGGGTGCTGGATCCTAAAAGTGAATAATCATGAATACAGCTACTAGGACAGCACTCCGATGTGATAGTTTATTGCCACGCAATGGACGTTTCGTGCAGCGCCCTTCCTCTGGGTGTGCTGAAATGTCCGTTGTGTGGCAATAAACTATCAAATTGGAGTGCTGTCCTAGTAGCTTAATTTGTCACTATAACTAATCAATAACATACTTGCACTCATCCATATCAATTCCTGCATAATGCTGGAATGACTGGAATTATGGTTTCCGATGAAGTTATTGATTTTTGTAGATAGAGTAGCCTACTGAACTACATGTTATATTTAGTGTCTGTGTAACAGAATATATGTTACATAGCATGTATGTAGTATACATTATCAGTCTAAGTGGTGGTCTGGGTGCTGATGGTAAAAGATCTGTTTTCATCATCTACAAGAATACCGCTGGGTAGTGCCATGATTAATGAGTGTGGGGAATTGTCTGTCCGTACTGAAGTGGAATATTATTAAGATCTTGGTTTTTAAAACAACAGAGATGTTTATCAGCTGCATGTCAATTTACGGATGATGGAGGTGGCTATGTAGAAAGGTCTGAGGTATATAGGGGAATCTATATGATATAAATAAATTATTGTAAATTAGAATTTTACTACATCAGCACAGCTTACAGAGCCGGTTCAACGCTGGTTTTTTTTGGCCTGTACTGATAGCTATAGTGATTAAATTTGGTTATTAAAGTTACTGAAAATTTCAGTTACCGCGTCTTAAGTTTCCTTGACGGGACTTATTTTCAAGTGAAACAGAATTTGTGGGCTATCTATTGTGACAGAAGGGGTTTAAATCAAATCACCTCTGACTATAATATTTCTCTGCTAGCTACCCATGAGCTAATAGTTCTTTCCATTTTTATTTGATAGGCAAGGAGTAACTAGTCACCCCAAATCAATCATCATATTGGGGTACATTTATGATTCATCATCACTAATATTGTAATGTTTAGTGTTTTTTTATGTAAAATCTACGGTGGCCAACAGGGGCAAACGCCCTGCAACTTAAGAAAACACACCCAAATAGACAAAACACAAGCAAATTAAGAAAACAACTTCATTAATTTGACAACACATGTGCAGCATTCAGCAAACGCGCTGCAAATACACACAACACAACCACATCCATAAACGCACTGCAAATAAAAAACGATGCAAAAAGAAAAGCACACAAAACCCGAAAAAAGAAGCGATGCAAAAAGAAAAACAACTTCATTAATTTGACAACACATGCAAATGCGTGCAAATGCACACAACACAACCAAATACATAAACGCACTGCAAATACAGACACCACAACCAAATACATAAACGCACTGCAAATACACACAACACAACCAAATACATAAACGCACTGCAAATACACACAACACAACCAAATACATAAACGCACTGCAAATATGAAACGATGCAAAAAGAAAAGCACACAAACCCAGAAAACGAATGCAACAAAAAAACGCAGCATCCAGATTACACAACGGAAGTTCTCCAGACCTGTAGAGGGAACAGCTAGTGGAACAGCTTGATCTTCGACCCCACGGGGAGAGAGAGAGAGAGAGAGAGAGAAAGAGAGACTGCATAGACTGTAAATATTAAGTCTGTGTTTGAGATATGTTTTCTCTCGTTTGGTGGGTGTGTCTCGGCTCAGGTCACAGGTGATACTCAATCAGCAGAGACGTCTGTAAACTCGTGGTAATAAAACATTTAAAACTGCATCAGCGTTTAACGTTGACGTTTGTTTAAGCCATATTACATGAGAGAGTTTAATTTCGAGGTCTGAAAGGCGCATTACTGAAGTATAGGCCTCCTCAAGTGTAATATTGTGATTATACAACAACGGTTACCATCAAAATAAGTGATCAATCTGTATTCATATTGTGGAGCAATTTGCTCTTGAAATACAAAAAGCAGACAGGATTTATAGTCCCTCCCTGTTTAGTAAACCAGCCAATTTACTGTGGGATTTATCAAACTGAATAAATCCCGTTCGCACATATAAACACAAAACTGCTTTGTAACTGAGACATCTGCTGAAAAAGTTATTGTATTCATTAGCATGATTGCCGTACTGTTTAGTTCACAAACATCCAACACACCAAAGTACAAACACATAGCGGACCAGACGCAAGCTTTTATTTTGAAAAGCCAAAGCTTGGGGACGGCACCAGCCGGGAGGGCATGAGACGAGAGCATAGACTGTATATTATTAATATATTATGTTATTAATAATAATAATATGAATTTCATATACAGTCTATGGAGTTCTCCAGGCTGCAGCCATACCCGACTCTAATAGAAAGGCAGAGCGCTCTCTCCCCATGGGGTCGAAAATCAAGCTGTTCCACTAGCTGTTCCCTCTAGAGGTCTGGAGAACTTCCGTTGTGTAATCTGGATGCTGCATTTTTTTGTTGTATTTGTTTTCTGGGTTTGTGTGCTTTTGCCTTTGTTTGCCCCTGTCGGCCACCGTAAAAAACAGATATTTGGCATATACCAAGAAAAAATAAACAAAATGTAACATGGGATCAGTTAAACGGTATATCCTTTGGGCCGGCCATTCACGCCTATATAGACTATTTGCCCTTGTTAATGTGACATCTAGTATCTGTCCCAGTCATAGTGAAGGAAAAATAATAATAATAAATAATAAAAAGTCAGTAACATCACCTCAGTATCAATATAATGTTTATATTGTATGAGTATAATAGTAGTGGAGAGTGGGTGTCATTTTAACTTAGAAAAATATACCGAAATAAAACTCTTAATACGTACTGTAACACATTGCTCTCTAATGAACTGAGAAATTGGTTGATTTTTTTCTTTTTCACTTTTCATCATTTTGTAAATGTAATTAAATGACAAATTTCCCAGACCTTATAAAGTCCTCTCATATAGTCACTGTTGTGTTTTTGTCCTCATACATTTAATTACCAATTTTGTTACCTTTTTTTACAAGCTCCTTCTTGTCTCCAGAGTTCAGAGTTTTTAATAGCTATTAAACATAGGATTAACTCTCTTCTCTCAGAGGCTTTTCTTGTGGGATGAATCAAGATCTGACTGTTTTATTCGTCTGTTTTGACTCTTTCCCAAACCAAGAGGTTATCAGACACAGAAAAGAGCAACTGACTCAATCTACCAAGTTTATCTCTAATTAGCACGGATTAATTGAGCCTTGACTTCGTTCTGCAAGCCATGCAGAAGGGCAATTTGTGCACAGATGCCTATTATTGCCCCTAAGGCTGTTGATCCTCACTGTTAAGGGCTCTAGGTCCCAAAACCCTCAATCATGTGACTATGATCATGTTGCTTTTGCAGTGTGTGTGTGTGTGTGTGTGTGTGTGTGTGTGTGTGTGTGTGTGTGTGTGTGTATGTGTATGTGTGTGCGTGTGCGTGCCACACTGGATGCAATTTATGAAAACGGAACAACTACTAATTTGATTTTTCACTGCCATCTCTCGCTACCTCAGAATAATAAGGTTCTATCTGCGTTCAGATCAGTTTTGAGATATTGAGGTTTAAAGTTTTAGCATTGCAAATAGCAAAACTGACAAATGGAGCACATTTCTTTATAGCACCAGAGTTACATACACCATGAATGTATTCTTCATCTGAGATACCAAAATTCTACATGAATTGTAAATTAGGGTTTTTGAAACAGGTCAATTGTAGATAGAACCTTTTAGTTCTAAAAACTAACAGCCGCCTTGGAATTATAAGGTTCTATCTTCAAAAACAGAAAAAGGAACAATGATTATCAAAGAATTTTAACAATTTACTTATACATACTGTTGGACTGTTCAATTTATATAATAAAAAGTGTCTTTTTATTGGTTAATAAGTTAAATCTTCATGCATTCATGCACTTACTGTGCAACACAATATTTTTCCAGTGCATCATTTTTCCTTTCATCGTTCTTATTCAAGATAACAGTAAGTTAAATGTAAACAAATGATTTTAAAAATGCATGGTCTGATGCGTGTCAGGTCCTTCAGTTTATCAGTCTTTTCAGTAGAAAAGCAAAACGAGCTGAATGAATATTTAGAATCAGTCTTTATTTTAAAGGTTTATCAAATCATTTTTAAACAATTTAAATGTAAAACGCGTCATACAACATTTCATATAGCAATACTCATTCAGATAAAACTGATGTTTTGCTTATGAACAAGGTATTTCAAACCCAAGACTGGTTAATTAAAATGGAGCTCATTTGAGATGCTGTTACTTGCAATAAGGAGATAATCACTACCAAATAGGCTATGTTACCAGGCTATTGATAGTGTGCTAATGTTAATTTAGTAGCCTACATATAATTTAGCCATCATTTTGAGACAAGCCCAAACCAACAATGGGATTATGTTGAAGTAATTTCTATCTCATGCTTTTGGATTCTGCTGAAGTCGAAGACAACTTTTAAAAATAGCTAATGTTAGCTAATGTTAGCTAGCGTTAGCTAGCAGTAACTAGTCTTAGAATATGATGCAAATCAAGTTGGATATGACGTTTGGCAAGGAAATGATGGGATATGACTGAATTTCCACTTGTAGTTGCATTATAGCGTTTGGATTTTGCTGAGGACAACTTTTAGACTTAGGTCATGTTAGGTAATGCTAGCTAATGTTAGCTAACGCTAGCTAACGTTAACTAGCGCTAGACAACCTGGCACCAAAAAGAAACAGTATTTGATTGGTCCTTCTGTAAATATTCCAAAAGATGATTGGACCACAGATAAAACCTTATAACTCCAAGTCTGAGTGTAACTTTGTAGATAGAACCTTTTTTGTTTTCTGAATAAAATGCCCAAAATTAATTTTATTTTAAATAATGTTCACAAGTTATACCAGAGTAAGAATATGTAAATAACTCAATTTTGACAAAAATGTCAGATAGAACCTTATTATTCTAGGGTAGCGATCTGTGTTTTTGAAGAATCACCAAGGGTACTACTGTTGTTCTTTTGTGTTTCTTATTCTACAGCTACAGCTATTATAAGTATACAGTATATACTGCTCTAAAATTGATGGAGGCTGAGTTGTGTAATTGTATCCAGGTCACATCCTGATGAGGCATTCTGTTGCATGAGAAGTCAGATTGACAGTGGTTTATCCAAGAACAACAGTGTTATTTTGCATCTTGGCAGGCTCACCTTAAACCCTCGCTGCCCTTTACAAAGATCCTTTAAATAATGGATAAGGCAAATGCATCGCACTCTATTCCCTCTCATTATGATCCCATCTGATTACTCGCCGATGCTCTTTAGAAAATGTGGGTTAATTGCACACTCTGACGGTGAACTAACCTGCAAGTTAATAACATATTTCCTTCAGGGTAGCATCATTATAAGATATAAGCCTCATTAAAATAAAATGATGATTTAATAACTTTCCCTTACAATGACCCTTATGAGGATGTACTGTTATTTTGTAGTTATCTGGGAAATTAAGACATCATT
The DNA here is from genome assembly GCF_031162955.1 of Sander vitreus. Taxonomy (NCBI): domain Eukaryota; kingdom Metazoa; phylum Chordata; class Actinopteri; order Perciformes; family Percidae; genus Sander; species Sander vitreus. Next base: position 9,547,468 of record NC_135864.1, read on the forward strand.
TTGCATATCCTCTGCTGTTTTCAGAAAGCAAGAATTAACCATATCTTGACCGCAAAAGCTTAAATAATAAGTGATTATATACTGTCTAGTGTTTACACTTAAAATACAGAAGTCTGTGCATATGTGATGAAATGTTTTATTTTTCTCCAATCGATTTTAGGAATGTTGTGTGTATGTAGGTTTTTTATTAACCTTCCTTTTTGGCACTTTCTGAAAGAGTTGCCTTTCTTAGTCATTCCTTATTACATCCAATAACATTACAATTAGTTGGACCCATTGACAGGAGGACAGCCATGTCAGATGCTAATGTATGGAGAGCTTGCTGTATAACTGCTGCACCCATTATGTAGCACATTCTCTCCCTACACGATTACACATAATGTTGCTTTCATTATTGCTTTATTCCTCACACAGCCCCTGTTCCTCTGCGGCTTTGCTCAAGCTCTAAGAGTTTATTTTCCTCCTGTTCCTGCCTTTTGAAATGGCTCATCCTCCAGAGCCATCTTCCAAGTCAAAATATCAAAATTTGACGCTTTGATTATCCTTTTTAGGGGGTGTTGATAATTGCCTGGTAAAAAAAGCAACTGTCTCCCACCATCCACCCTAAACGCAGGGAGGTTTTTCTGTGTGAAGAGGAATCACATTATGTGCAATGATCAGTGCCTGGGGGCCACATCAAACACAGTCTGAAAACCTTTCCAGAGGAGATATAGGCAGGCCAATTTCACAAGTGGCTTTTTATTAGTTGATTGCACAGAGGCCAAGTTGTTATCTAAATCCTCAAACTACTTCGGCAAAATAAGAAGTGCTTTGTGAGCTTTCAGGGTGTGCAAACTTACCCTTCAGATGAAAGCCAAAGCAAAATGTTTACAACCAATAGTTTCTCAGGATTATGGCTTAAGAGACTTAGGCTATGTTTAGACGGAAACGATCTAAAGAGAAAACGCAAAAGTGGCGTTGCATTCTCACTTTTTATTCCGCGTTTACACGAGAGTTTTTTGTAGGGGAAATCTGCGTGCATATTGTGACGCAAAAGTGTGTGAAAGTCAATGTAGTATGCACGCCAGGCGGCTAGGTGGCACTGCCACACAACACCACCAAGGCCGTACCACCACGTAGAACCTTCCTTCTACTTCTCTCCTTAGTAGCGCGAAACCAAAACATGTCGAAGCGAACAACAAAAGCTTGTCTAGAAAGACAAGCTGAGGAGGAGGCTGAAGTAGACCCTCCTCTGCCCGCTGGCACTCGCTTTCTCTCTTTCTCTTCATCCGCAACGTTGTAGCCTACTCTGGCTCAAATGAATAGCCTACATATGGTCATAGAACTATAACAACCTTATCCACATTGTCAAAATCATTTAAATATTGAGCCATTACATTGAAAATCTTTTAGATAACAGGAGCCTATAATTTCTGTAGCCTACTCCGTAACAACAGACTACCTGGACGCCTTTTTCTCGTCTCTCTCCACTCTGATGTCTTCAGACTTTCGCGTTTTTACCCTTTAGACGGTAACGCGACAGTGGATCGTTTTTAAGATTTCCACTCTGAAGGGTGGTTCCACTTTTTTGCGTTTTTAAACCCCAAAAACGCCGTCGCCGTATAAACGAAAGGCACATCCGATAAAATATTTTTTCGTTTTCACCCGCGAGCGTCATCGTGTAAACAGGGCCTAAGTGAAAACAGAATGTAGTAGTTACAAAGTCGACCAGTAACCAACAGTGTTAATGGCAGTGCAGAAAAACTGTATAATGCCAACTTTGGATTTCACATTTTCACTTGAACTGACAGTTTATATAATCCTTTAACACAGGTTTTATGCTCTTACAGCATTCAAATAAATTCAAAACACATGATTTTTAAGAAGTACTTAGAGTACCAACAAGTAATATGCATGTAAACTGTGGTTACAATACACACTCAATATGTGTGCATCAGATTATATTAAGTCAGAGTAAACCCTCCGTTGCCAAGATCACATTGCAGTCTACCAAGCCGACCTCCTGTACAGTGAGGTGTACCATTGAGGGATTTCATTTTTAATTTTGCTGAATTATATTCACTTCATATTGGAGCTGTTGTGCTAATTAGTTGGTAAATAATTTTAAATCAAACATGGATAGCGGGTGTCCACTCCACCCAGCAGGGGGAGAGACACTGATGAGCAAACTGACCCATGATTGCTCGATTCAATTAGCTCCAATTAAAAGGACCATGTTTCTTGCTACTGTAACTCAGTGGAGCTTACAGGAAAAAGTACACTTAGGACCACGGCTGTATATTCAATTGCATTGCTGTTATTCTGTGTTCATGAATGCATGTATACAGTAAACATGTAGCAAAGCAAAAGAATGCAGCAGGATGTGAACTCAAACTTGAGATCTTTATTGTTGATTTTTCCCATAAAAGAAAATCAATTAATTAATTAAATGTCAGGCTTTTCTTTTAAAATAATTACCGTATACTGTTTCATGATTGCAGGACTTTTCAGCATAACATCATTGTTTGTGGACTGCATTGTCATAACGTTTTAGTGTTGTTTTTGTGTTTTCAAATAACAATATCGATCTTGAACACGTATTATGGTGTCCGATTTCAATTTAATGAATTTTTGTGAACATTAGGGGTTTCGTTAGCTGCGACTGTCCCTTCAATCCTATGTGTACAGATCGCACTCTCACTCACACACACCGGCCATTTAGCAGGAAGAGGGGCGCTGCAGGCCCTGGAGCTCTGTCAGGGCAGCGGCGTTTGGTAGTCCATTAACCCAAAAAACGGTGACTTTGCGCGGAGATGGAGTGCCGTGGGCTGCCAGCCGTGACGGAGCTCCATCTACCTCCCAGCAGGCCGGGGTCTGTGAAGGAAGGCAGGCCGGGCGGCGAGGCAGCAACACAGGCAGCACCGGCCGCTGAACTCCGACACACAGTCGGACAAAATTTACAATTAGCCATCAATTTTCGCCCATATTTGGCCATATTTGACCTCTACATAGTTGATTTCTCGCATAAAAAAAGTCTCAGAAGTGAATTTAGTGGTAAAATAGCAGATGAACAATGTATACTATTTCTGAGATCTGCACGACCTATTCAGAAGACTAAGCTGATCTCAGATCAGTGGCGTAGCCTATGTAAATGTTTGGGCGTGACAAAGATAGAGACTAGAGCCAAATGAGGAGGAGCCGCTGAGTTGACGTCAAATCGGCGGCTCGTTGAGATTTGCTCGTTTTCAGAGGCAGTTTCAAATTGTGAGATTTGCAGAGGAAAGAGGTGTCAATGAGGTTCTATGTATGTCCTAGTTACCCACTAAACTGTCATTATTCAACTATGACAAGGTAAAATCGGTTTTGCATCCTATCACCCCTTTAAATGAAAATGTTACTGACTTAACCTTTAAATATCACATCCACTTGTGTGTCACATGCTATTCTCACCACCTTGCGCGTACTGTCGATCCTACTCTGTCTAAATGCCCACCTTTAAACAAATTTGTGTAATAATATATTTTCCGATGTGGAAACTCTGCCCTTAACACTGCACATACGTCATCATTCTGCACAGTGAAGCACAAACATCCAAGTAACGTAACAATAAGCAAAACACATTTTTTAATAACGATGATCTAAGGAATGTGTGACCCAAAATGGTACCTATCAATTAGAGGAGATAGACACAGAACAAATGAAAAAGTGAGCAAAATGAAAGAGTCATAGTGCAGTTGTGCGAAAAAGAAAGATACAGAGACTTCCCCGGGGAAGATATCAGTCGCCAGTCTGGGGAGCGATTGCAATCTCCTGTATATAATAGCTTCACTCTCACCTCTAGATTTCTGTCTCATAAATCCCTTGTAGTCAAGAGTGCAGAGGTCAGAGCTACACAAAGCTTTGTTTATTCTTAAACATTATTCTGACAAAAGATGGAGAAAATATACCTGCAATTAGTGTAGTTTGGAATACACAGTTTATAGGAGTGAGGCTCAAGATGAAGTAATATAAGCATTTTTTATGAGTGAAATCATGACTAACTAGTGCATGCAGGGCAATGGTTTGCCACGAAAGACAGACATCATTCCTACTCATCCTCTTACTAGTTAGCCTCGGGCTGTGTTAGAAAGTAAAGAGCGGCATCATGGGATGGAAGAGCCCTGCATGCTTTCAGCGATTCATATGGAAATGAGTTTGTGATGGGAATAGAAAACTGTATGCGTATTAAAAATGAGCTAAGACAAATATGTTTTCAGATCTTTGCCATTGTGGAGGAGCAAATCCTAATTTAATAGTCTGGAGTATTAGGTAAGTTTGAGATTCATATTGGGCCACTTGTGTACTGTACATATGATTGGGATGATGGCATTGTGCAGGCGACCTAAGCACCCCTGCGAAATGGCTGTTCACTGATTTATGCTGAGTCAGACACCATTAGCTATTATCCTCCCCCTCTCAGGATCCAACCCTGCACTAACGTGGGTCAGGGGCCACATTACAGATACACCTTCACTGTGCAGTCTTATCTCACAATGCATTGCAGGATTTCACTGGTCACTGGAAGTTTCCAGAATATTGAGATACAATGGAAACGTAATTAATAAATAATTAAAAACAATTAAAGAACAATTTACCCCTAAGGTCAACATTGTGATATTCATTGTATTCGAGGAGCTATTTCTGACAAAGTTCAGAAACTCTTGCATATGACTGTGTAAAGTTATTATTAGCTGACTTGTTTGAGAGATTTTTCAATTTATTTCTGGCTGCAATATATTATGGTCTCCTGAGATCTTTTTTGTGGAGATACTGGTTGTCTTTACTTCTTCTATCTGATTGGTGAACATTAATGAACAAAATGTTGTCTTAGGCAGTAGAATATGTTCTTTCTGCTACCACAAAAACCACTTTAACTACTTTAACCTTGATGTCACATTGTCTACATTGTGCCAGTTAATCCATATTAATCAGAGATGTTTACAGAAATGCAAGCTACACTGCTAAAAGGATTTATCCTTCAAGGCCGAAAAAACATGGTAAAATCAAAAGTGTTTCTGCTATAGAAACTTCTCTTTTTCTTCTACAACTATTGAATACTGTAGGTTACAAAATGTACCATCCTGTTTTTTGTCAAGGACACAAGCAGCACACTACGAATCTGTGAAAAAACAGCACACGACAAACACAATCAAATTATCAGGGATATTATAAGAAAATTGAACAATAAGCAGTGTATCCAGCAGTGAAATGTATACATGCACACACATAAATCCACTGCACATGAGCAGATAGTTGAGATGTATTTGCAGAAGTTGGCCCAGGGCAGCTGCCTACTTATGTGCAACATTTGCTCCTGCACAGGAGTCACTTCAGCTGGTGCTACTGATGATGCACTTGCATTATGGTTCCCTCATTCAGCAGTGCCCAGATGAGGGGGTCACATCACAGGCTCACTATACTCGGATTACAGACTGTTACAAAGACACCAATCATTATACTGATTAGACACCTTCTTAGTAAACCATTGAATCACATGGTGCTGCAGTGTGTGTGTGTGTGTGTGTGTGTGTGTGTGTGTGTGTGTGTGTGTGTGTGTGTGTGTGTGTGTGTGTGTGTGTGTGTGTGTGTGTGTCTGTCTGTCTGTCTGTGTGTAAGGTGGTTATTACGTTGGAGGGGACACAAGAAATATCCTATACAGAGGTGTGTGTGTGTGTGTGTGTGTGTGTGTGTGTGTGTGTGTGTGTGTGTGTGTGTCTGTCTGTCTGTCTGTGTGTAAGGTGGTTATTACGTTGGAGGGGACACAAGAAATATCCTATACAGAGGTGTGTGTGTGTGTGTGTGTGTGTGTGTGTGTGTGTGTGTGTGTGTGTGTGTGTGTGTGTGTGTGTGTGCGTGCGTGGAATAGAGTACATCTATCTATCTATATATGTATGAAGACACTATTTAGTCAGACCTTAAACACATTGACCTAGCCCTAATGCAGCAATCTTTGAAAATAAAAATAGAAAAGCACATTTTCCAATATTGGTTCACAAAATGAAAAATGGCAATAACAGATGTGTTTTCTTAGTTGTTGAAAGGTACTGCTTTTAAAGCAGGGAGTGAGAATTTAGCTTTGCATTAACAATAAACTGCATTAGAAAGCTGTTAGACAGGCCAGTGCACATTTGGCAATGTTTTACAAGTCAGCAGCAATGCAGAGCCAGCCATATGGTGCCCACGAACTAGCAATAAGCTTCATACAGTAGAAAACTGGAGGAAAGGGAAAGTAAATACATAACAAAATGAATAATCAATAAATATCAGCAACTGCCAACATTTGCTGCACAGATGCCATGAGAACACATCAATATTTTAGGCCTTTGGCCAATGACACACATTAATACTGAAAAGCAGTGCATCCCCATCTAAATACCATAGAACATAAATGTTGAGATGTATTTTGGTAGAAAAGCAGTGTTTTGAATTTGGAATTGGAATTGTTATATGTCTGTTTTTTGTTGCACTTGATTTGTGTCACTTGGTGCAGACAAGTAAACACTCAATCTTATGTATTTCATTTTGGTCCTCATTTTGGCCATTTTAATTATTTTCTTAGGTTCACATTCAGTAATGTTTCTCTTTAGATGGGTATGCCATCATATTATCTTTGCACCATAGTCTGTTTAAGCCTGGGGAAAAATTCAGATTATTCCTTTCTTGGTTTAAATTTAGCACAACTGATGACACACCAAATGAGGTGGGGATGGTTTGCAATCCTTGCAACCTAAAAACCTGATGATTGATGAAATAATAATATTTTGCCCCAAATATGGCGTTATAGTAGCCTGACAAGCCAGACCCACATCAAGATGTTGGGTCTGGGAACTCACCATTGACGGGGCTCAATCCAAGGGGCAGGATAAACGGTTGTCTTTTAAATTCTCTCTGCACGCAATAGGATAGCGCTACAACCAGGCAGAGCAACGAAGAAGGTTGATAGATTCAACTTTTGCCGTATCCGGTCGGGCAAAACTGCGAACACATCTTCCTTTTTTAAGAATGAGTTCTGTGCCGTTAAAAAAGATATGTGTACAGGTATGGGTACATGTACACAAAAGCTAGATATGTCTCATCTAATTTTAACAAGATCACTTAAAATGTGGTGGGTCAATCGCAATCTTTTTTACCACAAAAGTACAGAAAGTGGAAAAGGGAAAGAATTCAATTTTTATTACTTTTTGCTGTGTAATAGTGTTTGCTTGAGCTTGTACTGTAGCAGCCCTGCACAAACACAAAAATGTTTTCTTTTTATTTATTTTTTATGACATGCATATTGAAATGGATCAAGAGTAAAACATTGGCATGACAATGGACTAAAATAATTACTTTTTTCTCATTTTTAAATAACTTATGAGTTGGAATATCTATCAAACTGACTCTTTCTTAGATTTATTTGAATGGTTATGGTACAATTTCCAGAATAATTGATTTATTACCATTATACCATACCATTTGCTTGCACATTGTTTGAATCCGTTTCTAAATCGGATTTAAAAAATATTTAGATTCGAGACCTCTGCTTAATAGCTTTTTCAACCTTTGTGTTAATGCTTATAATCAAAATCATAATATTATAATAATCATAATATTCTTCTAACATTGAATGATGCCCTCCAACTTATGTAGCTTTTGTGTATTTGTTGATTGAGTTTGATCACGCTTCTCCATGAACAGTATAAACTGGCAAGCATTTTTTTTCATAATTGATTTCTTTTATTCTGCCACTTTAGTATGTTTGGAATTGTTTCTTGGAACTAGGGTGCAGTACATTTTTTAACATTATCAAACAGAGACGGAGAATATGTGTGAAAAACCCTTATACGTTTTTCTGGCTTAGATTTAGAGAAACACTATCTGAAGTGACACTGAAGCTGCACTTTTTATTTCTTTAACAGTTAATTTGATTTTGTGGTACCTATAAGTACCTATGCTCACCAGGGAAACATTGTAACCAGCACTGTTGTGCATTGATCAGTATCACATTAGTAAGAGGAAAACAGAGACAGCTGACAGATTCAACTGATGGTGGAAAAAGCGAGAGAAGGTAGTTCTTTATTAAAACCCTAAGAGATCGCCAACCAAAATTTAGACTTCAACTTATCTGTATTTGAATAAGAAACTAGATGGGAAGAGGATTGTAGCAATGTGACATTTGTGTGCGGCGAGGTCCATCAAATCTGTTGTCATTCTATACAATACTAGTAAAGGCACCTGAGCTATTTTTCTCTAAACCTGTTCTGCCATATTATTTGTAATATTAATTAATTCACAGCCACGACAAGGTCCATCCTGAGTGACTAATGTATTTCTCTCTCTCTTTGTTCTCTACCTCTTTTCTTGCAGAACCGTGACAGAATGGTCGACTGTATGAGCAAAGTCATGCTGCACACGGTCATCTCATGTTGGCCACCATTCCTGGGACTGGCCCTCGTGGCTGTCTTTGTGGGTTCCACCCTGGGATGTCCCTCACGCTGCGAGTGTTCAGCGCAGACCAAGGCGGTTGTCTGTCACCGCAAGCGCATGCCCAGCATCCCGGATGGCATCCCGACCGAGACAAGGATCCTGGATCTGAGTAAGAACAAGCTGACAATGATCAACCCTGATGACTTTTTTGCCTTTCCTGGGCTTGAGGAACTTGACCTAAGTGGAAATATTATTAGTTATGTTGAGCCTGGAGCTTTTAACGCCCTTTTTACCATGCACTCACTTAGTCTCAAGAGCAATCGTATAAAGCTCATTCCTCTGGGTGTCTTCACAGGCTTGACAAATCTTACCCGACTGGATATAAGTGACAACAAAATCGTCATTCTACTGGATTACATGTTCCAGGACTTGCACAATCTAAAGTTTTTGGAAGTGGGTGACAATGATCTGGTTTACATTTCTCACCGTGCATTCAGTGGACTTTTAAGCCTGGAGATGCTAACCTTAGAAAGGTGCAACCTTACAGTTGTACCCACTGAGTCCCTTTCCCACCTGCATAACCTGGTCAGCCTCCATCTAAGATACCTCAGCATCAGCACTTTACATCCTTACTCATTCAAAAAGCTGTTCCGGCTGCGGCTTTTAGAAATTGATTTTTGGCCTTCACTAGACCATGTGCCAGCCAATACCCTGCATGGCCTCAACCTGACCGCTTTATTCATAACCAACACCAACTTGTCCTCCTTCCCTTACCAAGCCCTGAAGCATCTTCCCTACCTGACACACCTGAACCTGTCTTTCAACCGCATTAGGCACATTGAAGGGGGGATGCTGATGGAACTGGTTCGGCTTCAAGAGCTCCATCTGGTTGGAGCTCAACTCACCACCATTGAACCATATGCCTTTCAGGGCCTGCGGGGACTGAAAGTCCTCAATGTCTCTCATAACCGACTGGATACACTGGAGAAGGGTGTTTTTCAGTCTCCCGAGGCTCTAGAGGTTCTTCTGATTGACAACAACCCCTTGGTGTGCGACTGTCGTCTCATGTGGATCCTACAGAAAAGGCACTCCATCTTCTTTGGAGATTCACAGCCGGAGTGCAGCACACCTGAAGGTATTCGTGGCAGGCCTTTTAAGGAGTTTAAGGAGACTCTCCTGTCTTATTACGTGACATGTACTAAGCCAAAAATCCGTGAGAATAAAACCCAAACAATCACTGTGGATGAGGGCCAGCAGGCGATGTTGCGCTGCAGTGCTGAGGGGACACCAAGGCCCATTGTGTCCTGGTTGTCCCCACGTCGACGAGTTCTGACAAGTAGGAGCCATGGTAGAGTTACCCTCCACAACAATGGCACACTTGAGATCAAGTCAGCAGAGGTGCAAGACAGCGGAGTGTACCTTTGCCTTGCCTCCAACAGTGCTGGGAATGACACCCTGATGACTTCATTGGCGGTTAAAAGTCTGGGATCACTGTATGCTAACAGGACCCAGTACTACACAGATCCCAGCAATACCACTGCCAACGGGACGGCCGGTGTGACCCTCGGTTTAGACCTAAAGACTATTTTAGTGTCAACTGCTATGGGTTGTTTCACATTCCTGGGAGTGGTCTTGTTTTGTTTCCTGCTCCTTTTCGTTTGGAGCAGAGGTAAAGGAAAACATAAAAACAACATAGACGTTGAATATGTGCCTCGGTCAAAGTCTAACGGCACTAACGTTGACTCGGCAGAGGGACAAGCTGGTCCTCGTCGTTTTAACATGAAAATGATGTGACTTCTTTTATAGATTAAAGATTCTGGATTGTGGAAATGCCTAAAGTACAATGTATTTTTTTGAAAATCAGACTACTGAACTTCCCACTGCTGCCGGGAGAGTGGTAGTGAATCCATTTGGGGCATTGTAACAAGATGAGAAGTACCTGAAATCGTGGATCTTGACATAATGCTTGGATACTGTTTAAAATACTGAGAGGCATAGTAGGACATCCTCTTCAACGTGGATGAGGAGTGAAAACTGTTGCCGCTATGGGGATCTGAAGGAAATAGGTGTCATTTATCAGCTTTTTGAAATTTATATGCCCATAAAAAAGAACGCTTCAGTTTTGGGTTGTATCTACGGACTTGGCTGAACCATGTACATTACAAATTTGTATCTAAGCTATTAACCTACTTTGTTTAGTCTTGCGCCATGCTTATTCACTGAACAAATCAATGAAACAGACCATCATTTCCTATGTTCAATACTTTGCATATGTGTACCTAATGCTAAATTATGTATTCATAGCAATATCCATGGGATGCATTAGCCAAAATTGACATACCACATATGTTAAGCAAGAACATTCTTCAGACTTTTGAAGTTCCCATGGATTCAGGAAGGGCTTCTATGGGTAATTATCTGTCCCTGCTCCCCCAATTGACTCCTAGATATTAAAAATATATATATTATTTATCAATGAAAAAAAGAAGAAAAAAGACTATTTATAAAAAAGGTTGAGCATTTTGCAAATCAGTTCTCAAACACTGTTCAGGATCTAACCAAACACTTGGATCATCATATCGATGATCCAGTGTTGGTCAAAGTACCTACATGAACCACCTTTTTGTCCTATTTTTGTCTTTTTTTATTACTTTAACTGTACCTTTGCTGGTTGGCAAAATACATGTGTCAATTTTACTAAAGTGACATTTGCATAATTTTCCCCAGTAGAAAATTTGGACTTTGTTGTGGTAGTTCCTCATTTTGTTGTTGAATCATTTAGATTGTGAACACTTCAAAGTAAAAGTTTTAAAAAAAAATGTATGTGAAATAAATGAAGATGTATTTGTACCAATGAGTCTGACTAAATGGCTAATACACAATGAAATAATGTTCTCTTCAGCCTTACTGATAGACATTACAGTCTTCTTTTAAGTATTGCGAAAACAAATTTATGCTAGTAACATTGCAACAATGACATAAGGAATTTGCACTTTATTCATGAAACTTAATCTTTAGGTTTACAAAAACACTCACATCAAAAGTGACATGTCCACTATTTGGTACAACATGAAAGTTTATTTAAAAATACTAGCTATTTTGTTACATTCATATACCATACTTACAAATACCAATATCTCAAAGGATGCTAACATGGTCTAGTGATACACAGCTGTAATACGTGTTTTAATTACTTTGATAACAGTAATTTGTTAATAAAAAAAAAAGTATTACTAATATTATGAGTTAATAATTTGGACAATCCCATGACAGTACATAACGTGCATAGTAAATTATCAAACATTTACTGTTGTACTGTATAAATATATTGAAATCACAGTTAAATTACAAATATATCTTCCATTGCATTTCACTTCAGTTACCATAAATGTACTGAGCCTAGTTGTCATACATAAGCTCCAGTTAAACTTCATATTATGCTTTGTACAATTTCTTGAAAGAAAAAATGTTACCCAAGAACCAAGAAATTGTTTTGATGTATGCTTTAATCAGTTATGACCTCACACACTGATGTGTTCTGACTATAGTGCAAACATCAGTACAAGTCCGAATATTTTTTATGCTATTAATTGTTGAATTTGTGCCATCGTATTCAGTGTATTACTCATAATTACATTACAGTTTTCTCTAAAAAATAATACATTATAAATTGACTGTAAATAAAAATGGTGTTTACATGTCATTTAGAATTTTTCTAATTCAGTTACTTATACATAAAACGTTGTGCTTTTTAAAGTAGTGTGTGAAACAATCAAGAAAACTTTTGACCAGTTTCCGAAACAGCATGAGTTGTGTGGTGAATGCACACCAATACTAGGTGCTGGTCATGGCAATGTTGCATTTCAAAAGGAAGATGGCTGCACAGTGACTTGTTGATGATGTTGTCACTGATTGAAGATTCGGAACAGGTGATGTATATATGCATAAGGCTGTTGACATTTGTTTTAAACTTGCTTTGAAAAGGACCAAATAAGGTACAAAATGAGGTGATAGAATACAATCACTGGTCTTTAGTGTACATTCATTCTCTTTCAAATTCATCAGGTTCTGACCACATGCTTCAACAGTGGAATTTTGTAATAAATTGGCATTGTATTTCTTGCAACTCATTTTCAGTGTGTACAAAAGAGATACATGTTTATAGAAACTGGACCCCAAAATTAAACAATATTTAGCTTTTGATTATTTAACTTTTGCTAAAATCCTGATGATACAGTGAGAAGAAGCACTTCTTCTGCTGTGTTCTTTTTATTTTACAGAAATAAGGATAAAGCATAATTCTCTGAGGTTTATGGAAATTTTCTCTGAGCAATTACCACATAAGAATATTTTTTTAAATATGCATAATCTTGGCCTCCTGCTGATACACACCTTCATTACCTGCATCCCTGTTTCTGGTATTGAATTAGTGATGCAGGGGGAATTGTGCACCCACTAAGTTGAAATGTATTTTAACTTCTCTGCATCAACTGCTGATTAACGAATTATGATCCAAAGATATGGTGTTATACATGCATTAAGAAATACTTGCTAAATGACTGTAGTGATAATACACAGTAATTGATTTTTGTTAACAACTGAATCTAAGTGTATGATACATCAGAAATTATTGGCTTCTTTTTCACATTTTCTTTCCAAAGCATGCATCTCTTGTGCTGTCCCTCATTTGTGCAGTCTCATTAAGAGCCACAGAGTATATTTGGTTTCTGAGCCTGCAGTCCCCTGGGCTGCTTCAGAGACTCAGAGCACCAAATGTTATATCTCCTCCAAAAATACAAAAGAAACAAGGTTAACTTTGTAGGTCAGCGCTGCCCACGTCCAGAGCGTTCATTTCGTCAAATTACATGAAAAATGTGTTGTGAGAAAGACTGGGCATTTCTCCTACAAATGAGGCCCCTAAAAAGTAACTCATTTCTTGTGTAATGAGGTCTTTGGTTGCACTCATATAAAAAGGGTACATTATATTTCCCAAATAGCACTAAAAGAAATATTCTGCACTGTATAGATTCTGTTTAAATCGCAGCCTTTCATCTTTAATGATTTGAAAAACTTTTCTTTATAGGAAAACAAACTGATTGTGTTTACATGCACACTTACCAAAGATCAACAACAAGACAATCATTTGCAGTAACATTTTACATCACCAACGCCAACACACTTTTATAGTATCCTAGTTATGTTTCAAAAGAAATCTGACAGCTGGAATAGACTGATATTATTCTGGGTACAAAGTGTGTACAAAAGCTGTAGGATTTTTTTAGTTTGTGTGAATTTCGTTTCCATGGTGCTATTCAGAATAATCTTTTTGTTATGCAGACCTCTTTATACTAATTGATTGCATTTTGATTGGACTGGTGCTTTTGGATTGCATGTTTAAAGCTGTTAGCACTGTGTGGCTGTTTGTCCCCCTCTTATCAGTTATTGACTGATCTGTCTACTCTTTATTTTCAGACTAATTAGTGAGGATAATTTTGCAAAACAGATGAGAGTCTCCAGCCTAAAGTGACTAATGCAGTATTCACTGAAATAGAACAATTATTGGCTCAAGCTGCACAGAAAAAGACATATCACCATAAATCAATGGAATACATAATTTACACTTCAGTAATTACAATTACTTCAAAGCTTTTGTAAATTCCTTTAATAACCACTAATAGCTACTTTCGTTTTCTTCTGCCTTCATAGAAGAAGCCATTGTGACTGAAGTGACCACCAAAACATCAACATAGATGCTCAAAGCATTTTTGCAACATAATGTTCCTATGTATTTCAAATTAAAGTATGTATCAGTGGTTTCCAAACTTTCTTTTGCCAGGCCCCACACATAAGATTGATTGACTGATTGAATGATCAATCTCATTTTATGTTAGCTTTGTGGTAGTCTGGCACAACAGTACATTGCCAGGATACATTGCCACATTGCCACAGATGTCAGGCTTTGCCCCTCCCCTTCTGCTATCTGTGTTATCGTTCTCAAAATCCATTTGTTACAGGAAACAACAACAACAACACTCTCCAAGCTACCAAGCTAAATGCTGGGAATGGCAAGTTTTGACAAAAATATGGATTGTGCAATAATGCAGGCCTGCTTGGTTCTTTTGGCAAATGGTTGTAAAGAGTCACAAAGAACATGTTTATGGCATTTACTATCTAACAGGGACGTCCTAGCATGTTTGCACACCAGTTATAGAAAAAGCTTATTACGCAGGGCAAGATAAAGACACGAAAGAAAGAAATGCTGCTGGCCAGTTCTCCATTATATACAGATCACAAGAAATATTCGGCGGCAACGATAGATGGAGAGCCATGCTGCAAATGCCAACGGTGACTGATTGGTGGGAATTGCTGTGGACAAAGTACATATTGCGATACACTGGTAAGAGCAAATTACATTTAACCATGTATCCAGCTTATTTAAATAGCTAAAATTACTGTATGATGTAAACAAAAACAAATTATATTTTATGTGGCATTTTTTATTGTGGGAATTAGCCATTCCAGAGCTCACCGCTCTTTGTGCAAATGTTCCACCAAAACAAGTTCCTTCCCGAGACTACTTTGCAGAGGCACCGATGCTGCGTCCGGAGCTTAGCACCACCCAATACTATTGTGACTGGTTAAAAGAAATGCAAACAACCCAGAGTGTTTTTTTTTCTTTCCCAGAATGTATGTGTGATGTAGCAAGACCTTACTCCAGAGCTGACACACTGTGGAAATAGGTCTGGCAATGTGTCACCGCAGGCATAACCACAACTCTGGGAATACTTGATATTATCGTTACCTGTCTAGGGTCTTCCAAAGTTTGGCTGCCGTGCATTTGAATCTACAGAGCTACACACTCGTTACCGTTGACCTTTCAAGGCGCCACCAAAGCAAGAAATAGTGATGACGTATACCTCTGCTGCACTTTGCCTCTGTGCTCTGTGCCCTGCCTCGCGGTTTTACATCATGTGCAGGCGGCCCGCAGAGCACATCCCCCTGTGGGACACTGGAAGACTCTGACGGCCAACCCTTGTAGTTAGTTAAACTGTGTGGTGCCAGTTGCCTCGGCCTAGTGCAGTAGATGTTTTTGCTAAATCTAAGCCATGTTAACTCCCTCATACATTCCTCTCAGAAAGTGTGTTCTTTTTTCGCCACGGCCTCTTCTGACTGAGGTGTGACTCCACGAAAGCGTGACACACGAGTGTCGATGACGTTACCCACGCAGTTTACTAATCACTCACGGACCCTCCAACTCTCACACACATTGGCCAACTCTGGCAGACTCGCTCCCTCCTCGTTTTTCAACATGAAATAAAAAATGTCAAATTTGAAGGTCGCACATGTGCGAGTAGATGTAAAACCAACCTGCCCCTTGGCTCCGCTGCCGCTTGGCTCTGCTGCCTCTTCGCTCCGGCTTTCGAACCAGCTCAGCCCTTAGTCCGGCGCTGATCAGCCTCAATGCTCCCGTGACAGTTCATTTGTAGACAGTTAAGATGCGGACAAATAACATTAACACAACTTGATGGGGAAAAAGGTCTGTTCTTTAAGTTCCGCTTTTGTAAAAAAGCTGCTGTGACGCAGGCAAGCCACACCCACCTCAGCCTGGCAAACCAATAGGTGGATTGTGCCTTGACAAATGCGAGACTAGCTTTGTGGTAAGTCATCAAAGTTACAATGTTTCAACATTTTCTGAACAGTAGGGGCAAAGCTCCCCAGTTTGGGAACCACTAGTATAGTATGTTGTGATTTTGTTTTTGTTTTTAAACTAAATGCCACAAAAATCATACATGACAATATACTGTAAGTATGAAATTCAACTAAGATGAAGAGAACTAAGATACAGTAGCCATTGTGAGGCTGTAATTTGAGTCTGCAGGGCTTTGAGCTAATTGCTAACGTCAGCATGCTAACATCTATCTATAAATTGCAGGAACGTCTGTCTGTCTGTGTGTTATGCGCATGTCTCTCGAACCGTTAGTCCGATGGATTTCAAACTTGACAGTTGTCTTGCTACGGGCACGAGTAAGTGCAGTGTCAAGTTTGACGTTGTTGATATTAGAAATGCAAAAGATATCATTAAATATATATTGGTAAAAGAAGCACACATTGGCTGTTGCCCTAGCCGCTGGCCACTCCCCCTCTCTGACTGAGCAGAGCGTAGGACCAGAAACAGACAGGGTTGAAGAAAGCAGCAGAGCTTTGGCTGCTAAAATGTGAAATACACCTCATCGCGAATGTTGTATGGAATAAGGTTGTCGAAAAAAAGGCGCTTCAGATTATTCCTTCACAGCGCTGTGCAATGTGAGAAAATCTCCGAGCTGAACCGGGCAGACACAACACTATTCATCAGACTTAACCCGGGTTAATTAAGTCTACTGCTAACTAATAACATTACCGTCGCCAAAATACCCCCGCGAATCAAATCCCCTTCTTCACTGTTAACCGTCAAGCCACTAAACCTGTATGGAAATTAACACCTCTGCTGAAATGTTAAATTTGTTAACGATCATACGACACAAGACAACATCGTCTCTCTCTCTCTCTCTCTCTCTGTGCGCACACACACACACACACAGTCCGGTTCTGGTGGTTGATTAACGCAGATACAGTATGTGCCGTTTAGCTCTCATAACGGGTCAAGTGGGTAGCGCACTGCCATGAGTCCATGAGGCTAATGTCTGATTACTCCATATTTTCTTTTTTTAAAGATAATTTTTTGGGCCGACCACATTACTCCACATTTTCATTGTGATATTTTGTGATTACATTTTACATTTTGAACGTTCTCTGTCAGGTAAATCAGTAAATTAGTAGTAGGGTATACTGGGGACTTGCATATGAAGTGGTTTGGGGTCCTTCTGTAAGTAATTTTGGGGTAGAATTTGGTTTTGATGAATTCTACAAGCAGCAATACCACAGGCCAAGCAATCGGCCCGTTCCAAACAGGCACATTTTCAACGGGCACTGCACTAGTTCTTATGACAGCGCCAACATGCCAACTTTGATGTTTTACTATGTTGATTAAACTATGCTAACTATCTTAGTTCAGAGTGTTAACATGCTAACGTTTGCTAAATCACTAAATGACTGCTCGTTATTTATTTAAGGGGCCACCGGAGGAGTTTTGGGACCTTTATCCAAAAAAGACATGACCCTCCCCTCGCCAGTAAAAAAATTTCTATGACCCTCCAAAATGATTTGGAAAAAAGGCATGACCCTCCCTCAACAATTTATCAATATGTGCTATACTGGTTTTTGGCAAATATATATCATTATCATAATATATATGATTTCCATTGTATTTTTTATTTGAATACATACAAGACTAAACCTCTGCATTCTGATCTGATGCATCACACTCCACTGTTATGGTGTGGTGGCCATTTCAGTAGATTTACTCACTAACGTTGTGGAAACAAAATAAGCATGGAAACTAAATGCACAATTCCTGCATTACTGCATTACTTCAAATACTAAGTTACTCCTCTAGTAAACTAGTATTCACATGAAATAAAACAATAAAATATTGAGACCATTCAGCAAGGCACTCTGGGTAACATTCACACAAACTGGTTGCTATGGACTCGTCACTGGGCTTTCTCCACTTCGCCGTTTAAACGAAGTGGAATAAACGTATAAAAGTCCAAATCTACACAAAACCTGCAATCAATTAGTAAGCTGACATCAAATGTGGCATTTAGGAAACCTTTATTGCAACCTTGGCACGGTAAGATGTCCAGACATAGTATAACAGTCATTTTCGGTTTTTTGCGTCCTGCTGCTCCCATCGTCAGCCAGATAATATTTTTTTTTACTAAAGCAGTATATGAAATATGATGTATTACCTACCACTATTTAGTTGTTTTGTGTTATTTAAGATATTTATAAAATATCTGATCACGCCAGAATTATTCCACTAATTTTTTAAACAATGCAATTATCCGTTTCAGCCACCAGGGGGGCAGCTCCCCCTGCCCCATATGTCTATGCCCTGCCCCACAGCAAACTCATGGGTCAGACCCATCTGGTAGCGAAGGAGGGCAGAGACTGAGAGAGCTACATGGAGCTACATGGAAAAATATGCACCAAACAAGCCACTTTGAAATGTTGCTGTTTCATGAATACAAAAGTTGGGTGACCCCCTCTGGACTGAAAAATGTTGGATGACCCTCCCCTCAGCAAAGAATAAAAAGACACGACCCTCCCCTATTTTCCTCCGGTGGTCCATTCCATAAATACCGAACGGTCCCTAAGTTACAGAAGAAGAAACTATTATTCGTCACATACAATTGTACAGTACGATGTAGTGTAATTCTATCCCTGCAATTAACCCATCCTAAGCATTAGGAGCAGCGGACAGCCACATACAGCATCCGGGGAGCAACTTGGGGTTCAGTGTCTGCAGACAAGACAAGCATAGCTGAGGTTGATGAGAATGCTACTAGTTTTGCAGGTATTTGGGGATAAAACAAACTATAGAACAAATTAAAATATTGACCTGATGAGTTTATAGTTCATCCTGAGGGAAACATAAATGTCTGTCCAAAATGTTATGCCAATCCATCCAGTTGTTGGGGAGTTATTTTATGAGGTAACAACAATACAAAACTGCTGGTGGGACTTGATAAATGTCTGTACCACATATTGTGCCAGTCCGACCTAAAAATGTCATCGCAGTACATCCAATTAGTTTTTAGATATTTGACTCTGAACTAATGTGGTAAATGGATTGAGTGAACCATAGACTTAAAGCAGCAGTAGTAGCAGTAGTAGTAGTAGTAGTCTTGTGAATAGAGAAGCTTTCTTCAGTACCTCTAAATAAATCTTTTAAGATGCTGTAAGGATACAAAACAAACAAAGTGCAACCCCCCCCCCCCCCACACACACACAAACATACACACAAAATCACATGAACATGGTAGATGGCTGTGAATCAATGAATAAGCTCATATAAAAGCTTTAGATGAGGATGGCTTATGTATATCTGTAATCTGTGTAATGTCTGCAAACAACTCCCAGGAATGTAAAATAAAAATCCACATTTGCTCACTGAGATCCCTTTAGTTTTGAATTACACACCACATTTTTGATAGATTCCTAAGCCCTACAGGCCACTGAGCCCATGCAGCACATAAAAGATCATGTAGACCTGCGACTCAAGTGAGAAAAATGGGAGCTGTGTGGTTTTGCTTTGATGAGTGAGTGGAGCCGGTTTGAGCTAAAAGACTGGGGCAGATGTTAGCCGGCAGGTTTTGGCTGTGTGTGCTTTCATTAGGTTTAGCTTTCATACGCTCCCCGGTGACAGGCTGGTCTGCTAAATGAGCTCCCATGTGAGCCGGCTTTAGTTCCAACCCAACGTCCAAAAATTGTGGCTGGCTGCAAAACTGGAAGACATGCATGTGCTGCTATCAGTGATGGGAATAACAACGTTATAAATAACGGCGTTACTAACGGCGTTACTTTTTTCAGTAACGAGTAATCTAATTGATTACTCTTCCCATCTTAACAACGTTGTTACCATTACTGCCAAAAAATGCGGCGTGTCACTATAATTGAAGCTGTTTTTTTCATCAGACCAACTAGATCTCTTTTTAGTTAGTGGACAGTGCACTAGACAAGTGCATAAATGCTGACGATTGAGGCAAGCCAATCAGAGGTAGTGTTGGGCAGGTGTTCGAAAGAACGCATAGTCGGACACACAACGAACACAAGCGAGTCAGTCAACGAGAGACAGGTATGGCGAGCCCAAATAATCCAAAAGTAGCCTTCTCTAAATGGAAGTATAGCCATTACTTTTCCCTCCAAGAAATTAAAGAATTGCACATTCATCGTGAAATGCACATTATGCCCTGGGCAAAAGTGCCTATCCACGTCGGTGTCAAGTAATTCAAACTTACTCAAACTTTAAATAACTATCTGTACCGTGTTTTCTCAAATGTGTGCAAATGTTCTCCTACAGTATGTCCCACTGGCTGCAGGCACACAATGAACTACTATTTTGTAATGAACTGGCAAATGCCTCCATAAAGAACCGATCCGTTTGCACTACAAAGAGTGTAATTTATTTTTGGTATAGTGCTTAACAAGCATAATTTAATTTTAATTTTAATTTAATTTTGCCCAGTTGTGGCCTTTTGAGGGGCAATAAATATAAAAATTTCCAAAACATCTATTGTGTTATTTGTAAGGCTGTCAGCATTAACGCGTTAATCGCGATGCGATTAAGGGCCGAGCATAATGCATTAATTTTTTTTAATCGTATTAATTGCATGCCGCCATTTATTAATTTATTTTCACTTCACTCGGCTTTGCGTCGTGCCTAACAGGCTACTATTTTGCTGTACTTCCTCGTAACACATCCTGCAGCAGCAAAACGGGACTTCACGGGCAACGCGGATTTCGGTGCGTCATTCTGGTGCCACTGATATGCCTGCACTTCTCTCTGATGCTCTGAAACAGACGTTACAGGCAACAGAAACATCGCTGCACATGACGCTAGTTAACACTATACTCGACAGCAGCTAACATTAGCCTACCGCTAGCTAGTAGTTGGATCAAACACGGTTAAAATGCTGACAGCTAACGCTAAATGGTGTAAAGTTTGACTGTATTTCACTGTAGAGGATTCCGACACTGGGATGTAGCAGTCTGCAGCTGCCGTTGTTGGAAAAACACAGACGGTGCATTCAATGAAACTGGTAATTTACAGCTTCGTGGTGCATTCAAAGTTGTTGTTAAATGCCGTTTTCCCATCTGGTGGTTGTTTTTGTAATTCAACAGCTATTTACTAGTGAAATAAGTTATTGTTATAGTGATTACATTATTATTAAGCATTTAATTTTGACGATATGGCCTTAGCAATAAACAAGCCATTCTTTAATGTTGCCAACTGTTTCGTACCCTTCTGTTTTTTTTACTTTCTTAAAAAGTATCGGTTCAGGCACCGTTCAGGCACCGTTAAGGCACCGGTACCATTTTAAACGTACCGCTCTAGCACCGGTATCCAAACCAAACAATACCCAACCCTAATATTGACTCTAAATTCAAATGTGTGACTACATTAAATATATAATTAATATTAAGTCACTTTCTTTGCATTCATTTGATTCTCAATCAAGATACACTGGTAAGAATTGCTTTACATTGTTAATATGTACTTAAAAACAGTTCTGAAATGCAAAATAATAGAATTGTAATAATGTGATAAAACATGCGATTAATTGTGATTAACTATAGAAATTCACCGATTAATCACGATTAAGAAAATGTAATCGTTTGACAGGCCTAGTTATTTGTATCGATCCACTATATAAACATAATATCTACATACATGGCATTTGATTGGAGGCTAGTCTCACTTTGTCCCACAGCAACATTACAATAGTTTAGATTTGTGTAAATTGTTTCTGTTAATAATAATGAACATGCACATGTATTTTGAGTTCCGTTAAAGAGGGGTGGAGGTGGGGTCACATTTGAGCATTTAAAAATGTACTTGAAAGTAATGCAATAGTTACTTTCTGAAGTAACTAGTTACTAATTTAGTTACTTTTTGGAAGAAGTAACTAGTAACTGTAACTAATTACTTTTTAAAAGTAACTTGCCCAACACTGGCTGCTATGCATCTTCTACACACATTCAAACATTCATTAACATAAAATGAAAAAAGGCTTTTGGTGAAAGATAACAACACAATGCTCTGATTCTTTGGCACATGTTAAAAGGCATCCACACGCGCTTTGTGCCTCCTGCACATCACATCTTTGTTGATCTGCAAGTTAAGACAGCTTCTTTTGTCTTTGTTCACAAAACAAAGATAGATTTATGGGATTGGAAAAAAAGTTGTTACCTTCTTTTCAAATATAAACCTCTCTCACACTGCAAGCCAGCAGTCAAAAACATCTCCAGGATAATGGAGGAGAAAACATCATTAGCAACAAAAACCCCTTCACTGTTCTCCTGTGAGCCAACAGTCGATATTTCTTTGTTAGCGTGTTGCTGCATTCTGTAATTATGTTTTTGCCCTTTCTGGGAAACACGGTCATGAAAGAAGAAATGAGAGGAGGGAAATTGAATTTTTTGTCTATGTAATTGTTTAATGACGAATGGACCCATAAATTGGAGCAAAGAGACAGAAAGTTTTACATTCCTCCCCTCCAGAAGTGGAAGCAATATTTCCTCTAGGTGAAATAAAATAATTATTTATTCTGCTTATTCTGTTGAAGTGGCACCATCATCCCCAAGTATGAATTTTATATTAAGCATTTTGTCACAAGCAGTATATTTTGATGATTTATTAAACAATGTGAATAAAAAGTCACGGCTGAAGCAGAGCAGCTGAGATCGTATGTGTGGGCAGGCGTGCTGAAGTGCGTCTTTCGAGGTTCAGCCCTCCAGAAACAATCCCTCACATTCATCCTCATAATACTTAAATGTCACATAAGAATTTTTTCTACTGAGGTTTTCCACAGGAAGGTACAGTATAAATAATTGGTCTTGCTTTAGTTCTTATGGTGCATTTGCTCCAGCTGAGAGGCATATCATGCACTGAATACCTGCACAGTGATTTAATTAGAACATGGAGTCAGACAGACACTCTCTGTGGAATCAAAGTAATTTAAAAGTGGCCTTAAAAAGCCCATGTTTAATGTTTCATGATATCACATAAGCTGATATTTTGTATTCTCAGGAACACCAGACCGAGTAAATTGAAATCAGCGAGTGGGGGGCGGCATCTAAAATGAATCATCAACTTCACATGTAGGACACGTTTTTTAGCATTTAACGGCATGTCAAACCATTCTCTCTTCATTTGTTTGGAGCAGGTCTAATGACACATTGTTGGTAAATGTACAATTATGACTTTAGTTATGACAAGTATTGTCTGCAGGAATTCAAGATTTGCGGTGTAAAGTTCTTCTTTTCTTACTCTTGTGTGAAACTTTTGTGACGGAAATGTTTGGAGCGTAATTGATAGTAATAATCTAGGCAGTAATAACAAGTGGCATTCATTCCAACGAGCAATTTACGACAAATTTGTCCAATTAAGAGGGTGTGCGAAATCAATTTGGAACATTTGTTTGAGCAAAACTCATGAAGAAAATAATAAGAAAAGTTTAGATTATAAAATATAATAGTTATGCATGTATTTGATCTTGGTGGCGCAAATTAAGGCAAAGACGCATCCGTGTGAGTTTCAAATGCTGCAACTTAGGCAAAACGTTTTTGGTTATACCGACACCTTATGAGGCCAATTTATGAATGATACACTGCACAGGTAGCTAGCTAGCTACAGCTAACATCTACACATGCAGTACCATTAGGTTTTGGGAAAAATAAACACAGCCATACTGTAATAACACAAGGCACTTTGCATTCAGTTTGAACACACCTCAGTCTAAGCCACTTTCTATATGTCCAAGTATCAGCAGATGGAGACGTTGGCAACACAATCTTAGCATGAAGTATATCTTCCTCCTCCATATCCTGGCAATTTTGTCCTCTGCATTACATGTATTCCCCTTCCTAAACCCTTTTGCTCGCTCTCTGTCACATAGACTGTCCATTCAAGTTCCCACTCCCTACTGTGCTCCCTTCAGGTATTGATCATTAGCAACACAGCACACAGTTAAACCAAACAGAGATCTCCAAGACATCACAACCTTAAATTAACACATATGTCATCAACAGCTTCTCTTTGCACTCCATCCCCCTCCCACACATTATATGGCCTTCATGATCGGCTGCAATCCGGTTATCCTTCCTTTTAGCACTTTTCTCATCCCTTACATTCAATATGCCTTGGGATATTTGAAATCACGGCTTACTGCTATAACTTATAACTGCTAAAGTGGATCTGGTATTGTGATATCATTAGTAGAGTCTGCCACAACATAATTAAAGATCTACCTCTTTACAATTGATTGTGTCAGCAAACTCACTTCTGTTATCATTTCTCTATATTAGTGTCATTTTGCACACAAATGTAATGGTTAACATATATAGGAGTATTTTAAACCTTTTATAATAAGGAGTTAAAGGAGTCCTCATTTCACTTTGCCATTGGCAATCAAATTACATTGCATTTGTTTAGGATATGCTGTTACAATGAAAGGAACAAGAGCTAGAATTTGTCTCACAGTTTTTAAGGAAGTAAGATGTTACTAAGTGCAAGAAAAGTGTGTAGGTGTTGTTTCTGAAAAGATGGGTTTTCAGCCTGCAGCAGTAGAACGGCAGTGACTCTGCTGTTCTGACTTCAATGTGGAGTTCATTCAACCACTGTGGGGCCAGAACAGAGAAGACAAGCCTTCCCTTAGACTAGCAACAGGGTCCTCTGAGTGACAGGCGAGCAATCATCCAGAAGCATAGGAGCACAATGGTTGAGCTGGAGACTATGGTTTCACCGTAGTTCAGTTCACTGAGACAATGTGCAGTCACATATGTAACGAAATGTAGGTCGTAGTCTCGATACTCCAACAAACAGTGCACATACACAGTAGATTAAAAGACATTTTATTAACATCAACATTATTTACAGGCTTAGAATTATTATGAATTATATTGTAGACGTTGACGTAGTATATATTAAAGCGATTGTGCAAATGGCATAGTTAAGTGCAGTAACAGGAGGAGAAAGGGGCAGAGGAGAGGGATCTAAGTAAAGTTTAGCAGGTGGCCAGGTTCAGATGGGTGCCAGCTTGGGGGAAGAAACTGAGCCTGGTAGTGCAGGCTTTGAGGCTCCTGTAGCACTCAAACACCGTCTATATGGATGATAAAAAACACATGTTGTTGATGTGTGACTGACTGTATCTTCATACAAAATAGATGTATTTAAAATTCAATGAAGATGATTTATCATCATGGAAAAGCTAGGCCAGGTCATTTTTGACCCGAAGGACATGAGGTGCTCACAGAATATGAAGATTACAGAAGAGTTAAAATGATGGAAAATGTAAATGTAAAAATGAGTTACTTGCTGAGAGCTATTGGTCTTGTGAAACATGTAGTGAGGCTACTATAGATCAGGAATCAGGCTAGTTGACAAAAGCATGCTCTGCAGGAAGTAGTAGTTGTGTAGTTTGCAGGGTGACAGGAACCCCAGCCTGACATATATCCAACCCGCTGACAAATATATGAAACTGAATGTTCCAACTGTGGAAAATAAACCAGAATTTCTGCTAACATTTTGAATTGATTGCACCGAAAACGAGCTGACCTCACCTGTGCTGAGAGAGAGATAAGAGATTTACAATGCACGCAGGTCTCAGTCAGCAGCACACAACTCTTTTTCCTTTCTTTTTTTTTTATGTAAAATGAATACAACATCAGGGAAGAATAATCCAATTTCATCTGGTTGTTTCATCTTCTTGCTTTTCCAGATTCTAGAGGGACTTCAAGAGCTCCTTATTTAGTCTGTGAGATGAAGTTATTTCCCTGTGCTATTGTGTGTGAAGGAGCCACCTGAGTTCAGATACACTGGAACAGGGAATGTCACAACTCTCAGCAAGAGAAGATCAAAGCCACACCTCTGGGCTTTGTTATATATTGAGTTCACTTCCAACGCTCACGAATCCTCTCTCTCCCTCAGCCCTTACCCCTTTTGGCAAAATAGCGAATTAAACTCGACTTGTGTCATCATAAGCAATCTGTCTTCATTTGTTGATGCGTCAGGGCCAGTGGTTACTGCATTGTGAGCTGAACCAAGCAGCACAGCTTGCTTCACGGCTCGTCATACTGCCAGGACTGTTGCCTAGTTTTCAAGGTCTCTGACAGCATCAACTCTCTTCTCTCAGCGATGGATTTGTCACGCTGGTAGAGGAGGATAAAGCAAACAAAAGTGAAGACAAGGGCCACGTCCTCATGCTTTTCTTTCTTTTTGGTACATGATGTGCGTCGAGCCCTTTTTATCATAACCCTCTGGTCAAATTATTCCATATAAATGATATAGTCACAACACCTTTCTTTCATGTATACTCTCCTTTGATTACTTTTGCTTGCCTGACATAAAGGAGCAAACCGAACTGTCCTGGCAGACACAAAGATAAGTGAGAATCCACCCAAAATTCATTTTGTTGTCAGTTGTTGTCACCTTTTTGGTACTCGTTTCAGCCACTTGAACTCATTTGTCACAAAACCTAAATTTGAATATCCACCTCTTTTGACTATAAATTTTGCAGCAGACACAGGTCTTGTAACAAAAGCAAAATCTTGAACAATACACACCTGAATTTGATCCTTCATGTTTTGCATTTGATGACATTTGACTGTGTTTAAAAAAGGTTTTTCAGAGATAATTTACATTTACAAATGTTGGACTGTTGAATGGTCAAGATAAAAAATATATGTGCATTTGTTAATAGACTGTTTCATTGGAGATTACACACATATACAAAGATTACTGAACTACCATTATTATATTGAGACTGATAGCATAATTGGTACTACTAGAACCAGAGCTACAAACTACAACTATAGACTACTAGATGATCATCATGGTGCAGTTGCTGGTCTTCATTTTCAGTTTACATTTTTGAAAATATAAAGACAATCTTGGAACGTATCTTGATTATAAAAAATGGTGATAGAAAAGTCCATAATACAGTAATACAATCTCATGTATCCATAATACAATCTGAATTTGAAATTACTCTTTTTTTTGCAACGCAAGCACTGTGCACAGCAGTTTAACTGTCTATTGTTCTGTTTACTTAGTGATGCATAATCAGCAGCTCATTTGAGTTTTCTCATTTTTCTGCTCACTTCCTATTAACAGAAGCATTTTCTGAACAGTAAATCTTACAGGAGACCATACCAACTGTAAACTGCAGTGATCAGTTTCTTCTTCCAGCAGGAAACACTCTTGGGTGTGTGGGTAAAAGTCAGATTAAATGTAAAACAATAACAATAAGTCTTGTGAAAACAATCTGCCCCACCTGCCTGCCATTAACCAAATGCACTTCTAACATTCGTTTTATTTTTCTGTAAAAAAAACCATCTGTTAGGTAGCATATCAATAAAACCCTACAACTTTAATTCTTAACTTAGAGAATTAAGAGGCGAAGGTGCCCTTCATTGTCTTTAGTCCCTGCTGCCTTGAATTGTTTTTGCATGGTCAGTATTGCAGCACCGGATTTGCACTATAACTATAATAACTATAATATGTTGTTAAGTGCTCTCTTGAAGTTGGTTCAAATGCTTGGCTTGTCCCCAAACAATTTTGAATCAAAATCCCTTTAATTGCCAATTATTTTAATCAGAAATTGCAGTGTGCAACTAATACACAGAGAAACAGAGCTTTAGGTTTCACTGCTGTGACACATTTGGTCTTATAAAACACACATTCATCTACATACTATGAAACCTAATTTAAATATTGTTGGTTCAGTTTTTGTTTTGGCTGGACAAATGTAGTTTAATTAAATAAGCAGCATTCAGTTTGTTACTTAAGTACGAGTACAATAATCTAGAAATCCTCCGTTACAAACACAAGACTTTCACTCAAGAGACATGGTGTTCTTGTCCAGTTTGAAAATAAAAGTAGACTGGAAGTCATCTTAACTTAATGTAGGAAACAAACTATGTCAGGTTCTCAGCCATGTAGGCTACCTACGCAAGTGAAGTAATGTAACAAATGTACTGATTTTAACCCAAACCACGATATTTTAACTAAGTACTTTTGTTTCCTAAACATAACCAAGTAGTTTTTGTTCCTAAACCTAACCAAACTGCGACCGTTTCATAATTTTAACAACGTGTTTAAAACCGTGATTGTTACATTCATTTATGAGGATGAAAATGCTAATTTATAAAACATTTCTTTCTGTCGTATTAAGGCTCGTAAAACACCAACCCGACGGCCGACCGTCAGAAAAGGCAGTTGGACTGACTGCCTCCCTGAGTTGGTCAAAAAAGTGCCTCGGAACACACTGAAGCGACACCGACTTGAGAGTACGCTCTGTGCCTGCGCGAGACTTAATACGTCTCCATAACAGCAGGTGGCGCTAATCTGTATTGTCGCCCAAAAAATGAAAACCGGCAGCTGATTGGACGAACGTGTCACGTGGGTCTGGCTGCTCCCGGAACACGTTCTCATATTTTACGAAGATCGTTAACCGAAATGTGTTTCTGAAAACATTTTAAGCGAGAAATAGGCCATACAGTTGCTGAATCTGTCTTCATTTCAGATCGACAAAGGTCAGTTTAAAAGATATTCGTCAGATTTTGAGAGGCGTTTGTCAGGCTCATCCCGCTCGTCATTTCCGGGTTAGCACTCCACCAATCAGATTGGTCATTGAGTCCGACTGCCCGCCTTCCGACCCAGCAAGTCAGGTCGGCCAACATGAAGGCCGACGGCTCCTCCAGCTGACGGCGGCACAGAATACACCGAACAGACTTGAGTCACTGACCTCGCCAGACTGTCCGACGGCCGAAAATCAGGTTGGTGTGTCAGGGCCATTAGAGTGTAGGAACAAACGACATGTGTGATGTACGGTTTGGAGGACCCAAAATGCAACTCGACCGCTGACCATTTGGCCAGGCAATCTCTCTAGAACCACAAAAGACTTTTTCACATATTTTTTTGGTATTTCCCCAATACCTTTAGACAAACTTTGATGTGTAAAATCGGTGCAGTACTTGAGTAAATGTATTTAGTTACTTTCCACCACTGTGATTCAATAAACACTTTGTAAAATTGACGTCACATTGTTAAGAGTTCAAATTTAACCCCCAATCTATCCATCCATTTTCTAAAACGTCTATTTCATGATGCATTGAATGAAAGTCAGACCGCAGACGTGTCACCACTCTATCATCAGGGGTAACACACAGCGACAGACAAACACATTTCACACCCACAGGCAATTTGTGTGTCTCCATTTCACTCAACTTGTATGTCTTAAGACTGAGGGAGGAAGCCCACACAGAGAACATGAAACCTGCTGGATGTGAGGTGACAGAGCTAATCACACACTGACATTTAACCTCCGCTGCTATAGTTCAAAGTAAATGTCTCTTCACATGCCCCTTGTACCTCCACACTTACATTTTCCACTGTGCCATTTCAGTGTCAAAGCGATGACTGGTTCTATTTTTCTCCTAATCATTTGTGGTGGAAGAGCATGTTTCGCTCTCGTTTTTTCCACACACATTTATTTGCATTTAAAAACATTGTGCTCACAACATTTCATACGACCACTTTGAAATTCAAAGTATCTCATTCATTATTTGTGCCAGCATTAAGAAAATCATGGACTTTCACAAAGTTATGAATACATTTGTTTTCTTAGCAGCTGATGCCAAGCTGTGATGACAGCTCAAATGCTGAGACGAGACTCACACACGTGTAGTCGGTCAACCTGGAACAGCAGAGCAAAATCAGCATTTCCATCTTGTACTGGTGATCACAGTGAACAGCTTCTCATTCGCTCAAAAATAGGTCCAACAGGGCAACAAGAATGAGCGGTCTGATGATTATACAGGTTAAAACCAACCAATAAAACACTTTATAAAAAAGGAAAAGAATATTATAATCAGTTTAAAAAAAAAAAAAAAACTGTGACAAAAGTAATACTTTTTATTACATTTTCTTTTAGTCAGTGAAAATCCTGTTTTCACGAAGAAAAGTTTCCCAGGTCTGACCAAACATTTTTCCTCCAAGGAGCCCTTCCAGTTTAGAAAACGTGATGCCGTGTCGAATAGGCTTTCTCCGCACCGGTGCCACTCTGCATGCAGCCTGTGCCTTTTTTTTTTTTCTTTGAGAAGAGAAGATAAGTGAGATAGAAACTTGCAGCACCAGGATGTTACTGTTCTAAAGCTCTGAAACAAACTCAACAATGTGCAACAATTCTCAACCAGTTCAGTACTAAAAACTGTATCTGTACAGCAGTTTTGTCCAAAGCATTATGCACTCGGCTTGTCCTCTTCAAATTGGGTGCTGTAGTTAATTTATAGCTCTATATTAAATATTTAGATGGCTGTCCTCCTCTAACTAACTAAATGCAAAGGCCTTGATGTTTAATAGCACAATTGTGTATGCTTCCAATCTGTGGGAGTGCTGAGCATCCAGGCAGAGCAGTCCATTGTAATATTCAACAAGATCGGTGCACGGTAAAGTGATTCATGAGGAGCAGTTAAATTCATCCGTGTCAAGTTACGCATGCTGCAGTGTAAAACCAACTGATCTCATCTATGGGTTTTTATCAGGATGGAGCAATTCATTCATTAGAGGATGAATTATGAGATCAGATGGCTTTAAAATGAGTTCCCCCTCACATTTTATTAAAGTGGTTTGGTCCAAGAATTTATGGGAACATGCTATTTTAAAGATGCAGAACGTCTGCCAGGATGTTTCGAGGTTTAACCTGAGCCCTATATAATCTGCACCTGCATCCAAGCCACTAAGTATTTATCTGAAGAGGGTATTTATTCAACACAGCAAATGTGTGTTTCTGTGTTTGTGTGTTTCAGGGCATCTGTTTTAAGAAGGATTTACTGCAAAGTAAAAAGCCATGGATCTGCAGAATTTTTTTCAGGAAAAGAGAAAAGATGGACTATTTTCTCATTGTCAGCGATGCATTTAAAGACGTTTAAATGGCCATGGGGATTATACATAACTGGCAATGTAAATGTCACTTCAAGAAACACAAATGAGTAGTATTTCCCTTTTTTCCTGACTGCAGTATAATGCAACACATTGGGGGTGCAAGGGTGCAAACTCCAGGTTTGGAGGTATTTTGTGTTTTAATTTTAGTTTTTTAGTTTTTTATAATTGCCTGTAAGTGTTTTGTGGTCACTGTTGAAGCAGTTGTTTGACAAAGACCTGTGGTCGGGGATTATGAAAGTAATTTTAATTCAATTCAATTCAATTCAATTTACACAGGATTGTCAGGATCAACTTCAATTGATAGTGTCTGTTAGTAGTTAGTAATCTTTGTTATTGCAGGATACCTGCTGCTTTTCTATCCCACTTTTTTATTTTTTTTATGCAGTTTGTGCTGGACCATTGGTATGCTTTTATTAGTGTCACTTCTGGTGTAACTTCTCTTTTTAACATTTTTTGGAAAATTCTGATTTCATAAAACATTTCTTTCTGTCGTATTAAGGCTCGTACACACCAACCCGACGGCCGACCGTCAGCAGAAAAGGCAGTCGGACTGACTGCCTCCCCGAGTTGGTCAAAAAAGTGCCTCGGAACACACCGAAGCGACACCGACTTGAGAGTATGTTCTGTGCGTGCGCGAGACGTAATACGTCTCCATAACAGACATTCTTTTAAAGCAGGGAAGTGTAACTATATCATCTGCAAAAGAGAGCTTCTGGTGATCTGTAATGAGCAAGTTCACATAGTATGAATTAGAGGAAGAATCTGTGACAGATTTGTGCGAAATGTATTCTGTAAATAAGCTGAAGGTCTGTGAAAAGGTTTTAATGATTTTCATCCTCCTGCTAGTAATGCGCTCATTTTCTAGAAAAGAACAAGTCAAAAGAGGTTGCCGAACAAATACATGAAACTAGTTTAACGATTAGATTTATCCACATAATGAAGATCACATCCAGGTATGTCACAGATTAAAATGTGCTGGTGCAACATCTGAACACACTCTGTTTGCATTCAAAATTATATTTTTACACCCCCATTGTGATGAGACTGTGAGAAGATTATATTATATATATACATATATATATATATATGCAATATATATATATATATATATATATATATGATATATATATATATATATATATGCAATGCAATATATATATATATATAAAAGTGCAAAGTGTGTAAGAAAACAATTTAGTAAATTACTGTGTTCTATATCTCTCGTCACATCTGACTTCAATCAATGAAAACTTTGGAAACGTGCAGAATTGTGCATGTGGAGCTAGTATTTTGTGTTACTTTATTAATAATAGAATAGAAAACAGTTTGAAAATGTAGTTTTTGTCTGCATTTTGGAAATGATTGCTTTTTTATATGATGCAAAGATGACTATACAACAAGTGCACGGATGCTAACTCGTCTGTGTCCCTTTAACTGTTGCAGACTATTATGTTTGACATGCGCTCTACTGTTTCTATATACCAAACAACTTCTGACCTTTTCAGACTGAATTTCCTCATGGACAATGAGCAGCACTGTGTCATGTCGTGTGAGCAGAAGCTAAAGGAACCAACTGCAGAGAGAAAGGCCTCTTGTGTCGTCAGATCAGAGCTTAACTTCAGGCATCCTGCCAGGACAGCTGCACCCGTTTGGAAGACTTGCAGCCAAGCCACAGCCACAGGACGCCTCAGATGTGTGTTGGATTCATGGATTTCGCTGCTTAACCTGTGAGATGAAGCAAGAAGAGGCCCAGATGGATGCAGACAAAGGGAGACCACTGCCTGTATAGAGGAGATGGTAGTCTATATTGACAACGTTTTATTTCCGAGATTGGTCCGGTGCCGCTGGAAATTCTGCCGTATGTCCCTCATTTCGGCCGGATGTCTGTCACCTTCCGCTTTCTGTGTGTTGGCATTTTAAACTCCGGTTGATTTATGAGGACTGTGGTTAACTGCTTCTCAGATCTCTGCAGGGTAAATCCAGACAGCTAGCTAGACTATCTGTCCAATCTGAGATTTCTAAACCTTTGAACGTACACACGTTTTTACCAAAACAAGTTCCTTCCCGAGGCTATTTTGCAGCGGCACCGTGGCTCCATCCGGCGCTTAGCGCATCCCGAGACGATTGTGATTGGTTTAAAGAAATAAAGTGGAGCATGTTTTTCTCCCATCCCGGAAGGCTGTGTGGACTAGCCAGACCCTCCTCCGCAGCGCTGTGGAGGAAGGTCTGGCAATATGAGACTAAGGAGATGGTGACAGCACCTTACAGTCAGCAAGAGCAGAAACCATTAGTACAGTAGTTTTCCGTTACAGTGGCTTGTAAATGCTATGATGTAGCAGTCTAAAGGATCATACTGTTGGCATTGCCTATTTGTAGTTCTTTTACTACAAATAAAAAATAAGCATAATTTTTGCTGACTATTGTCCGAATCAAAGGTTGATATTGATAACTTCTGGGAAACCATTGGTTTCAATTCATAAACAGTATGAAAATGAACTTCCAAACACCCACATTTTTCTAAGCTAGGTACTCTATCTCAGTGAACACTTTGTCACCTTAAATTTTTTGACAAAGTTTGCATGCTGATGTAGATGCAAGAAAAAGCAAAATATTAGTTTTTTTCATTAAAGGACACTTTGAGAGATTTGAGAGTGATGGATTACCTGTCTAAAAACGTTAAGTTAATAATAAAGTACTGTATGGTTTGAAATCTGGCTGAAATCAAAGGGGAATGCAACTCCACAGTGTCCAGTGATTTAAGGACAAATAATGAACTGGTTGGTTCTGTTTTCAGTCCTGTGTTAAAGAAAACTAGTTGTGGTTACAAGCTGTAAATTTAATTTAGCTTTGAAACTGTCGAGATAAAGGAATGAGGCTTGCTCATTTGAATTAGACTGAATCCACATATTCCATTTGTATCTCTGTGTTCCCCTTAAATGTCTAAGATTAGACAAAAACCCCTGGGTAAAGCATGAGTTATTCATGAACAGAGGAACTGCACTTGGCACCTAGTATTCAAATGAAGGGAGCATCAGATAAATGAATACTAAATGGGGAAGTCAACAGTGGCGTCCCAAGAAATTTAGACTCGGAGCAGAAGCTTTTGTATGTGAACTGCTGTAATGTTTTACAAATATATTTACATATATAAACATTAGTAACAAAAAAACAAACATCCCAAAATATTTTAGGGCTGTGTTAAATTACAGCAGTAGAGAGCAAATTCAAACTAATGTGCAGGTAGACAAAAGCATGAAAGCTGAATATTCTCATATGTCAAATTATCTAAATAATGTTTGCTAATTATAACTGAAAAAGAAGAAAATGTCAAAGCACACCATTTTGATCATGTTATATCACATCCTCAGAGGTAGACTCTGCAACTAACTATGGAATAGTAACTGAATAATTAGCATGATTATGAATATGAATTATAGCTCTTTACATGATTACCTTAAAGCAATTATTGTGTGTTATTAGCAAAAATATTAAACATGATTTCCATGCATTTTTCTGCAGATTCATCTTTCTCCTTCACTGTCTCTCACTGGGTGTTTTCCCCAGCGCTTAACAGTGAAGTAAAGTCTGTGTCCACATAACTTCAGAGCTACATGAATATATGAAAAGGTAGGATCTAATGCCAACAAAGTCAAAAGCCAAATTACAGAAATGGGAGCTAAGATCCAGGTGCATTATGTTTTCATTTTTTTTTTTATTTTCCAGATAACTTTATTTTTTAAACTGAATAAAGCTGAATGGAACTAAAAACATTCTGAATAAATGACAAAATATTAAGGGCATCACGATTCTCCAAATCTACGATTCGAGTTGACTTTCGATTTTAAGTTCACAATTCAATTCAGTTATCGATTCAAAAACACTCATTAATATCACAATGATGAGAAGCACATGAATGCACCATGAGTTAACGAAAGGGGCACCTGATACACTATTAAGTCCTATACCATTTGTCTTTGGTTTACAGAACTCACAGGAAAGGCAAAATGTCACACCAGTGAATTCAGGAAAGCAGGTGGATTTCCCAGTTCTGTTGTTTCTCCGTCATCTCAGGTAAGCCTACTTACTCTGATTTTGAATTACTGATTACAATAATTAAAACTGAAAGCTCATTTTGATCGATTTTTTTTCAAACGTGACACCCCTACAAACTACATAGAAAATATCCATTTATCCATTTACTGGACAGTTTAGTCGGAATAAGCAAGGATCATTCAGCCATGTTGAAAAAATATTAATTTTTTTCACCAATGCTAAATATGTAAAATAATAAATGCAGCAAATGCAATGCAATTTGTGTTACAGTTGGTTACTTATTTATTAAGTTTGTGAGCTATTTTACCAGCTGCAAGCGACACTGGCATGGTTATCACCTTGTGAGTGTGTGTGTGTGTGTGTGTGTGTGTGTGTGTGTGTGTGTGTGTGTGTGTGTGTGTGTGTGTGTGTGTGTGTGTATGTGTGTGTGTGCGTGTGTGCATGCCATCAGGGGAAAATGTGGTCCAGACACTTACAATAACAGGAACTACCACAGAGGTGGTTTTGAGTACTGTCTGTCTGCTGCCAGATTGTGTCGCAACTGTACAAGATGCCATCATAAAACATTACAGTGAAGGCTGAGTTTGAAGATAGGTGTGGTCCGAGCAAGCAAACAATAAAGTAAAACTGACTCTTCGTAGGAGATCTCTCACTTGTGCAACCGTCCACCCTTAGACTTTTTACAGCTACTTTTGCATTTGCTACTTGGAGAGGATAGTCATTATTCTTGCAATTACAATGGGTCAAGTTCTCAAAAATGTAGATGTTTAAATGGGCAGAAATACAGAAAACTGTAATGATTCCTTGGAGGTAAAGTCACCAGGAACATTGGACAGTTCTGGCAGCTGGTAGTTTGTTTGTCTGTCTTGGGACTCTGTAATGACTTCGATAATAAGTCTGAAAATGCCAATCTCCTAATATTGCCACATGTTCACCAGAGAGAAGAAACTTGTCCAGCTTGTTTGGCAGACAGATGCTTTTGGATTGTTGCTGCTGTGATGATGAGTGGGCGCTCTGTATGGTGCTTGTTTCCATGGTGTTGTATTCTGTTGGCCAAACCTAAACTCCATCCATCCATCCATCCATCTTCATCCGCTTATCCAGGGTCGGGTCGCGGGGGTAGCAGCTCCAGCAGGGGACCCCAAACTTCCCTTTCCCGGGCCACATTAACCAGCTCCGACTGGGGGATCCCGAGGCATTCCCAGGCCAGGTTAGAGATATAATCCCTCCACCTAGTCCTGGGTCTCCCCGGAGGCCTCCTCCCAAACCTAAACTCAGCTGGACCAATTTACACCGGTATTGCGAACTTCTGCCTGCACAAAGAAATATTTTTGAATTATGTGTTTTTGTCTGTTGTTTTACAGTGAAAATCCAACAGTGAGTTGTTCCTCTCAAAAATTACAGTAAGGTGGCAATATTGCTTTAATACTAAACTACACGTATTACTTTGAGCAAGGCAATAACAATGAAACTCCCTAATGTGCAGGTGACAATAACCCTTTATTCGTCAATATGTCTGCTGGAGCTCTGCTGCCTATGAGGGTTGATATGTAGACCAAATTATCAAGGAGGAGATTAAATAAATCTGTTCCTCTATGTTTATGGGCATCGTTTT
Organism: Sander vitreus; assembly: GCF_031162955.1. NCBI lineage: Eukaryota > Metazoa > Chordata > Actinopteri > Perciformes > Percidae > Sander > Sander vitreus. Next base: position 9,584,166 of record NC_135864.1, read on the forward strand.
TTGTCAGCGAGATGATAAAGCTCAGTAATCTTTTGTCAAAAAAAGAATTAGAGCAGGGTTTATTCCAGGGGAGAGGAGTGACCTGTGTGGATTGGGAAACAAATAAAAACAGGGGCATCTATTGATTATACCTCACTATGTCAAGGTCACTGAAACTGTGTAATTGCAGTTCTTTAATGGACCTAGTGAAATATCGCAGATGAGAGAGTCCACAGAGACCCATCAGAGATAATCCCCCTTGTTGTCCATGTGTAAAAAGTATTGTCCACGGTGGAGCAGATAAAATACAATATGGAAGGAGATTAAACTTTTACATTAATATAATATGACAAAATGCTGATTAAACCTCTCACACGAGGAACAGTATGAATTTGTTATTTTTTCTGCTTGCGTAGTCCTTCACAAGGTCACTATAGATCTTCAGCTCAGACAAGCAGAGAGCTTCTCCTTGTGTGGCCTTAGTGAATAATCAGATTTAATGATAAGGTTTTGATGTATCACAAAAAAAAGACTTTGCATCTACTCTGTACTTCCAATCCACTGATTCAATCAAAATATTTCCACATGGCTGGTCTCATTACGATCATACGCTCATTTAAAGTAGTTTCAGTGGTGGAACTGACTGTATTCAGAATTCAACTAAAAGTACTAATGCAACAATTAAAAAATACTCCATTACAAGTAACATCAAAATCATAATTTAAAGGTACAGTTTACCCTCCAAAAAAGAAAATCTAGATTGTTTCTGTGTGTTGCCCAGTGTTGGAGATATCGGCCGTAGTGATATCTGCCTTCTCTCAATCTCGTATCACCACGTAGATGGAAGCGTATTCATGGACGAGATGCTCATAATAGCTGGTGGAGATTAGTTTATAGATAGTCTGTATCCATGACGTTCCACTTCCGGGATTATTCAGGTGCCGCCGGAAATTCCGCCAGATGTCTTTCGTTCTGTCACATTCCACTTTCTTTGTGTTGGCATTCTAAACTCAGGTCGATTTATGAGGACTATGGTTGACTGCTCCTCAGATCTCTGCAGGGTAAATCCAGACAGCTAGCGAGACTATCTGTCCAATCTGAGTTTTCTGTTGCACGACTAAAACAACTTTTGAACGTACACATGTTCCACCAAAACAAATTCCTTACCGAGGCTAAATTTGCAGAGGTGCCGTAGCTCTGTGCGACGCTTAGCACCACCCAAGACGATTGTGATTGGTTTAAAGAAATGGCAATAAACCAAAGCTCGTTTTTCTCCCATCCCGGAATGCTGAGTGGGCTAGCCAGACCCTCCTCCCCAGTGCTGAGGAGGAAGGTTTGGCAATGCGAGACTAGTTCGTAGCTAACCGATACTGCTAGCTCACTAACTCTACAGCTCAGGTGAAGAGGATGCCGTTAATGTTTACATCTCACGCTGTCACAGCACAAGCCTCTCATCCATGAGTACGCTTCCATTTGCGCGGTGATACGGTTGGCTGGTGTAGTTAAGTAGAAAGAAAATACTTCTTACAACCAGGTCTGTTATCTTAAACAGGTCATGATTTCTGGAGCTGTTGAGTTTTTCAAAGGGATTTTTTTGGCGCTTTGAGCACCGCAAGCACTCGGCCATCTAGTTCCATTGTATTTGAGAGAAGGCAGACATCTCTATGGCCAATATATCCAACATTGCGCAACTCAACCTAAAACAATCTAGATTGAAAATTATATATTTTTTGAAAAAAAAAGAAGTATTATCAGTAAAATATACTTAAGGTAAGTGCAGTAAGATGTCCCCTGTGACTGATATATTGTTAAATGGCATTATTAGATTAACACTGATGCATCACTGTGTAAGCAGCATTGTACTCTATTCTACTCTTTGATTCGTTTTAACTGCTTTACATACTGTAAAGCAGACAACTCAATAGTTTGCCTGATGGCTGCCAATTTAGAGTTTGGAAAAAAAGGTTTCACAATATATATTTATACTGATTTATACACACAAATACAGCGGGAAAATGTGTCTTTATGCAACTGCAAATCACTAAAAAGATTTGTAATTAAAACTTTTAAAAACTTCTTTCAAAACTTATTTTATGGTCTACAGACATAAATGAGATCCATACTGTGTGGAAGCCCAACATCATCACTTTCAATTGGTTTTCTCAGCTTGTCTCTATATATGTAAATGAAAATATGCTACTATAAATAAAACATGATCTGTGTATTCACTAACCAAAAACACATTTCATGGTGGAGGATCTGTTATATGTTACAGTGCATTTTTAAAATGGTATTTCATCTTTTGGTGTCAACTCTTAGCAGCTTTATTTCTTAAGATAAGATTCCTAGACCACCAAAGTAAGTCCTCACATCTCTTTATTCCACCTGCCTGTAATTTAAATCACCCCGAATCATCTCTTTAATTGTGGTTTAATTTCCATCGTGTGCACTTTAATTCAGCATTTGGATCCTATAGATGATGTCATCATTCATTCCGGGCGCAATATGTCTCACATCTGTTCTATGTTAAATTCATAACCTTCATTTATCTCATCTATCCTTCCCAATCTAACTTGTCTTTTTACCTCTATTCCCTGCACAGGCATTGTGTCCTCTGGCAGTCTGAGTAGCTCATTGTTGTATTTCCTCAGGGGACCCATAGCCAGTCAGGAGTGGATTGCGTCAGTGAGATGCACTTTTACTTTGTCAGTTGTGAGGAGGAGGGATAAGAAACAGTGTGTTATATTAAGAAACTGAATCAAATATGGGAATTGTGAAATGCCTGATTACGAAGAAAAAGACACTTCTTTACATACAGTAATGGCAGAGTTATTGAAAGATAAAGTTACATCAATTCCCAAGGTGATGTAAGACCTTGCTGATAGTACCTGAGTCACATATGTAACCTGCTGTTTATCATAGTCCACATGCACTAAACGCGAAACATTGCTGTCCCTGTAACATGTGTTTTTGTCTCTGTTACGGTCTTAGTGGTAGACGGGTCGTAGAACCAGTGTCATAAAGACAAATTAGTGTTCCTTTAATCGACCTTTGGCAGAAAACATTAATCTGATTCTGACCTTGATGTTAGAGTTTCAACAACAAGTGCATAATGATTTGCATTTCTACGGTTCAGGGCTTCACTTACACACATATTTATGTACTGTGGGCAAAGCTGCCATGCACGGCCATGGACTTATCATTTAGAGAGCATTTGCGTCATACAGGAAGGATAGTAAAGATGGGAAAGACTCTTTACAGCTTGAGAGCGTTCATATAACCGGACAATTCAACACAGTTGTATGATTCCAGAGTTGGACTCAAACAACAGTAGTGGCTAGCATACACAGCTGCTGATTCAGAGAAGAATCTACTGGCTTGACATGACTTTGGTTCAGGTTCAGGTTCAATTTATTCACAAAAGTACAATCATAAGACATAATGCAGATATGTGAAATGGGACACCCTGGTAAGCTATTTAAAGCTTGTGTAAAGGGGCCCAGACACTAGCAAATAATACACATTATAAATACAATCATATTGTTTGGATGAAAAAGTAAACAATTTACAACCTACAAAAAGAAAAATAATATAGAAACCTTAACTACCCTAACACTAACTTAGTGGTCCCAAAACATTTAGTCCATCAGTTTAAGTATTGGTCAAATATAAGATACAATAAGCAAACAATAAAGCAGGTGAGTATTAGAAAAAAGAAAGTTCTTTCTTTAAATTTTATTTATAACCCATTATTTAAAAGTCCCCAGCAGTTAAAGTAGGATTTTGGCATGAAGTAACAACAAAAGTGAAAGTGATCCAAATAATTGGTTACTGCATTTTATTTAATTCTACAGTCATTTACAATGATAGTATTGTACTGTAATGTAGGCTATTTATGATCATTTGTTGAAAAAAATAAATAATAGTATGCAAAGAAACACTAACACTGCAATTTACATCAGCAAATATTAGCAGTATTAAATTAAATCTTGCGTTATTTTGGTGATTGATCACGCTATTTATAGGGCCAAAATGCGGTGGTGGAATGTAACTGAATTGTTACTGTACTTAAGTAGCCTACATTTTTCCCGTATCTCAGTTACATTTTGCAGCAATTATCTATACTTTCTTCTCCACTACATTTCTACAACGTTCCGTTACATTTTCTGATAATTTTTTCCCTTTGCCAAAACGTCTTCCAGACCGTCACACGTTTGTCTCACCAGTGAAGTTTGGTTGCCATAGATATATATGGGGCACCGCCGATCCTTCATCGGCTTCCAAGCCAGCTCCAGTGCTCCAGAGCCCGGGCCCAGCGCCGCTGACCCTCGGTAATAAAAAAAAGTGAAAATGAAAATGTTTGTTTTTTTATTATTCCGTTTTTAAATCATAGTTGCCATCTATTTCTCTCCACAGCGTTGTTTACTCTTCCGCCAGGCAGCGTAAGACGCGTTCATAGAGGGTTTTCACGACGCGTCATCAGAACCGAAGTCGCCATGTTGGAGGTACTCCGCATCACAAACAATAACAAAGCACAGGCACTGAAGTAGATTCCGAACGGCGTCAAGGAAAATGGTTAATTATTGCCGTGTTTTAGGTAGAAAAACATTTGGAATATATCGACTTCCAAAAGTTATTAAAAACCAGGGAGAGGAATGCCAGAAGTTATCAGAGGAAAGGAAGCGCTTGTGGTTGACAAAGCTCAACCAGGATCTATGAGGGAAAACTCTGTCTTGTTCGGTCTTTGAAATGAAAAAAAAAAACTATTGAGATTCACTTGGCTACACCTTGAGTATCACAATGATATCATACAGTTAAGGTTAGGTTGATTAAAGACGTTATTGCATTACTTACTTTGGCCTTCACAACACATTGGTTGTTAATGACTTGGTACTGCGTCTCCCTCACCCATCCACACACCATCTGGTTATAAGCCTCCAAACTTTTGTAGGATTTAAGGTCTTCTGCTGTGTATGGGCTCGGCGAAAAAAACAGGTAGTTGACGATATCTGGGTATATATATATAACTATATCGGGATATGCAACTGAAGGAAGAATCACCGGGTCGCCATGGGTCCAAGAAGAGGGAGCCAATTTGTAGGGATCTGCACCGCCAGTAAACTGTAATTTCTCAAAATATCGCGCTTTTTTGTGGTTCAAGTCCTTCCATGCCTTTGCATCTTGGACGCGTTTTGATGAGCTTTCCGATTCTAACAACATATTTCCGTTTTATCCGGTTTAGGATAGGAACTTTTTTAAAAGCCAGGCCTTGTTTGTGGTAGTGGACATCTTCTACTTTTATTAAAGTAAATATGTCTCTAGTTATTTATACTGAGAGTCAGTACTTCCTCCACCACTGCAATGTACAAGTCATCTGCGACTCCGACAATCATCTCTTGACTGCAGTCTCCCCCTTCCCAGGAGGTGCACAGGAAGTGTCATGTCCTTATATGGGAATTTGCAGGGCGTTTTCTCATGCTAGTTAGGAACAACTGGCACACGCTTTCAATTACGAAGACGTGGGATTCATCAATCCTATGAACACAGATGCGAACAATTCTGTTGTTTAAGAACACGTCATGAATCCGACATAGACTTTTCTTAGGGACTTTCTTAAGAACATATTTAAGAGAAAACTTAGGAAGATATTGGTGAATGAGGCCCATTGTTGGCCGTGCGGGAGTATTACACTGTCTCGGAGAAAGATCTGCGACAAGAACGTTGTATTTTGTATGAAAAATAAAAGATGTGAAAGATATCCCTTTATGTTTTCTAATCACGTTCCCATTTACATTTAATTACATATAATTCATATTTCACAAAAAGAATGTCTTTCTTAGATTATTTTGTGGGCTTTTATGGCCTTTAATTGACTGGATAGCTTGAAGACAGGAAAGGGGAGGGGGGGGACATGCAGCAAAAGGCCACGGTTCAGATTTGAATTACAGTAAAATCTCCATGACATGAAAACAGCATTAGTGTCCACAGACGATTGAACTACCAACCTGCTTCACCACCGTAGCTACTGGTACCCCTAATACTGTCAGGTTGAGACAAGAGCTGAAATAAATAATCAGTTAATAGATCAGTAGATCAACAGAACTGGTTATACTGTATTAAAACATACTTTGATAATCTATTAATCTTTTGTGTAGAAAGTGTTTTTTTCAGGTAAAAATGTGATTGAAGTATAATTATATTTGAGTTTTAGACTGTTGGTCAGACAAAACAAGAAATTTGAAAATACCACTTTATGCTTTATGAAATTGTGATGGACATGTATTCACTATTTTCTGATATTTAGTAGACTAAACAATTAATCGAAAATAATGATGCACAGTTTAGAAGATAATTAAAATAATTATTATAGGGATAAGGGAAGCCCTTATTGACACTATATAGACACAGTATTGCTTTAACAGTACACTTTTAATGCAACTCCTGACTAATTAAAAGACAGCAGCTATTCGATATGTTTGTCGATTGTGAGCAAATTACAAATCAGCATGCACCTGTATTACCCTAAATGACACAGTCAGAGGCACAAAATAAAAGCGTGTTTACTGTAGATTGAGTTTTGATTTCTCAGAAAATATTAGTGTATTTTCCTTGGTTGGTTTGTTTCGGTTCATGCTGTGAAATTTCTAATGAGGCGCTGCTTGGGAACAATGGATTTATAAAACATTTGTTTACCCAATACGTATTTTTATTAACCTCACATCTTGCAGGGAAAGTCAACACGTGTCATTACAGTTCCTACGTTTGTTGTTGTTTATGTACTCTGTTACATAACAACATATATAAATATATAAAATAAAAATATATATATATTAGGGCCGTTAATTTCGATTAATTAATCTGAGAAAAAGTAACGCGTTAAAAAAGATAACGCAGATTAATCCATTCCATATTGACGTTTGACTCGGAGCCGTTCTAGCCACCATTAACTGTAAAATGAAGGAGGGAGACGAGAATGTGCTGCCTGGATCATTAATTGGAACATTTACTTGTAAAAATCTTCTTCCTGCCAACCCTGGCTACCGAAATCTGGTGCCACTAATATGTCTGCGCTTCTCTCTGATGCTCTGAAACAGACGATACAGGCAACACAAACACCGCTGCATGTGACGCTAGTTAACACTATACTCGACAGCAGCTAACGTTAGCCTACCGCTAGCTAGTAGCTGGATTAAACACGGTTAAAATGCTGACAGCTAACGCTAAACGGTGTAAAGTTTGACTGTGTTTTACTGTAGAGGATTCCAACACATGTAACAATCTGCAACTGCCGTCGGCTAAACAACACAGACGGTGCGTTCAATGAAACTGGTAAACTACACCCTCGTGGTGCATTCAAAGTTATTGTTAAATGTCCTTTTCCCATCTGGTGTTTGTTTTTGTCGTTAAACAGCAATTTATTAGTGAAATAAGTTATTGTTATTGTTATCCATTATTATTAAATCATTTCATTTTGACCATATGGCCTAGCAATAAACAAGACTTCTTTAATGTCACTAACTGTTGTTCAGTAGGCTACCCTTCTTATTTTTTCTTAAAAAGTATTGGTCCAGGCACCGTTAATTATGTATGCGATTAATTTTCTATTAATTAATCATAGAGTATGTAATTAATTAGATTATATTTTTTAATTGTTTGACAGCCCTAATATATATATATATATATATATATATATATATATATATATATATATATATATATATATATATATATATATATTTATTTCATAGCCTCAAGTGAAAGACAGAAACAGCCTGAACAATATAGTCTATATATAACCTGCTCTAAATTAGTGGTGCGAAACAAAGAGATTTAAATTCTCTTTGTAATCAAAAAATCTTGCGTAATGCAACGAGCATTTTGTCTTCTTCAGATCGTGTTCTTCAGAGTGGATTTTCTCTGTTGCCATCAAGACGTCATTATATTGTACCTGCTTTTAAAAAATCTCTTCTGCAATTTGACTTTTAAATGGATATAATATATATATTTTCTTGTGTGCTGTATGTATGTTGTCTGTAGCTGCTCTTAAATAATTGCCCCTTGTGCGATTAATAAAGGTTTTGAATTGAGATAGGTTAAGGCAAAACAACACTACTAGTACTACTAATAATAATAAAATCCTTTGCTTGTTTTAACTTTCCTGTGTTTAAAAGGAGTCTTCGAGTGTCCCTCACAGTGAAAGGAACAGAAAGAAAGGGGTCACCATGGAGCTAATTTTGTTGCTGCAGAGCTGTGAGAGCCCACCAGCAACTCCCACTTTGTCTGTGATCTCTCCCCAATCCCTCTGCCCTGCAGCAATCCCCTCAGCAGCCAACAAAGTCTGTGTGACCCCTGAGGGTTGGCTGGCCAATGAACTCCTCCTAAAGGTAGAGACTTTAAAACAAAGGGATTTTAACAATGGTTCAGTCAAAGAAGAAGAAGAGCAGCTCCGTGTGCTATAAGAGACTAATCACCACACTCATGGGCTTCTCGAGACTGAAGGTGCCAGACTTCACCATAGAACTAAAAACCATCTTTAGGGAGCAGAAATCAATGCAACACGCTCATCCAAAGATCTGTGTTTGACCTGCTTTTGAACCATTGTTGTGCTCTAAAATACTGAAAGAGCTTTTTTTTGTTTTAACCGTTCAGATCGCTGTTTTGGGAATATGTGAGAACATTACTCCAAAGAACAAAGCAGACAGATGATTGATGGGTCCACAGTATTCTGTAAAAACACCAGATGACTGAGCAAACATACAGTATCAAAATTTGTGAAACGTCTTTTGTTGGGAGATTTCCAAATAGTTTCGATCTCTGCAAAATCCTCTGCATTTTGGAATAAACTTAAACACAGGTTGTAAAATAACTTCAGCTTTCAGTCAGTTATATAGAAAATAACGAGGTGCTTCTTCTTTCAAATTGTTCAGGGAAGTCCCTATTATATTCCTGTACCGTAGGATCACATCAGGATCTTGCACAGAAACTAGATGAATTAGCAATAAACAATAATAAGCATCACCTCCAGCTCACTAATGACTACCCATGATCCTCCTTTCCTTCCTGCACATATTCCAGCAGGGAGAGGGAGAGTGATGTGGGATGTGCCTGAAGTTTTCTGTTTACCCTTATTGCTTTTGCTGCCGAAGACAATATTATTATCTTCAGCTGCAGGCCTCAGAGCACACAACTTGTAAATAATAAACCAAACTGGACAGAAAGCTGTGAGGCCACTGCTAATCCTGGTATTATTCCACTTTTATTGTTGCAATTTGCTCATTATTTCTCAACCCCCTTTGGCTGAAGACAGCCAGTGAAATTATGTTCACCCTATTGTTTTCTCCTTCCACAAAGGCCAAATTAGCGTTTAGGACAGGCACCATTTAGAAATGCCTTTATTCCTTTTTAGCCCTCCTTTCCTCACTTTTGACCCCTGAATCGCCCACGAGGCATTACTAACTGTCACTGTGGGTGTTAGTTGATGCTGTAAGTTCTGAACATAATTATGAATAATGTTTTCTATTAAGTTTAATTTGCAACATCGGTCCATTTAGGGAGAATCAGGAAAACGGTAGGTAGTAATCTCCAGATTCAAGCTATAACCCTGTTGTGTCCCTCGTGGACGTTTTGGGAGAATGAGCTCAACACAAAGCTAAACCAGACTGATGTTTCACTCCTCCAATTTGAGTATTTATAATCAGCCATCTAAAAGTGGTGTTTGGTCTTCCAGAGAGCTGCAATATTCTGTATTTGCTGAGAATGGGAGCGTTTCACCCAGGTTTGACTCAGTAACATCCTTCTTAAGGGAGGAATGACTCTGACAAAGCCTCGGGGCAAAACTAGTTGTTCGCTTCAATGTGCTCATTGTTGCTCTGAAGACACCTAAAGATATGCAGCTAATGAAACGGCTGTGCAGGCTCTCACTATATGGAACATTACTTTCTGTGCGGTATGAATAATTATTTTTGCTCTTACTGCAGCTGATAAAAGTTCTGCTGCCACAAAAATCTGCATTTAAAAATCTACTAAACCAACCCTAGACAAAAATTAGAACACTTTTTAAGCTTTTTAGATGCTTTTAAGGGGAACTCCAACGAGTTTACACGTCAAACTGTGTACAGGTTTTGAAGAGTACTACTGCATATTTGAAAAAATTGCATAAAGCCGTTTGTGGCTCCAGAGGGAGCTAAACAAAAGCTGATAAATTGCCTTAAGTGAAGATAATTGAGTTAGTGTCGGTCAGGGCTGAAGACAATACAAGTTTGAAAATGAAAAATATCTGGGAGTGTGGAGTTAGAGAGAAGGGAGCGTACCAGACCTCAGCAACCCGCTGCTCATCTCTGCTTGAGGCCAGCGGTTCCAGGCTACATTAGCCGCTACTAGCATAGCAAACAAGATTGTCCGAATGAACTATCAGCAGCCAAGTTGCATTATGGGTAATAGGGATGAGACGATTCACCGATTTGCATCGATGCGCAGACAGAAAAGTGCACGATGCGAGTGCACCGATATTGGGATGAACTCGCGATGCATTGTTTCTATCATCTTTCTATTTATAAAAATCGTACGTCGCACCCGAGTTGAATGCGTTCCATTTACAAGTCAGATTAACATTATTTTCATTAGCTCTAGCCAGGTTAGCCATTGTTAGCAGTGCCAGTTAATAACAATGCATTACGCTGTTTTTGTGCATACAAACAGCGTATCAACATTGTCCACAGATAGAATATGGACAGTAATGCGTGTACAATTGACTTGTGAGACACAAATAACACAGAAGTGCTTGTAACTGTATGTTACTACAGCTTTCACAACTGTTGATGCACAGGGCAGCCATGTTGGATTTTTAGCTTGGGGTACTCGGTGGTTGACCAAGTTCCGAGCTCGGAAATCCGAGGTCAGGGGGCGCTTCCGACTTTGACTTCAGAAAATCCGAGTTCCAAGTACAAATGGAACCCACTATCAGACCAGCTAATACAGTCCATGAAAGTCTTGTTGAGGTGACCTTTTGCAGCTGCTAATGGACTGACATGAGGGGAAACAGTGGTGTGATCCTCACTGTGTGATAGCAGTTCCTATGAAGTAGCAATCCACAGTTCTGACTGGCTCCTCTGGATTCAGTGAGACTCACAGTGAACACTGATTTCCCAATGCTGAGTGCAGAGCACACCTAAGGCCTTGGGCTAGTACTAACTGTATGACAGTGAAGTAGTGCATTGCTGACAAAGAGCTAAAAACAGCAAATGCACATGGGTAATTTGTATGTGTGCACTATGAGCATATAAGTAAGCAGTAGTATAATTAGCTAATAAGTAGCATATTAAAAAATGTGCTGTTTGTGTGTGCTGATCAGGTATTGGTTCTGGTTTTTATTTAATTTTTCCAGTCATTAAAAATGCTAAAGGTGCACTGATGTCAGGCTTTGGGGAACTGAGACCCTCTTGTAAAAAAAACTCAGTTATTTTCCCTACACAAAGGCTAAAAAAGCAGGGCTGTGAAAATATTGGCTTTACAGAATCTGACAAAATGATCTGAGATTAATCTGCTAAACATGCTAGCTTGTTAATTCATGTCTTGTTAAAATAGAATTTCAAGCAAAGATCATAGCCACACATCAAACACATCAGTGAAGATAGAGCCTTTAAGACAGGTGCTTCCAAAGGCAATGGCAGAATAATATGCTGATGAGGAATACAAATACAACACCCAAAAGTAAAGTCAGAACTATTCATTTTGAGAATTGAACATGGAGTTTCCAGAATCTGAGAAATGGCTGCCCTCCTGAAGTGCTTTAAGAAAATGGAACAATAAACAGGTTTAGGGGGGAAAAAAACCAATGGGAAACTGTGTAATCAGACAACACAATATTTTTATTTGTTTTATTTAGTTTTTTCACCAATGTGTGTTAGATTGGGCAATAGCCATATATTATTGCAGACAGATGCAATACAGATTAGTCCCTGACTGATCCTATCTTCAGCATGCTAACATGCTTACCATAACAATGTTGACGCTGAGCAGGTACATGTATAATTTTTATACCGTGTTCACCATCTTAGCATGCTAACATTTGCTACTTAGCACTAAACAAAGTACAGCTAAGACTGATCATGAGAATTGTTGTTTTTAGTATTTGACAAATCCAAATTTTGACCTGATGAAGCCATTATTTGAAAAGTCAGGGGAGACCAATTTACAATTTATTCTGAGTGGGGCTTGAATGTGTAGCAAACTTCACTTCAAACTTCAGTTGTTGAGACAAATTATACGAACCAAATGCTGCGCTGATGAGCAATTGTTGCGTTCAATACTAATACCACAAAGTGCTTATGTCTGAACTTACAGCAGTCAACCATTATGCTCTGTTCTGTTGCTGTCGGCCCAGGCCAAGATGAAGTGGGTCATCACCAGCTAAGCGAAATAATGTATATTGATCCCACACATCTCAAATTCTGTTTCAACAAACTGAAGGTGGGATCATAATGGTGAGGTACTGAAAGGAAAGCTTTTCCTGGAACAAATTAGACCTAATACCGGCTGAGCATCACTGGAATGCTACAACATACCTAAGCATTGTTGTGAAGCTTACTTTAAAAATGATCTTATCAGTAGGATTGTAAAGTAAATTGAGTTTTAAAGAACACTGCAACAACCACTGCTGTACATGCTAGCTGACCTTGACAGAGCGAATACCAACTCCCTTGTAACCACGTACACAACAACCTTTTTTAATTTATTTTTCCATAGTGAGAGATAAAGAAGACCAAGTTTATCTACAACTTGCCACTGGGTTTTGATATTGTAAACTTTCTTTTAGGCATATTTGCTGACAGCAGGAAATACAGTTACTTACTGCCATGTAACAGTGGCATAGTAGATTTACCGCATGTAATACAGCCATTGTGTCTCATGTATAAAAGAGGAGCGCTGCCATTTCACAGACGGCTTTCTGTCACAGCTGTACCTTTTGGAGAAAGACAGACTTCTGGCAAATGGCTGCACCTGTCACCTTCTTCAAAGGGTCTTCATGCATCTTGTCACACCTTTCCCATCCCCTATTGTGAAGGGAGCACTGGCTGGCAGGTCTCTATTGATCTATTCCAGAGCTGTGATAATTGGGCCATTAAGATCTCAAAAAGACACCTAGCATGTGGCAGAGATAGAGTCTAACAGTCTGCCAATAGAAAGGACTTCCAACTCCTTGGCATCACTTGTTATGATTTATCTGCTTTGCCATGAAATATATGTAGGAGCAGCATGCTGTGTTTACACTTTGATTTTGAAAAGTCGGTAGAATAGATATAGAAATGCAGTGCAGTATAAAAGTAAGACACTCCCATGAAAAATCTGAATCACTTTAATTGACAGGAAGCCTACTGTTCACTAAATGTCAAAGCATCATAATTATTAAACTGACTGCAACTGAAGCCCTGCACCATGGGAGAATGTACAGCATTTAACAATGAGACAAGGCATGTGCATGGATGGTTTACTGAACGGGTCCAAATGTTTATGCAACATGTCTTGTTGAAAACTCGATCAAACGACCACATAGAGACATAAAATGACCACAAAAACATGCAAACCAACAGCAGAAAGGCTGCAATGAGACACACAACTACAAAGTCACAAAATCACCACAAAGCTGCAAAACAACTACAAATAGAGGCAAAACAATCACAAAAGGATGCAAATCAACCTCAAATCGACGCATTATGACTACAAAGAGGCACAGAATGACTACAAAGAGTCGCAAAACGACCACAAAGAGACACAGAACGACAACAAAAGGAAACAAAACGATCACCATGTGACAGAAAATTACACTTTCGGTCTAGGTGTCTTGCTCCTATGTAGGAGGGGTGGGGGGGCTTTTACATGTCCGTGCTCAGGGGCCTGTTTTCTCTTAATATGTCCATGGGCAGGTGTAAAACTTATCACTGCAAAACTGGAAGTTAACATCAGACTGTGCTCAAGCAAACACATCTGGCTAGCCTGGCAGGGATTTACCCACAGACCAATGAGAAAACATGGAGATAATTTGGAAGGGAAATCAATGGCTACTGCCAACACTAGTAAGTCTCAGAGTCGTGATAAGGTTGCTTTCTGCCCCATTAAGCATCTCCACTCTGGTATCCTCCCTATCTCAAGCCCAAATACTCATCACCCAACTGTATTAGGTACCCATAGTATAAAATCAAATCCAACCCACAAAGAAGCCAGATGGAGGTACTAGACTCAGCATACAGAATGCAGCACTTTTGTGTCAGGGATGAACAGAGTCAGTGGATTGTATCTCAGTTAATCGAGAAAAAAAAGTGGTTCAGCATGGGCAAAACAGGCCAAGTGTGGAATCACAGTGCATATTTTGTGATGATCCACACATTTAGAAATGTCTTTTTGCTTGCATACACAGTACTATTGATCTTTTACTCCTAAAGTTAAAGCTATAGTGCGTAGTTTCTGTCGCCCCCATGAGGCATTCTAAGTAATGACAACACTGGCGGCGGGTCCACATGATACAGCCTTCCGTGATCGTGCACGCCCCCCACCCCTCCTCCATGCAGTTGCTATTAGCCAGGGACAACACGGAGGATTAAAAAAACAAGATGGACTCTTCAGAAGAGGTAATTATCTTCACTCGAGCTTCTGCACAGGAAAGTCACCGGACGACACAATCTTCTGAACATAGCCATACTGAGAAATACAGAGAAAGTTATGTGGAGCTGATAGTCTTAATTAGCTTTATAGCAACTCATTTGGCAATGGCTTGAATGTAACGGACGTTCAATAATATCCGAAAGCTACGCACTAAAGCTTTAAAAAGAATTCTGGGTTATTACAACTAGTTTTGGTAATCATTTCATTATGTTTGATGATTGATTATTACTAAATCATTATGGTAATATTGTATGGAAACATAGTAATGTAAATGTACATGTAAACACTACAATAAAGTGAGAGAAGAAGATAGACTGTAACAGACAGTTTTTAAACAAGCTAACAGTTCAGCAAAAAACCTAAAGTGAGTGCACTTGTTAGTAATGTTATGTTAGTGATAATCCATTAGAAGTAAAACTGTGTGCATGCTCGACTACGGTAAGTACGAGAGCACAGCTGAGACTAATTGTAAAGGGAACGACATGTCTCCTGATGGTATCACTTTCAGGCTGAAGGTCGGGACAAGTGTGTCTAACTCTCCCCTGTAATAGATAGTGTTGCCCACAGGAACAACTCCAGAAAAGCTGGTCATTGTCCAAGTGGTTTTACTTTGGCACGAGGATCAATGTTAGTGAATTACTCCCTCCAGTCACCATATGTTTTAATTGCTGCAGTGTCACCTCTGATAGTGATGTTGCTTTGGGACACTGATGTGATCTTTAATTATTTAGGTACAGTACACACCTTTGCAAGTTTTTCAACTTGCTGTCACACCAAAAGACATCATACCAATCATTTAAATGTAATATCAAGTTAATTTCTTAGTTTTGCAAACATACAGAAGCGTTGGGAAGTCTGTCTGTCTTATATTTTAGTTCTGGCTAAAGATATTTTATCACATAATGGTTGAAATCTAGATCACCAAAATCTAATCATGGGCTTAATGAAATGTTTTTAAATATTTAGATTGATAGAGGTTGAGAGAAAGATCCAATAGGCCCGTGCTTTTATATTATTCTATATTATATTTATTTATTTATATTTAATCTCAACCCAATATATAAAGAGGCATTCTACCTCAAAAACAAAAACCTGCAATGAATAAAATATGCAAATCCAACTAAACATCCCACCAGATTGTTTCTCTGTGGAAATTTCCGTCCGTGGAGTAATTCTGCCTTTTCATGGTGTGAGGAGTGGATATTTATACACTTGGCCTTGTCCTGGCTTTATTGCCAATGTAACTGAGGGATAGGCTTTCATTGGAGAGGTCCTATCACCCCAGTGAAGAGACCTGGCAGGCATTACCACGTGGGGAGACCAGCACAGCCAAGCCATTTTCCGCGCCAGGCATTTCACATCATTGTGAATTCCATCATCGTTGTGCCTCAGGCAGACATGATGGAAAATATCAGACACAAAAATAATTAGCTAAAATGAACCTTTTCATCTTGTTTCTTGTGTGATTGTGTCTTCTGCATCTTTACCACATGTTGTATTTACTTTTTGGGGTATTTAACTGTACCTCTCCTTTGATTGCAGGTCCCTTGGTTAATCAGGAAGACATGTTGAGCACCTAAACACATGTAAAGTCATGTGAAGATCTCACAACGTATTATTCACACAGTGTACAATGCATGTGTATTTTATGTATCTGGAACCAGGGCCTAGCTTTGAATTTACCAATCTCACCAAGCCTAATAGCTAGCTAGTCACATGCAGCATCAGCAGGTCAAAAACAATAAACTGAATATAAAGTAACACTTTGAGAAAACTATTGATCAATGTTGAGAAGTTGGTTATTGCGGTGTAAAATAATTTATTTAGCAACATAACCACACACCTGGTAGAATCTAAGCAATAGGAATAGCAGAACAAGTATGAAACAAAGACTAACCAGAACAATGGTTCTCAACATTTTTAGTTTTCAACAAGCAATGTACCTTGCTTCATGTCACAGGTGGCAAATGTCTATAAGATGTAATGGAAGTTACACTAGCAATGTGTGTTTGAGTTCTATGCTTTGCTTTGTTGTAGTTAAAAATAATTTCAGGTGTCAACATCCTTAATCTGCATGACCTTAATCTGACTCATCCCTGCAGCATACCCTGTTGGCCAAAACACACAAACCTCTTCCACGCTCTTAGTCATGTCCCTGTTTTGGCTGCATTAAGACTCAGAAACCTGTTTGTTTTATTTCACTCTTTGAGGCACATGAGTTTGACCTTTTTATGTCTGCTTATAAGGAGACAGAAACCTTATGTAAAATGATTTTTAGACAGCCATTAAAAAGTATGTTATGTTAAAGAAAAAGCTTTTGTCAAGTCAGCCATGCTTTTTTATCTTGATACTTACTTAATTATATTAATTTTATTGATAAGAAGAATTATTTAAAGATCAGATTTTGGTTTTGAGAAGTATAATATGTCTGGTATTTTTTTATCAGACAACACAAGTACACATTTGTTTGTACTGTGACACATTGATTGGGAACTGAGATGACTATATACGATGATTTGATTTTATAACATCAATCTGATATAATCTGCTCACAACCTCCCCTGTGAGATGCTCAAATTAGTTTACGTCAAGAGTATGTTCACCTCTCGAAAGGCACAATCCAAGGTGAACTGTCCTCGCATCATCAGAGTCGACAACGTGTAGTGTGATGCCCCGACACAGCTTTTGATTAAGTGAGTCAATTGGCCAAGGGAGGACACTTTTCTCTTATTGACCCTGCTGATGTGTCATCAGCAATAATCTCAGAGAGCGTTTGATAGGAAGTGCTCCTTTCATCGAGCAAAGGCACTGATCTCTACTCCCTGACACCCTCATCTCCCATGCTTCAGGAAAATTGCCAGATGATTTTAAATGAGGACCAGCTGATATCCTGCAGTAAGTGTAGATGAACCGAACTGTGAGATGTCATTCAGAGGAAGAAATCAGGGTTTGAGCACAAAGGTAGGAAACTGATTTATGGCTGAAAGCTCCCTATGCATGTTCAGGTGCCTCTATCACAAAGTGGCTTCAACTTAGTAAAACGTACTTTACATTAATGATTATTGTTGACCAATCTCATGAAGCTGGTTATCAAGCAGCTATGTTAACTCTGCTTTTTCTTTATTCAGCTATGAGTGTGCTCTTCTGTTTATCAAAACACAATAAGATTTGTAACCAAATTAAAACCACCCACACATTGTTGTGCTTTGTATTCCAGAGCTGTCCAGCGACCGAGGAGGAAAAGAAAGCCAGCATGTTTTCTGCTCGAGCCACTTGGACTAGTCTGCAAAAGGAATTTAAACAACAGACAACAAAGGCCGGCTACACTACAGGCTTGGGCCGGGCGCCACAAGGGGTCTTAAAGGGGCTTAGTCCCTGCATGTGTATTTTTTGTCCCCTCTGTTTAAGCTTTATGTATCTATAGCGAGTAGCAAAAACCAACACAATTATTGGCCAAGATACATTTAACTCTTGCTTAGCTGACGGACAGGTGGACAGATGGACAGACGGCGGAGGGAGGCACGGACGGACGGACAGATGGACAGACGGACAGACAGCGGAGGGAGGGACGGACGGACGGACGGACAGACAGATGGACAGACGGACGGGCGGACAGACGGACGGACGGACAGACGGACGGACAAATGGATGGACAGTCACTTAGTTCATATATTTAATTCCATTTCTCCCCATAGTTGTTGGTCACAGTTAAACTTTTAACACATTACATTTCTGTGCTTCTTTATTCCTTTCTATTTCATGATAAGCAGTTATGTCCAGCAAGTTGAATGGATGAAAGACATGTTGATTGAAGTCATTCAAAGCTTACGACTTTTTTCCAGCTTTTTTGAAAGGTTTCAGAGGTAAAGAAACAGTGATGTAGGACTGGTTCTTTCCCTGAGGTAACAAGAAAAAGACTAAGATTAGATAGATACTATATGACAGATGAGGTGAAAACATAAGCATGACAACCAATGTGTTTCTGGCTGTTAGAAAGGTGGACAAAATAACAAGAAGACCTTCAAATATGTCCAACACAACAATCAAACCAACAAAATTCCAAGGACATTATTCTAAGGACGATATTGAGCGATTCTGCAAATGCCAGCCTTTTTCACATTCTTGCTTGATACAATATTTGTGTATGGTATGGTTTAGGAAGAAGGAAAAATAAACGTTAAATAAAATGTGGTTAAAGTTATATATAATATCATGGTTACATTTAATGAAATGCAATCATTAATTAGTGTTGAATCAACACCTCTGTGCAGTAGTAGAGGTAACTAACTACATTTACTCGAGTACTTAAATGCGATTTTGAGGTACCTGTACTTTACTTGAGTATATCCATTTAATCCTGCTTTTTACTTTTACTCCACTACAGTTCATATGAAGATATTGCACTTTTTACTTCATTACATTTACTTTTGTCATAACTAGTTGCTTTTGAGATTAGGTTTGTGCATAAAAGATTATATAAGGTTAAAAAAAAGCATTGCTAAAGATTTATTTATTGGTTTTCAACCGTTTTGCCTGTTAGCCCTTACTATAAATCAGTATCCAGTTGGGGCCCCTTGTCTCGTTTCAGATGTCTATGAGTTGTTTGTAGTTTCACCAAAGAGACATTTCCCCTCTAAACTTCTCACATGGTTTGATTTAAATTAACTGTTCAATATACAAGGAGGTCAAATTATCCAATATTTTACAAGAAAATAAAAAAAAAGTCTGACAAAGGAATACAAAAAGATTTATCTTGTGGCCCTTCAGATGAGGCCCAACCCATAGGTTGGGAAACAATTGGATTAAACTAAGAAACTGGATATAAAGTAGGTAAAACTTGCTCAACATCAGTATTAACAGTGTCATGTCACATACAATATTATATAACTCCCAGACATTTTTACTAGTGCTGTCAAACAATTACAATATTTAATCGTGATTAATCGCATTCATGTCATAGTTAATAATCACACATTTTTATCGATTCTAAATGTCCCTTGATTTATTTTTGTCCCATTCTTTTTTTCTCATTTTAATGCTCTTATCAACATGGAAAAGTGGATTGGCTTGCTTTGTGCAAATGTTTTTTTATTGAAAACAACATTGGCATACTGTAGTGTTCAATTTCGCACTAACATTCTCACTTGGAGCAGTCATTCACACTTGGAGCAAATAATCTCTCACACAATGTAACGGCTTTGACGAGGGGGCGGAGAATTCACATCAGCTGTGTGCTTGGCCATCATGTGCTATTTCAGACTGGACGTGCTTCGATGATAGCTCAGTTCACAACGACAAAACACACAGATCACTTTGGTCTTGTCAATGGAACCACTTGGCAACTATTTAAAAGTAATCTTTCCATTCAGAATCTTACTGGCATCCATTTTGGCGTCTCGCGTTCCCCATCCACTCAAAACCTAACGTTAGCCTACAACTCTTTGGCTGGCTCGCAAGCCCAAACAAGTGTGTGCGGCGTGCCTGTTGTTTTGTTTCCGGTCTAGCTAGATCCAGTGTGGTGTTGTAGTTTTTCTAACGTTACTAGTTGCATGTGAAAAAAACGACAAAGTTCCAAAAACAACGTTAATCTCGCGATAAAAAATGTACGCCGTTAAAATGGGTTTGCGTTAACGCCGTTAATAATGCGTTTAACTGACAGCACTCATTTTTACCTTTACTTAAGTGGGATTTTGAATGTGGTACTTTAGTATTTTAACCGTGTTGTGCTGATGCTTTCACAGTTTGGCGACACTTTTGGTGATAAGCAATAATTGTGTTTTTGGATCTCCCTTCCCAGAGATCCAAACAGTGTATCCTATGTGATGTCAGTCAGTTGGCAGTTGAAGAGCGAGTCTGTTGCGTTAAGCGGGATTTATGCTTCTGAGTTTTATATACGCCGTGGCTACGTAAGTAGGTACATGGAGACGCGGACCCTACGCCAGACCCTACGCCGTAGCCTGACATGCACCTCTTGAAAAATGGTAGCGTTGCATTTCCCCTGACTTATTTCCTGGTTCTCCTTCTCAATAAACAACATGAAATCAAGGAGAGGCTACAGATTTCCCACCGTGGTCAGAAAGCACAGGGGAGACACTCGCTCAGAGGCTAATCACCGTCACTCTCTCACTCGCTCACTCGCTCTACCACACATAAATCACGCTTTAGCTCCACCTACCCTGTTGGGCGGACCTACAATTGCTGGGTGAGGGTAAACACGTCACTAACTGACCATCGCTTTTTTTCTGGAATGTCGACACCCAGTACGTAATACTGCAAATGCAAGGGCTTTCATCAGTGCGCTATAGATAGGGATTTAAAAGACATGTATTTAAATGAAAGTCTTGGAGATTATTACTTTAAGTAAAGGACCTGTATTCTTCTTCCACAACTGCCTCTGTGACATAGTTTCAACAAAAGCTACACTAAGTATTTATACAAATACAGCAAGTGTACCAACTGTATTTGACTTAATCTAAATTGGAATGGGTTAGTTCTTACCAATTATGTAAAAGTTATTTTTTGTTGAACTTCTGTTCGTGCCTTCTTTTTTAAATCTACCCAAACTGTATTTACCCTCATTAAGTAGCTCACTAACAAGCAGCCCTAATAATGACCACGCTGGTCAACTCAGTGTGACTCTCAAAGTCCTCACACAGAGAGACTTTGGCTCATAATTGCTGCACTGGTTGTGTGGGTGTTGTCATGTTGACAAACAGTGTCTCTATGCCATTTAGCATATTTATTCATTCATTTGACATTTACTGTTGAGGAAGCAGATGGTCTGAGTCTTGGTTACAAGTTTCTGACACCCCAAGGATTCGCTGCATCGATTACACCAATATGTTTGGCAGAGCTTGTAAGCGTGCAGCTTTTCAATCAATGACATATGAACACTATTAAAGCAGAGGTATTAAAAGCTAAATCACTCTTTAGCAAGGGTATTTGCATGTCCGTATGTACTTGCGTATCATTCCTAGCATTTACTTTTATGTGCATAAAATCCCAGATGGTTGGAGTTTACAGCATCCAGAGGATTCATATAGTCACTGAGAAGTCTTGTAAGCAAAAATTAACTTTCAAAACTTTCTGCAAAGTCTGCAAACTTCCTGTATTAATCAGTAAGGTTAAACGGACAAATATCAATACATATTTCTCCTCTTCATAGAGCTACAGGGTCACTTGTAGTAGAGATAAATTTGAAGACAGTTTTGCCTTGCCAGAGACCATTTGGGAATACTCCAAGTCATATTTAATGTAATTTTGAAAGCTATAACAGTAGAGGTTTCAGGTAAAGTAGAACATTTGTAGTATGATCTGAAATCAGTAAACAGCGTATTAAAAACCGGCTTCCTACCGGTTTTTCCATTACATCCTGTTTAATGACCCCAGAAGCTTTTCCTCATTCCATGTTGCTGCTGATTTGAGCTGTGAAAGACACTTAACATATACATATATCACGTTATTATAATAATTAAAAAAAAGCAATCTGCCAAAAAATGACAAATTAATTCCAGCAGTCATTGTCCTTGATCTTGTAGAAGGTTAGAGAGAGAGGAGGGGAGGTGGGAGAGGGCAGAGCAGCATGGCAGGAGTTTTGACCTGTGGTTAGAAGAATGGGATGAAACACTAGGCCTCTGTGGAACACAGAGATATACTCAAGACGGATGAAATTAAAGAGTTTTAATTATGTTTTCCTGTGGGGCTGCCGCAGTGACAGCCAGATATTCATCAAATCGCACTGCAGCAGGTGCGACTACCACGTGCTTGCACCGATTCATCATTAGAAGCCGGCTATTTCGTCATCGCTCCTCTGTAGAGCTCTTTTCTTTTATTGAGCTGTTTAATTATCACGATGCATTGATCATTACTTCCTTCTAAACATGAACAGGCTGCTGTGGTTAGGTGGAGGGGATCTGTCCGTACACTGTGCCCCAGCTTGGAGACATATTGAGCTATCCTGGTGAGTAGATGCCTAAAAATTCTAATTCAGGAGTCTTGCCAGTATGGAAAACAGTCTTGTCCCTGGCCCAGTTTCATTGCTGCTATGAAATCATTGATGAGGAAAAGCCAACTCATGCTGGCTGTAGCCAGAAGCATCTAATGCTGCTGGCAACAGCCCATGCCTGACCCTTCAATCACACTTAATGCATCAAATGCGTCACCCTCTGATGAAAGGGCATTCATTTCAAATGAAAAATCCCAATTTCACTGCAAAGGCTTTGAGTAGGAATTCAGTTTCTTGGGATTTATTCTATACCTTTATGTGTATATATGTATGCCCTATATGTGTTATATATACAGTAGATTGATGTACATGTATGTAGATGTATGTATACATCAATCATCAATTTATTATGTAATCGTATTTACATATGCTTTTGTTTTTTCCTTGATTCTCTTTCAAGCTCTGTGAAATTCTGTGGTGACTAAAATCACAACACATTGAAAATGTGTGTTGTATTAGCTTTATCAATAACCTCATACAGTACAGTAACAGTAGGCTATATTTTGGGTCACTGCATAAAAGGTGGCGCTAAGCTTAGGGCAACATATTGGCATTGTATTTAAGATGCATTTTGTAACCCATTGTACCTCAAATATAGTATTTTGTGTTGTCTTCATAGCAGTGTTGATGAAATGCCCATTTACTGGACTTTCCATGTACACTATGTGCTATCAATTAGTCTCATTGCTCAACTCAGCCAGTTTTTGGGCTGAAATTATACATATGGTCAGGAAATTACTTGGCTCCGAACATTTTTGCGGTTTCATGCATTGAAATCAAGATCAAATGCAAGAACTATACATACACTTTTGAACTTTTACAGAGGCTGATTAAAATAAAAGACTGCATGGCTTTGAAGTAATCTTCTGCACCAGATGTTAAAAAAAGAAGCAGCATCTGGCTGAAGTTGCAAAAATGACAAAGGAGGGAGAGTCAGAAATCACTCAGGAAGCTTGAAAGAATGAAAGAAAGTGAAAAGAATTTTTTTGGACTGACAAATAATAGAATCTGTGGCCAGCTGTTAGGAAAAATTACACAGGAAGGATATGTATTCCTGAGCTTTGGTAACTGTCCATTATGTTACATGTTTAATGCAATCCTTACAGACATACAGTCATTTTACCCATCAACTTATTGTACCTTGTGTAGTCACAGCTACATACTCCTTTTCATGATGTTGTTGCCTGGTCATTCACATACACATTTTCTTTCTCACATACACACACACACACACACACACACACACACACACACACACACACACACACACACACACAATGACAAACAATGAAACGATAGATAGATAGTTTGTTTTCCTGGTATTAAGCCAAATTATCTTCACTTGAGGAGGGCCTGTCTCAGATCCTCAAAGTGACAAAACCTTCGCAGTGAGACGCACCACAGATTTCAAGGGCAATTGTTTGCTTTCCAAAATGAATACTCAACAGATTCACAAAAGTATGCAATCTCTCAGAAGTACAGTATCGGTGCTCTCATGCAACTCTCCTGAGCATCAGGATGTTCATAAATATTCCCCAAATCATCCCTCAGCCTTTGCTATAAAAGGATTGACGTTAGAGGAGAATACAGACAAACCTGTTTCCACAAACTTCCTCCTCTTTGATCCTCGGCTTGCAGTCCGCTTGCAAAGGCATAGGTATACTGTTTTTTTTTGTTTGTTTTTGGGGCATTTTTAGGCCTTTATTGGACAGGACAGCTGACGAAATGGAAGGGGAGAGAGACGGGGAATGACATGCAGCAAAGGGCTGCAGGTCGGAGTCGAACCCCGGCCCTCTGTGTCGAGGAGTAAACCTCTATATATGGGCGCCCGCTCTACCAACTGAGCAACCCAGGCGCCCGAGGCATTAGTAAACTGTTAAATCTGATACTGGTCCATTAGTCTATAGCTGAACACTGCAAACAAATCAAGGAAATGGCTACTTTGGCAAGCAAGACAGGTCTCAATCAAGATCTGCAGGTGTGTTTGAGATGGATGTTTCGGAGGAGAGGCCAGAATCATCTGAATGGACTGATTAAAATCATCACTGGTTATTTCACAGTCTGAAAAGGGTACTGAGGGCGCTTTGCCTGGAAAAGCCAAGTATTAGAAGTTATCAAACAGTACAGCAATGACATTCGTAGCTCGTCAGTGTTTGACATCTATTTCCCTCTGAAATCACTTTTACTCGTCTGACTGTGTTTCAGTTGCAGGGAATGTGAAAATGAAGGTAATGGTGCATGTTAAACCATTTTCCTGTATGCAGCTAGTGGCTTTATCTGGGATAACTTTAACATCTTTATGATTGACAGCATGAGTGACAACGCCTCGTGATTAGGGAGAGTTTATTCCCCACTCAAGCGCTTCACAAATGGAGCATGGTTTTGGCAAAACAAGGATTTGGCAAACAATAATACCGTAAGGACGTGGGTTGAGGAGGAGAGAGATTATTTTCATCCTGTGCAATAAACATGTTCATTGACTTAAGGGGTTGGGATTCATATTTCATTTTTAGTAGCAGCAGCACTCAAAACTGATCTCAGACCTTCTTTATACTGTTTTACACATAAATGTGTGTGAATGTGTGTAAAACATGCATTCGAACCTTTGCAGCCAAAAGGAAAGACTATCAAAAAGACAATAAAATAAACAACTTTTTCATAATTTATATTCAAATTTACATCAGCTGGAAAAGGATATGTTATAGCACTGGTGTTTCAGATTGGCAAAAAGGTGTGTATTATTCTTTTCAGATTACACATTTCTGGTGCAGCAGCCTCATCACCATTTGAAATAAGTATTCTGGCAAGCTTCCCAGTAAAGTAGTAGTGACAATAGTGTCACACAAAGCTTCCATCAGAAATACCGCCCCAAATGTGCATAAACAATAGGTTACTTTACTTATGTTGTGATTGCTGGCAAGCAGTATAATAATCATCTGATCCGACCTGTGCAGTTCTGAAACCAACACACAATTCACATGGCTCTTAATGGACCTTACCAGTGTTACGCAGAGTGCTTAGAAGAATTACTTACTGCTTGAATACTGGATAACGCATGTAAAATGTAATCTGTAATGTATTTGTTCAAGAAAACAGCAGCATGCTAATATATTTTGAGACAACCAGTGTTGGGAGGTTCCAAAATTCAAAATCATTCAATTCAAACCGCTAAAAATGTGTAAACCAGACTAAAATCTAATCAAATCAGATAACAGAAAGACAACTTAATCAAAAGTATGATAAATGTTTACAGCCCTCCTGGCGTATTCCTAAAACATTGACATGAGGAATTATGATTATCCACACCAAGCCTTAACCACTGCAACCACCCAACTACTTTTTGTTGAAGCATGCAACAATGAGTCTTTTTAGATCAGCAATAAAACAAAACAGAAACAATGATTTACAGAAGCTGAGCTACACTGGCACATCATGAAAATCTTGATTCATAGTTAAAATGTTGTCAATATTTCCACAACCTGAGGGCATGGAACTCTTCCTTATATTCGTATTCTGAATTCATATTCTGAATACTTGAATTATAACCAAACGCAAGAATATGCTTAAATATTCTTGCATATTACTCATCTTTTAAGGGTTGCCAACTGAAAATTACAAACTCATGCTATTTTAAATGCCAACAATGAGACTATTACAGTACTAGAGAATTCATTTATATGTGAATAAAATGCCTCACTCAGAAGAAAATTTTTTAACTTTCAACTATTTCAAAGTGGAGTTTTTAGGGTAACGTTTAGTGTTAGTGTTGATGTGCTAGTATTTGAGAAATGTCCTTAGATTATGAATATGTATCACCATTTCAGGCAGGTGGCTGGTCCAAAGTGGATGACTCACCTGACCCTCTTGCTGGCTGTGGATATTTTACTGGCAAATGTTTTTTACATCTCTTTTTTCTCTCTTAGCATACAGATGAAAAAAAACCTTCAAACTTCAAATACTGGTCACACCTGCTGCCAGTTGTTGTATAACCAGCTTGTTAAATGCCTATACAGGAAAAGGCATAATAATTGTTCTGTGCTTTGACAGTGTACTTTCAAAGTAAAACAAGATACAGTAGGTATACATGTGTGATTTGTGTGAATCCTTTGGGTGAACCTTCTCCAACTAAACAGATAACTAATAAAATAACTAAAAACACCAGTTTGCCTTGCTCTATGCACTTGTCGATCTGCTCTGAGTGAATGCTAGCAGACAGACATCCTTGTGGACGTCGTGGACATCCTTGAAACCAAATTGTGGTGCACAGCATGATTGCAATGACACTAAATAATGTGGTACATTTAATCTGTGAAAAATAGGCTAGAGTCTCAAGTGTGTAATGCTGTTACATGAATCCAAAATACGAAGTCTGTATAGGCTATGTTCAGAATTGTTACATGGGAAAACATGGAAAAACTTGCCCAGAGAGAGATCTTGGTCTTCTGAACACGTGTCAGTGTTTTGAGTCTCACCAAATATATTTATACCTCTATAATACAGAGTGTTACGCAGTATGGAATCAGTGCATTGTTCAGTCGTCCCTCTATTCAGCTTAAAGCTAGACTGCTGGGCCAAAGACTTGTGTCAAGTCTTCAAACTGCGTATACTAAAAGAACATAATCTCTGGCTGGTTATATTACATCAGGCCCCTCTCATATTTTATTTGAATAATATCAGCTTTTGCTATCAAACTGAAGATTCAGATGTTCAGTCTAAACTTTATTCCTCAGTTTGGGTTCTAAGTAGGCCTCAGCGATACCGGTGTAGACTTAACACTGAATGGGTTCCTGATATCATGATATAAATGCTGTGTTTTGTTATCTACAGTGGTGTGAAAAAGTGTTTGCCCCCTTCCTCATTTCCTGTTCCTTTGCATGTTTGTCACACTTAAGTGTTTCGAACATCAAACCAATTTAAACAATAGTCAAGGACAACACAAGTAAACACAAAATGCAATTTGTAAATGAAGGTGTTAATTATTAAAAGGTGAAAAAAATCCAAACCATCATGGCCCTGTGTGAAAAAGTGATTGCCCCCTAAACCTAATAACTGGTTGGGCCACCCTTAGCAGCAACAACTGCAACCAAGCGTTTGCGATAACGTGCAATGAGGCTTTTACAGCGTCCTGGAGGAATTTTGGCCCACTCATCTTTGCAGAATTGTCCTAATTCAGTTACATTAGAGGGTTTTCGAGCATGAACGGCCTTTTTTAAAGGTCATACCACAACATCTCAATAGGATTCAGGTCAGGACTTTGGCTAGGCCACTCCAAAGTCTTCATTTAGTTTTTCTTCAGCCATTCGGTGGTGGACTTGCTGGTGTGTTTAGGATCATTGTCCTGCTGCAGAACCCAAGTTCGCTTTCAGCTTGAGTACACGAACAGATGGTCGGACATTCTCCTTCAGGATCTCTTGGTAGACAGCAGAATTCATAGTTCCTTTTATCACGGCAAGTCTTCCAGGTCCTGAAGCAGCAAAACAGCCCCCAGACCATCACACTACCACCACCATATTTTTACAGTTGGTATAATGTTCTTTTTTATGAAATGCAGTGTTCCTTCTACGCCAGATATACTTGGACACACACCTTCCAAAGAGTTCCACTTTTGTCTCATCGGTCCACAGAATGTTGTCCCAAAAGTCTTGGGGATCATCAAGATGTGTTCTGGAGAAATTGAGACAAGCTTTGATGTTCTTTTGCTCAGCAGTGGTTTTCTCCTTGGAACTCTGCCATGCAGGCCATTTTTGCCCAGTCTTTTTCCTGATGGTGGAGGCATGAACGCTGACCTTAACTGAGGCAAGTGAGGCCTGCAGTTCTTTGGACGTTGTTGTGGGGTCTTTTGTGACCTCTGATGAGTCGTCGCTGCGCTCTTGGGGGTAATTTTGGGCGGCCGGCCACTCCTGGGAAGGTTCACCACTGTTCCATGTCTTCGCCATTTGTGGATAATGGCTCACTGTGGTTCGCTGATTCCCAAAGCTTTGGAAATGGCTTTATAACCCTTTCCAGACTGATAGATCTCAATTACTTTCTTTCTCAATTGTTCCTGAATTTCTTTGGGTCTCGGCATGATGTGTAGCTTTTAAGGATCTTCTGGTGGACCTTACTGTGTCAAGCAGCTCCTATTTAAGTGATGCCTTGATTGTGAACAGGTGTGGCAATAATCAGGCCTGGGTGTGGCTAGAGAAATTGAACTCAGGTGTGGACAACCACAGTTATAGTATGTTTTAACAAGGGGGGCAATCACTTTTTTCACACAGGGCCATGATGGTTTGGATTTTTTTTTCTCCTTTAATAATAAACACCTTCATTTACAAATTGCATTTTGTGTTTACTTGTGTTGTCCTTGACTTTTGTTTAAATTGGTTTGATGTTCAAACACTTAAGTGTGACAAACATGCAAAGGAACAGGAAATGAGGAAGGGGGGCAAACACTTTTTTCACACCACTGTATATGAAACAGTGTACGCCTTAGACACAGGACAAATATTCTAAAAATACAGTCAAATCAAATCAAGAGGAAAGACTGTGCCGGTACCTCCTGGATGTGAAAGTGTTTAAGCGTGAGGAGAGTAGTGCACACAATGTGCTCTAATGCCGAGCAAACTCGGTCTGGCCGTGTTGAAAAAAGAGGAAATGTCAAGACATGACTTACAACAGGTTTTGCCCTGGCATCATTTCAATCCCATATTTCATTTTGTATCATCATCTCATACATACATATTCATTTTATTTTCACCTTGCCCTTCTTAGGCCATCCCAAAGCACATTTTAAATCAAGCAGATGCCACTAACTGTAGCTTACAGGACTTGAAAGGCCAGGCTCTGGAACTGACTCCCTAGGGTGCTGTGAAGCTAACGTTGGAGTCTCCTTTAATGTACTGTGTCCCCTCATAATCAGAAGGTGTACCTTTTGAACAAACATACACAAAGCTTAAGTCTTTGGCATGTTTATGACAAAACAGCAGTTACTCAAGGGTAACCCAAATGCCTGACATTTAACAAGATGGTGTCTGAAATTGTGACTCACTCTTTCAACCGTAGGCATGATTTGACTCAGCCTCACAAGTCTGATCATATAAGCCTAATTGTTTAATTAAAAGGGGGGGGGGAGTACAGATGTAGACTTGTTAAGCAGTGCCATAAAACATCTAAATCAAACAACTATAAGACGTAGGATAAAAACAGACCTACTCCTTTAGGCTTTTGGCAAAATAAAAGACACATTTAGCGACAGCAGAAACATATAAGGCCTTCGCCATACTCATACAGTAGACCCCTTGATAGCAAACAACCAATGAAACCTGGATCATGAGTGTTCATTCTGCTTGGAGTCATGCATCCGTTTTAAAACCACATCATATTTCCACCTCCCAATGTGTTGTCTGATTCCAGCCAATATAGAGAATTTCTCTTTGATAGCACAATACTTCATCTTTTTTTTTTCCTGTATGTGTGTGTGCTCTACATCTAATTGCTTCCCTTTTGTATTTACTAAGACCCTTCACTTTGATAAGACTCTAAATTGGATTAAGGTCTATTCTTTAGCCTCTTTGACAAAAATTACATTTCCATATCTTCAAAAAGTGTGAGGAGATACCAGAAATTGTGACAAAAACCAAACTTTCAAGACATGAATGGGTAGATGATGATGGCTTAGGTCTCCACCTAAAAAAATTCTTGCTATTGTTACACATGGAGGTAGTGGAGAAAATGCTTACAGGATGCTCCTGGAGTTATTATCCATTCCCAGCAGTCAGCCAGTGTTTATTTTTCCACCAGTCGATACTGTACCTGTCGTTGTCAATGTAACTGGTGTGACTTGCTCAGAGAGGATGTGCAAACATAACAAAAGAAGGAAATGATCTGCAAACAAAGCAGAGGTATTCTCTAACACACAGTGTGAGTTTTTCATTTCCTCTCAGTTCATCAGCACCGTTATGACTGCAGTGCAGGAATTAGAATAAACCTTTCTCTGTCTTAAAAAGCTGTTTGGTGTACACTTTCTCCCTACCTCTCCCTTAATGGATGTCAAGCATCAGCACATGTAAGGGAGTTAATAATTGGTCATGGGGTAAAATCCCCTACATGTACAGTGTTTGTTATTAAAATGATTCCGATGTAAGCCATTTTGTTCAAAATGATCATCAGTGTATTAAAAATTCTTAAGTATCATCCAATGACAGGTGAGACAACAGAAAAACAATGTCCAGATTCGAATGACTGGAGACTGTGTCATCACAGCACTGTGTTCAATTATTGTGCCCATATTGCGTGGCTAATTGACGATGTGCTGGCAAAGACAAAAAGTTAAAGTGTTTCAACAGGAGCCGAAAAAAAAAACACAACCTCCTGGAAATCTCAAATTGATAATACTCATGCAAACTTCTTGTGTTTGCTTTTGTTTGTTTTTTGGAGGAAGGATGTTGCTGTTATTGGTCTTTTTTTCCTTAATAGTTTTCTTTTATTGCCTCTACATCATGCATGTTTCTGCTTTTTTAGCCCCTAACACCTCTTAAAACGGGATGGAAAAAGAGAACTAGTGTACTATCAGAAGCATACCAACACTTGAGTACCCTCTCTGCTATCTAAGCTTTCCCTTTCAGTATCAATTGGACTTAAATCCTAAATGTGAGCATAAGAAATGGGTTAAGTCCTGTATCTATGGTCAAACCCTATTCAGAGGGGATTTTGGTTGCAGGCAAAGCACTGACTTACACATGTGTAAGGGGGAGAGACTGCATGATTGAGAGAGAGAGAGAGAGAGAGAGAGAGAGAGAGAGAGAGAGAGAGGGGGGAACTTGTTTCCCTTTAGTCCTCAATGGGTTCTGCTGCTTGTTGCCTAGTAACCACAATCCCCTTTAAAAGGCACTCTTCCTTGCTCAAAATATCAAAAGATATATTCACATTTTGTCTACCAGACACTCTTATCAACAATAACGACCATTTTGGGGAGACAATTTCATTTAATTTTTTTTCCCAAAGGAAGTTCTCAATGTGTGTCTTCAATTGACATAGCCTACCAGGAGAATATGCTGTATGTTAAATTATAATGTATAATATGCACTTCTGATGCTCTTGATTATACCAGTGATAGTGAGGGAACTTTTACACCTTACTCATTTTTATGTACAGTAGTTAGTCCTGTTAAAATGTTCTAGTGTAACACAGACAATCTTTTGTCAGATTCCCAAGCGCTAATTGGATGAGGTGGGATTTAGGGTTGCAACTAACAATTATTTTCATAGTCGATTAATCTGTTGATTATTTTCTCGATTATTCGATTAGTTGTTTGGTCTATAAAATGTCAGAAAATGGTGAAAAATGTGGATCAGTGTTTCCCAAAAGCCCAAGATGACGTCCTCAAATGTCTTGTTTTGTCCACAACTCAAAGATATTCAGTGTACTGTCACAGAGACGAGAAGAAACTAGAAAATATTCACATTTAAGCTGGAATCAAAGAATTTTTACTTTTGTCTTAAAAAAATTACTCAAACCAACTAATCGATTATCAAGATAGTTGGCGATTAATTTAAGGGTTGACAACTAATCAATTAATTGATTAATCTTTGCAGCTCTAGTGGGATTTACTCCCTTGCTAAAAGGTAGTTAATGGAGAATGAGAAATACCAAATTTTCAGCCTAAAAAAAGAGCACCCTACTCCTGTAAAGCTGCAGCCACAATTACAGTTTTGATCAACAGATGAAAAAATGATTAACAGTGATTACTCACACTTCATGTTGTTTCGTTAAACGTCTGCACCTGTCATCACGTGCCCTGAAAAAATATAAAAAATATTGTAATGTGTATTGATTCTAATAAGGTTAGAGACTCACCATGCTTATACATTACACCATTGTTTTGACTGAATGCAAAAAGCACAATGGCCCATCGGTTTTCAGTCAGAGAAAGGGGGCAAAGATATAACACTGAAGGGATCAATACAACTCTGGCTATTATTGCATTTCTGGCCTTTATTGAGGTATTCATCACATAATGATCGCATTAATACATTTGGGTGAGTTACATTTCACTGTTATGTTACTCAGTCAGCACTTAGTTATAAAGCCATTCTATTATACATGCAGCTCTGGTTATCATACATTTTAATTTTAATTAAATACACAATTAACAATAGATTAATATATTTTAAAAACTAACAATATTAATAAACATATCCAATATTTGACATTGTTCAGTAGTTAGACACATGGTGTATGATTGTGCTAATTAGTATCATTTAAGTTTAGGCAATATAAAATATAAATAAATATTTAATCAAAATAGAACAAATACTAATCAAATACAATATATTGGATTATGCAGGGTAGGCTACATACAAAACATATTTTCATAATACAGTAATAAGCTTACTTTTATTTATTTTTTGAAAAGTTAAATTCTATCACAAAGCCATTTGTATTAGGGGGAGCATTTGGTTTGTGGTTTGTTGTTGTTGTCGTCGTAGTCGTTGTGTATTGGCATTGTGAAGTTAACCCATTAAAAGTATGAAATTTACAAAGAGTTAATGCTCCATTTAGCCTAGTTGTAATGTATTTCCCCACACATTTTCGAAGAATATGAATATGTTTTATTGAAAATAAATCTGTATAGACCTACTGTAATTATACAAAATTAAAAATAAATCTCAGTTTTACTCCATATTTCAAACCTTATGTTGTTATATAATTAACATCAATTTACTTTTTCACATAACGTTCACTATGGTTGCACTCTTGCAGTTGAGGCAATCATGTTGAATCTATCGTTAACGAAATAAAATAATAAAAGGAGCCCAGGTGAAGTTGATTAGCTAAATCTCAAGTATAACGTGTTGTAGGCCTACCAGTTGTATGTCACTACAAGGATACTAATAACTCTGGGCAGGAACTCTCTGGAAATAACTGTGAAGTTACGTTTGGCCTAATAACAAATAATATACAGAGTTAAAGTTAGCAACGCCTTTCAAATTAAACAATCCCAGCTGGTAGTTAGCGTTGTTAGTTAACGTTAGCTATGATAACTGCTAACTATGCTACTGCTTGTTTTTTGGGGGAATAAGGATTTTGACCACTTCGCTGCTAAAAGGAAACATGGATGTATTAAGAGAACTGCGAAATACCTGCATCTTCAAATAGCGTGAGTCAGATTCACTCTTAATGTCTTTATTTCTATCTCTGTGTCTACCTGCCTGTCTCTTACTGTAATGTTAGATGGCTTTATTAATTGCTAACTCGCCCCTGCAGGGGCTGTGTTTGTACTTGCTGTGTAAAGTTAGCTAGTTGTAACATTAGGTAAGGTCCTTAAACATATGCCGCCTTGTTTGCTTGTACATTTAAGTTTGTTTTATTGCTGTATGAGATGCACAGGCTGCTGAGGTTTTGTCATTTTAGTCTAGTCAGCTATTGTGTAACTTGTATCCTGTCAAGAAGGTCTCACTGTTGGTTATTAAAAAAATTGTTTTTAAGCTGTGCTGCAATGTCTAGGCCTAATTAGATTTGATGAGGAACTACATGTACCGGTATATATTATAGAAGGTATTGTTTTGTGTGCCAAATACAGTAGGTAAGAAGGGTATAAGTCATACAAGATACATGCATTGCATGCCACGATGAACATAGTATGAGAAAATAAAAAACAAGTAGGCCTACTGGGAAAGTCAAGAATCAGAAAATAGAAATGTGCAATCAAAAATATATGTACAATATATCCATTTTATTAATATGTGCAATGTGTGGAAATAATAACCCAAGAAGTAAACTTAGCAACACTGTTTTTTTGTATGCCAAAAGGATAGAAAGGCATATGTCTATGACATTTATTGTTTCTTTTTGATGTGAACATCTGTTGTCTTAATGTCATCCTGTGGTTCAATGGTAGTCTATGTAGTTTGTTGTATGCAACAGTGCTACAAATCTGAATACAATCATTTTGTCTGTAAAATGACACCAATTGTGTACAACGTGATGTCTTATTTACTTCCAAAAGTAGTTTCAGACTTAATTTACATTAAATAAAAGCTGCACCCAGTCACACCCCTGTGGTTTAATAGGCCAGAATCATTACTTCTTCTTGGCTGACATTAGTCATTAACTTCAAATGTAAACCAACATATAAAAAATACAATAATCTGGAATCTATAATCTTGTTTTACAGAATGTTGTAGTAAGTAAGTAAGAGATGCTCAAAATAACTGGATATTTTATAATATAAGATGGGTAACCATGTCTGTTGTGTATTTCTTAGACTTGTGAGTCACAAATTGACATTAATAATATCAGGGCTCTTCCAACCAAAATAAAAAGCAGTTGCATTTAAAAAATGATTCCATTCCCCTAAAATCATGGAAACGATCATGCAAAATTATGATCATTGAGATCCTAAGTTTGACTGCCCACATCATTGTATACTCCCTGCACAGTGCACACTGTTAAATAATTCTGTACGTACACAATTAAATAATTATGTACCAAAACTCTAACGGAGATCATATCAGATGGGATGCTTTGGAAAAAAGTGCTGATAAAATGAGGGTCTTTGCTCTAATGTGTATCTAAATGGGTTTCCTTGATGTGAAAACATTTGGCTAGTCCTCATTTAGACACTAAGCAATATTGCAGCTAAAGCAGTAAAATGCTGCACTGCTAAATAGATGACAATTTTCAAGCCAAAAGCTGGAGCAAAAGTAGGGCTTTTGACGGAGCCTGTCTTTTCTGACAGTAACCAGTTGGATACTGTCTTGCAGATTCAATCCACTAACCTGTCAGGTGGTATAAATTGCCAGCGGAAATGGCGTGTGTCGACACAGGGCTCAAGTGTTTGAGCAGATCAGACAAAAATGTGATTGGGAACTTCAGTGAGATCCAGTGTGGAAAGGAAGCACTCCTCATTCACATGCTTGTGTCTGAATAGCAGATGAGGTGTTTTCCTTCCTAGGTTACCATGATTTAAAGCCTGATATTTAAACTTGTGTTGTTAGGCTATAGTGTATCTGAGAAAGATGATTGAGACTGAGAGCTAAACTGAGTCAAGACAATTTATTATTTTCACTTAATAAATTTATACACACCATGGAGAGCAAGAAAGAGTTATTTTTGCTCAGCACCTCATTAAAACATGCTTGAGGCTATGTGATTGTATCACATGTTTTTGAGGGGAGGAGTATGAATGTTGCATGCTCAAAAATAGGCCATCCAATCTAGTGAGGAGTTACAGAATGAAGTTATTCAATGGGATGATGACCAAATTGTAAAATACAAGTTCCAGCAGTTGTGAGAGAAGAAATTGTTTAATTGTCACACAATTGTTCAACAAATAGGCTACCCTCTTAGTGGCAGTAAGTTTACAGTTACTGCCCTACCAAAGGGAAGACAACCTTGGCTCATGAGGCAAAACCCCCAGCTCTGCTATTTATGAAAATGTGTTATATAATAAACTGTCACTAATTGTATTGCTGTAGGGATTTCCAGCAGTATATCAAAGGTACACCTTTTACATTTTAAGCATTTAGATAGTGTGACGATGCAAGGTCATTGGCATTTTTTAAGTGCACGGAATATACAAAGCATTGCAGACATCCTCTTTTTGTTTTTTTTAAGTAGACACTGATTCTGTCTAAAAAAGTTGGATTATGCAACTCAATATACAGTATAGGGGTCTCACGATACCAAAAATTCAGTAGTCGGGGGCCAATACCAGTAAAATAACACAATTCTCGATGCCGATTTTGATACCACGGTAAAAAAAAAGATTTTCTAAGATTCCATGTACTTTAACTTGAAACATGAACTTCTTTATTAAAATATTTGAAAAATATCAAAATGTCATAACAAGACATAAAAAACATGTGCAATAGAGCATATAATAACATAATAAAGTGCAATTAATGGTCACAGTTTAACAACTAGTGTCCCCAGACACATTCCAGACTTCCAGGCATCTTTTCAAAATGTACTGTGCAAAAACAACAACAGTGTTTCTTACAGTTGCTTGACCAGAGACGTTACAAACCCCAGGTAAATATTGGCAGCTTAGAGTCCAAAAGGACGCCGAGTTGGCTCATCTCCTTCCTGAACAGGTAGCTAAGCATTAGCTTAAGGCTAATTTATCACGGCTACAGGGGACAGGCATTTTATGTCATTTCAACATTTGTGTACTCACATTGAATTATATAGCTAGAGTACCCGAGTTGGTTACTCGCAAAAACAATTGAGACACTGCCAGTAAAGTGATCCCGACTGGTCCTGGCTAACCGTGGCTAACGGCTAACGTTACCAGAGGAGCAGGCAAGCGAGCCATGGCTGTTTACAACGTGTAGCCTGTTCAGCGGCCGTAGTCGACTTAATTTTTTTATTTTGCTTTGATTTTGCTTTTTATTTATTACTTTATTTGAAACCAAGAGAGGGGGGCTGTAGCTAAATTGGAAAGAGAGGACCGTGAGTTAGCAGTGAACATGCCGATTTTTAGGTCGGGTAGAGTTGACTCTCTGTACTGTATGTACTGGAAGTAGAAAGACGTGACTTTGGCCACTTCTTCGTGACCTCCTTCTTCTGAATACTGGAACACTCTGAATCGTATACTGCCCCCATCAGTTCCGGAAGAGGCGCAGCACCGATGCTGCTAACACTGGCATCGTCGCTAACGGTGCCTACGGTGATTCAAGAAAATGGGCATCGTTGGTGTTTTGTAATTTTAGAACCGGAAGGTATTAGTAGTATCGGTTCTTGTGACATCCCTAATACAGTATATACCTATATTTAAAAAAAATCTAAATATTTTGTTAATATGCTGTGACAGACAGGGAGACAGAAATCAGTGCAAGAGCACAGTTGACAGTGAAAACAAACCTATTCTATAAACTGGCTCCCTTGTCATTTCTGATGGGACATCACAGCCATAATAGAGCTTTGAGTTGCCGCAGATGTCCCCATCCATTCAAATGTGTTGGCCGATCCATGAAATATACACATAAACCATCTGGGAGCAGATAGCAGTCTGTCTGAGTGACTGTGAGCATTGGAAACTCTCTAATTAAAACTATCATTCTAACATTCTGTAGTTTTTGCTTAAAGTTAATGAAATGGCTTAAAATTACACCCCACTCACGAGTACTAAAGTGCCTCTACAGTGACAAAATTGTGATTTTCTATCATTGCCTTATTATGAAAATGTATATAATTACTTCCAGAGATATTGAACATATAGTCTCACCCACAGCACATCGCTAAAGATAGCTGAAAACATTTTAGGGCCCATTTTCATTTTTTTATGGGTTTTAGGTTACAACAAAAGGAAAACACTGTGCTTGGATGCCAGCGTATAAATATACCTTGAAGTCAGCATCAGTACATTAAGCACCACATAAAATGTGTCCATATTGACATGTGTCATAATCATGAAACATTTTAATTTAAAAAATGCTTGAAGGCTTTCACCTTGTAACTGAAAGCCCCAAGATACATTTGAGTTGTTCAGGAAATCAAGATTTAACTTCTTCCATCTGGAGATGTGAATAAATGTAACATAAAACTATAGTTTATTGTCCCTTAAATTATCCTAATTTTTTCTCTGCTGTAGAACTGTGAAGACCAAGGCAGGGTATTTATTGATCGTTTCTGTGTACCAATATGTGAAAAACTGTGATGTTTGCAGTAGGCCAATGAAAGTGGAAAATTGCAGTAATTTTACCAAATTTCAAGTTCTCAGGGATTGATTGAATTACCATAATTCTAAAAAATCATCAAATGTTGATTGTTAATTGTTTACCTGCCTAGGGACTACGGGTGAAACATCTCATGCTTACATGCCAATGCATGTACTCAACTGTTAAACAGTATACTCAAGCCCATACTTGATTTTTTAATATGATTTTCTTTTCTCATTTTTAACAAAGATTACCTTACGACAGCAAAGTGGCAGGAAATAAATGAGTCACTACTGTGCTTACTGGCTGTCTGATACCTACTCTATGTATCTGCGATAGGCTAATATCAACTGATGAAGTTGCTTGAACTACAGTGTATTTATAGGTCTAACTCAAATTAACATAGTTGCTTATCTGGTAGGGAAGTAGTTAGTGAAGCTTTGGGTTTTATTGTGTTTTATTATAAGATTATTAGCCTTCCCATTAAAGATGTTCAAATACCAATTTTTCCTTACCGATTCCGAGTCCTGAACTTGCGTATTGGCCCATACCGTGTACTAATCGGATACCAGTGCATTAAAAAAATTATATAATTTTTAAATGGCTCTACTAACTAGGGCTGGGCGATACGGAGGAAATCAAACATCACAATATTGTTGACCCAATACCTCGATATCGATGTTGCAGCGATATTGTAGGGTTGACATTTGGTGCTTTCACAAAATATTTTTTACAATGAGATTTGTGATAAATAATCATCAGTAAGTGGATTTGATGACTATGTGGGTAAAGGCAAATAATACATCAGCTAGAACAGTCTGGTAAGTTCACAAAATGACATCATTTCACTGTAATGCAGCTTGTAAAACCAGGAGAGACAACACTTGTGTCATATTACGACATCCAAAATCTAAGACGATATCTAGTCTCATATCACGGTATCGATATAATATTGATGTATTTCCCAGCCCTACTACTAACTTTGTATGGATGGGATATGATTGCTATCATGTGTGTATAGCCTGGCTCAGGTTAAACCCTGTGAAACATGAACAAATACCAATACCAGTGTTTCAGGCATTATCAGAGGCATTTTTGAAACTGGTATTGGTATAACAACTCTACTTCCCATCATGTGTTATTGCTCCACAAGGCGTGTTGTAGAGTACCCTGTTTTATCTGGCAGTTTATGCTGCTAATACTTGAACTTCCATTTTTACTGGATTCTTTTTTAATAACTCCACTTCCTGTTGAGATAGTTGGCATTGCTTTGACTGAGTGAGTGGGCACTTGATAGAGCAGATAGGGTTGAATGCTGGCAGCATGTCTGTATGTCTGAAGGAGGAGTTGCCCTTGTGCCCCAAGTGGGATAGATAATAAGGGCATGTGCTCAGTCTCGCCACTCTGATATAGGATATTATTAACTGAGCATACACTTCAAGTCAAGCATGTTACTCTGCCACTGTAATTTATGGAGTCAGACTCCACCCACCTTTGGAACCTTTGTTACCTAAGAGCGATCAGTACAGAAAAGATGCATGCAATTGTTTCTTCAAAAAGATTTGACTGAGCACAAATCAGTCAGAGATTGCTGAGTTTTGCTTCGTGGACGCTGGGGGTCTCGGTGGGTGTTGCTGTGTGTTATGACAGTCCAAGGTTCATCATATCTTGAAAAATGTAGTTGTTTACATCAGATACAGCATACAGAGGACATAGCACCATCAAGACAGATGGCCTTCATTTTTCCACACGTTCCCTCTCATCTCCCTAATAGAACAGGCGCAGGCTGTCAGGAGCGATGTCGAGGAGGCTTTCATTTACATCCTGGATAAGGATCAATAACGTCTCTATTTAAAAATCAATCATCCCTTGTCAGCAAGGCTGTGTTGTGTGATTGTTTGAGGTGTGTGTTACAATTTATAGTGTGCTTTTTCAGGTGACTGTGTGATGTTGAAAATGTGATGTATGCCAAATTAAGCAACACAGGGAAGATGTTGTCATGAGATTTAAATATGTTTATGTTGGTGAATGTGTTGTGAACAATATATATTTTTAGCAAAGTATAAATTGTTTAGCCAAAGAATTCACTAACTAGATCTAAAAGCCATTATTGAAGTTTTCAACCTTTGGTACACTCAGTGCTTTGATAGAGGGACTGGGACCTTGAAATTATGTTTTTTTAGACAAACAGGTCACCAGAGTATATTGGACAGGGTCCCATCACTGTATCTGTCAGGGGCTAACAGTCACACAGTACATCCTGGGAATTATAAGGAGCTGACATCTCTTCTTCATATCATCTTGGTCCAGGCTACCTGTCGAAGCAACAGAAATCTGTCTGCAGAGGACGGAGGTGGACCAGAGGAGAGTGAGGCAGCATGGTTAGTGCTCGCTAGGCAAGAAGAGTAGGTGGACGCTCAATAAACTGAGCTGAGGTCACCATCAATCTCTCACCCAAAGGGAGAGATGCTTAGGAGTCCTCTGGCTGAGGATGATGAATGGTGGCTACTGGAGGAGAGGAAGCTGCTATAATATTTGGCATTGTCTAGTGCGCTCTGTAACGCCACGTTGGTTGCAGACAAGTTTCAGTATATTCACAACTTAGCCAGCGGGCACAGCTATAAAATCCTCAATGTCTGCTCTGCTGCTGGGATTTCATGTTGAACTGTTTAAGTACATTAAGGCATAGCAGGAAAAAAAAAAATACGTTACAAAATGGTAATATTTTTGGTGCACATGTAAAATAAAATGATGTATGTAATCTTCCCATGAACACATTTGGGGTTAAACTCTTCTTTTATATAATAATATTGGAGCACATACAAGAACATGGTTTTGATTAGGGG
The DNA here is from genome assembly GCF_031162955.1 of Sander vitreus. NCBI lineage: Eukaryota > Metazoa > Chordata > Actinopteri > Perciformes > Percidae > Sander > Sander vitreus. Next base: position 9,625,295 of record NC_135864.1, read on the forward strand.
TGTGCAAAAAAATCGATTCACATTTGAATCGCGATTCAAGCTCTACCGATTCAAAATCGATTCATAGAATTCCAAAAATGTATTCATATTTTTTAATTATTTTTTTTTCTTGTCTACTGCAATCACATGGGAAAAGTAACTACATTTACATACTGTGAATCGTTTTTTTTTTAATCGAGAATCGAAAATCGATTTTGAATCGTGTACATTTTGCACCCCTAGTTTTGATGCTGGTCAACTTTATTCAACACAAACTCCATTGTACAGAATGAGTCCACCATACAAAAATACAAAACGCTGGATTGACTGTCACTCAAAAATGAGCCATCTATTACAAGCTGGTGGGAGGGAGGCGAGGAAGCCATCCCTCTGCATTTTGGAGGCAGACGTCTTGAGGGGAGTCATGGTGAGATTGAGAAAAATGACCCTTCATCTTTGATGGCAATGACAGAGAGGGAGAGCTGACAGTTATCCAAACAGCTTTCTGTGCAGATCCGCAGCTCAGAATCAGTCACGCAGGCAGTGAGTGTTGTGTCCTGGGAGGACAGTGACCACTGGGCCCCCAGAAAAAAAAGCTGTCAAAGAAAGGGACATTGTACACTTAAATTATGTCTGACTGCCTCTTCGACTCAAATGCTCTCTGCATGCAAGTATACAATTTCATTTTTCTCTAATAACTGAAAATACTTGCCTGCATTGATTTTGGTATCACTATTGTAGCAGCTGCTGGTGCAAAGGTACCAGTCTCCCGTTGATTTGAATACATTTACATGATAAAACATGGATGCTCTGTGGAAGTTTATTTACATTTGGTCTGACTAGTGCTACAAAATCCAATCACAGTACACTAGAAATGGCATGCCTGACTTTCCAGTAAATAGTGCACCGTGACAAAGGACTATTCAAGCCCTGTGTTGTCAGAAACAATAAACCGTCACTCAGTCAAGCATCTCTCTTGAACATCCAGTGTGATGGGCTCCGCTTCTTACGCAAATTGTCTCAGTCAAAGCAATGAACAACACTGCAACAACTTTGTAACACTGATATAAAATACTTTTAAATCACAGCAGTCTTAGACAATGTCACAATTGGCATCAAGCTCCAATTTTGTCCAAATTACAGCCTCTAATATGAAGTGTTATACCTACAGTAACAATTCCCCATCACTTAGAGAGTATATAATTATGTTTGTGTCTTTGTTTTTTTTATAAATATGCTTGCTGCTGCATTATCCAGCAATCAGCTTTTTGCTATTAAGGGTAAATAATTCAACTATCTATGCATTTTTTCGTCATTAAGGGTGAGCGATTATTAGTTACGGGCAGGGCTCAACATTAAAAAAAATCCCCACTGGCCCCCAGGGCCAGTAGATCAGAGTTTTGCTGGCCCCTTCTACATTGCCACTGTATGTTGTGCCATTAGCAGTAAAGCTAGACCAGGGGTCATCAACTACATTTTTCCAAGGGCCATAATTTTTTTAATCAGACACTCCAGGGGCCGGACTTTCAAGTAAAGAAAATAAAATTATACCTAATACGCATCTTCTTGTTTGATATTTTCACTTTCTTACTAACTTAATGCTATATTTTTTACATGTATTAGTGTAAGCAAACTCCAATTCCAAAATCCATAATGATAACTAGATAGGCTACTTAACTAGAAAATGATCTCAGATTAGGGGGCAGTTCACTGAGAAGTGATGGTTAAAGTCTTGATTACTGAAACGTAATCAGTGTCCTGATTGATGGAAAATGCTTGCATGAAGAAAGGCCTGTTGTCAGGTAAAAATGTCACTGCCAAAGAGCCTGAAGCGAAAAGTTGTGGAAAACAACAGCTTTAATGATGAATGGATTGATAACCAGGCTGGCATTGGGTATTGATAAGTATTGACTCTTTAATCATGGAGGTTTTATTGTTGGCTACTTACAGTAACGAGTGTAGCGTCAATTAATCTGAAACCATTGGCGGTAAATAATCCTCTGTATAGTTTCCAGTCAGTTGCTGCGTGAAGTAATACACACACTTTGGACCTGCTGTGTGTGTGTGCGCAGCGCGGGCATCGCTGTTCAGAATCCCGTCTATCTTCTAAAATGCAACGCTTGTATCCAAATGAATTGGTTATAAATTACCTGAGGTGAAAATGTGAAATGTTAGCTAACATTCACACGCTTCGCGCCACTCTGTATGACGTTTGCTGATGCAGCAGACAGAGCAACAGACTGGCCAATCAACTAGCCCGACATACGTTTTTACTGGCCCCGGGCCATCGGGCCATTGCTTATGTCGAGCCCTGGTTACGGGTTTCAGAAATTATGCCGCTGCCACTCGCTCTCTCTTTCTCTTCATTCGCAACGTTGTAACCTATTCTGGCTCAAATGAATAGCCTACATATGGTTATCGAACTGTAACAACCTTATCCACATTGTCGAAATCATTTAAATATTGAGCCATTACATTGAAAATCTTTTAGATAACAGGAGCCTATAATTTCTGTAGCCTACTCCGTAACAACAGACTACCTGGACGCCTTTTTCTCGTCTCTCTCCACACCACTGTCTTCAGACTTGCGTTTTTCCCCTTTAGGCGGTAACGCAACGGTGGAGCATTTTTAAGATTTCCACTCTGGAGGGTGGTTTCACTTTTTTGCGTTTTTAAGCCCCAAAAACAACGTCGGCGTATAAAAGAATGGCACATCCAATAAAATATTTTGTCCTTTTCACCCGCGAGCGTCATCGTGTAAACAGGGCCTCAGTGCGGGGACATTTAGCGGAGAGTGAAGCCCACAGGCACGTCCTCTGCGCCGCTGCGTTAGATCCACAAGTCCCGCTCCATTGTCTGCTGTCTACTCGTTCTAAACACTTTTCTCTGGGCCAGTATTCCGTTGTACAGCCTGGAACACTGCATTTACGACCGTGGTTTATTTTCAATATCCTTGAAAAACTTCCAAACTTTCATCTTTCTAAAGTACACAGCGCAGCTTTCAGCTAAGCTTGTGTGTGAGATACTGATAGAGCTCCAGCCAGCTCACAGCGGGTCTGTGAAGGTGGACAGTCCGACCGGCAAGGCAGCAACCCCGGCAGGCACTGGCCGTTGTCACGTCAAACTGTGGAGCATCTCATACCAAATTTGCAATTAGCCATCAATTTTCGTAAAATGGCCCATATTTCAGCTCTACATAGTTGATTTCTCGCATAAAAAAGTCTCAGAAATAAATTTAGCAATGAAATAGCAGATGAACAATGTATAAAATTTCTGAGATCTGCGCGATCTAGATTCAGAAGACCAGCTGGTCTCAGATCAGTGACCTATGTAAATTTTGGGGCGTCACAAAGGTACAGACTAGAGCCAAATAAGGTACAGCCACCGAGTTTCAATTGTTTTCAGCAGCAGTTTCCAATTGTTGCATAGGAAAGGGATGTCAATGGGACTTTGAGGTACTATGTTCATGCCTATTTTACCCACCGAACTGTCGTAATTCAACTATGACAAGTTAGCTCGGTTTTGCATTCTATCACCCCTTTAAAGGGTAACTACCGTTTTCTTCAACCTGGACCCTATTTTCCTATGTTTTTGTGTCTAAGTGACTGATGGGAACAACAATCTTTGACATTGGTCCGGTATTAAGCGAGATTGCTGCAATCAGCAAAGCGAAACAAGCTACAATGTAACAGGGCAACTGTGCAGCTTGTATTTACTTTCACAAAAGTGCTCGTTTTGCCACTGACAGGCTCATATTAATATTTTAACTGTTTGACAACAATATGGAAAGGATTTCTAAGGAGGTCAACCTTTCTGTTAAAGAGTAAGAAAAAAAATAAAAACATCCGCAAAATTGCGTTCGCTAAACCCACCAGACTCCATAAATAAACTAATTTTAGTAACGTAAAATACACTACATTCAAAGTCGACAGAAACAAAATGAAAACAATGAAAAGCCGTTTTGGGTTGTCTTTCCACTTTTCCAACCATCACAACTCTAGTTTTGGTTGAAAGAAACACAGTTTACTGATTTACATGTGATATATGTTGGCTCTATACACGCTATAAGTATTGTTTTTTAAATGAAGTCTGGTTGGTTTAGCGCTAGTGACCTCAGAGCTGTTTCTGGTTAAACAGAAAGGTCTCAAAGAGGTTTTAAAAATCTCTGTAGGGGTCCTTTCCATAATGTTATCAGACACTTATAATAATAATAATAATAATAATAATAATAATAATAATAATAATAATAATAATAATAAGCCTTTTTAGTGGCAAAAACAGCACTTTTAGCTTAAGCTGACGCTGAACATTTGCCCCATAGGGTTAAATCGCAACCCAGTCTGTGGCCGCCGGTTACAGCATTCACGCTTAATACTGGACCAATTTCAAAGATTGTTGTTCCTTCCAGTCACTTACACACAAAAACATAGGAAAATAGGGTCCAGATAGAAAAATACGGTAGTTAGCCTTTAAGAACTGTTGGTAAAGGCCCATTGATTCCAAGTAATTTCTAATGAATGCATTTGCTCCAAAAGATACCGAATCATTCCATAATCCTAATACATTTTTAAGACTGTGTTGTCTCGATTTTTTGGTAGCTGAAAATCCCAGAGACAAAAATATCTCTCTTATTCTAGGTCTCTACCTCTCCCTTACCTCCCAAAAAACGTGGTTAGATAAAAAAAAAAAAAAAAAAAAAACTCTTGATGTGCTTTTGTACACCAGCACAAGATGAGTTAACCCCAGGAAATAGAAGTGCCCATGAAATGTGCAAAACTCGACCAATCCCAGATTTATTCTCACTTTTGAAAGCTGTTAAGAGGATTCGATGCAGAAAATGCCCCTAAAGGTCAAGCCCATAATTACACTCCTTTTACCTAAGAGGAGAGCATGTCACAAATCCAATCATCACCTGAATAAGGGATACCCAATCTCCGACTGAAAATGAGCTGGTTTCAAATAGGCTCTTGCATTATTGCATTTACATTATCCACAGTGAAGCACAAAACACCTATAGTGACCAGTGTCTCAGCCAAAACATAATTGACATGTCTCTCTTGAGGGTGCTTATCTACAGGATTCAAATAAGTGGTTGAATAATGATGTATGCCCTGGTAAATGTATTCCTCCCTGCATCATGTGCCACTTTACTGTATAGAGGGTTTTCACCAACGTCATGTTCTGGGCAGTAACCTGGATGCGCGGCCGTATTGGAGGCACTCGGCGTAAACAACTGAATGGCGTAATGGAGTATCGTGCGCTTTGGATACTTTAATACTTTATGTCTAAACAACAGAAAAGCTCATCAAAACGCGTCCAAGATGCAAAGGCATATAGGGAAGGACTTGGACCACAAGAAAAGGCACGATATTTCGAGAAATTACGGTTTACTGGCGGTGCAGATCCCTACAAGTTGGCTCCCTCTTCTTGGATCCATGTCGACCTGGTGATTCTTCCTTCAGTTGCATATCCCGATATAGTCAACTACCTTGACGGTTTTCTCGCCGAGCCCATACACAGCGGAAGACCTTAAATCCTACAAAAGTTTGGAGGCTTATAACCAGATGGTGTGTGGATGGGTTAGGGAGACGCAGTACCAAGTCATTAACGACCGTTGTGTTGTGAAGGCCAAAGTAAGTAATGCAATATGAAATGTCCCTAATCAACCTAACCTTAATTGTATGATATCATTGCGATACTGAAGGTGTAGCCAAGTGACTCTCAATAGTTTTTTTTTTTTCATTTCAAAGACCGAACAAGATTTTTCCCTCGTAGATCCTGGTTGAGGTTTGCCAACCTCAAGTGCTTCCTTTCCAAATGTTTTTCTTGGTCTGACCTATTGGTACAACCTAAAACACGGCAATAATTAACCATTTTCCTTGACGGTGTTCGGGATCTACTTCAGTGCTCATGTGCTTTGTTGTGATGCGGAGTACCTCCAATATGGCGACTTCTGGTCTGATGACGCGTCATGAAAACCCTCTGTATTATAACCAAGACAAACTTATTTGATCTCCCATGTCGAAACTGGAAAAAACTCTTTCTGCCTGGATTTGGGGTTTTCTGCAAACTCTATCCCCTGTCACCGGGAAAAATGGGTAGACAAAATGCTTTTTGTGATATCGTGAATGTGATTTTTTCACTTATAGGAAAATAAAAGTTTTTGTGGCCATTGATTATTAGTAGGATGCCATGGTGGTCAAATGATTGGCTGGCATGTGGGATTGGCAGCAAAGTGGTTTCTCAACGTTCAGTCCTGCAGGGAATGCCTTTCTCAGTCAACAAGTCAAAAATCTTCAAACCTCTCGAAACAATAATCATCCTGTGGGCCACCCAGCAGCTCCCTGTTAAAAGAAGTGTTTGTGAGTATTTATTTCGTACATGGCAAAGTCTAGCTCAAAAACATGTTTTTCCACCCAGGACAACATATTTGGATTTGAGTTTTAGGTACTAAGCACACAGCAACACAATAGAACTTTGCACACAAATGGCACTTAGAAAAATGGACTGTACTGTTAATGAAACTGCTCAATCTCAGGGTGCACTTTGCAGCAATAGTGGATAGCATAACAGCATTGCATATTGATTCAGAATGAAAAGTTGAGCTGTCAGGTACATGAAAGAGGTCAGGCAAATTGGAGGCAAAGATGGAGTAGCACAAATGTCAGCATACATTGGTGGTCAGTTTTATTTCTCTTTTCGGTTACACTTTACTTGAAGGTATCTACATAAGAGTGACATGACACGGTCATGAACGTGTCATAAACATAAACAAGTCATAAACGTTTATGACATAACGCCTCTGTCATTAAGTGTCATTCGGTTTTTGTCATGACAAGTTAGGGTTAGGGTTCATGTGTTCATGACAGTGTCATGTCACTCTCATGTAGATACCTTCAAGTAAAGTGTTACCTTCTTTTCTTACCTGAGTGCACATTCACTAAGAAAAAACGTGTGTTCTCATCAGTGGCCATTTCTTTAATTAAACACAAGGATTGTTTTCCTCTTGAAAATGTACCTTTTGCAAATTAAACGGAACAAGCAGAGGGGGTGCCAGGGCAAATTGTCATGGTGCCAAACTAGAAGTGCCTCTCTAGTATAACTACTAATGATTATACTTACTGTGAGGCATAGATATTATTGCAGATGAAGAGGAAGGGGTAGAAAAAAGGCTGAAATTAAAAGTCAAATGGAGGTTGACTACGGAGTACAAATCTGTTACAGGGGTGAGGATTTGGAATGTCTTTCTTATCAATGCAGTAACAAATAAATACATATCTAAATGTGTCTTTGTATGAGGCTGTGAGAAAGAAGTCATATTTTGTCTTTACTGCATCATAAAATACTGCTCAGCAAAGCAGACTGTGCTCTATTCTGGTGACAACAGACAAACACCCTCTTCATGAAAATCTGCCTGCTCACTCTGCCAGAAGGGCAGCATGTGTGAGGTTGTGAACCTCCCAGGGACCCCTCTAATGACCCCCTGAATTGTTGTAAGAAAAAAGCCCCCCTCCTTAATTGAGTGTTGTTAAGAACCAACGTGGAGGATTACTGAGTGCTTACACTTGGCCATGTTAAAAATGCAATGCAGACTAGTTTGCTGCGTGGTGCCAAAAACAAAATTACAGTCTGTTCTTATTTTTAGGTCAGGAATAATTTGTGGTGGTGCAGGTTTTGTGCACGTGTTAATTAATGCAAAATAAGCAAGACTATTGAATTTATGAATAGCATCATCACAAAGCAAGAAATGGTCGTGCTTATCCGCCCAAGGCTGGTATTCTGGAATACTTCGTAACAATCAAGTATCAAAAACTGAGGAGGACTCACTGTTGGATGCTGTCCTCCTTTCCTACTCTTTCTTCAATGTCTAACAAATCTATCTCTTTCTCTCCCTGACCCTGTCTTTCTGCTTGAGCAGCACTGGTTGAAGCCTGAAAATATTGTAAACAAATTAATAACACAACTAATTGCACTGGTCGGACTGTTCAGCTCTGTTTCAGACTGATCAACAGTCAACACGTGCCTTTTTCAGTCGCGGAAAATACTTTTCAATACTCATCTGGATTGAAGCAGCAAACATTCAGTGTAAGAGTAAAAAATGACATAACATTATTTATAAGTTTATTTGATTCACGGGTGCTACATATAGTGTTTTGACCTCGACAACCCAACTGCATTTTACCGCAAACTTGCGACTAGTTAACTTTCTAAAGCAGGCGCAATCGCTTATTTGTTACGGGTCGGAACTCCAACATTAACACACTGACAACATTGTATTCAGAGTGATTGTGTAAAGGTGTTCACGAGATACCAATCTTTCGTAAACTCTCGTTTTCATGGAGAGAGACGCTGTGTGCATGGAGGGGTGGGGCTGTGTGTGTGTGTGTGTGTGTGTGTGTGTGTGTGTGTGTGTGTGTGTGTGTGTGTGTGTGTGTGTGTGTGTGTGTGTGTGTGTGTGTGAGACAGAGAGACGGAGGAGAGCAGGGAAAGGAAATGCAGCTGAACGAATACGCTGCGTGTTTTAAATAGCGTAAAAACATTTTTTATAACGAAACGCAATATGTGGCGGTCGGTGTTGATTGTATGGCGCACCGCCACAAATTAGTCTATGTGTGGGAAACACTGCACATAGAGTTCAAAAGTAAACATCAATTACTAGAGTAGTAGGGTATCATACTGTGCAACCTGCTTACCTGCATCCTCCCAGGCTTGTAGACAGCGATCTTTATGGTGTTTTAGCCATGAGGCATGTGCTGTAACAACACCGTATTCTAACCTAGTTTACATTCACAGGTCCGGCACACCGGCATGTTTCTTAAAGTTCAAAGTGAATTCACATCCAGGCTCCATCACTGTGTATTTTTTCAAGCAGTGGAGTGCAGGGACGGACTGACAATCTGTGCGTTCGGGAAAAGTCCAGAACGGCCGTCGGCACAAAAAATAAAGCAATATTAACAGCAGGGGCCCTAATACGATTACTTATATGCTATGTGTAAAAAAAAAAAAAAAAAAAAACCAGACCATGGCTAGTAGAAAACGTAAGGAGAAAGGTGGATGGGAAAAATTCAAAGAAAAGAGGGCCAAGTCTCTCGAGACTGATGCAGCAAAATGCTAAAAGCTCACAGAGCAGTGCAACTGCCAGCAGCGGCATGTTGTAGTCCTTGATGACCAAAGCAGCACTGCATCACTTAGCCAGAGTGAGTGAAAGCTGAGCCTGAGCATCCACAGCCTGGTCATGATGGGGGACAGACAGCAGAGTTAATTTCACATCAGCAAGAGGTACTGGTAAGTGCCAGGAGCAGAACACATTATAATAGGCTGCCTTTATCCCTATCTTAGCGAATTGCATAGTCAGCTATCAACATGGGTGTGCATCACTTATGAAAATTATTGTGCCATTTAGTGCTGTCAGACTTAACATGTTTAATAATTTCTGTTAGGTTAATTTGAAATATTAAACGCCTTAGAAATTTAACCAAAAGTTTAACCAAAAAATCCTACCATGCACTTTCTGTCTGTCTTCCATCAGAGTGCAGTTGTTTTTTTTTTGTTCAGGTACATACTTTGAAAGTGTTGTCAGTAATACTCAGTAGGCTACTGTTTTATAATTACAAATTTGTGTAATCTGTAGCCATTATTTGTATTGTATTTGCAATGCAGATGTAATGGCATTGTACATTTGTTTTTGTTTTTATTTGAAGGCTGAGGCTTCATTAATAAACACAACCCCAATTATCATCATTAGTTTTGAGATGTTATTTGCTGTGAATACCTTGTCTGATAGGCTACAGTATTGTGGCATAGTATCAGGACATCCTGGCTAGTGTCTGTCGCGCACGGTTAGGGGCGAATGGCCGGATGATGGGCCCATTTGGGAGAAAGTCCAGGGCTGTTTTTTAGCCCCAGTCCGTGCCTGGTGGAGTGTCAGCCCTGTGCATTATACATACATCCTGAATGTAGAAGGAGAATAAAGAAGAAACTGCATGAATTTGTTTTCTTCCTGTATGTTGGGAGAGTGATATGTATCGCCAATATTTTCACAGTATATATTTCACAGTGCCTTTGCGCTGGAGGACTTTGTGCTCTTGCATTAGGACAACAGTATGAGTCAGTACTCTATGTAGAGTACTGTGTAACTCAATATGTGTCAGTATTCAAACTGTCAGATGGCAGTATGTCAGAAATGTCACCAAGACATTTAATGTGCATGACAATTACAGTGAGTGATTCTGGTGAATGATATGTTGAGTGAATGTATGGGTTAAATGTTGCAATAGTTGTAGCCTCAATTGAAATTGAAATGATTGTTCTTGTCAGCAAAGATGACAGCTGTACCTCTGGAGTATATTTAAGAGGTGTCAAACAGGATCTTGTTTCCAGGAGAATTTGTTGCCAATGAAAATAATAGCTTTGGATGGCTTAATTAAAATGCCAAAGCCTATTATTGGTAATGTGCTACAGTCAAAAGTCCTTGACAACATGCCCTTCTCTGTCATTTAATGTCTGTAAGAAGTGCAGGTAAAACAAGTTGTATCAATGCCACTTTGATGCTTTGCCTGCTTATGTCCTATATCCTAACTTATAGTAACTTATAAAGTATCCTGCTGATACTACTCAAAGTATATTACAGCTATTATGTTGTTACAGCTACTACTTTATATCTGTAAAAGTCTTGCATGTCCAAAGTACCACTGGGATGATGGTGCAAGAGGGGCTTAGGGTGCCTGTAGGACAAGCCTAGCTCCTCCTAAGCACGGCTTGTGTTTGTTTTTTGTTTTGTTTTTGAAACAAATTAAAACCTGCTAGCTTTTATATGCACCAAAGGACAGGAAATTGACACTGACTGGCAACTTTGCTTTGAACCATAAAAGGTAGATCATCTACGTAGAGTACACTTTTCTTTTTAAAGACTGTAATGCTAAGTCTTAATGCTTAATTCGTTTTTTTTTCTCAGATCCAATTTTTTTGTTTGGCTGTTTACATTACCTTTTAAAATGTGGCCTATATCAGATTTCAGTGTAAACTGTTTGCGGTTTTGAACTGACCCGCATGCGCAAAAGAACAATAACAATGGCATCCGACGCAGGAGGGACTGCGTTGTGAATAGCTTCACAGAGACGCAGTTTAGTCAAAACTTTCTGTCAGTTTTTAATTTGACTGTCTGTGCCTGGTGCTAACTTCCACTGGCGCATAATTGTGACAAATGTCGGTGTAGATTGACGTAAAAGTCGCATCAAATCCGCCTTGGCGACCTGGGTCTGATTCAGGACCACATATGGAAGTGGTCTAAATCGGATTTGAAAAAAATCTGATCTGGGCAAGATTTGAGTGTTCACACTACTTCTGAAGAAGTCTGACCTGGTCACTTGACCCCAAAAAAATCAGTTTTGGGCCTGCAGTCTGAACGTAGCCTAAGTGACTAACTATTGGCGTAATGCCTTGTTGGTCTTGCCATGCTTGGTTATAGTAACAATTATCGTTTTTTGACATCGGCCCATATTTGCTCATCTGACCGATGCTGATGTATAAAAATGTTTTACTAATATCTGCCGATACTGATATGATTGTCGATATATCGTGCATCCCTACAAAATTGCTAAATATTCATTTTATTTAGTAGAGAAACAATGAGGCATTACATAGTTTGAGCACCATAGAGCACTGACAAGTGCTCGTTCAGTACATATCATGGTCTTTATTAACCAAAAACCAAGTTCTTTAAATTGGCTATAATCAACTACCTGCTGTGCACCAAACAGCAGACAGTTAGCATCTAACTTGAAGCCTTTAGCAGCTAAAGAGGGATTGTTCAGCCTATGTACTATGTACAGTTGTGTTCATATTTTATCATGCAGGTAGGGAATTATTTAGGCTAATTAAATTTGTATGCTCATGGCGCTACATCTACAGTTCAATGTGTCGGGTGGGGGTTTTTGTCAGCTGTAGGGCATGTGGTTGTTGACATACAATTAAAGCTTTTATATTTTGTGCCTGTTTGTGGTGCTGTTTACAATAATACATTAATATTATAGCTTCTGACTGTACTGCCTAAACATCTGATTTGTCATATATAAATGTGTGCATATAGACCTGACTCAATGCATGACTCTCACAGTCAGTTTTCAGCTCATTGAAGCACAAAAATAGAAATAAGGTTGAGTAATGAGTTCTGCTCATAGCAGAAAAAAAAACATTACACCCACCTATGTGCAGCAGTATAGAGTTAATTTGCATCTTAGTTCATAGTGTTGTTGTTTTTGTTATCACTTTGATTGGTAGTAGTGATTATATTAGTAGTGCCAGTAGTTGTATTATTGACATAAGATTGTTTACAAAAGCTGCCCCTTCAATCCCCAAACTACAGTTTTCAGCCACTGCTACTGCTTATGGGTTCAGGCCTACAAAATAAAGATGAACTGTAGCAGTCAGTTGAGTATGCATAATGTCAAGCAGTGAGTCACACACACCAAGGCTGAATCCCATTGTGTGTAGGGATGGGGATCATTAATTTTTATTGATATTGATACCATTTTTGAGACTGCTTAACGATCTGAGTCTTTGAAGGAACCATTATCGATACTTTTCTGTTATTTGGTGGATTGACTAGGGTTGGGCGATATCCTCTAAATTGGCAGTTGACGATGTTTACAGTAAAACGTCGCGATGGACAATGATATCGTCGTCGGGGGGTGGTGGAGCACAGTGTGCATAAACGTAGTCCAATGAGGGGAGAAAAGAAAATTTGATAGCGTTCCACGTTAATGCCTTTTCTCTCTCAACTACCGCGTACTGATACGTTTCTAGCAGGTAGAGCGAGCTAATGCTGACAGGGAGAGAGAGAGAGCGAGCGAGAGAGAGAGAGAGAGAGAGAGAGAGAGAGAGAGAGAGAGAGAGAGAGACTGTTAGCCAATCCAGTCTGCTCAAAGCGATGATCTTTTTCACAAATAGGTTGCTCGTAAGGGGAAAAAAAAGTAGCTTCCACTTAAGGGGCCCGACGCAAGTGTCTTTGCTAGACGCAGTTTTCAATTTCCCGTCCAGCGCCCGCGACTAGGATTAGCGTGTGTCTGACAGGGTAGGGGGTGTGGCATCACGATGGTGGCTCTCCATCGTGATGTCAGCCAGCCATCACGATGGACGATGATATTGTCCATCAGCACAACCCTAGTCGAGACAACAAATTCTTAATCTTAACAGAACTAGGGGTGCAACGGATCACGGTTCAGATCACGGAAAAAAGGGTATTTTACAATAACTTTAAATGCACCACGAGGTTTAGGTTTTAAGTAAACACAACCTTTAGTCTCCGACAACAGCAGTGACCAAGTGCTAGTTTGTGCAGTGTTACCAATTTAGCGACTTTTCAGACCCCTTTAGAGCCTTTTTTTTTTTTCTTTCTTTTTTTAAACGACTAGCGAAAAATCTGGCGACTTTCTGTAGAAAAGACGCCAGTATTGTCCAGCGAGCACGCAAAGGTATTCTCTCTTGTGGCTGCCAAAACAGTCACCTCTCTCTTCTGTTCTGTAACAGAGGAGCAGCCCCTCCCCTCTCTGCTCTCTCCTCATGTGCAGCATCACTGCGCAGGCAGATAGAAGGGGAGGGGGGACAGGGTGCGGGGGCCGGTGTAGGTACGAGAGACAGCTGAGCTGGCCTGGCCCTGGGCAAGTCAGCCTTCTTTGAGAATTCTTTATCGATCTTTCTACCTCCATTTCTTTTTTACTTCAAATATAGGCTACCTAAGTAATAATTATAATTTAATATCAATTCCTTTAGTGAGTTTGTGATTATTTGGCTAAAGATTTCTGTTTCTTTCTATCTAGCTTGCTGACACATCCACTAAGTTTTATGCAAATTAAAGGAAAGCCAAGGACTCCTGAACAAAAACAGAAAATTAAATGGATGTTTCTTTCCTTTTTAGCTGTACAATACAATTATACTTTTACGGTATATGGTTAAAGACAGCAAAGTGTTTAATCATATGAAAACTAGGGAGCTTGCCCTTCAACAGGAAGACCCAGTTTTAAGTCCCTATGTTAAAAACACTGCTGGAAGCCATATTGAAAGTCTCCACCTCTTGGGAAACGATGGCAGCCAGCTCTTAAAATGTAGCCTACAGTTAAACTGAATGAATACAGAGGACTCTGGTTCATTTCTTTGCTATTTTTAATGGAAAAGGGTCATTTTACTACTGATGATTTTTTTTATTAGTCAACTATTCAGATGAAAATAATACTCCAGCCCTTCATAGTGCTTTGGTGCAGATATAGAGCAAAATGACCTCACACTAAAGATAGTGCCAGTAGCTGTATTCAAACAAGTGCACCTACATCACATCTTTTTTCCTGCCTGGCTGTAACTTGTTAAACATTTATTTGTCCACAGCTTGTGAACCTTCGTGACAATGCCATCTGTGGTTGCTAGGGAGATTTAGGACACAGCTGCAGAGTCTCAGCTCATGACTTGCAGTGATGCCAGTTTAATTTTGATGCTGCCATCTTAGCTTCGACTCTAACTCCAACACCAAATTGAATCTTAAAATGCCATTCTACCAAAATGGCAGACAATGCAACACATAGCAAATGTCTCCTTTCTTTTGAAAGAAAAGGATCTTTTTTTTTCAAACTGAAGAAATGTAATCTTTATTTTGTGCCACCATTGGCATACATTTCATGTAATAGACATACTGTCCTACATTCATTTAGTATTTTAATTGATTGATGCTAACCACTTACAATATGTTCATTATTAATTATTCTGCCAATTGTTTTCGATGTAACGCCTGGTTGATTAGTTGTTCAGTCTATTAAATGTCCAAAACAACAAAATAAAGTGGGGGAAATTGGGCAATGTCTCAGAGCCCAAGATGATCTCTTCAAATGTCTTGTCCTGTCCGACAGCCAAAAACCCAAATATATTAAATTTACATTGGAGAAAAGCAGGAAATCATCATATTTGAGAAGCTGGAACCTGGAAAAAATGTGGAACTTGGAATGCTTCAGCTTTATTCCAAAACACTTGACTGCACAGATAACATAACCTCACAAAAATAAATTACTGCAACTGTGTCACTAGGCAAACCTTTAAATGCCCTCCCTCCTTAATGGAACAACATACAGTATGACAGGCATTTCAGTTGGCTAATACACTAATCATGCTATCTTGTTGTACAGTGAAGTTGACAACAGAACATGGATTGAGTCAATCAATCCATGCAACAAGTCTCTCTCAAGTCAGTAAGCGTGTTGATATCTAACATCAACTGCCATTAAATACTGGTTGTGTGGTGTTTGTATGGTACATTGCACATCTTGCTGTCCTGTTTATGAGTATAGTTTATTGACAGGAACATTTTGGTTGTTATTCTTAAGGCCTATCCTCTGTGAAAGGAGATTATTAGCCGTTATCTTAGTACCAAGGTTCAGGAAAAAGGTCACAAGATCACAATTTATGATGGCCCATTTGGGAATCAATATCACAGCATCAACAGAACAGGGAGTTAACATTAGTTTAGACCATTTTTATTTTGTAGCTGTCCCTGACCTCTGACCTTGCCATAGACAGCTGATTGGGATGATTAGGATTGTTTCACACGTATTGTTTGCACTTTACAATGTGCAAATAATGATGGTAAACTCTAAATGAGTTCCTTCCTTGAATTCTTCCTTCTCTCTCCCTCTTTCTCGCTGTCACCCACATCACAGTCATCACCTTGCCAATCACCTCCCTCAGAGACATTCAAGTTTGATGGTTGTGTCAGACAAAAAGGAAATTATTATCATGGGATTTTCTGATTGATGGCACTAGCTATCTGTCGGTACACCGCAGGACGTGGGGGTAAGGGTTTAGCGTGGCATTGGTAAAACAAATTCAGCACTAAACATTGTTGGCAGTTTGGTGCAGTGTCATACATCTTACACCACTTAATTCTATATGAACACGTCAAGTAATTTTGTACTCGTGGCACACTTGTCTTCTGTCTTGTCTTTGTGCTCTGTAATACATCACCATATGACTATCATCTGAGCACACAGTGGAGCGCTGGTCAGCAGATCTGGAGAAAAGGAGACGTAGTATTTATGTCCTGAATGATGGGGAAAAGCATTGAACTAGTTAAATAGTGGAATAACCGCTGTAACATGATATTATTAAGGGTCATTTTGAAAAGTTTTGTTAGGGACCAAAATACCAATTGTTCACTACAGCTAAAAAAAATTTTTTTCGAGTGTTAGCTTAAATGTTAGCATAATTATTTGAAAGGCTTGTACAATTAATTGTTGCTGCTAATTGTTTTTCAATAAGCAAGTAAGCTATTATAAAAGGGCACTATTAATGACACTTTGCCTGCAGTTTGACTCTAAATGTCACCTACACAAAAAAATACAGATTGGATTGTGCTATATCTTTTTGATCCTCTATGGAGCTGTTGGAAGGGGAAAAATAAGACTGCTTTTATAATGATTACAAAACAATTTCCCTTACAGCAGTCTTTCTTTGAACACTTGTTCTTGAACTTAAGCATTTGTGGTCATATAATGCTAAAAAAAAATAAAAATAAACTGTCCTTTTTGTCTTTCAACATGTTCTGTTTCTTTCTGTCTATGGAAGTAATAATGATCGCCACCTGTTTCATATCTTGCATATCCTGCGCTGTAGCTGCACTGTAGTTTTTATTTTACTGTTTAATCTGTATCATTCTATTTTAATCTTCTATTTTACGTTTTCATTTTTTTGCCTTGTTTTTCTTTTATATATTGTCTTAATGCCTTTATGTCTCACATAAAGCACTTTGGATTGCCTTGTTGTTGAAATTTTAGCGAAGGGAGAAGAGGTGCACCTCCGATGCAAAGTCTTGGCTTGGTGGCGCCTGATTTGGTATTTTTCTGCAAACTGAGTCGGCAGGAACTTGTCATGTTTATTTGCTTCAGGAGACAACAGTGCTGCACCCACAGATCCTGAATTCAAGTCTGTCTATCCTTCTTTCTCTCCTCCACTCTCTCTCTCCTTTTGTCTGTGTTTCTGGTGTGAGGCGGCATGCTGACTTGCACCTTAAAAGGTCTTTGGCAAGTGTGTGTGAACAGAAAATTGTGCCCAAACCTTTGACCAAAGTCTCCCTAAACAGTGGGGCTCTGTCTGCAACAATGAATAACGCAGAATATATTTGTCGCACACTGTAGCCTACTTCATCACCTTGGTGTCCTGCATGAGAAAACAAGCTTAGAAATGCAACAGTGCCCCCACTTGGTTGACAGAGGTACCACACCAACAACACCACTCATTCGTGTGGGCACATGAGGTAAAATATGCTGGAAATGTCTTGTCACGGGTTGAATTTAGGAGCAAAGTGGCAGGAGATGCTTGAGGTGATTGGTGGGGATTTTTAGACAGCTGTAAAGAGGTTGACAGTGTTGCAGGGTCTGCAGAACGTTCAGCGTTCTGGCTAACAAGGCGTGGAGGGGGCCTCCGAGGAAATAGAGCTCTCCCGGAGGTAAGAGGTGCTTGCTGACACTGTGGAAATTAATTCCAGCTTGAAATACCTGTGAACAGTGTGTGTGGTTTGTATGTGAACAGGAATTAGGCACTGTTGCATTGCTTCTAATCTCTATTAGCAGGCTGTCATATTGGCTATGGTAAAGTGAAATACTGCAGATGCTGTACTAAACTGGAGGCCAACTTAACAAAACTCTATTAGCTTTAGATTCCTGTGAAAGCGTGCACAAACAAATCTGAAAACGTGACATACACACCATCTCCTCTTTGCATGTCAGTGGAGATAAAAATGGCTTTGAGATGCTTTGATGGTGGTCATGGTAATTATCTATTTTTGCAGTGTTAATTATCATATTTACATGGCCCGGCAATGATAATTGTGTGTGTGTGTGTGTGTGTGTGTGTGTGTGTGTGTGTGTGTGTGTGTGTGTGTGTGTGTGTGTGTGTGTGTGTGTGTGTGACATTTGAAGGATAACTAAGCTAGAGGGCGGCTCATTCGGTGAAGATGAGACAGCTTTCTCCTCTAACCATTTGACTCATCTCCTGCTACATTTAGATTTGGGCACTAGGCAACAAACTGAATAGCATTAATTTTCAATGAGTTGATGGTAAATTAACATTTCCTAACATGGACTGCAAGCAAAAAGAGCTGCAGTGAAAGTTTGAATTATTGCAGCTTTCTCTTATGCTTCATCGCAGACTCTCACATGGATAGCAGATTTGACACAGTTTACCTCTTGTGTTTTTCTACCAATCACAACTTTCTTTTATCCTAAAATAGCCTCCAGTTTGCCAAGGTGAGTTGGAAATATCCTTTGAAAAGAATCCATGTAAAAGTAGAATACTGTATTTGCCTCCAAATTACAGTACAGTATGATGTGGCATGGAATTAAAATACTAAAGTACCTCAAATTTGTAAGGATTGTACTTTTTGTTCTGTTTCAGAGGGCTTCAACTAATGGTCTTTTTCACTGTAGATTAATCTACTGATCTTTATTTTTAATAATTAATTTGTTAATACAACTCATAAAGAGTAACGAGAACAACAAGATAAAAAGAAAAGTTGCAAAAAAAAGTAGCAAATCTCAAAATTGAGAAAAGTCGAAATCAGCAAATGTTTGCATTTTTGCTAGATGAATAGATGATTGAAAAAGATTGGTTGTCAAAATCGAATAAAAAAATAATTAAAAATAGTTGTCTATTGTCATCTGGCAGCTCACCACTCACAGACGTGTTGCAGAATAATATACAATACTGCTGCATATTGATAGTTGTCAGTAATGTTATTAAGTTTGTTGTAAATATGTCTGCAGTAGTGTTAATAAAATTATGACTTTTATACAATACTTGCCTAAATATCTTGATACTGAAATATTACCACAGCAAAAACCTAAAATTGTGGAATGCCATTTAATTCAATATTAATATTGTGATTAATAAATACATATGCCTATTAAATAATTCCTGAAATAAATTTTGTAAATTAGACAATAAATATATTCATTATTATCCAATTTCTTTGCTGAACACATCTGCTGAGATCCCCAAAACAGTAACTGTAGAAAGGAGAGGATAATGCTTATCCTTATCATTTAAAAGCTTATTATACCTTATTATACTTTATTATAAAGCTTTTGATATCTGAACCACACGTATAGCTAGGTAGATAGACAGATAGTTTGTTGGCTGCCAATCAAACAAGTGATTCATTAGTTTCATGAATGTCTGTTTAAATGCCTTGCTGCTTCAAAAAAGCAGAAAACAAAAGAATGAAAACACCGGACATATTCAAACTCCTATAAATAATAATCTACTTTGCATATAATCTTTGGCATAGTAAACATTGTTTACTCCTGGAAATTGTGTGACCTCTACAGTTCACCAACTAGGTGTCTGTCTGAATATGTTTTAAATATTTCCTGTATACGATTTGACAGATAGGAAACAAACAACAGCCCCCGGGAGAAACTTCCCATGTGAGCGCTTGCTGTGCGGATACACATGCAAAGACTCTCTCTCTCTCTCTCTCTCTCTCTCTCTCTCTCTCTCTCTCTCTCTCTCTCTCACACACACACCTAATCACACAGACACGCAATCCCAATGCGATTGTCAGCAGACGTGGTTTCATTCTCAATCATTTCAGAGGCATGTCTCTTCATCTGTGTTTCTCTCAGTCTCTGTCTCTCTTTCTGTCTTTCTCCCACTCATTCTGCCACCCAAATGACCCCCCACACATCCCACCCCCTTACTTCTTGTTGGTATTTGGTGTGCCTCTGCTAATGCCGCGTTCTATTTACCTTGGAACTCGGAAGCCGGAGCTGGGAATGACGTCATACCCGGGTTGAATGCGTTCTATTTAAAAGTCAGATTTTCATTGTTTTCATTAGCTCTAACCCGGTTAGTTATTGTTAGCAATACCAGTTGATAACAACGCATTACGCTGTTTTTTTGTGCATGCAAACAGCTAACAACATGTCCTCAGATAGAAGTTGAACATGCCTGAGCTCGTAAATCCGAGGTCAGGGGCCGTGTTTACGACTTTGACCTCGTTAAAACCGAGTTGCGAGGTAAATAGAACGTGGCATAAGCCTTTAGACACACAGCCCTCTCGGTTTTAACGAGGTCAAAGTCGTAAACACGCCCCCTGACCTTGGATTTACGAGCTCGGAACTCGTACAACCTCGCAGTAGCCCGAGTTCAAAATCCAACATGGCTGCCCCCTGTATCAACAGTTGTGAAAAGCTGCAATTACATAAAGTTATAAGCACTTCTGTCTTATTTGTGTCACTAAATCAGTCGTTCACACAGGCATGTTCAACTTCTATCTGTGGACATGTTGTTACGCTGTTTGCATGCACAAAAAACGGCGTAATGCGTTGTTATCAACTGGTATTGCTAACAATAGCTAACCGGGCTAGAGCTAATGAAAACAATGAAAATCTGACTTTTAAATAGAACGCATTCAACTCGGGTATGACGTCATTCTCAGCTCCGGCTTCCGAGTTCCAAGGTAAATAGAACGCGGCATTACACTGTGTCTTCCTCGCCTCCAATTCCCCTCCAGCACTGGGTTTCTGCCTGGCTGATGCCTGTTCCAGCTGGCTCCTGACAGACTGAATGACTGACTGATTGGTTCGTGTTTAAGCATACTGCAGCAGCCTCCTTATAATTTGACATGAAATTATCTTTACTGATGGATCATTTTAATTTTAGCTGTTGATGTTGACCAGAAGTCAGAGAAAAGGGCAATTGAATGATGAAGTTACAAAGCCATAAAGATGACTAAACCCACTAAATATAGAATAAACAAACAGTCATGCACCTTTTTTAATGTACTTTTCCTGTTTTTAACATAGGATCTAAAGTGATATGTACCATGATAAAGATGAAGCCTTTGTCAAACACATGTTGCTGTTGTGGGATGCCTGGAGCTGCATCATAAAGGATACAGCGGCAGTTTCTCAGAAATTTCCTCCAGCACGGGAAGGTTACTACACTTTTAACAGCATAGCACTCACTGATTCTTACCCCTGTGTTGAAACTATGCACTCTTGTTTTTGAGACAGAAGTTGAACTGTAGCCCAGAACGGCGCAAGATAAAGCTCCTCTGCCGCTGAGGCAAGCCCGGCTGCTGAGTTGAATCTGCGAGGAGCATGACTGACTGCTGCACTGATGAAAGGAACTGGGTTGTAAATTTTGAATAAGATGCTGGTAGCTCCATGTTTTCATGTGACATTGTTACTGTTATATTGCTGTATGAAGATTGCTGTTCACATTGTTGTTAGAAGTTTGATGAATATATTACAGCAGTTGTTGAGATAATTAGAACAGGCTGATAAAATTTCAAATGTGTTTTAAATGAAGTCTGTTACTAAGGGCAATACATAAAATGCTGTACATGTGTGTTTCTATAGTGGACCAATGCACCTTAAATTATTTTAGTTGATTCATTTTTTTTTTTTAATTCTTTAACAATAAAGCATCATGTTTGTTCTTCTTCCATGTGCATTGTATTTGGCATTCTTAGCACACAATTTGTGTTGACCAGTAAACTGGGACTATGGCCTTTTATTGTGGCCAGCCTAAGGCACACCTGTGCAATAATCATGCTGTCTAATCAGCATCTTAATAAGCCACACCAGTGAGGTGGATGGATTTTCTCAGCAAAGGAGAAGTGCTCACTAACAGATTTAGACAGATTTGTGAACAATATTTGAGAGAAATAGTTTTTTTGTGTACATAGAAAAAGTCGTAGATCTTCTGAGTTCAGCTCATAAAAAATGGGGGCAAAGTGTTGCATTTATAATTTTGTTGAGTGTACAAGGGAGAAAAGCATATAATATGTAAAGAAGGAAATTTGGCCTCTGTAAAAAAAAAAAAAACGTGAGAAAAAGCGTGGCAGATAACAGCGGACCGACTGAATGATAGTCTAAAAATATACATTTACGAACTACTGCTCTTAACTGAAAGCATTCAATGAGTTACTTGTCATTTGCAAAAACGAACACTTGTACACTTTGCATTAAAAGCGAGCAGTGGAAGTTAATATTACTTAGGTAATTTATATTTTAGCCCATGAGAGAGAGGGAGACACAGAGTGAAAGAGATATTGCATCATATTCTAGCGTTGTAGAAAATTGATCTTCATGGTAAATTTCCGGAGTAACATTATCTTCTGCTTACTTTTAAGGCAAATAGTACAACAATTATGCAAATGATTAGTAGGCTAATCCTTGAATGGTATGATTATGACGGTTTCAATTCAGAGCAGTGGTCAGTTAATGTATATTTTTAGGCTACATACGCATTCAGTCGGTCCGCGATCGCCTGCCACACTTTCTCTTGCTGTTTCATTACAGCGGCCGTGTTTAGTTTTTTTTTTTAATATAAATAATGTGTTTCACGTTATCATACTTCCACAAGAAGCTGCTGCTCACTCTGTGTAAAGTATGTACAATGCGTATTCTCCATTTTAGCATCAGTAAATCTGTTATCGACCTCGCGGTCTGTTAAGGGAAAGCCGTGAACTCGCATCTATCCGAATTACTTCAGCCTGCACACGCACCAAGCCAGGATGTACAGATTAAACTAGGTCAAGGCTCACTTTATCGGTTATCCTGGATTTATAAATTCTGCTTTTGTGAAACACCCCCCTGAGAGTCGGTTCAAACCATGATTAAATTCACAGTAAAAGACATGCATAGGAAGCTGAAAACTGCACACACTCAATTCCTAAAGCTTTCATGAACTACAACTACAGGCTTAAGTTTAAATGTTCATGTTTAAATTGTCCAGCGTGAGTAAACTTTTGACCTTAACATATTTAAATTGCCAAATTCTAGGAGGAATTTGAAGCGGAGTTAAGCTTTATAAATTAAACCCCACATCTGCACATCAACCAGGGCCTGAAGACCAGCTGTATAGCTGATCTGCAAGCTATGAGGCAGATGGGGTTCTAGCCTGATGTCTAGCTTTTTGGCAAGAAGGAAAGGAGAGACTGGTTTCAGAAACCATTTGCAGCAATTAGGCCTGCAAGAGAAGCATTCGGTTAGTTCAGAAATGCAAACTTATCTAGCTGGTGACAACAAAATGAGCAAAAGGTGTCCTTAGTGCTTTCAAGTTCTGACACATAAGATATTCTTAATGTAATATATTGTAATAGTTTCTGACAAACAGTAGCTGTGAAGTAACTGTTTCATTATACCAATATATGGCTTGGTTGATTTACTCTTTTCTGTTTTTCACGGAGCCCTAATCCTGGGCATTCCCTGTGGGGATATATTCATGAGATGCACCTTTTTCTACATACAAAGCTTTTAGCAATGCAAGCATGAGCTGTGATACTGAGCTGTGCGTTTAAAAAATGTATTTTTCTGAAAACAGTCTTTTTTCTTCAGTGATCAAAGCATGTTTAATATGTCAGAATGAATCACTACAGAATGATGAAACTGGCTGCAAACAAACACAAAGCACATTTGAGACCACAATTTTGCTTATAGAGCACATTATTCTTGTGAATTAAAATCCTGCATAGCTGAGGCAGCCTACGGTTAGATTAAGTCGCCAAAGGCCCCCAATTATCAGGCTTGTGTTGCCTCTGCAATTCACCACATCCATAAATGCAACAGTCACCCTCTTCACACAACCCTCCTGTCAGTTCAGAGTCTATGAAAAAACATCAATGTATGAAAAAACTCAAGGACAATCAATAATCTAGTTGCCGTACCTTTCTCAGACACAACAGTATAGGAGGCTAAATTGGTCGACCAGGGTGTACGATGAACCATTTTCAAACCCAATTGGACTTCAGTGGCCATCAGAAAAAGCTCTTATTCCGCACCAGGTAATGGTTAGCTGCCCTCCCCAGCAATATTAGATGTCATTCAGTGGACTGCCGTGGGGACAGCAATTACCCTTGTGCTAATGTCTGCCTGCCCACTCCATCCCCACTGCCCACTGGCTCCATGATTTC
Source organism: Sander vitreus (assembly GCF_031162955.1). Taxonomy (NCBI): domain Eukaryota; kingdom Metazoa; phylum Chordata; class Actinopteri; order Perciformes; family Percidae; genus Sander; species Sander vitreus. The sequence goes on from NC_135864.1 coordinate 9,649,230, forward strand.
TGCAACTGGCTCCGGCTGGCCACTTTGTTTACAGTGGAGACCTCATCAGACACAGATCCTCCAGATTAGATCAGAACTCTGACCTGGATGTCTGAACAGGCTCAGCCGCCGGCTAATGGCCACAGTTGGCTGGAGATCAGGTGGACACAAACATACACATACAGTAGATACAAGCAGCACCTACGTGTACAAATACACACCTTTATGGGACCTGAACCCTGAATCTGTGTAAAGGCACACACAGACATGGATCCACAAATACAGTAGGGCTGCAAATAATCATATATATATATATATATTTCTCCATTAATCAGTTAAAGCTATAGTGCGTAGTTTCTTTCTCCCCCATGAGGAATTCTAAATAATGACAACAATTTTGTTGGTGCATCCACATGATACAAGCCTTCTGTGATCGCGCTTCACCCCCACCCCTCCTCCACACAGTTGCTACGTAGCCAAGGAGAACACGGAGGATTAAAAAAACATGATTGAACGTTTCTACGCGCAAAAGTCGCTGGACGACACCAATTTCTAAACACAGCTATGCTGAGAAATACAAAGAGTTTTGTGGAGCCAATAGACTTAATTAGCTTTGTATCAACTCGTTTTGCAATGGCTTGAATGTAACGGAGGTTCATTATTATAAAAAGGTTACGCACTAAAGCTTTGTTTCGTCCATAAAACATCTGGAAGTCGTAAAACAATTTTCTAAATCCCAAAGTGACAAATTCAAATTGCTTGTTTAGTCCGACAAACAGTGAAAACAATTTAAAAACTGTTGTACTATCATAAAAGCTGACAAAAGCCCTGTGAAGCAGTACATTTTTTTGGCATTTTTGCTTAGAAAATTACTATCCATTTGATAAATCTCTTCAATATTGATAGCAATATCAGCCTCAAAAGTCCCTCATTGGTCGGACTCTAATTTACAGTAGTTACTGTATGGGTTTGCAATGTGTTGTTCGTATAGAGTATATAAAGGAACTGAAAGATCCTCATAGTGCAACTAATTGATGTTCATTGTGTTACATAAAAGCATACCGTACAGAGTGGGTGCACTCTGCATCATCACATATGTAGGGGACGCTGGGGAAATAAGCTTCTATAGCTTGTACTGATGAGACAGAAGCTCATAGGCTAAACACTTCTTTGCCAGCCAGCACTCGTATAGCTTATGCATCCGGAGCACAAAGAAACAGCAGATGGGAGGGAGACAGGGAAGATAACTTCACTGTTTCTTCAGATACAATAGAGTACATTTTAATTCACACCAAGTTCACATATCCGCACATGCAGGCGCACAGACCCACACGTGTGATTAAGGATATTACCCTGGTTCCTTCACTTGTTGCTTCGCTGTTTTTGCGCTTCACACATACAGTAGCTGACATTCAGGCATATTGGATCTGAGCCCCAGATACAAGGGACCCTACCAGAGTCAAGAATAAGACCCCAATTTCACCTACAGTAAGAGTGGATGACTGAGAGCTGTCACCTTTGTTCAGAACTAACAGTGCATCTTTTGACGCTCTATAGGAGGATGTGTGTGGCTCTCTTGTGCCCACATGAAAGGATAAAAGAAAGTGTGCCTCAGTTTGCTTTGAATAGGATAGAGACTCGTCAGAAAGGAAAAGGGATTACTTCACCGCAGGAAGGCGGACCTCATTCATCTCCCTTGGGCGCTTTCTAAAGCTACAAATATCGAGATCCAGCAGTAGAATTGCTTTATTGTAAGAAGAAAAAGTAGCAGGTGTTTTTGACAATTTTGAATTCACCAAGTAAAATGTTTTACAAGAATTTTGTTTGATGGAATTGTTAAGATGGAGAGATTCACTGCTAACATGAATATATTCTGCACAGGCATTAGATTCAAATCAATTGTATTTGTTGATGATTTTATTATCATCAACAAGAGTTATCTAAAGACACTTTACAGATAGACGAGGTCTAAACCACACTCTATAATTTTCAAAGACCCAACAATTCCAGTAATTCCCCCAAGAGCAAGCATTTAGTGCGACAGTGGCGAGGAAAAACTCCTTTTAGGCAGAAACCTCGAGTGGTGAGGAAAATTGCCTTTTTAGGGAGAAACCTCGGACAGACCCAGGCTCTTGGTAGGCGTGTCTGACGGTGCTGGTTGGGGGTGTGATGAACAGTGGCAATTATAGTTACAATAAAGATAATGCAAATGACTAGAAATAGTAGATGTAGTAGTTCAGGGTGAAGCAGGGCACTGCAGGGCGTTACAGGGTGTAGCAGGGCATTGCAGGGCATAGCAGGACATAGCAGGGCACTGCAGGGCATAGCAAGGCGTAGCAGGGCATAGCAGGGCACTGCAGGGCATAGCAGGACATAGCAGGGCACTGCAGGGCATAGCAAGGCGTAGCAGGGCATAGCAGGGCACTGCAGGGCATAGCTGGGCACTGCAGGGTGTAGCAGGGCACGGAGCAGGACCACGGCGACAGCTACAACCATGATTTAGGTGCCAAAACTCTAGAAAAAAAATAAAACTTAAAGTCTAAAACTATAACAGCATAATTAAGAGCTGGTCCAAGGCAAACCTGAGCCAGCTCTATAAGTGTTGGTAGATAAATCTGACAACTATGAAGAGAAGCAGAGAAGAGAAGGGGTGCCGTGTCTGCAGAATTACACCCTCCCCTGTCGGTCTAGGCGAACACTGCAACTCCTCACTCCCTAACTATAAGCTTTATCAAAGAGGAGAGTTTTAAGTTTACTCTTAAATGTGGTGACGGTATCTGCCTCCCAAACCCAAACTGGGAGCTGGTTCCACAGGAGAGGAGCCTGATTGCTAAAGGCTCTGACTCCCATTCTACTTTTAGAGACTCTAGGAACCAGAGTAAAAAGTGTAGAGTGGGACATGATACACTCAGCTATACATAATTCTTCAAATCTACATGTACAATGCAGATTTCAATTTGCATAACTTCACATTCTCACATTTAAATGACGAGCATGTTGTCAGAGAAGAATGTCAATGCAATAGCTGCAGCTAAAAACATTATGATGAGCAAAAAACAAAAGCGCATTAATACAGCACCCTCATGTTTTCCCAATTGAATCTGACACCTTAGTCTTCAGTCAATACCCAGTGATCAATACTTGGACCATGCTGAACCCAACATTTTCAGACAATGCCAAGGATAAATCATTTATTTATTGACCTCAAGATGGGAAAAACAAAAACAAATTACACACACATTCACACAGACAAAATAGGTCTATAGAGACCTGTGTGTATATTAAGGGTCGTCGTTATTCTTAAAGTGCTCATATTATGCTCATTTTCAGGTTTATAATTGTATTTAGAGGTTATATCAGAATAGGTTTACATGGTTTAATTTTCAAAAAAACACCATATTTTTGTCTCTCCTCTTTCTCCTCTTTTCACCCTGTGTGTTGAGCTCTCTGTTTTAGCTACTGAGTGAGGCATCACATTTCTGTTCCATCTTTGTTGGGAGTCGAACATGCACAGTACCTAGGTAAGGACTACTACCCAGTCAGAAGCAGAGTATGAGGGCGTGCCATACTAGCAGCTAGGCAAGCATTATAACGTGTGTTACAAAGTGACACACGTTCGTCACGGAAGTAAAGGCTGGACTACAATAGAGCTGTTTGGAGCAGTTTGTGAACAGTGTTTTCTGTTGGAGATGATAAGTCCCTTTGGGGTGGACTTTGGGCTTTTTCACTTTGTAAACCTATAACGCGCACACAAAAAAAGATATAACACAATAAAGAAAATGCCAAAAAGCATAATATGAGCACTTAAACATAATATGCGACCACCATTTATAGCCCTGTCTCCTGTTATTCTTTTGCCACCTATGCATAGACAAACAGGTAAATTTGCATCTCTCTAGGGGACATCCCTGCTGGGCTTTGTGTGGGTTACATTGCTCATGTTGGTCTGATTACTAAAATGTTTCCTTATTGCGCTTCTAATCATTCAGCAGATAAGGGTGGGCTGTTCTCTAGGAGAAATAATAATAATGAGGGTCACACAAACAATTAATGAGGTTTTTCCTGTACTACACCTCTAGAGGCAAGGGTCGGCTTAGTAGCAATGTCACTGAGCAGGAATTAAACTGGGACTGTTGTTTTGCTGTGCTATCAATTAATATGTTTTAATTGCATACCCAAACTGTTCTGCCAAAACAAGGCAAGCTGAAGATGCAGTGAGTGTGACCAGTTGTATTCTGTATCAGTAAACACAAGATGTCTTGCTGTGTCTCTTCCCTTGCACAACTTGCTTCTACACGCACACAAAGAAACCCTGCTATCTTGTTTTTTAGGTGCATTTGTTGCAAACTTTTAAACTAGAGCAGACACAAACTCAGTCCCAAGAGAAGCAATACGTTAGCGAATACCCTTTAGCAAGCCAGGGACTATGTCTAATAGTATTTTAAAGCAGCTGCACTTGGCAATCCATCATAGAGATAGAAATCTCAGTCTGTCCCCTCATACTACAATAGACTTACCGTCATCACATACAAAGGCGCCGGCATATACATTTATGCACCAAGTAATTCGGGTCTGCTTGGAAATAAATCATGACGCAACAAAATCATATAAAATGTGTCCAGTCTCGATTTGATTACAGGTAACATTAAACTTTATCAGGAAGTTTCATCTGCCCGCTACGAAACTGGAGAGAAATCTGTGCCCTGCAGACCAGGTAGGCAGAATTGACTCTGCTCAAGATAATGTCATTTAAAGAGAAGCTGTCCTACTTCTTTCCACACAACTCATGTCCCCCAAACTGAAAGTGGGATAAAATAGCCTCCTGCTACTTCTCAGGAAAATATTATGCCAAAAAAATATATTTTGGGGGAATGGCACTCATTTGAATTCCACCCACTGAGTAACAAGTACACAGGAACAAGTATATTCACCAATAATAGAGTGAAACAATAATTGATAGAGACAGAGATAGGAAAACATAGAGATGAAATGCACTGCCTTCTAAGCTTGACTTATCTTGCAATAGAGTTTACTATATTTACATTTGCGATACAATCTATAAACTGCAAACTGAAAGTGTGGGAATCTGCCATAAGATATTCACGTTTACTGTTATTGTTCCATTTGTCAGGATACAGTAATCTTGTCATGCCTGCAAAGCCTACTGAACTGAATGTAAGTGATTTTAACAGACGAGGAGTGTGTCAGAGAGAAAACGCACACACAGACACACAAATAGACGGCACTGACAGAAATCTGACAGAAGATATGTCAAAATGAAAAATAGTACAATTTTTTTTTCTGCAATTCCTTTCTTTTGATATACTGGCATGATGAAGTCCTCCTTTATTCTCACACCGCTGCCTTAACTGAGTGACGTTTCGTTCAAAAGCGTGTTAATATTTGCATTTGCCTGATTGCATTGTGAGAAAACTCTTTCAACTCGGTGGAACAGAAAGAGGGAAGAACAGTCAGGGAGAGTTTTACACATCCATCCTCAGCCCACACACCTCAGCCCTTCATCGCTGCTACCGCACCAAACCTTTGTAATTTAACCTGAGATATCAGGATGGGCGCCACTGATGCCAGGTGCATACTAAAAATAGTGCTCTCTCATTGGACCCCTCTCCTAGGTGTGCTACTTTGTCATGCATTATGCATATATTCAAATATGGGACTCGGAAATGGATTACTTGAAAGGGCACCTGTGGTTCTCAGCTCAAAGATATACACAACAAGGGAAATGAAGCGAACAGAGCTATCATTTAGCCGACGCACAGCTGTATGGAGAAGTGGAGAAACACTTTCAGACAGTTCTGTAATTTAGAAGTGGGTGATGACTGATAAATGGGGATGAAATCACAAGCAGCCTTGAGGGTATATGCAGGCATATTTTCTCTGTGTATGTGTACAAGACCATTATATTTATTACCTCTGAAATATAAATGAAAGTTGAAGCACAGTATAGCATAATATAGCATCAGTCCTTACCTATTTAATCACTTTCGTAACAACTTGATGAATTTAATTCGTATGGGAAAAATATGGGAAAAGAAAGAGGGAACAACTGACAGACCAGGTTTTTAACTTACAATATCAGATTGTTTCAAAACATCCAAGTTTTACAATCAAATAAAGGAGGTATAAAGTGGAAGGGGATGCTGGTTTTGGAAAGGAAGTATATTTTTGTTAATCTTTTATGATATCCTAAATGTTTCTTAATATAGAAACAGCAGTCTTCTGGATAATTTAACAACACTACAGGTTTTTAATATGGCCAGCAGGTTGAATTCGGCCAATTCTATCTTCTATCATTCATACCAAAATACCCAGGATGCATAACCACTGTTGTTATGGAGAATAAGCCATTCAGGAGCACAAACCCAAGATGGGTGTTTCATAACAAAAAAAATCTAATCTAATGACACAGTTACTTATCTTTAAGCGACTCATGATTCAGCCAGAACTGCCAGTCACCTAGCTGTATCTATGCAGAAAATGAACACTGCCTCTGGATACCCAAACACTAACTCCTAACACTGTGTTACTTTATTACACATATAGTTCACAGACTTCAGGAGCTGCTCCGCACAGCCACATAGTTGTCGCTCCCTTAGTCCAAATTCTGATAGTCACTCCAGGTAAGCAAATGGAAGTGTATTACTTTTCTTAAGACCACACCAGCAATGACTGTTAAGATCTGGGAGAACACACAGGATTGTCAAGGGAGTCAAAGTGGCAATTTATCTTACCTCAAAAAAGTAAAATGCCTCTAAAATGCAATCCATCCAGATGTCATGATGACATTCATCACAGATTGATCAAATAACGGTACTTAGTTTATTCCTCAACAACCACAATTTCTCCAGCCACTAACAACCATATCAAGGTGCAATCAACCTCGTGACAATACATTAATTATCATTATACAACACAGAATTGCTTAAAGAAATGCAGTTGTAGTCCCCTTACGCTACATTAGAAAATAAAACAAGCTGTAGTCTAGTGGTACAGCAGCTGATACTCCTGTATCGCTTACCACACGGCAGCAGGGTAAACTAGTTTACTAATTAGTATATATATTTATTAGTCTTCATCAAATATGGATAACTGTGTGCCACTGTTAAGGCTCTTACACTACATATCCTACATTTTACCTAAGGTAAAATTGTAGCAGAAATATATGTGCCCTGCTTTATTTAATCCCAAGGCAGCAGAGAGAAAAACATAGCTTACACAGCATTTCTTTGCCAACTTCACTCTGAATTCATTTTTTGAAATACCTCCATTTCCTGTCACCTACTCATGTATGACTTCCCCATGGTACACTGCTGCTCACTCTCTTCAATCCTGTCTGCTTTGGATTCTATTGTTGTCTGACAGGAGCGTACAAGTGATTTGACTGTACGTGTTGTTTATCTAAGAGTTTATTTTCAGCCGCCAGTGACGCACAATAGAAAACGTTCTGAATAAAATCCCATTTTGTAACTCTGAATAGTATTAACAGTATGGGTTGGTTCTCATGCAATTAGCTTTGTCTGAGAATAAAGCGCTATTTTTCGCATGATTTAACAGCCTGCCTCAAAATTGTGTCATTCAGTTTACTTCTCTTACTTGTCATATGTGCAGTTAGCTTTTGTCATTTTACCCTCTCAAAGGTTTTGTTGTCAGCTTGAAAAACTTAACACTCATGTCTTTGAGAAGCCTTTAAAGCCTGTTTTTATTCATTTTTCTCACCTGTACAAATATGTGTTTTAGCTCTCTTTCATTCTGGGGTTTACCATTTTATATGCGTGAATAGATAGGCCCTAAACTTCTAAACCAAGCAATGGTATTTTTGTCTGAGGCTTACAAGCTTAATCCACATTTGGGGGGAAAAAAGGCTGTAAGCCAAATATTATTCCATTACCCAAATGCCATGGTGCAGCCGGCTTCTGAAATAAGTACATTTCAGGACAAGCTGGCAAATGCTAAAAAATCCACAGTCCACAGGGACCACGACAAAATCCCACATTGTGTAATTGACTGAATATTGTTCTTATCTAAACACTGCTGCCGACACCCTCTAGCCTCAGGGCTCACTGTTCGACTGCTGACAGACACAACTGCTGTTGTGACAAATGCAATTTTATTTGTTCTAATTTTATTTAATGTCAAAAGCTGCCAAAGTTCCAGCAACTACATTTTTTCTGTTGAGTACACATTTTTCTTATTGGATAATAGCCATGGGTTTATTAAAGCTCTAAATAAATAATTGACTGTCTGGTCATCACGTTTTGAATTTATCCAGATACGCTATTTATTTGTGTTTGTGTGCTTTGCCACATCTGTGTGTGTTCTTGTGTGTGTAAGTCAAACTTTTAAGTATCCTGATTCTGGTTTTCATTGACGGGACTGTTCTAAGAAGATGTGCTTATCACGTGCCCTCGAGGCATTCCTATTAATCCCTGGGAAAAGATTACATCAAATGGAAGCAGAGCAGGGAATTATAGGGGATGTTGTGGAGCATGATCAACAGCCACTGAGAACTGGATGGACAAGAAGGAATCCTCCTCAGGTGAGTGCGAAAAAATCCCAAACGTATTATGGAGTGGAATGAAAAGAAGAAGAAAAAATGCAACCAGCGTATGAATTAATCTTTATAAGACATGACGAAGCTTCACCACTGCCAAACCAACCAGACTGGTGCATTCATTTTAATCAGACCAACATGAGCAAGTAAAGGGTGGAAAGGAGTTTTCCCACTGCAGCTAGCTAGAAACAGGAAAAATGTCTTTGGGGAATACACCAGCAGCTGTATGTGTTCTATCCTCTTAGAGAAACCAATACCAGAGTAAATAATGCTTCCATTGTTTCATTTGTTTATCCTTTTATTGCAACACACCTAAAGCAGCTATGGTCAGTATTTTTATAATAACAATGGAATCACAACAACACACAGAATTATCGCCCGACTCTGCAGTTCCCCTCAACTCTACAGTGTCTTTCTGCTCGTTTTCGTTCTACGGACCACAATTTCACTATTTTGGTTCAGTTTTACTTTTCTCGTCAGCATCGTTTTCAGACTAAAAAAGCCAGCATTACACTACCTGCCCAGCTCCAAACGGAAGACAGAAAAACTTATATGCTATCTGGTGAACAAAGTAGAGCATTTAGTAGCTAAAGAGCCTGAGGCTTTTCTCAGGAGTTGGTGGAGCCCTAAAACTAAAAGGGGAGTGTTGGACATGTATGCATGTCACGCGACTAGAAACATGACTCCAAATGAATGCTAATGTTGCTCAGTATCTCTTAGATTTGTAAATAAGCAACTGATTATTATTACTGAATTGCATAATAAAAAAAAATTGCAATACTGCATTGCTAACCAAGATCAATGAACTATGTTAATATTATTACTATTACAAATACTATACGAAAGTAATAGTAAAAATATATATAACTGTTGTATCTAGCACACCTAACAGTTTAAATCATAATAAAAATAAATCACTCTTGAACTCTCTTCTGTAACCTGAGTTCATCACTGCACCTGAAACCTGGAAAACATTAATAATTGCCCATTGAAGCTGATCTAATGAGCAGAAGCACTTGTGTTGTTAAATATTTGTCTTGTTCTTTTCTCTAATTACACATTAATGGGCCCATGCTGAGTTCATTTGTCGCAGCGTGAGCAAGCAGTAAATAATGGCTCTTTTTGAGAAGTTTGCAGAAAAGTCTCCTCATGTAGAAAGGGCCTCGCCTATTGATCTCACCTTGAGTTATTCGGCTTGTGGTGAGAAAAACTATTGCATGTCAGCTCGTTGTTGGACTTTTCCGGTGAAGATGTTTTCCGTGTTTGTAGTAATCAGACTAATTTGGGTGCACAGCCACTCTTCGACTTCTAACAAAGAAGCTGGAGGAGGAAACAGGGAAAATTAAACAAAGTCATGTATTTTCAAATCCCGACAATGGGTCAGAGTAGAGTTTGCTGATAATAATGTTTGGTTTCAAGCAAAAACAGCCCTTGAATGTTCTTATACTGTTACATATGATACATCTTTTGTTGTTAGAAATAAATGAGCAATATTGGATTTATATGTGATATTTTTTGTACCATGATAGAAGACTTGATTCATACCACCCCTACTTTTATATATCTTCAATCCTTGACGTAGGGTGCATTTCAGTACTCTTTCAACTATCTTCCAACCAACAAGTCCTCCAAATTAAACAGCCAAATCTGTTTTTTGTTTTCCCCTTTAAACAGATATAGGTGATTTCTAAACTGATGCCCCTGTCAGCATCATGACGTCGTTTTTACAATGATATGGTTAAGGGTTGGTTGGGATTAAGGCATAAAAACGACGTGGTTAGGAAAAGATCATGGTTTTGGTTAAAATAATACATTGTCCAGACCGCTATCATCATGGGTAGAAGACTGCTCGTTCAACAATGGAAGTCAGCTTGCGCCGAACGCCGTGCAACCAGTAACCAGTAACATAGCTCAAGCAGGGCGTTCGTGGTTTGACTGGTCATGACTGTTTTCCCAAGATGGCGATTGCCTGTATACCCAAAGGTAATGTCTTTATAAACTATCTCCTTAATAAACTGTCTGTACACTTACAAAGTTCTCAATGCTTCGGTTTACATGTAGGGACCCTCATTATGCTACCGTGGAAGTGTGGTGCTATTTTGAGCCTTGTTAGTGGTATAAAATAGTGATTTATTTTTACTCTATCAGTGCCCCAAAAGCCTAGCGTTAAGCTAATCAGCGATTCGCGCTAGCTTGTTTCAAGCCAGAGAAACATTCGATTACCATGAAAACATATCCCAGAGAACGGTCGACTCGGTACATGTGTTATTAACCCCTAGGTTCATTTTGCGCCGGAATTGTCCTTTAAGAGCCATTAATGTAGTAGAAAGAAATAGAAAACTTCTTTCCCATTTTCCCACTTCAAATTCCCATTTCAAATATTGTTCTTATAAATAATTGTCCTTTAAAGAAAAACTCATGGCTTAGCTCCCTTGCACGCATACACGCATGCACACACACACACACACACACACACACACACACACACACACATTTTTGCTCACCTGGAAGCCTCTTTTCTGTCACATGGGCATGGCATCGCTTGCCTAAAGTCGGTTAACATAAATATTAGGAATTATTTACAACCACTAATCATGTCAGGCCTGATAAAGAGAACTATGAGTGCATGTCCCTCTCTCTCCCCGAACAATTTGACAGAAATAATTGTAATAATCCTTGAGCGTCCTGGATTCATATTACTGTTATTAACACTTAAAATGTAATGTCCCTTATAACTCATACCTCATCTCACTGTCAGGGTGACCTGGTAATTAAAGAGATGATCCTTCAGCTGGGAGGACTGGATTCAGGCCCCTCTGACAGCAACCTGCTGAAAAATCCTTTTGCAAATTATGTCAGGAGCAGTCTGCTGTGCTGACATTACAGTCTGTATCTCAAATGAGAAGACTGTGTCTGCTTTGAGGATTAATAAAATGTCAGTGTAGCATATCAACAACGCACAATTAGTTAATGAGGGGAATGATTAAGAAAAATTGAATCGCAATGACTATAATTTTGGATAATCAATTCATCGTCAAATATCTTCATGTATCAAGGATAAATGCTAAATATGTTGGTCTATGCTGCTTTTCCCTGTTTTATATCATTGTAAATTGAGTATCTTTTTGGTTTGTAAGTTAGATAAAACAAGAAATTTGTATTTAAACCCAATAAATTGGTCCGGCTGATGCATCGACCAATATTAGCTTATTCCAGATTCATCAGTATTAGTGTATATGGTCAACTAGGTAACTAACATAATAAACATTATTTATAGGTCCAGAAGCGGCCCCACCATTATAAATGTTCAACTGAAACCAACTGCTGGTGGCAGAATATGTCATTGGACTTTTTTAAACATTCAAGTATCCGTATCGGCTAATTAAAAATAATAGCCGATTCAATAATAATGACAGCTACAATGCTTTCATACGTCGCAATGCATCCTTTATCTAATAATAATTTAAGAAAAAAATGGAGAATGTCTAAACCCCTTCCCCCACCTGCCCCCCTACGCCTGTGAAGTCTATTTTAAGATCTGTATCGTTTATCATGACTTTAGACAGCTACCTGTTAGGGGCCTAAACATATACGGCACTGTATATATCAGTAAATCAATACCTTTTTGAGTTTAGGTTTATTGAAGCATGTCATATGTAGTTTCCCTATTACTATTTGACAGGAGTCATTTGTTTCCAAGGGCAACTACCCATTTACCACCAAAGGACAACATGTAATACTGGTTATATTAATCTAATAATACAATAACACCAGTGGATAAGTGAGCCATTATGAGCAGTAAAGTGGAGCTGTTTGTTAAATAGGAGACAGATGAAGGTTGCTAAGGTCAAAGACAACACTTGGCTGCATCCCACTAATTATTTTCCAGAATGTTCATTAGCTTGGGAAAGGACTTGTGGGTATGGCTGTCCTCTCAACCTACTTTACAGTCTCTCACAGGAACAACGCTCATCCAAAAACTGCGCATTTCTGGCCTCTACCCAAGACTGCAACACAGTTGGAGAGCAGAGAGAGACAGGGCGAGGCTGTGGCTGCATGTCTACTCATGCCTGAGTTAGTGAGGAGTGCTGTTGTGTCACGGTTAATCACCAGCTCCTCTTTCGGTGTCTGAAGGGAGGGAGGGCAGCCAGTGCACTCCTCTAGGCCCCGTAATGGAGCAGCACCACACGGTCTGTCAGGTGTCTGTGGAGACAAATCCAGAATTAAATTGATTTCAAAAGCCACGGGACCAATGTGCTTACCTCATCAAGCACGCAACCAAGTGGAGAGCATAAACAAAATGAAAGGAATAAAAGAGCGGGTAGGGTTATCATGTGTGCAGTCACCCTCCGGTAATGACACTGCCTGCTTCCCCACCTGCACCTTGCCAGTTTTTATATCCCACCCTTTCGGGAAAAGAGGAAGATGGTTTGCTGATAAAATTCCTAGTGTTCCCATAGCTGGGTTTTCTACAGGCACAATTATCTTCCCAAAGCAGTCATTCCACCCTCTCTTGGGCGGATGTGAATTGCCTCAATAACAGGGCTGCTTTCCTTTTTCCCTCCATCCACAGGTTGTTGGTTACTGATCTCCCTTATGGCCTCAGCTCGGGTCTGTCAGAAAATCAGCCCCAGGCTTAACTTGCATTATCAGCCTTGTTGATGCAATCTCTTTCTTGCAGATTGCCCCAAAATGGCTAGTGGAGGACTTCTGCTACCTGTCAGTGACTCTAGATTTTGAGATTTGACTGTGAATTCGAATGAAGTAAAGAAAAAAAACATAACCCTATTATCAGTAGATTTTGAAGGGTGAAAAGTTCTGAAAAATGGCCACCAATTGGGTGAATGATTGTTAAAATGGGTTTAAGGATGAGTATACCGCAGAAAGATAATAACATGATAATAGATGTACTGATATTGTGTTTTTTTGGAAATACTAAATGTCTATATTTGCCTGGAGAAAGCTTTTGAGTTCTTGAACCCAAAGTTAAAATGCGCCTCATGCCCAAGTTTGCAACAAAAAAAAAGGTTAAAATTATAATTTGTAATTTCAATGCAAGTCATTGTCATATTGGATTTCCAAGATCAAAGTTTTCCTGCTGTATCGAATTAGTATCGACGAGAGCAGTTACAATGTCTTTGAAGAGAAGTACTTATAAACAACAAACATGTCATTATGTAAAGTAAAGCATGCAATATGTAGTCATAATGGCTTTCTGAAGTCCATGCAAATGTGTAAAAGCCACAAAAGAGGGGTGAGGAAAAACCTCTTTAAAATCAAAGGGTGTTAGAATTTTGGTCTTAGATGTTAATCTGACTATAAGTAGCCATTTACAGCACAAAGACAAAGCCTGATGTCAGTGTGCAGTGGTAAATTCTCGATCTGCATGCAAACGAAGAAATAATGATGCCATTATGTGGTGTAACCAAACAGTGGAACAGCTTGATATGTTGTAATATCCTCGCTGAGACCTCTGTTAAAACCCATAAAAGAAGCAGGGAGCTATACTTATTAAAGCCAGAACAAGATTTCTCTTCTCAGAAAGAGACCAGGGAGGTGTCTGGGCACCATCATCTACACAGCCCCTGTGTGGTATCTGTTTCCATGTAGAGGCTTGTTTCTATTCACCCGCAGAACGAAGGTAAAACCAGCCTTCATTCAGCAAGCTCCTGTGCACATGACAGTTCATTTTCTGCATGATCTCCCAAAAGTCGATACAATCTTGTAAAGACAAATACCAGATAGCACTGGCTAACTGATGCAGTTTGGGGGGAACACCATTAATCATGCTCTCCTAAGGGGCGGGGGTGAGGTGCGGGTCTACCCAGCAAATCTTCATGCATTAATAAAATCACCAGATGATCTGCGAATGAATTCGCAGCTGACAGTGCCTTCATTACCCATGGTTCTGCAGGGTCTGGGAGCACAGGTATCAAACGAGCAGGGAAGTAACTGGAGAAATTCCTGTTGTTGAGATGATGTGTCTGCTCAATTAGGAAGTTAGAGACTGATGTGTCATTCCAGGTTGACTACGTTGTAGATGCGCTATTTGATTGAATGAGGACGCACAGTGTCTCTGATGCAAAGCATTTAAAATCAGACAGTGTGAACTATCTGCAGCCTTATAACTGTGAATGTGCGCGTCTTTTAGTTTGTCAAGCAAAAAGACTGTGCAGTGACCCTCAATCACCTTTAGCTTAGCTGTGCAAGACAAGACAATTACCAGAAAATGCATGAAGTCTCAGTGCGGAAAAGCAGCAGTATACATATAATTACCATACTGTAGTTCAGTGGGTAGGTGGCATAACAAATGAACAATGACATGCAAACAGTAAACAAACCATAGAGGCAGCTGGAAAAACAATAAAAACATAGAAAAACACTCATGTTTGAGTACCTCATCAGTTTTCCCACATGGCTCTATGCTGTTGTAATAATTGAGGATGTTTCTTTTGTATTCCTGTTCTTTTTGTAGTGTAGCACAGACTGCCTGACCAAAATCCCCAGACAGAGATCAGAAAATGTATATAATCACAATGTTTAGAAGACAGAAATGTTGAGTTCACACCTTTGTGACTCCTACATAAAAAGATATTTGAAGAAACAAGCAAAGCAAGTTTCTGCTTGTGTGGGAGGGTTACATGTTTGACATTAACTCGTCTGTCAAATGTTTTTAAACTAAAAATCACCCCCAGAGAATACTTATTAAGCCAAAACTTCAGATATAGATTTTAAAGAACTATTAACCAATTTATATTAGTATACTGTACAGAGAGCGTAATACTGTGTCAGAGATGTACCACATATCTCTCAAGTTGTGTGTGTTTTTTGGGGGGCATTTTAGGCCTTTGTTTGGATAGGGCAGCTTAGACTTGAAAGGGGAAAGAGAGAAGGGGAAGGGCATCGGAGTCAAACCAGCGGCCTCTGTGTTGAGGAGTAATCCTCTATATGTGGGCGCTTGCTTTACCAGGTGAGCTAACCAGGCGCTGAAGTTATGCGTGTTTGTGTCATAACTCCCTTTTCTCAATTGCTCATGTAACTGGGGCATTCAAATGATTTTATCTCAAAAAGTCTGCGCTTATATACAGCACTCGCACATGGGTTTGATCACAATTAAGATGGCCATTGAAACACTTATGCACCATGACTGTGAGGAAAGCTCTTTGTAATGCATGGAAATATTCACTAAATTGGCTGATTGTTTTTTACCAAAGAAAGTGCAATTAGTCAGATTAGCGGGGTGTCTATGAAGAAATTTTTCATATTTTGAATACAATATGGCATCTGAAGTGAACCATTAGGACTGGGTCACTTTTCCTGTTGGGTTATTTGTTATTGCATTTTTGAAAGGGATACCAAGGCAGTGAAATGGCGTATTAGATGGCTGCCAGTATTTGTGATGGTGCCTTGCAGGGTTCAGTCCATTGACAAAACCTGATGCACAACATACTCTAAACGCTTTGTTGCAATGTTGACTGAAATGTGTTGGTACCAGTTCAGGAATATAAATAAAAACATGTATTTACTATTATGGTTGTTTATAATTCTATACATTTAAGATGCAATTAATTGATAGCTGCTGCATGATGAGTCATGTGTATTCTCTATCTAAAGCTAAATGTAAGCTATACTGTAATATAGATGATTTAAACATTCTGCAGAAGTGCCATTTTTCTGTCTAATGTATTGTGGGTCCAAACAGTTATTGATGAACACCAATGGCTCCAGTTTAACTTTGAAAAACTCCACACTTTTGGATATGACTTTTATCTCTATCTCCAACTAATTACGTCTACTTTTTTACTACTAAATGGTTTTGTCAAAATTGTAATTGATGCATGGATAATGTTAACTGGCAATGGGTTTTTTTCTGTACTGCACAGTCAAAGTCCTTAAAAACTTTAATAATGCTTTAGTTGCCACAAGTGGCTAGTCTAGGGTAAACAAATCACATGCTATACATTCAGGATACTGTAAACATTTTATGACTTTGCAGATTTTCATTGTAAACATTTTCCTTTTTTATGTTGATTAAATCTGAGTGGCTTTTTTGAAAACATATCTGCTGTTGCAAATTAGTAGTGCTATAATCATATTTTTTGCCGTGAAGATACTGAGATAACTACCATTTTGTTCTTAAATTGGCATGTACACCAATTGTGAATTCTAGACAATATTGAGTGCTTGAAGCTGTGTCAGCACATAGAGGAGTGTTACAGAAGAAAATATACCAGCATGTGTAAGATTGTAGCTTGTAAGTCTTTCCTGCTTCTTAAACATGGCTGTGGCTTCTGAATGATACATAACTTGTTGACATTAGTAGAACTGTCTCATCTATGCTAGTGTATACAGTTGTGATACAAATGAGTACAATCCAAGGCCTTCTTTTTCTTCCATCAGAGAAACTGTTACTTGGGAGTTTCGACATCATGACACAGTGCCGGAACTGAATAGATTCCATTGTTCACTTATCGCAGAGTGTGAATTGTACATGGTAAATCAGTCTGCAATGGAAACTGAATGAATCTGTTTTAGCACTGGAAGATAAGCATTAGAGCATTAGATGGGAATGGAAGTTTTCATTTGGAAAAATCTCATGAACAGCTATCCAATTGTTGGCGATTAATGGCAGAGAGTTATGATATGATATGTAATGAAGAGCTGATAAGAGTTAAGCTCTCCCACAAAACTCAGCCAGCCCACACTGATATAGGACAGACATAGGAAGAGGAAAAACAGAGACATGGTGCACAGTAGAGAGTCACTGAATATAATGGAGTCAACAAAGACAATATAATAACGCTTGAAATAAAGCATGATGTATAAAAAAATGAAATGTATAATTTAACACAGCTGCATTTCATATTTTCTTGTGCACCTCCATTTGCATTTGCTCTAAGAGAACCTATTTGCATTATTTGCATTTATTTGCAACATGTGGTACTGTATCTGGTATAAATTAATGTGTCTAAAATTGGCAGCACAAGCTTTGATAAATAATTCATCAGTTATTTTCAAAAACAGTAGCTTTTATGATTTTCCGTTACATTTCTGTCCCATTAAGTATTTCATTTATAAATCATCACCTGTTGATTTTACATTGAGGAAAATGAAATGTGTACAGCTTAGGGATGTAACGATTACCGGTGTAACGGTAAACCACGGTAAAAATGTTGAAGATAACAATTACCGTTTTCATTTAAAATATCATTATTATCTCGGTAGATTACCACGATGTGGATACCGCGTGTTCCCAGCTTAATCCAAGGCTCCTGAAGTTGCCGTGTGGGCGCACTGCGTAGCCTACAGTGCGTTTCTTGAAGTTGGAATCATGGTGTGAGCATAGGCGTCGATACCGTGGGTGCTCCGGGGCTCGAGCACCCATGGAGAATACCAAGCACCCACTGAGCACCCACGTGTGTCAGACTGCCAGTAGGCTACATACATTTTAAAAATAAACATTTCAGTTGGTGCTAAGTGGAGCGTCTGTCATAGTGTGATTGGTTATGTCGCTGTCAGTCCCCTGCTCCATATCCTATCCACCAATCACAGCGTCTCTCAGATAAAAACGCCTCTTTAGTGACCCCGCTCCATCCCCCCACTATACAGTGTGTGTATGAGCATTCGATAGCATAGTGGCGGTCCGCCACGGTAAAATTTCCAGCACCACGGTATCAGAAATAGGGCAGACGCACAACAGGGTTTCCGCTATGTACACCGCGCACCACCGCTCCTTCAGCTGTTTATGAAAAGTCATAAACTCGTAGCGCCGTCTGCTCTACTGAACTCAAGCGAACTGTCATCCGCTCTCTCTCCCCCTAGGGTGAGCAGAGCAACTGGAAGAGTGACAGGACGTCATTACTCGTGAAGTTATGGCAACCAAATAAACAACAGGGCGAGTACTACTTCACTCAATAAGTGATAAACAGCGACAAAGCCGCGACATGAAATCCACATTCACACCCGTGAAATATGACAGCTACAGTTTATTGGAAAATAGCATTGTGGACACTGAGGTTGATGAATTTACTGTTTATCAGACCCCAGATGAGACAAGAAGCTAACATTAGCCACGCTGCTGTGATGGCCCCTCTGCCTCTGACTCGCTGCTGCAGGAGTCTGTGTGTATTCCTCTGACACGCTGTAGTAACGTTACTGATTTAAAACCGTTTTCCAGGTTAGTGGGAGTCCATACCACTCAAAACCAATATGAAAACTGTAGCTAGTACCCACTGAGCAAGCGACGTCTGTGGACATACAAAACAGGTTGATATCACGTCTGTCCGTCCAGGCCATGATCTGAACGTCCATTGACAGCCAGAAACAGTTGATAAATGACACTGAGAAATGATGTCCAGTCAGGCTATAATCTAGACGTCCACTAACAGACAGAACTAGTTGAGAATAGACGTTGACGCTGGCTATAATCTGGATGTCCATTGGTAACCAGAATTAGTTGATGAATAACACTGAGAAATGATGTCCAGTCAGGCCATAATCTAGACGTCCACTAACAGACAGAACTAGTTGAGAATAGATGTTGACGCTGGCAATAATCTGGATGTCCACTGACAACCAGAATTAGTTGATAAATAACACTGAGAAAAATAGCAAAGAAAAAAGATCCCAGTTGTGGTGGAGAGACAGCATGGCTAAGAAACAGCATGGCTAAGAGACAGCGTGTCTGTATACGCATCTTTCCATGGCTATATAAATGTAACGGGAATCTGAAAAGTGTCATTACTAGCGTTAGGGTTAAAAAACACAAAACTGTTCAACCGCTGAGATAACACTCTCAATACCTCACACATCATAGTGCACTATACTACAACTTGCACAAACATGTTTATATTACACTATTTAAGTAGGTTACATTTTTATTTGTATATACGTTGTACATCATTTCCTGCGTATATTTTTTTTATGTAGAGCAGAATTACTGCAGGGGGGCCACCAAATTGTCGTTATTTTCAAGTTCCCAAGAAAATTAAAATACCTTAATATGAATCCAACATATAATTCGCAATATTATTAGCAAATATAAATCCGCTTCACAAATTGTGAATTAACTCCTCTGTAGACAGGCTAACTGGCTAGGTAGTCACTAAGATTAACAGATACAGTTAATCCTAAGGATTCACTGTGCCACATGTGTGTTTTTACATTAAAACATGACTTATAAAATCATGCCAAAAATTATTATTTTAATAGCTTAGTATTCTATGCACTAAATAGGTATGAAAAAGGCTTTAGGCTGACCTACAAGTTATAGGCCCAGTTTAATATTCAACTTAATTTTATAGAATATAAGTAGTACTGGGTCCCTGATCTGTCTCTTTTACTTAAGGGGTCCTTGGCTTAAAAAATCTTGAAGACCCCAAGTGTTCTTGTATTTTATTTATTATTTATTGTATATCTGTATGGGTGTTGTGTACTTGCTGCTGTAGCACAGACATTTATATATATATATATATATCTAGTCTTTCTTAACATGTTTAAACATATTCACTGCTGTTTAAAAACATACGTTAGAATATGTTTAAAACATGCCATGAACATAACATGTAATGTTGCTCTTCAATGTAATATGTTCGATAAAATATACAAGCTGCTTCATAATGACCATAGGCTGTTAATATTATACACTCTATGGTCATGTCACACTACACACATGCACACACAATGCATTTGTTTGGTTGCTAGTCACTCAGAAATTCTAAATTCAAAATAGTTGCAGGTGAATGGGCGTGGAGGAGGAAAAGGGCGGGAGTTAACAAAATTGAAAAAAGGCGGACTGCGGAGGGTCAGAGGAGCGGTTGACAGAGAAGCAGACAGAGTAAGTTTTGTATTTATAATTTATTTAGCTAGATAATAAATAGATGGGTACTGGTTTGACTGAAGTTTAGTCGAGCTAATCAGTAGCTAAGTAGTGCTAGGTAAGCTGAAGTACGTTTACTTTAGTTGGACTTCGTTACCAGCTCATGCTAGAGCCAAGTTAGCTTGTCAGTGTTAGCTTAGCTAAGTAACGTTAGTTAGTTAGTTAAACTGGAATCTTCAGCTGGGTTTGTAGTTTGAAGTTAGTCCGCTCAGGCACACCCTGATGAAATGTTACACCATAATATTACTGATATAACTTCATGTATTTTATATGTCAAAGGGATTTAACAAACAATTAAGAATAGACAGTAGTTGGGTTAAATCAGACCTTGATACTTATTACTGTTGAGAAACTGAAAAAATAATGTATATAACTTTTTTACACACATCACGGATGTGTTTCCATCCATGATGTGTGTATGTTATAATAATCAGGATTAAACAAATGCTGATTAAAACATTTTTCTTTGTTATTGCGGCTGCTGTCTTAAAGTGGGAAAGCAAGGGCCCAGAACATATTTCCAAGGCAGACCACTTTACATGCCCCTGTACTGCAAGACAGCACCTCTCCACAGTAGGCCTGCACGATAAGAAAAAAAGACACATTTTTACAAGATGACATACAGTAAAAAGCTCTCTTTGGAAATAATAAATAATTCTCGACTACTGATTTCGTAGGGGAGTGCATCTACATAGAAATAAAAATAACAAAGGAAAGTTTCTAATGTGAACCATTCTTTGTTGACCTTTAATGCTTTACAAACAACCAAAGCAAGTACGTGCTGTGACTACTACTGTCAAATTAGGTAGAAATACGCTGGTTGACTGATGTGACACCATTGTATTCATATAATACTATTAATCCAGGCTAAAGTCAATGATATTAATAATAATGTATGCATGTTGCTTCCTCTAAATTTTAGGTTATGACTAGCGGGGCCTGCTTTGGTTGTTTGATAAATTGTTCAACATTGATTGTGATTGGTGGTTTGCTGTGCATGCACAGCCTACATGTCACACACTAGCAACAAACTGTGTATCCAAGAACACTTAAATCAGTGTAAATGATTATATCAGACACGGACTGCTGTTGTAGTTAAGTGTTACGTTTCCAGTGTCGCCGCTCCGAACCGTAACATTAGTTGGGATAGACGCCTTGTTTCTTTAGGCTCATACGTCACATACACACGTTGCCCACATGGCTACCTGTTTTAAAGGGGAAGGGTTGCCGGTGAGAACAGTGAAAGTTTATTTTCAAAAACTGTTCTACCTGCTGCCGTCTGGGGGGGGGGGGGACAGTAGCCTACCGCAGAAACAGCTTGTTTCATCCCACAGACCAAGACAAAGCAAGAATGTTGAACTCTTGACCTCATCACAGGACACTTTACCATAATGATGTCACTTTACATTTTAATTACTTTTTACTTACTGTTTTACAAACTGTTTACACCTCTCTCTAACCACCCACTTCATTAGGTACACATAGATAATGTAATGCAATCAAATGCAACAGCTCTGTCATTAATTATACTTTTACAAAGCTTCAAATGTATAACTCTAATTTATGTTTCACCCCCAAATCAAAAATACAAATGTTTTCTGTCGCTTACTTTAAGTATCCATTGTTTTGGTGTGAGTTGCCCAGCGTCAGAGATATCAGCAATAGAGTTACCTGACTTTTTTAAATATAATGCCACTATATGGCACTCGGCTTGCGGTGTTTGAAGCACAAAAAAAACATTGTTTTGTTGAAAAACATAACAGCAATGTTTTTTTCATAATGTTTTTTCCAGAAATCATGACTCAATTACTCAGGATTACATGCAGACCTCTTTGCAAGCAGTTTCAGGTTGGAACTACAAAAATGAGTATGCTGTACATGAAATTGCTCACAACTAATCTGTAATTAATCAAAAAAGGCATCTCTATGGCCGATATCTACAAAACAATCTATGATAAATAGCACTACAGGAAAAATATTTTCTTTGATTTTGGGGTAAACTGTCCCTTCAACCTTGACTATAAGAACGTTAGAATAATTGAATGTTTAATTTATTAGCTGTTAATATTTTGCTGAGAACCTCATTAAAGATTAAAGTTATCTCTTAATTTCAAACACTGTCATTTTTAATAGATAAGATTTCAGGTATTTCCAATTGTAAATACGGCTACTAAAATGTCTCTGACAGGTGCATCTGAGGGATATCATTTTCTATGTACAGTTTTAAAGAAGTATTTCTGCACACTACCTACTAAAATCAGTTTTATTAAATACCATGTGGTGTTCCAACATTGGAACAATAACCTACATGCAGGTTTGATGACCAAAACATGGTATTCAACAAAGCTAATAGTAAGTAAAGACATGGGACTCTGGCTTCATTTACAATTACTGGCTTTTTCTCAATGCTCTTATCTTGTTTTTAACTCACTGTTTTTTAAAAGATGAATCCTTGCAAATGTGGACAGTTGGGATTTTAATGTCTGTGCATCTTTAACACGTCTTTAATTGACATTTATATTATGTCCAAAAAAGCCATTCAAAACAACTTTCATTCTGGCTGCCTTTGGGACGTCTATACAACGTCCAGAAAAAAATGCACACTGGTCCAACAATTACGTTTTTAAAACATTTTTAATTGACGTCTATACGCCGTCCAGAAAAGACGTATAAAAAAACTTTCATTCTGGCTCCTGTGAGGACGTCTTCTAGATGTCTAACAATTTCATCTTTAACACATCTTTAATTGACGTCTACACAACGTCCAGAAAAGACGTATAAAAAACTTTCATTCTGGCTCCTCAGAGGACGTCTTCTGGATGTCCATAAATCACGTCTTTAACACATCTTTTATTGACGTCTATACACCGTCCAGAAAAGACGTATAAAAAAACTTTCATTCTGGCTCCTGTGAGGACGTCTTCTAGATGTCTAACAATTTGTGTCTTTAACACATCTTTAATTGACGTCTACACAACATGCAGAAAAAGACGTAAAATAAACTTTCATTCTGGATCCAGTGAGCTCGCGTCTTCTGGATGTCAAACAAGGGCCGTCTATTACACGTGTTCTAGACGCACTCTTGCTCATTGGGCAATGTTCACTCAGTGTTTTGTTGTTAGACTGATGTTAAATCACCCTACGGTACCGTCTATTTTTCTGGATGGTTTCAAGGTACCCCCTCCCCTCTGCCACCACTTAAAACAAATTTCTAGAGGAAACACTGGAAATGCAAACATTTTTGGACTACTTTTTTTTTAAACAGCGTGCGTTCGTGAGCACCCACGGAGGAAAACATAAATCGGCGCCTATGGGTGTGATGACACCCATAGATGACAGCGCTCTGGACATTTATCAGCCTTGTAAAAAATGCCATAGTAACACTTGCTCTCTCTCTCTCCTGAGAGGATTGACCAACTACCAGTGACCCAGTGATGAGAGTCGTCGCTTTGATCTCCTGCCAATCACTTGCGCTCAGACTCGAGAAGGGGACAAAACAGTTGTAAACAGACTTTTTTCCTTTCCCGTTTTCAGACTTCTTGAAGTGAAGTGTATAGCCAGGGTGACCAGGACACTTTGCACCTGACCGTAGTGCTCATGCACGTACACGCTTCGGGATGTTAACGTGAACATGTGACAGCCCAGGTCAGACATAGACACAGACAGATTAGACACAATTTTGCCAACAGCACACATAGGCCTACTGCTGACAACATAATGGGGTATCTCAGTTAATATTCATGAATTTTCTTGGAATGTAGCCTACATAACTAAGAAATAATATTAAAAGACATTGAATGAGTTTCGTGTGGGACCAACTTTATTTTTCACAATTAAAGCATTCTTTTGGAAAAATGCACCCACAGAACTTGTGAAAAACTTTGTGAAAAGGTATTTTTCATTGCATGGCACTAAACAAATTATTTGGAACTGCTGCCACAGGCTTGAACTAAAGTTATGGTAACACTTTACGGTAAGGGTACATGAATTATGAATCAGGAAGTGAATTTGCTTAAGAATCACTTTGTTGGCTGAAAGCCTACTGTGAAATTGTGCACAGGTGTCAGCAAAATTGGCGCGTGTGACGAGTAGTGTCTTTAAGGTGGGAATGGTCATGCAGTTCCTCTCGTTAGTCCATGTGTTGTTCATGAGCGAAAAGATCTGCTCAACAGGAGCATTTGTGCCCGGTAGACACATGGCGAACTGACAAAGGAGACCTACATTTTTGAACGGAATCTCCCTGCTTTTGAAATGCGCGAAGATTTCCACCCAGCGTCGCTGTGTCCATTTCTTTGACTGTCTATGGTTAACACGAGACAGATAAGAAGAGGCATTGCAACAATGTTTACAAATATACATTGTAACGCTTGCTGCACAGATTATGCAGACGCAGACCGCTACGATTGACTGACACACACACACACATTGTTAAAACCATACCCTGGGTGCTTTATTAGTCTTTCTAAGTGGGTTTAGTTAATGATCGGGCTATAATAAGACCACGTCGGCTACGTAATCAATGACATCCGGAACAATTTCATAGTAGTTGGTGTAAACCAGGACATTTTTGCGTCCCGACAGGCTTTTGTCGAGACTCTGGACACGCAACTGAAAATTGGGACTCTCCCGGTCAAACCGGGACGTCTGGTCACCCTAGTGTAGCCCAGAACGTAAGTTTAAACTATTCGGTAGCTTGCTAAACTGTCATGGGTTTTACTGCCTTGTTATCTGTGTAAACGTTAAAGCTACTTTCATATTTCAATAAGTGTTCTGCTACGATGTGGATTAAGTTTTGCCAGTGTTATGACATGACATTTATTTGGAGAGAGAGAGATATTATCGCCTTGATAATATTGCTGTTGCTGTGTTTCTTATTGCATAGGTGATGGTTGTGCAGATTGTTTAATATTACTTGTGCAGCCATGTGTTGATATTCAGGTTGTGTTAGGGCAATTTGCTAGCAACATGCATTCTCCAGTAAACAGACTAGTGCTGTGGAGCCACGTGCTTAGCTATTTAAGGTGTATTACACTGTTTGCTCTGTTATGAATATGTGTGCTGTAATAGATGTGGCTTATTCTCAGTTTGTGTTACTGAGCAATATGTTACATTTATGTTAAATATTACAGAGAAATGAATGTGATTCTTAGTATTGTTTCTTGTTATATGCTGGTAGCTATAACATTTAGTTTTTGGCAAATAATGTTCATAGTAAGTCAGATGCTTATTAATGTGCATTATTATTTGCTTATATTTCAGAACCACATCCAACTACACATGTAACGTCAAATACAACTTCATAGTTAACTTCATGTTAGAGTTGTAAATAAATCTTCCTGGATCTCAAAGTCAGACATCTCTGGTTCTTACCGGACGCCAGTGTTTCAGTAGCCAGTATTCAATAATTTTTACAAGCCTATTGCCTATATTTTTGTAATATAATAAACACTGTTACACTTCTCAAAACAGTATTTCAGCTTGTGTTGACCTATCAGTGCTTTCTGAACATATTGAACACACTTTTAAAAATACGATAATACCGAAAACCATGATTTGTTTTTTTGGTCACTATAACTGTGAGGTTAAATTTTCATACCGTTACATCCCTGACCCTGGCTGCAAATTACATTTGCTGCCGCTAGGGTGCGTCTAGATTTCTAGGCTAGCAAGAAGCCTATTTATTGTCAAATGTCATAGTTTCTATCTCTGTAAGGATCACAGGATCTTACTTTAGAGGCAAAAAGAGAGGGCAATTAATGTGTCATGTTTTTCAAAAATCAAAGAAAGCTATAATAAGATAAAAAAAACTTGCTAGATTAAAGATAGTAGGATAGGTTACACTGTGATCTTCATGGGTATTCTTGAATCCCTGGCCTGTTCGCCTACACGTTTGCTTCCTCCATATTTTTCAGATGAAAATCCCCATGTATAATGAAGACAACATAGAGGATAGTAGTCTGCTGCCAAGATATCTCTCTAAAATGAATTACTCTTTAGAATTATTTAAAAATGGCAAGAAGCTGAATGTAGATGGAAAATGAATGTGCCCGGGGGAAGACAGAGACCTCAGTATCACCTACAGAAGAATAAACGTAGATTTAGCAAAAAAATAATAATCTTACTATGCTTTTGCATTAAACCTAACCTGAGGCGAGCATGTGGACCAAAAGGCAGCAGTCCAGATCCCTTTGCTGTAATAAGTCAGTAGTACTTAAAGCTCTATCAGTTTGAATGTGTGTCCTCTAAGGCATGCAGGTTCACTTGGAGCAGCTGCCTTGTTTCATTCTTGGCTACACTATTAAATATTTGCCTTATCTTGTCTGTAAGGCTCATATCATTTCAAGTACGGCTTGTCGTGGAGAGAAATCCCGTTTTAGCTGTAAAATTTTACAACTCACTTAACCACACACATTCTCTTTCCCCCGCCGCCCTCCCTCATTTCTCTTGCCCATGTTCTCCCCTACTTGTCTCCTTCTCATCTTTCCCTCTCTTCTGTCTCCAGCTTCCTGTGCTCTCGGAAGAGGGTAATAAGTATAATCAGAAGTGACTGGTTGAGCTGCTTGAGCTGCTTGAGCTACAGAGACCAATGTATTCTCATGATATCCAGGCACAACTGTAAATGCCAGCGCACAATCCACACGAAATGCACACTCACAAACACACACGCAAAATGCACACGCCGACACTCCAGGTACTTCATTTTGCATGCCAGTTGTTGTTAAAATGCCATAAACATGAGCATATTTACAACAGAAGGCTGTTAGAGATAATTTCTGCAGCACTACAGAGAGGCTGTCTCTGTCTCCAGGGAGAAGAGCTCTGCCTAACTCTCTGCATATAGTCTTACTGCGGTAGTTAACGTCTTTATTTTCACACAATGAACATGCCCTCTGTGTATGTGTTGACATGCTTAGATCTGCATGAGAAACTGTAGGTGTGTTTATGTAAAGTCTATGTGTACAAATTCACAATAATTACCGCTCACACAGTCGCCGTGTCTGGCTGCAAGCCTCCCACTATGCCATCAAACATCGTTAGCCATCAGCAGCATGGGACAAAGAGGCAAAAGCATGACTTGTTTACAGAATGAAATAGCTGGCTTGTACACAGTAGATTGAAATTGACTGCAGAGCTAGTAGACCATTACCACGGTAGTAACAGGGGTGTTTTTCTCACTGATCTTCACTGAACGGGGAAAAGTGATATTTAATTGAGTGTATGGACAATGATCAGCCATTTGGTTTTTTCCCCCCAATGAAATGGAATTTAAATTAAATCCTTGACGAACGAGGTGTCAGTTGAGACAAGATATCGATCACAAAGCAGACACCTCACTGTACGCCGGCATTGTTCAAATGTTGTGCATCGGGTCAACATAGCTCTTTGAGATGGAGCTCCAAGGGAGTTCCCACTCTATTCCTCAGCACTGAATGAGTCACCAGGGGCAAGATGGAGAGCTCTTTTCCTCAACATGGCACCTGCACTTAGTATCTGTCAGTGGCTAGGCCGCATATCCTCAGGCTCAATTAATCAGAAGCCCACCTTTGGAGAATTGTGCCCTGGCCCTCATTTAAAGGTACCTGCTGCCGTCTGTGCCAGTTGTAACCCTGGCAAGGGACAAGTAGAACAGGTTAGCCTAACTTGGCAGGGGGTGCAAGATGGTGTTAATACAGACTTTGGGAGATGATTTCCTTTGAGGGAGATCCAATCCAGTGTCACAGCATGGTGCTCAGGAAGTGGTCGAGCCTCCAGCTGATGGAGTTTCTAATTCAATCTGTTCCAGATCGACAGGGGGGTCAGTGTTTGTGCCAGAGAGTAACCTTCCATTCTGTCTTCTGGTCACTGACGAAATGTGACCAGCAGGTCTTATTGAGGCTTATTGATTAAAAAAAACAATAGGCAATCAATAATAGTGTTGAGCACTTCCTTTCTCCTATTTCTCTGCAATACGTATCCTATATGACTCAGCTATGTACTATCTAGTATAATATGTACTGTAATATACCTGTTTGCTTGGCTCTGGCTTATGCAAAACAGAATTTTATTTTAACTTATTAGAGTGAACGTGTCAGAGTGATCTACTTAGATATTCTGTTATACTACTCTGATACATTGCTGCCATCTAGTGTTTCTAAGTGCACAGGTTTATAAGCAACGTAGGCTACAACAGTGTACTAATAGCCTCAGTACTGGCCAAATCAGTTCATTAGCATTCTCTGTGCTACTAAGGAAATGTTTTACAAGTTTAGATAAGTTTAGATTGAATAAGGACTGTACAGGAGACAGCAGACAGCCACTGCCAGCACAAGAAAATGCCAAAGGAAATCCCCATACAGCTATAATTTTAATTTTAAAGTGAAGCTTTTTTGTGGTTAAGATGATGATAAATCATTTCAGTATTGTTTATGGCTTAAATGTGTAATTTGTGCTCGCATTAAGTAAGCTGTAAGACTTTATTCATAAACTGGGGTATGTCTATAGTTAACACTATCTGTGAAGTCATTCATTTGTTTTGGGTGTTATATTATCACACTTGCTACCATGGAATTAAGTTTATTAATAACTCCATTATTCAGCTTTTGTTTGTCGTGTCGGCTTCTACATCATTTTTTACCCTCATTATTAAGGCTCTTGGGCCTTCAGTGTCAAAGATAAATATATTCACTTTTAAGTGAAAAGTAATTGTAATTTTCTTAACCTCTCCTCTTATATCTCTTTCAGACCTGGACTTAGTTTCACCTCATTGTGCCCATATAGGAATACCTAATTTCCACCACTTATTTTTCAAACAACGGTTCCCTCCGTTTCATCCAAGCTTGTCCGATTAATCAGAAAGAAGTATATTGACTTTCATTAGTCATCAAAAGAATAAATATTTAAAGGTTTACAATTCGTTTTCTGTTAAAAAAAAGAACCTGCTGCTGAAATGGGGATTTTGACATCTCTATTAAACTACGAGAACCAGATATAGTAGTCGTGTGATTTTATTGGTGCACGAATTCACACAAAATCCATAACATGGCTTGCGGGAATAGTTTTTAGTGCAGAAATCATAGGCAAAGACATTTTTTCACTTGTAATTACAGTCACATTAATACATTATTGACCCGTTCTTCTTTGATATTCATCCTTCTCCACGTCTGCTTATTTCCGTTTCTTGTCAGCGGTTTCAGTTCCCCTAACTTCGCTTCCGTCCCTCTCCTCCACTTGTCTTTCAAAGTTTTTCTGCATCCGTGTTTGAGACCATGATGTGGGGAATCACCTTCATCCGGGATTGCTTTCTTCTTCATCGCTGGCCTCTCTATCACAGATCTCCCTCATTTCCTCCCTTTTCCCGTCTATGTGTCTCTTCCCTCTCTCGTCTTTCAGCCTCTCCCTCCATCTCCTCCATTTGCTCAGATGCCTTCTTTAACTCGTTTCAGCTCTGTTTTATTATTCTTTTCATCCCTCTCTTCTTTCATCTGCCTCTCTAGTTTACTTGTTCGCTTGCAAAGATTTTTGAAGTCTTGAGGTCATTGAGAAACTTCTTCAGCTGTTAACTTCTTTCCCCTCTCTCTCTCTCTCTCTCTCTCTCTCTCTCTCTCTCTCTCTCTCTCTCTCTCTTCATTCAGCATTTTTCCTCAGTAGTTCCCCATTCCACTCTGTTGAGTTCATCCTTATTTTCCCACAGTTGGGCTTTCACGTCCTAATTTTTGAATTCTCTTTACTGAGGAGTTATTTGGTTTTTTTTCTTCTTTTTCTTTTATTTGTTCCATTTCCCTTCTTGCTGTTGGCACCTCACTTACAGTACAATCTAATTTGACTTTTTCCCAACATGTCCGCTGCATTAGTCCGTCCTTTGCCTGTAGTAGTTTATCCATTGATTGGAGCTATTGCTTTTCTACACTGCTCCTGGATTTTTTGTTAGTAAATTCTTTCAACACTCGTATCATATAGCCTAATGATTTCCCTCAACTTTGTTTAGGAATAGAAGAAGCAAATGTCACCATAATACATTTTGTACCATTTTTTACTCTAATAGAATAATTACTTTTAAGAAGAATTACCCAAATATAAACCATAATTTGATTTGATTGAGCTATAGCCTAGCAATGTGTATTCATCTGCAGCTACACTATATACTGTATAGTATGAATGAAGTTCACCAGCTCAAGGTTCTTACTGACTTTTCTCCTTCTGCTTTGTCTGTTTAGCCAACCGGTTAGGTTTTTGTTTAGCTCTGTTTTATATTTCCACTCAATGACCTGTCACACTAAAAATACAAAAATGAACGATGCAATCTTATTTCATTCAAGCAAACCAACATGAAGAATAGTAAAAGCTGAGATCCCTTATAGATTTCACATGTTAAAGACAATACTGTCACAAAAGATGGTCTCTTGTCCAGCTTTTCATTTAATCTCATTTTCAATCACATTATTTTCAAATGACAAAAAGCAAAGAAATAAACCGCTTTGAGAACTAAACCATAATTACAGCTAATGTTTTCTGCTACAGCGTATCACTGAGATACGATCATAATGTGCTGCACAGATCTGCAGTTCATTCAAGGATACAAAAAACATCTCATAGTTGTCCTTGGGCCAAAATTCTGTATCAAGTAAATAATTTAACACAAGAAAATATGACTAATGCATTCATTACTCAAAGCACTTATGCATGATTTGATGACACAACTTAAGTCTAAATGTCTAATGAAGTTAATGTCACATAGACTCGGATATGTTCATTGATTTAAGTATCAAAATGCGTCAAACGCAGACAAATCAAGAAAGGTCATGGTGTTAGTTGTGAGTTGAGTTAGTCATATTAGAGTATATGGAACAGAGAATCTGTAATATTGAAGCTCTAGTGTAATGTTTGACGTTTAACGACCGTACCACGTGATTGTATCACTTGACCGTAGTGGCAGTTTTAATCACGTAGTTAATGTTGTTAATGTCTTGTAGCTGGGGAGTGCACCCCCTGTGGATCGTGCGGCAGACCGTACCACTGTCACTGCAGGGCCTTGTGGTCCTGCTGAGCAAGACATTCTCACTCCAATCACGTCAAAAAGCGGTGCTTGTCAGGTGCCTTTGGCGTTTGTTATTGAGGCAAAAAGTCTCCTTGAGCCATATTTAGATGCTCTTAGACGGGACACTTGCCGCCACTTTTTGACGCTCTGGGTCGGGACGTACGTTTAACTGACATGCGGAACAAGAACGGGACAGTTAGGTTTAGGAAAAGATCGTGGGTGGGGTTAGAAAATGTAGGTTTCAGGGACACGCGGGACAAGAACGGGACGAGAACCCCGGCCTCCTGGGTGAAAGTCCTTTTGTTGTTTGACCCATCCACCACCCCAGCCAACCTCCTTATGTGGATTTTCAGTCTTTCATACTATTTGCTACCGTTGTCGCTCTTAATACTGCGCTGCTGTGCCTTTTTGAACATGATGTCTGTGTGGACAGACCATGACTTGCCGTAATTGATTTTTTTGGCCACTTGGGGCCGAAACAAGCTGTAAACGCTACACTGAAACAGTATTACTTTTTAAGTGTATACAGTGAACCTGATAGGAAACAGTTGCTTTACAAATCCACAAGACATGGAGCAACATAAGCCTTCATTTGGAGTCGTTTCAAGTGCTCATATTATGCTCATTTTCAGTTTCATAATTGTATTTAGAGGTTGTACTAGAATAGGTTTATGTGGTTTAATTTTCAAAAAACACCATATTTTGTTGTACTGCACATTGCTGCAGCTCCTGTTTTCACCCTGTGTGTTGAGCTCTCTGTTTTAGCTACAGAGTGAGGCATCTCACTTCTGTTCCATCTTTGTTGGGAGTCACACATGCACAGTAGATAGTCACTTAGTCAGTGCTTGGGCACAGACATTAGTAACGTGGAGAGTGTAGACTAACGTGACTAGATAAGAACTACGTGTGAAAGGTACGGACATGGCGGCAGTAGTTCAACCATACATGTTCAAACCAGAATCGGATCTTGAAAAAGGAGGGGAGTCTCCTGCAGAACCTGAGACTCAGAGAATTCAAATGTTTCGGCCGATGACGTAGACGGCCCTGCCAATTTTGACCAGCTCACCCGGAGACTGAAGGCAGGATACATTCAGAAACCAGTATCTCACTCAAAACAGCATGGATGGTTTCTTTTCTCCAAGTTTGTATGTGTGTGGAATCACCAGAGAAAATAACAGAATCCCCCAAAAAGTGTTTTTTTTCCATGATATGGGCACTTTAATGTGTGAACAGGGCCATGCTACTGCAAAATGAAAATACACAGCATGGCTCCGTTGTACACGTCAAAGTTAACAAACGTACACTGTCACTGCTGAGCACTAGCTCCGAGTGTAAATCTCTGCAGCTTTCCTCGTCTGTTGTACACAGACGAGCTGACAGCTGTACAATCCTCTGTGTGACATTGGGAAATGTGCTGCCTCCTGCTGAGTCGTGTCTGGGTGATCAGACTCTCAAAGCCCCTCCCCTGTACTAGCACCTCGACATTCTCATACAGGTAAATACTAACGGCATCCACTCTGATTGCCACCGTCGCTAGACTGAAGTGACAGGCGAAGACAGCAGCACAGTGAAGAAGATTATGCACAAAGCCTCCTGTGATGAGTTCAAAGCCAACTGTTGGTGAGGCAAACCTCAGTGACAAAACTTACAAAAATGAATAATTACGACAGAGCGGCACAGCAGTGACAAATTCCCCCACTCTACCCTTTAACATGAAGAGATATGTGAAGACTCAGTGATTAGTTCAAGTGAGGAAGCTCAGCATTCAAAATGTACCTCTGCGACTTTTACCCTTTCAACACAGAGCTGTTTATTTTCTTTGGTAAAATATGTCAAGGTATAGTATAAACTATTCATTTCCAACACACAACATTTTCAGAGAATGTTGTTGGAATGGAAATATCACTAAAATGTAAGAAAACTAGAATTAAAAGATTGTCACATGCATAGATTTATTTTTACAGTTTTTTACAACAGTAAATAAGTATGAAAGAAGTATTATAAAAAAAAGAATCAAGTATAAACCTTACAAACCTGTACAATGAAAGTCCAATGTCCATAACCAAAACATTTTTTTCTTTACTATCGTGAAAGACGTAGAAAACCAGCAAATATTTAAATGAGCAGCTGGGACCAGTACATTTTCCCTGTGACTAAAAATCAATTATCAAAATTGTTAGTGAAAGTTAGCGTAAGTGTAACACAGTACATACATACAATTATACTTTGATAATAACTGCATTCAGATATTAATTATATAATATTGAAGTTTGATATATTTAATATCAGCATTTAATAAATCACATCACAGTGACAAAAGTGACCCTTTACAACTGGGAAAATACAGAATACTACTTGAAATATACAACTCTGAGCATTTGTTTCCAAGTATTGTGTATACATGTCGTCATAAGTAATTGGTCTATCTGTCTGTGTATGTATTACAGAAACAGGCACATTTTTCCACTGTAATGATTGTTTTAAAGGATAAGTGTTTTTTTTTTATTAAGTGAATGATAACCTGTAGCCTGGAAATCCAGACCCAAATCCAAAATATTAAGGGTCTGGCAATGAGTAATTGAAAATGGCCCAACTCGAGGGGCGACACCAAGCATGCATTTGAAAATCTCACTGCATGCAGTTGGATAACACTACGACCAATCACAACAATACACTGGGTGACGTATCTAAAGCGTACCCATATGTTTAGCTACCAGCGGAGTGAACTGGTAGATTAAACTCTTGCCGTATCCGGTCGGCAAAACAGCAAAAACTTTGAGTGCCGTCTTCTGTTACTCTTTTAGATAAAAAGCCAAGTCTAACTCGTTCATTGTAGCGTCCAAAGCCGTTTCAAACAACTGGTGTTCATCCGTAGCCATCTTGCAATGTTTACTAATGACTTTGACGTCGCAGCACTGTCGTCATCTGTTTAGCTCGCCTCTGGCCCGCCTATATCAGATACACCGATGTGATTGGTGCAGCTTGGCTACAAGGGCATAGTTAATGAGCATCATTACTGAATGCCAGAGTGACTCGCTGAGCAAATTCAAATTGTGCTCTCACTAGAACTCTGGATTTCCAGGGTAGATAACCTGTGTTTTTTTTTTATTTATTTACCTTTATTTATCCAGGTAAGTCGATTGAGAACAAATTCTGTCACAAGACCTGTCACATTCACACATTCATACCTGGAAGCTGTCCAGTACAACTACAGTCTGATCCGCTGGCCACTGAGCAGCTGAGCTGAGCAGCCGTTGGTCAAGGGCACCTCAGTGGTGGTAAATGAGGAAGGGACAAGCGCTGCTCTTTTCACTTTCCCCATCCAGATGTTATCCTGCCGGTCTGGGAGATTGAACCGACGACTTCCCGGTCACAACCTTGCTTCTTTAAGCTCTAGGCCACCACTTCTCTATTTTAAATGAATCATAACTATTTACACCATAAAGTTAATTGACTGTATCATAAATGGTCAATCAAATCAAATCACTTGATTCAGACTAATCACTGATCACTCATTGGGATTCAGCTTCTCCTGTGACTCACACATTAATTAGTTATTTTACTTTTATTCATTAACACAATTGAATGTGTGTACGTATACTGAAGGTTAATCGTATTTAACAGTTTTATAATTTCAGTTCATCTCATCTCTGTTTCTGCAGCAGCCTCGAGTAAATAGTGTCTCTTTTTAGTCTATAAAGATGAGGAGCTGGCTTTCAACAGCCACATTAAATACCATATACGTGCCAACCTAAATTAAGCCTCTAGTTATGTGCATTTTAAAAAAACACATCCAGCACATTAACTTTAATAGCTACAGTCACATGTATTTAGGAGAATGCATAATTTTCTGGCAGATGCGAGAGTCTCAGTGGCACAACAGAAGGTACAGTAGAGGCCTCTTCAGGGGTGATGTGGGTGTTATCTCCAGCTTAGTTTGAGACAGAAAAGTAACACAGCAGATGCACAGTAATGTTATTAAACAGCTCCTCTGCCTTCAGTGTTTTCATCTACCACTATAAAATAATTTTCTTTAATCTAAGATCATTTGATTTATCCCTTGAGCTTGATATAGTCAAAAAGATAAGGAGGAGGTTTTGGAACTGGAGGCTGGTGTTTCAGCTCAAACTAGATTAGAAAATCTGGAAGGGGAAAGTGAAAAAAAAGAAAAAGAAAAGATCTACTTTTTAACTAACTCTTTAGTGTTATACTGTAAGGAATAACAAAGTGAAAAAGAAGGCCAGCCTATAAGATGAAGATCTAAATCAATGAAGAATAATGATTTAATTTAAATCATTAAAGCAGCATGTGTTTTGATAATCATAATATCTGTAAGTAATTAAGAAATGCTGTACTGTGGCTTATTCTAAAAACCAGTAGTGGAACATGAAACTTTTATTAATTTTACTCAGGGAGAATTTTGGTTTTAAAAACATTATATTCTTAACAACACATTGTACTCTATACATCATTTTGACAGCTACAGTTACCATTTACTTGGCAAACTAAAGGGACACTGCAGAGATTTTACAGAAAGGGCAGTTAACTCGTTTTGAAGAAGTTGTATTAAAGTTGTATGATGTCTTCTGTGGCTCTGGAGGAGCTTTCCAAACTCTTGCATAATACATTACATAATAATTTAACAGTCTTGATCAACACGTCCTGACTCCCAAAACGACATACATGAGCGTTCTATTTAACGACCATACCACGTGATTGTATCACTTGACCGTGGTGGCAGTTTTAATCACGTAGTTAATGTTGTTAATGTCTTGTAGCTGGGGAGTGCACCCCTTGTGGATCGTGCGGCAGACCGTACCACTGTCACTGCAGGGCCTTGTGGTCCTGCTAAGCAAGACATTCTCACTCCAATCACGTCAAAAAGCGGTGCTTGTCAGGTGCCTTTGGCGTTTGTTATTGAGGCAAAAAGTCTCCTTGAGCCATATTTAGATGCTCTTAGACGGGACACTTGCCGTCACTTTTTGACGCTCTGGGTCGGGACGTACGTTTAACTGACATGCGGAACAAGAACGGGACAGTTAGGTTTAGGAAAAGATCGTGGGTGGGGTTAGAAAATGTAGGTTTCAGGGACACGCGGGACAAGAACGGGACGAGAACCCCGGCCTCCTGGGTGAAAGTCCTTTTGTTGTTTGACCCATCCACCACCCCAGCCAACCTCCTTATGTGGATTTTCAGTCTTTCATACTATTTGCTACCGTTGTCGCTCTTAATACTGCGCTGCTGTGCCTTTTTGAACATGATGTCTGTGTGGACAGACCATGACTTGCCGTAATTGATTTTTTTGGCCACTTGGGGCCGAAACAAGCTGTAAACGCTACACTGAAACAGTATTACTTTTTAAGTGTATACAGTGAACCTGATAGGAAACAGTTGCTTTACAAATCCACAAGACATGGAGCAACATAAGCCTTCATTTGGAGTCGTGTTCCTGTCCTCCTGATGAATCTACCGTAAGTCCAATATTCACTCTCATTTTAGCTCTGCTTTGCTCCAACAACACCTGAGGGAAATATCTGTCCTTCCAACCACTAAATGATCCACTATGTTTACCAATTTATCGCTGACTTTGTATGTCTGGTGTGAGTAGTGTGCAGTGGGTTCATCAGAGCTTTTTAATATAGCCGCCTGCTGCTGGAACCAGGGTTGCTGAGAGCGATGAAAAACACAGTCACCAACACAGCTGAAAGATGGCATAAAGCCCTGTAGAGCTGAGGGGAACTGCAGTGTCTGGTGATAATTATCTGTGGGTTCATCCCTGGTACACACGCCGGCATTTGATCCGTTGATAATATAAAAATATTGATATTAGTGGACCTTTAAGGAATTCTGTGATTTATTCTGAAAACTGCACGCTACCATCCCATGTCAGCTGCATAAACAGACAACATAAACGTACTACATCTGCCATTTTTAAATCATTATTGTACTGTGTTGCTTTTCAGAGAAGACTTTAGAAGTTTAGACACACCCTTGCCCTCACACAAAATTCCACATTTGTAAAGGTTTAGCAGATTCAAAAGAATGTATGTTTTCTTTCATATCCAATATAAAAAAAAACATATAAGCGGTAATACCAGACGGGTTTATTTTGACCCAACCTTTCATACAGAACTGCTTCAGCTCAGCAGGCATGAAATTCTTGTTTTCGAAACCCGACACATTCCAATGTGATTTAGGTCCGGACTTTGACAAGGCTGTTTCAAAACTTTAAATTCTTCTTCTTCAGTCACACTCAAGTTGGTTGTGTGCCTCTGATCATTTTCTTGCCATGAGACCCATTTACACCTCAACTGCAGCTGTAGACAGTGGTGGAATGAAACGAAGTACAAATACTTCGTTACATTTTGCAGCAATTATCTATACGTTCTATTCCACTACATTTCTACAACATTTCTACAACGTTCCGTTACATTTTCTGATCAGTTTTTCCCCCTGCCAAAACGTCTTCCTGACCGTCACACGTTTGTCTCACCAGTTAAGTTTGGTTGCCATAGATGCTGTATATATCGGGCACCGCCAAACCTTCACCGGCTTCCAAGTGCTCCAGAGACCGGGTGCAGCGAAGCTGACCCTCGGTAATACAGCCTCCGGTAAAAGTGAAAATGAAAATGGTTGTTTGTCGTTTATTTCTCCGCCAGGCTGCATAAGACGCATCACGTTCATATCTTATTTATTTGGCTGGACCTCTTCACATCGCCTCCCCATTTCCGCTGCTTCACACACTTTATTTGCTTACGCTCCCATGGAAATAAAACCGTCTTAAAATACATCCATGAATAAAACCGTTTTATGCTGGTTAGGATAGAAACTTTTTTTAGCAAGCATGTTGGAAGCAAAATAGAATACAAAAAGATGTTTATATGTCATTTTGACACAAATGCATTTAATAAATGACATTTTGATGTTTGAAAGTCTCTAGGTTTTGACATAAATGCAGATATTAATGTAATTTAAAAAAAATAATAAATAATTATCGATTTTCAAAAATCCCCCTGTCAGTACAGAACGAAATATTCTGTAGCCTATTTTGCCGTCAATACTGCAAGACGTTGTCTTTGCTGTAATCAAATCAGTATATTGTTGGCGATAATCGTCCATCGGACAGTCTGGCGAGGTCAGTGACTCAAGTCTGTTTGGTGTGTTCCGTGCCGTCGTCCGTCAGAGGGGACGTCGGCCTTCATTTTGGCCAACCTGACTTTCTGGGTCGGAGGGCGGGCAGTCGGACTCAGTGACCAATCTGATTGGTGGAGTGCTAACCCGGAAATGGCGAGTGGGATGAGTAACGAACGCCTCAAAATCTGACGAAAATCTTTTAAACTAACCTTTGTCGATCTGAAATGAAGACAGATTCAGCAACTGTATGGCCTATTTCTCACTTAAAATGTTTTCAGAAACACATTTCAATGAACTATTTTCGTAAAATACATTTCGAACAAGCCGCCATTATCGGTCAGCTGGAGAAGCCAGACCCACGTGACACGTTAGTCATTTCTGTTTTTCATTTTTTGTATTACGTCTTTGTATTATGCTTCGGTGTGTTCCAAGGCTGTTTTTGGACCTCGGGGAGCCGACTGATCAGTCTGACTGCCTTTTCTGTCGACGGTCGGCCATCGGGTTGGTGTGTCAGGGCCTTAACATGAAGTATACTACTGCAGTACTACAGTATACTATATACTACCGCCACACGCGGGACGCGATCCCCGGGCGCAGGGACACGATCCGCGGTCAATTTTCGCCTTATCAATACTACTCGCTACCGTGATCGTTCTGTGATCACGATATATGCTTCCCATTGAAATACATTACTTTAAAATCCATGCTCACTAAACGAAAATAACGACATTAACGTGTTCAGTACACAAACCAATAGATTCAATAACGTGACTATTTCACAAACTGCCATGAGACTGGGCTGGCAGGAGCCCTTAGTTTTCCCCGGGAAGCCAACTCCACTCTCTGACTTGAAAGTCCTGTATGTACCCACCCAACCACCCCGACCTCCTTTCTTCACAGCCAGCCGGGTTCTTATACAGCGGCCGTCAATCTACTGAATAAACCAAAAAAAAACATGGAATGCTACGAATTTAAGTGCTTAACTTTTCGTAGCTTTTTGAATGAATGGTTCATGAGAACAGGCTGCAATGTTATCTATGCCATTTTAAACAGAGATCTTGAAAGAAAAAAAGTAAAACGGCTTGAGGAAAGTCAGATTAAGGGAACTAATTATTAGCCTAAGAAAGCCTAAAGTTCCACCCAATTCTCTAAACTTTCAAAAGTGAATTTATGTACAGCATGTTGGTGTGTGGACAAGTACTGCATCTGCCTACAGTATGTGGTTGTATGCATGCTGTGCATGTGCAAACTGCCACCTACAGAGGTCACTATTGTCATACAAATTATTGATAAGTTATGTAAGGCAGGGCATGAACCTATGACATTTCTTACTTGACAAATGAGTGATTAATAATTTATTTTATTTTTTTAATAAATGAAATAGATGTCATTTCTATATAATTCCTTCTCCTGACGGAGGAATGTAGAAATATGTGACAGATTGTACATGTGTTGTATGTGTGTGTGTGTTTGTGTAGAGTATACACAGGCCATATGTTTTATTTGTTTTGTGCATTTTACATAATTACTTGGCTCTCAGGTAAAGTATTACTCCCTCTGGTGGCCATCTTTGAGATCTAAACACTCCTTAACAGTAGTGGCTGTTAAAGAGTGGTTTCTTCTTAGAATCAGAATCAGAATCAGAAAGGGTTTTATTGCCAAGTACGTTTTTTAACATATACAAGGAATTTGTTTTGGTGTTGTTGGTGCACGTCACACATTCTCTAGATGGAATATTAAACAATATAAGTATAGTTATAAACATAAGTATATGTACACAGTATGTATTAAATTAAATTAAAAATAAAGATAGAAATAAAAAATAAAAAAATGGCGGCGGGGAAAAAGCTGTTTATGTGACGTGAGTGATGTCCTGATGGACCTCAGCCTCCTGCCAGAGGGGAGTGTCTCAAAGAGTTTGTTGCCAGGGTGGGAGGGATCGCCCACAATCTTTTCAGCACGCTTCAGAGTCCTGGTGGCGTATAGGTCCTGGAGCGGCGGCAGATTGCAGCCAATCACCTTCTCAGCTGACCGAATGACTGCCCTTGTCCTTGGCAGTGGCAGCAGCGTACCAGATGGTGATGGAGGATGTGAGGATGGACTCACTGATGGCTGTGTAGAAGTGCACCATCATTGTCTTTGGCAGGTTGAATTTCTTCAGCTGCCACAGGAAGTACATCTTCTGTTGTGCTTTCTTGACGAGGGAGCTGATGTTGAGGTCTTGGGTGATGACAGTTCCCAGGAAGCGGAAAGACTCCACAGTGTCAATTGTGGAGCCACAGAGGGTGATGGGGGCAGGTGGGGCTGGGTTCTTCCTGAAGTCCACAACCATCTCCACTGTCTTTAGAGCGTTGAGCTCTAGATTGTTTTGGTTGCACTAGGTCACCAGGTGGTCAGCCTCCCACCTGTAGGCGGACTCATCTCCATCAGAGATGAGTCCGATGAGGGAGGTGTCGTCCGCAAACTTCAGAAGCTTAACGGACTGGTGACTGGAGGTGCAGCTGTTGGTGTAGCAGACTATTCACAGTGAACAAACCATCATGGTCTTGTTGACATCATTTTGTTTGTACATCTCCTGGAATTCAGCCCTAGTAGTTGCCAAATATTTAAGGTCTGGTAACTTTAAGGTGTTGGAGGGGACATTACCACCTCAGAAAAAGATGTTAGCTCCTTGCGGTCCTTGCAGACATCTGTAGCTGAAAATCAATGCAAACTGAATGACAGTAGTGTTACAGTATAGTAGGTCCAGTGGTGAAGCCTGTTAAAGGGCTGTCTTCAGCACTGAGTCTCACCTAGTCCTCTAAAGAAAATAATCATAAACCTAATAATTATAATTGTTAATATCACAAATGTACAGTTTTGTACATTAGACTATTTTTAAAACAACGCTTCTAAAAAAAATATGAAACAATATTTATGTTTGGAATTTTATGTTTGTCCTCAAGTTTTTTTTAAATACTTTGTGAAAAAGGTTATGGGTGAAACTTGCACTGTTTAGATTCAGCAATAGGGTAAAATGATGTGTATTTCAGGTTAAACCAGACAAATACACCCTTGGTGTCCTTTTCTTTCTGTACCCAGCCCTGCTGTTACGTTAACTTTTGTTTAAACTCTGCTTTCGCTCCCAAATAAATCATTTCTATAGCTAATTTTACATGGATTATAGGTAAGGACAAAACTGTTGTGTGGTTAAAGTAACTTATTTAGGAAACACATCTGTCTCCAGTCTCAACTCAGCAGTACACACACACACACACACACAATGTGGTGACTACAAAGTACACAACCTTGGAAGTTTCTGCAGAGGTGAAATCACAAACTGGCCTGAGTGGTCAACTGGGAAACCCCACTAATGAGCCTTGAAGTGATTGGTACAAGACTCATGGGATGAGGGAAGTGTGTCAGAGAGAAAGTGTGTGTGTGTGTGTGTGTGTGTGTGTGTGTGTGTGTGTGTGTGTGTGTGTGTGTGTGTATGTGAGAGAGTGAGAGAGAAGTGAACATTTCCCCCCACACAGCTGGTGATGGTTGCCATGAGAAGCAACAGGGGCAGATGGTGTCCAAATGGTGCCCAGCCTGGACAACACTTTTACACGTACAAACATGACAACTTTGAGTTTGCGGTAAGGATTTATTTCATACTAATGTTTTTCTGTGGTATTGTATGTTGTGCTTTCTATTAATTAAGCCGTAGTGTACTCTTTACAGGTGATGAGTTTAAACTTGAAACATGAGTGAACAAGAGTTTAAGCTCCAAAGAAAACAATCTGGGCTCCATTCATTAGCTTCTGTTTGGCACCAGCCGTTAAGGGTGTGGTTCCCTTGGACAACAGGAACACACACACACACACACACACTATTTTACTTGTGAAGAGCATTACATGGAACCATCCACGTTATTTGTTTTGACAATTTGATTGAAAGAAAACCACATTTCTGATAAAGAAACTTTTTGAAAAAGGGTGAAATTTGACCCTAAGGACAACAGGAGGCTTAAGTGAGCATCATTAACAGGGCTGTAGTTGAGAGAGAAGAAAGCATTTCTTGTACTTCTCTTGTGGTTTTCCCTCACAGTCTGGTAAGACTGCTTCAGTCTATCTTCATACACTCAAATCAATATCTTTCCTACACAACAACAGTTTTTGTATCTTTGTTTATCTTTGCACAGTAGAAAGCGTAGGCTTCATTTTCAAATGACTTAAAGTAAAAATATGCATATCGGTAAACCACCGCCTATAAGACCATTGCATAATTTTGTGTCTGTGCTTTTGATGTTCGAGAGAGTACAGAGCCACAGCTGAGCCTCGGGGCTTTGGCTCCAGAAGTGTGGCAATTGATTTGGCCAAATGTACTAGGTCAGACTGTGGAATAACACACACACACACACACACACACACACACACACACACACACACACACAGAAAGTCAACGGTAAGAAAGACTAACAAAAATGAGAGAATCACGCACGGAGAGGAACAAAGAAATGCCGGACATAAAAGGTGTTTTTATGTGGTTATGCCCCACTAAATGAAAAAGAAACCTTTTTTCATTTCCCTGTTAGTTCGTTTCCTTCCCTACCACCTCCAAGGATAGTATGTGGTTGATCTTTGACCTCTCTTAAGGAGTGCATGCAAAAACATAATGGCCCAATCCCAAAATGAGCCCTGAGGACTAAGACTCACAGACTTAATTGATCTCAGGTGCTAAGTGAGTGAGACCACATGGGCTCAGATAAGTATAAATGGGATTGGGACAGCACTTCATGAGATCACGTTACCTTGATGAGGTTTAATAACAAAGATGTTGCTGACACTTTGGATTGGGAATTTTCATTTTAAGTTTGTTGCTTTCCACATGGCCAAGGCACAGGAGACGGCTGCCTGATTCAAAATTTTTTCAAACTGTTTTACAAGCTGGACAACAGGTTGGTCTGTGTTCCGTGGTCGTGCTGTCGTTTACCTTTGTAATTTCCGGATTTCCCTATGGTCTCCGCGGTAAACGTCACAACGCTGTGTACTGTGGGTAATTCCCTTTGTTGAAGTCTGCATCGATGCAGACTCACGGAAAGGGCTCGGTAAGTGTGTACTCAAACCCTCTTGTTCTTTGAAATTCGACATTGAGACAACCCTAAGCCCTTACGAATTTCGCGAGAACGCGGACCAAAGTCCGTGAGTCTGTGAGTCCGGACTTTGGGATTGGGCAACTTTGTCTAGACATCAAGAAAGAATAACTTTACCCTAAATTAATGTTAACTAGATACAGTAAGGATGAATACATAATGAAAGATCTTTTTGAAGGTTATATGCAGACACTGCAATTGTATAACATTTGTATTGTTTTGAACTGTCCATGCTCAGAATGACACGTATGAAGGTGCAGAGCTTATCCGTAAAATCTTCGGGAATTGTGTGTAGGTGCACATGTTGTATATGCACAGTACTGTAGATATGAAGTTGAGAAATACTTTTGATTAACAGACAGTATGATCCACTTTTGTTGCAGTGCTGTTAATGATTTAATCAGTTACCATCGTAACGAAAATCACTTTGTGACCCAGATTAAGCTGAATTTAGCTGGGTTCCAATGACACCAGAGTGGTGGGTGTCATATGAAGCATAGAGGACAAGAAATGATGGAGAGCCAGGGTTCATAATTTC
Source organism: Sander vitreus (assembly GCF_031162955.1). NCBI lineage: Eukaryota > Metazoa > Chordata > Actinopteri > Perciformes > Percidae > Sander > Sander vitreus. The sequence goes on from NC_135864.1 coordinate 9,693,461, forward strand.
AGGCTTTGACAAGTGTGAAGCTCATCCCTGTGTGTGTGTGTGTGTGTGTGTGTGTGTGTGTAGTGATGCAATGTGAGTGTATAACCAAGTTCACTTCCACACATATTTACCCTCTCACACTTGCAAAGAAAGACTCTCTGTATAACACACACACACACACACACACACACAGAGTGGGCTGCCATCTGTTCTCACCAGTCAAGCTGTCTTGGCGGCCCCTCAGGCCTGGGACACAATCAATGACTCTCCCTCTTTTTTCCCCTCACACACTCACAGAAGCACTCACCAGCCATGTGCAGGCCAACAGACTGAGAGGTCATAATCACTGGCACTAAACTAAGTCACTATTCTGCTGCTCTCCAGAAAAAAGGGAAACCTGATTATTGAGCATCTTTCTACAATGTGTTCATGATCTGTGCTTCTAAAAAGATGGATATTGTGTGTCAAATAATATAAGCAGGTTAAAAAAAAAATCAATGTATGGATTTAGCCTCCTGTCATAAAATGACAATAATAGTTTTGCCCCCTAGTGTGACGTGTCCTTCGCATACCTGCAAACCAGTCGCTTTATGGCAAAACTCGCCGTTTTGAATGGGAAAATATCATCCACGTGAATTGTGTAGATTTAGGTGCCACGGAAATGCCTGCCCTTCTCTCTGATGCTCCGAAACATGCGTTGGAGGCAACAGAAACATCGCCGCATGTCACGCTAGTTAACACTACACTTGTCAGCAGGTAACGTTAGCCTACCGTTAGCTAGCAACTGGAGTAAACACGGTTAAAATGCTGACAGCTAAACGGTGTAAAAGTTTGTCTGTATTTCACTGTAGAGGAACGTATGACAGTGTGCAGCTTCCCATAAAATGTGTCACCTTTTTCAGTCCTTGTGAGTTTGCAGGTATGCCTTCAAGAAAGTTATATCCCTTTTTGTTTTTGTCACGATCTGTCAAGTGTGTGGCGATGCTTGGACCCAAATGCAGTTTAGAAGTAATTTATTAAAACAAAAAAACAGTCTTACACAAAATGTCCTCCGGAAGGTAGCCAGGCAGGAAACAAACGAAACACAGAATCCAACATACAGAAACAGCACGCAACAAAATACAATGATCCGACAAGAGACGAGGACAGAACAGGAACTAAATACACCAGGTAACGAGGACTAACACTGGACAGGTGAAACAAATCAGGGTCGGGCAGAACAATCAAAAAGGCGGGAAACAAACAAAGACAGGAAGAAAGCTAGACAAAACAGACTACAAAATAAAACAGGAAACAGAACATAACAGAAAAACAAGACTACCACAATAAGACAGACAAATACCAAAACCCTAACAGTTTTGTTGCAGATAAACATGTTTAATCTGATTTTCCCACAGGCGTTTCACTTCTATTTAAAAACTTTTACTATGTTTGCTCTGGAACTTATGCAGCAACATTAGATCTTCCTCATGAGATTTACAAGGCAGAATTTTTGGTGTCCACATTTATTTGTTATTTATTGTTCATTTATGATTAACATTAGATTTATTAAACTGATGAAACCATATGAGACACTTAGCTGTTCTCAGGGACAAACTGTTTTCAGTGTGTGTGTTTTTTTGTTTGTTTTTTTAAGATTTAAACAGTAACTGTTTGAAGAACTAGGTTACTCCATTCAAAGTCTTCTGTTTGTCCTTCACAATGACCATAACCCTTGGCATCACCCAACTCTGTTTACAGGAGAAACGTGACCTTTATTAACTTATTTTCGGAATGATTGCACGAAAAGTGATAGACCACACATGCACACTGCCAACTCTTGTCATCTTTAACAATGGTGTCTTGTAATAGCCATTATCAATTACATCAAATTTTGATAATAGAGATGAGTAATTATTAAAGACAGCTAATAATTAGCAGAGATTTAACAAAAAGTTATGGTGTTGAGGTAATATATCACAAAGTAAATTCTCAGTGCTCCATTTTGTTTTTTGTTACATGAACATAATGAGCGTGCCTGCATGCATGCATGCATGCGTGAAATCAAAAAGTAACCCTGAGTGGTTTTGATGTTATTGTCACATAGAAAAGAGTCCCACGCTCTGTATGACACTCTGCGTGAACCCAGGGACACACACACACACACACACTCACTCATACACACACTCATGCCCTCTTTCAGGCACAGTAATGTGCACACACAAGCTCAAACAGACACTTAGTGCCAGCAGCACATTGAGCTTCAATGGCTAACAGAGTGTTTTGAAGTGTGTTTTTTTGTATTCATGGTAACTCCTGTTGACAATAACAAAAGGCTACAGAACTCTGACACATGTGATTGATTAGCTGGGCAGATTCCCACAGGTCAAAACCACTGCTGTAAAAAGGGATTTAGTGTCTTTTAAATGTGTTGATTTCATCTTTAGAATAATATTTGCTCGACCGCATAAATGTGTTTTGTATTAACAGCATTGTTAACTCTCCAAACAAGATTAGGAATTTTAATTTTAATTAAAGACTACGTCAAAAAGGAAGTCTGTTTTATTGTTTTTTTATTTTGTGTACATTTCCCAATTGGTCCCCTTTGAAAGTTTCAAAGGGATATTGCTATTGCTAGCCTGCAGTTACACCATATACATTTTATTTAGGGCTGTCAGTGTTAACACGTTAATCGCGATGCGATTAAGGGCCGACGCGATGCGATTCATTTTTTTTTAATCGCATGCCAGCATTTACTTTACACTTCACTCGGCTTTGCGTCATGCCTAACAGGCTACTATTTTGACCCTTTGCAGCACCGTTACTTATTATCAAGCTGCCACTTCCTCGTAACACATCCTGTTGCTGCAGGCTGCAGGCATGATGGAGAAAGACAGCAGCAATGAAATCCTGAATGGCGCTTTTTATTTTCCAAAACTCCCGGACGAGTCGTAGACAAGTCGAAAGCCATATGCACGTTGTGTAAAGCCGAATTAAAATATCACCGAAGCACGTCAAGCTTGAGCTACCACCTACGGAGCTAAGCATATAGTTCAGTTAACGTGATGCTACCCGCTAGCATGCTTCTTGCCGACCTGTGGATGAAACCAAATCCCCAAAAATTACTACAGCTCTTGCGAAACGGGTGGCAACTATCTGCAGACCTGTCAGCATCGTAGAGGACTCGGGTCTTAAAGACGTTATACGGTTGACCTGTCTCGTTGCCGTCGAGGGGGACAGTAGTTTTCACGGATACACAGCCTGTATGACACAGGAAAGCAGCCTAACTGGAACTGCTGCAAAGTGCTGTAAACGCTGTCTCGTTAACCGGTGATCACTGGACATCAGTGAGTAATCAGCGTTATTTAGGAGTTACTAAACACTATATTGAGTCTAGTAAGGATAGGGATTTTTAGTTTTTTAGTTAGGTACTTGGAGGAATTGTGCAATAATGACAGATTCACACATTTTTCTTTTGTTTACACTAAATAAACTAAATAAATAATTACAAATCTTAAAACCAAGTTCATAAAGTAACTTTCTTTGCATTCATTTGATTCCCAATCAAGATACACTGGTAAAATTGCTTTCGATTGTTAATATGTACTTAAAAACTGTTCTAAAATGCAAAATAATAGAATTTTAATCATGTGATAAAATATGCGATTAATCGCGATTAACTATAGAACTTCAGCAATTAATCGCGATTAAAAAAAATTAATCATTTGACAGCCCTAATTTTATTGTGTTAGTGGTTCATTAACAATACACACTATAGCTTAAATAAGCTGAGGCAACTGAATTAGAGTTTATTTATTTTTTTATGTTTAATGCCTGTTAGTGTGACATTTTTGATACTGCTGTTAGTAATTACTACCTGACATGTGGCATCAGACAAAATAATGTGCCAATGAGCTGCTGAAAACACCTAGACGGCTAATAAAGCTAGCTAATAAAATAAAAAGTATAGCTAGTTAGCTGAGGTACTAGCTGAATCTAGCAAGTGAGCTGTCTCGTGAGCAAATTAGCTTGCCAGCTCCTTCTTTATCTAGTGAGCGCACTACCTTACTTGCTAACTAGTTAGCTCGCTAGGTAAATTGTATTTTGTGTAATTGCCTTTGGACAGGTTTCAATTTGTCTCAACCTTCCACAACTGGCATATCTACTGCAGACCTGTGAATTTGTGTCAGAAAACACTGGTATAGGTGCCATCATTCATTCAGTGTGCCATGGCACAATACCTTGCTTCTATTATTATTACAATAATAATAATCATGAAATGCACAACCAAGCTTTTTTGCAACAACTACAATGGACTTTTTGTATATCCATATTGAGGTTCGATTCCTAACAAGAAAGAGGGAGAAACACAAAGACAGAAAGAAGAACAGACTGAAAGGGACGGGATTAACCTTGTACCAAAGGGGGGGGGGGGGACCTGAAGAAGGGATATTATGGAGGTCGAATACTCAATAAAGTCTAATTTAATCGCTGGTTTAATGTGTCTCATGATATGTTCAGAGGTGAATTAAGTAGATAGTATAGGCTATATTTAAAGCTTTTATCTGTGATTGCTATAGTGTCCCATCAATGTAACAGTCATAGGATGACAGATTTTTCATGGTGGATCGTGTTGGTTAGCCTGAACTGTACTCGAGCACCAGCATCCAGTGTTGCTCCACACCAATCATTAAATGGAGCTTTAATGACTAAAATAACCAAATACTGAACATAAGAAGAAGACTGAACTTGGTACCAGGGTCTTGTTGTTGATGATCATGTTATCCCAGTGGGCAAACACATTAGCAGCAACATTAACACTCAAACACTCATCATAACCCGATGTAGCAAACCACGTCACGTCTCACATTTCATGAAATTTTCTCAGACCTCTGTGGTCTTGGTAAGACTGGCAACAGGCTAGGTGGAATTTAGAAGAAAATGCAGTATTTCCTATAAATGAGGCCATAGCGGCTCTCTGGGTTGTACTAACTTCTCACTCACCACCTCTGTGGCAGAGACGTGCAACGTGGGAAGCTGTGTGAGTCTCATACAGCTTTCCAAATAAACATGGTTTTTACATAAATCTTCTTTGTTTATTTTCCAGCCCTTCTCTGTAGCCTCTCATTCACAGAGGGAGTCGTGGATATGTTGGTAAAGAGAAGTCAGAATTGTCATTAAAGGCATAAAAAGCTGTGAAAGAAAGCAGACTCATTATAGACACACCGAAGATTTGTTTGTTCAAATCCATACCCCAGTTTCAAGGGCATGAACACAAAATGAAATGTCAGCAGTTGGTAACTTCTGGCCTGGGTATGTATCACGTGTTGAAATAAAACCCTGCATGTGTCTGAAGGTTCCAGTTATGACTGTGACATATCTTCCATGTAGTGTTTAAGACTATTTTTTCCTTCGTGGATCCCTTAATTCATTCTCCCCCCACTCCCTCCATCACCATTGTAATGCACATAACGATTCCTATCATCTTAATCCTCTCTGCCCTTTATGTCATTCTCTTTCTCCCTCTGTCTCTCTTGTGCATGTTATGGCTTTCCCTCCCCACCTCTCATCTTTCCCATTGTCCCTTTTCCCCACCTCCATCACATATCTTATCCTCTTTCTCTATTTCTGTACCACCATCTTCTTGCTCGTTCTCTTTTCAGTTTCTTTCCATCTTCTCTTTCTATCTCTCTGTCTCTCTTTCAACAGTGCTTTTTGTGTTTTCTATAATCCTCTTTCTGGGATGGTTTTAATCTCCACTTTTAAGAGCCAAGTGGCTGTAGGCCTTTTGATGGCCCTCGGATAACTCTTTCTTCATGTGTATGAAAGACGGTCGGCTTGTGTAAGTGTGTCTGAGTGTAAAATTCTGCCGAAAGAGATGTTATATTACTCCTTTAGCACCATGTCACAGTTGGCTTGAAATAATAAATCTAAAATACAGCCTGTCAATTGACTTGTCAGTGTCAAGGTCAGGGCCACATCTCTCGCCCTCATCCTTTTTATTTTTTTTATTATTTTTTGCTCTTTCCATGTGCTGCACACCTCCACGTCATCCTTTAGTTTCGTTTTTCTTTTCTTTTACTGGACCGTGGACTTTTCTTTTATCCCATTCTCTCTCCTTAAGGTCAACGCCAAAAAATACAGTATATATACGGATGACATCCAGAGTTTTATAGTGATAATTAACTGCAGACAGACATATAGATAGGCTCTAAATCTAAATGAGATGATAAAAAAGTGAATCCTGACCTCAAAAACAGTTGAAGTAAACAGAATTACTCAACACACTAACATGATGGTGTATTTAAGCAAGAAATAAAGTTGGAGTGTTGCTTGCTAGTTCAAGTAAAGTTGTGATCCTGTTAACCTGTGTGGTGCTGTAGTGGGTGTTTTTGTTCATTTAATCTGTAGCTCCTGTCTCCCAATGAATCTAGTCCCTTAAAGGTGCTGTAGGTAGGATTGTGTGAGCAGTGATTGACACGCAGTTAGACACCCCCGGCCATGATTGGAGCATCTGAACAGGGAGCGGTGGATTTTTGCAAATCGCACTAAATCCCAAAAAGAGTTAAAGTATAAGTCCTCTGGGAGGCCCGAGTTGGACTCGGTTAACTTGTTCTTATACTGCACTGTAAATGTTATTCTCGTCTTTTATTTGTTTAAAAAAAAATGTAATCGTTTCTAACTGCTCTTTAATGTTTTCTGTAAAGCACTTTGAATTGCCATGTTGCTGAAATGTGCTATACAAATAAAGCTGCCTTGCCTTGCCTTACAGGCTGTAGGTGGTGCCAGAGGAGCCAGATTTTTTTAAAATGACCTGCTTCATATAGTTCTACTGGAACATAGGGTCAGTTTCAGCAAATATGACAGAAAGTTAGTTTTATAAGTCTTACCTACTGCATCTTTAAATAAGAATGGATTTCAGCCAGAAAGTATAAAGAATAAATACATGCTCTCTTGAATGTTTCTCTGTAGTGTCAAAGAAATGTATAGAGGTGGCCAGCCCTTAAGCCTTTATGTTATACAGACACAGACACACTTGTTGGCAGTATCAAGAATTGTGACAGTATCAAAATGGTCAGACAGCTGTATTAAGGCAGTTACACACCAACCAGACGGCCGACCGTTGGCAGAAAAGGCAGAAAAGGCAGTTGGACTGATCAGTCTCCCCAAGTTGGTCAAAAAAGTGCCTCGGAACACACCAAAGCGACGAGACGTAATACGTCTCCATAACAGCTGTATTGTCGCCCAAAAAATGAAAACCGGCAGCTGATTGGAAAAACGCGTCACATGGATCTGGCTGCTGCTTCCGGTGCTTAAATACGATTGTATTGCTTCCGCTAAAGAAAATAGTCCGTTACGTTTCTACGGTTGGAATCCTGTGTCCATAGCAACGTAAACTCTGTAGCTGTTTAATGCAACCCTTCGTCTATTACTCAACACCACAGTATCTCCCCCTCCTGCAGCGAATACATTTCTGGCAAAAGTCACCGGTCCGGGCATGCATTTTATCCCCCCCTAGCCGTATATTTTATGAGTCGGGCTCTATAGCATGCTGCCGTGCTATCGCTATAGGTGGACAAATTACCCAGCTGCTGTTTTAATCACTGCAGGAATTGACACGACATTAGCTGAAGCGTTGTAGTGAGCTAGCGGACTATTGGCTGCTCAAATTCACATTAAACTGAACATTTCCGTTGACGGTGAAGTGAGACACAGTGAATGGGACTTCTTTGGGAATATTTATGTTGATGTTTATGTCCTCATTCATCTTGTTTCCTTTTTGCACAGCCGCTGCAGTTGACACACTTATAACGTTAAACATGTTGCAATGTAAGCTAACTAATTAGCATTGTTGTCCCTACGGCTGAAGTTACTGCATAGCGATCATAGACCGTATATAAAGATGTAGCGATGGCGCTCACCAGATCTGCTGTCATTGCTTGAATTGGAGGACAGAAGCTGATCCACGTTTCCCCACTTTTTGCCACAGCTGATAAATTATCCGGACTTCCTTCAGCGGATTGATATAGCTGTCCTCGAGAGTGAACAGAACTGCGTCCATGGCAAAGCTCTGCTATGCATGGCAATGGTGTGTTATCCTTAGAAATAACAGACCGCAGAATGCCTTAGAATTCAACCAAGCCATGTAATAAATTGTGTTAGTTGTCAGTTGAAGACAGACACTGTCAACATACAGTTTGGGCCGTTATGACTACTGTCCATTACATGCTAATTGATCAACTGTATCATAATAAGCCATCTACAGTTTATTTTTCATAAAAGTAGAAGGTGTTATTTGACAAGGCTGACCCCTAACTCTGTCCTCCTTTTCTGGACCTCATTACTCTCTGTCTACACACACACACACACACACACACACACACACCAGAGTCCAGGCTGGGTTTCTGGACTTCATTAGTTTTCCAATTATCTGCTGTCATCTGTCAACCTTGGTTACTTGGGGCAACCATGACACCACAGCTAATTCTCTGCACTGATTTGTCTCACTGGGAACAGATGGACTTCCTGTTTTCTTTTCAGGGGATAGTCAAAATGATTCCTTACTGTAAACGTTCATGAACGTTTTCTTTTTCTCCTAAAGTTAGAAAACATGACATTAAAAGAAATATAAGACCAACAACATTTTAAGATGTAATGAATAATATATTAACCTTAAATAATAATGTCTACCGTAGCAGGGTGGTTTATGACTTAATGGTTTAAACTTACAAACGTAATTGAGCACTCCATCATTGTAGTATGAATAAGTGGTTGAGGGTTTTACTCATCTTATGACTGCTGATATTCCTACCACAGTTGTTACTGAAGTCTTTTTATAAAAGCATTTTGCCCCCCAGTTCTTTACTGACCAATGATCATGTGTAGTTAAAACTTAAAATGCAAAGTGCTAAAATACACACAATGTGGCATCCAGTACATAACAAGTTAAGATGTTATTCCACTGTAAGTTCAGGAGGGGAAACCTGAGATAATCAAGATGTTGATGTTAGCCTCAGCCAGGACTTCTAGGACTTTCAATCAACATAGTTGAATGCAGTTTAGGAGGTGGTTTATAAGAAAAATAACAACATAGTTGTAAAGGGTGTGTGTATGTTTGCATTTTGATGTTCTTATTCACACACCTAAGTGATTATGTGAATGTGAAAAGTCTTGTGGTTTAATGATAACTTGATGGGGAAAACTGTTTATTGCCATCAGGTTTAAAACTGGATTTTGAGGCGTGGCAAACAGTCACAGACAAGCTCATCCAAACCCACATATACACATGTCAGCCATGAAACTGCTATAAACACATAAATAATCTATACAAACAAGTCATTTATCAGCTGTATATTTTATAAGTCACTGTGTTGCAATATCAGTGTTATAATTTGTTGTATACTGGTTTTGTCTGTTTTGTAAAGAACATAACTTCATGTAATCATTTAGTTTTTTGCTCAGATTAAGTTCTTAGTTAATATTGGTTGCATTTGACTGTTGAGCTCTCATTGCGGTAAACCATAAAGTTTGTTATAATGTCCCTCCCACCACCTGCTTAATGTATATTTAATGAATCACAATTCACAGAATGTAAACTATGATAATACAGAAGTCCCTTTGTATTGAGTCTGAATAATCTGTTTCACACACATGCACAGTCACAAAGTCATACACAAACAAGTGTGAATCCACTTCTTCCGAAGTCTGTGCAATATTTCTTATCCATTGTTAGATATGACATGTACCATATTGGTCCGAATATAAGACAACCCTGATTATAAGACGACTACATCATACAGTTCATTAGCTGTGACAGGGGGCATGGCCAAATGCATAGGGGTTGGGGCAAACCTTTACCAATTAAAAAGGAAGTCTCTGCTGAGTTCATTGATACCTCACATAAGACTACCTTAAACAGGTCACCAGTTATGAAAGGGGGCTTGGCTTAAGCATAGGGGGCGGGCCAAACCATCACAAATGAAGAAGGAACTCTCTGCTGAGTTCAACAATACCTCACACAAGGGTCTACCTTAAATGGTTGAAATGTTATGAAAGTGGGCGTGGCTTAAGCATAGGGGGCGGGCCAAACCATCACCAATGAAAAAGGAACTCTCTGCTGAGTTCAATGACACCTTACACAAGACTCTACCTTAAACCTTTAAATGTTATGAAAGGGGGCGTGGCCTGAGTAAGTGGGCGTGGTTAAAGTATAGGGGGCGGCTCAGTATTACATGTAGACCACACATTCTAAGTTTCATGTAAATTGGATGATGTTTGTCATATAAGGCTGATTTCCTGTTGCCAGCAGGGGGTGCTATGACCAAAAGTCAATATTGGCCTGTATATGTCCTCAGGCCTGGACTCTTGTTGATTGTGGGAAATGTCAAGCAGATATGACAATGTACACTGTAGTTACAGCCACTTTCTTGTTCATCGCTAAACACTCAAAATGGCCGCCACGCCACGCCCACACCGTTTGATGAAAAGTTTTTCTTTTAATAACTTTTCATCTTTGAGGTGTTGACATGGTACAGTCCAAATTTGAAGTCCATCGGATGAAATCTCTAGGAGGAGTTTGTTAAAGTATAGAACCGTGACTTCTAGAACTACTTCCTGTTGCCACTAGGGGGCGCTATGACTTTGAGTCAATTTTGTCCAGTAAATGTCCTCAGAGTTAGAGTCTTATGAATCATGAAAGGTTTCGAGGCAATTGGACAATGTACACTCAAGTTACACCCAGTTCCTGTTTCGATGGCGAAACGCACAAAATGGCCACCCCGCCACGGCCACGCCCTATGACGACATTTTTTTCTTTTAACAAATTTTCATCTTTAATGTCTTAAGATGGCACAGACCAAATTTGAAGTTGATCGGATAAAATCTCTAGGAGGAGTTCATTAAAGTACGACGTGGAAATGGCACTAATTTCGAACTTTCAATTCAAATTGGTGGACTTCCTGTTGGGTTTAGGGTTTGGCTCCAATGACATTTTCTGTGCGTCTTGACATGATAGATATGTGTACCAAGTTTTGTGAGTCTACGTTAAACGTACTGCAGGGGCTCATTTTTTAAAATCTTGTAGGGGGCGCTAGCGAGCCATTTTTGCGCGCCTATTCCCAAAACCCTTAAAATACGTAGATAGACTTGATGTCTACTTTGGTGAGTTTTTGAATATGTTAAGCCCCTCAAAAAGGCAATTCATTTGCCGGGAAAATAATAATTCCTTCAGTTCCAATAGGGTCTTCGCCGCTGTTGGCACTCGGCCCTAATAAAACAAGATAGGCTGTTGTTTTTAACATCCTTTAAATAAAATAATATTTTCAATATCTTTTTAGATGAAAGTGTCACATTTAAAATAACATTAAACATTTCCAAGGCCTTCAGCTAAATGACTTCTCTGGTAATGGGCATCCCATCATTCCGTTTTTCAGTCACGTAATCACACACTCTCAATCTCTTGGAAGCGGCCGCTTTGAGGACCACGGTAAGATTTTCTCTGGCTGTTTGCATTTTTAGACGGTGTATCATCTCCATGACAATGCATCGTTTTACTTCCGTTCTAACTTCCAACTTCCAGGCTTTTTGTAGCTGGATATATCATTTTTTGCATCTAAATATGAATGTGGATAACGTTAGTAATAGTGAAATGCTTGCTAAAGTTGCACTTCTAGTGATGAAAACACATTTTATTTCTCTGATTCACGGCTTTGTTCTAACGCCGCTGGGCTCTCTTTCTCTTCAGTGTCTGGCTTGACCATATAACATTAACGTGCTTTCGGGCAGTCGTTGAGGCTCTGTCTTAAACTCTGCCATTTCGACCAGCTTTTTGTAACATTAAATTAAAATGGACTATGGATCATTTCATTTCTATAGTTTATAGCTGACTTTACCAGCTGACTTCTATATTGGCTGCTGAAACATGTGACGTCCCTTATGTTCTAAAACTAGCCTCTTTGACTTGAACAGCTGAGTGGCAGCGCAACCATCAGCTGGCTTGAGTCCAGCTGAGACTTTGTTTGAGAGGATCGCTGTGTCTCTCCATGTGAGCACCTTTAACATAAAAAAGCCTAGACCACAAATATAAGACAAACCCACTTTTTCAGACGTGTTTCCAGGAAAAAAAAACGTCTTAATTCGGACCAATACGGGTATTTCTGTATTGATTTACACTCTGTTTTTTGTGATGTGTTGTATTTGTGGAGTTTGTATTTAGAGTAGGCTACAAGCCAAGTTTTGGTCATTTGACCTTTGACATAAAGGGAATTCCAGAGCTTATGACTTAAAATAGGGCGCAATGGTGCTTTGTCATGCACGCATGGGTAGTGCACTTCCCACTTGCATTAGAACCAAGTGTGCACAGCCTTTTTTTTCTCCATATTTTAATAGTTTTAAAATGTCTCATTTGCATTATATCAGTTACACAATAATTGGAGGGAATGTGGAGAGACAATCTGAATAGCAATAGCAGAAGTTAACAGCATAAAGTGAAATTACTCTCTCTCTCTCTCTGTCTCTCTCTGTCTCTCTCCCCCCACCCTAGGGCACTGCCATCTGGCCCTGCCACCACTCTGCCAGTCACACACATATAGATAGCGTATACATGCCCATTCCTGGATCTATGTGTCCGTATTGTATTTTCATATGATTCCATCATCTCGACTCTAAAATCGCAAAGGTGCCTTAAAATGCATGTTGCCTCAGGTTAGAATCATTACCAAGAAGCAGTGTATGTCTCCTTTTTTTACATAACCAAATAGTAACAAATGTTCTTTGGCTTAGTTTTTTTTCGCTGTTCCCTCGTTGTTTTGCTTGTCTTCTTCTTGTCCATCCTCTCGTTTTGCCGTTAGCTCTGTCGTTAATCACAGAAGCATGTAAGTGTATCACATTACTGTTTCTCTATCAGCACAAAACAGACCTAATTACGGTGCTGCAGCCCAAATGAGCCATTGTGTGTATCCGTGTGTTCCCATGTGCATGGATCTGAATCATGTAACCAGAGTACATTATTTTTAATGTGTGTCAGTGGCTCCCAAAGCACAGAACCACTGTGTGTGTGTGTGTGTGTGTGTGTGTGTGTGTGTGTGTGTGTGTGTGTGTGTGTGTGTGTGTGTGTGTGTGTGTGTGTGTGTGTGTGTGTTGGCTGTAATCCTAGTGGAAAGGTTGGATAAAAGTTATGACCTTCTCGCCAGACTAGGATTAAGGCTGAATCCCATTTCTCTGTTGTATAAAAAATGTCTACTAAAAAACTAAAAAAAGACACACAAGACCACAAACAAACAAAAAAACTACAGCTATTCTGAAATTCCAGACCACAGTCTGATGCCTGTTGGCCAGTAACCTTTCCCTCCAACCCCATTTCTTTCATTAGTGTCCTGTATCATAACCAACAACAAGGTACAGTGCCAATACAATAATGAATGGCTACAACTTGAACGCAGAAACTTCTGCTCGTTTTCAGCCCGAAAGTGGATCAGTTGCCGGGTTTCCTCAGGCGTCCCTGTGTAATACAGGACAGTAAATGTAAAGCACGTATCGATGTCTCTAAAGCAAGTAGTGTTATGCACTGATATCAAACGAAATTCACTGCTAATGGAGTTTAGTTAAAACTGTAGACATGCATGGAGTCAATTCAAGGCAGAGAAATGCGGGACTGTTGTGCAAATCAGCAATGTAATGTTAGCGTTAGCATTAGCGTAGCAAACTAGCGATTTTTAAAAAGGTTTTAATTAAGAACATGGTTGCAAATATATGTGTACAGGACTGTGTAGAGCACAAAACAAGACTGTCGTAATTTTTACATCAACTCTTTAAGCCGAAAATACTTACATTTATGGGACTCTGGTTGATCTGGTCGCCGTTGTTTCCAGTTGCGCAGTGTATTCTGGGTACCCCTCGGTTTCAAGTAAGCTCGGGACTTTGCTTTGTTTTAAGGGGTTTCTGGTCCTTCCCCTTAGCCCTACCACTCGAGCAACGAATGAGAATTTGGACAGCCCTTACTCTCACGTGAACGCGCAAAACTAAGGGGAAGGGGGAAGGGGTAAGACAGAGAAATGAGATTCAGCCTAAATGAAGCTCAGCGTAAATTCTTTCAGGAAGACTTCTAAACTTCATCCACCTTTCTCTCTTCCTTAAAACTGATCAGCTGTTTCGAGGCCTTCACTTTTCAGTTAAACAAACCAAAATTGGCCATGAATTCCACAAGCCAATCACATAATGGCATCCCTGCTTTAATTCTGTTCTTCTCTCTGCTGCTGTCAGTTGTCATTTCAGGCAAAAGCGTGAAACCCTCCTCCTCCTCTTCCACCTCCAGTCATCGTCACCCACGGCACCCTGGGTCCTCCTTCGGTAGACCGCTCCCGTCGACTCCTTCGGTCCGGTCTTCCGGCTCCTTCACCACCACCACCAGTGTCTAGACTCCATCAGGGGGATATGCCTTACTCATGGCTTCTCTACCCCTTATACAATTATTTGTATAACGATGGAGTCTAATCTCCAAAGCCTCGTACATTTCATATTATGCATATGTGCAAATTAACCTTTGCATATTTGCAAAGAACTCTCCCCTGATTGAAATAGCTTTGAATGTATTTCTCAAGTCTAAGAACAAAACACAATGTTGGTATTGTTGTGCTTCATCACAGGTGATGTCGTCTCACCAGCATCAATTATAGCCTTATTTATGAACTTGCAAGCTTCATAGAGAACTGAAGTGAAACTGGAACTCCTGGTCCTGTTCCAGAAGTAAGAAAACCTACAAACGTATGTGGACACCCAAAATATTATACCCCCCTCTCTCCATCTTCATCTCTTTCTCTAAACTGACGTTACAGCCAACTGTCAATCAGTGGAATAGTGTGAAACCATTGACCGGACTGTGTTCGTATGCATATGACAATTTAAGCGGGGATGGACCCACTGATAAAAAAACTTCTCCATAGTGTAATAAGGGTATCAAACCCTCCACAGGGTATCTTTAACACAACACCATGCCAAAAAAGAAGATAGGGAAGTCGAGAACTCTACATTTTTGAATGCCAAGAAATTAATTGTTTAACTGTGTTAAAATCACAAAAGGTTGTGGCCAAATTATGACACAAACCCTCAAGTTTATGTGCACTGCACTTTTAGACAGTATTACTACATGTTTATCTTTTGTCTCGTGTTTGTATTTATATCATCAAGAGTGTCACCAAATCCAGCAGGATTTGTAGATGCAAATGAGGAAGCTGGGAAAACTAAGACATGTAAAGTGTTACTGAGCTCCTGTTTTGGCCTCTGTCTGTCTACTGCAGGTTGTGTGCATTCACTTTGGGAAAAGGTCAGGCTTACATTTCTTGCCCAGCGGAGGAAAAAGAAAGAGGAGAAGGTTTTTATAACTACAGGACTACCTTTGAAGTTGGCTGATGGATTACAGAGCTGCTGTCAAGGCTCAACTGAAAGCTTTCCATTCATTTCACACTCCTAAGCAGACGAATCTACCCTCAGCCTCATTTGCAATATTTTTTCTAGATTAGTTTGCATGTGTAGTCTATTTACATGTTCCCTGTAGACGTTCTGTCTGTTGGACACTTTGATCACACAGTGTGGCTCCAAGAGAAAAAGGAAAATAAAAAGGATGAAATTCAAAACGAGTATTCCTGTAATTTTCAACAAATCACATAGTTTGAACAAGCCACTGCCTTCATTAAAGAGTGATGAATTTCAAATCTTCTGTCTGACTCCAAACCTCTCCTCCCTCTTCCTCATGCTTATCAGAGCTGCTTTCATGTATTTCATAACAGTTTGGGGTTATTTTCCAGAAGCTGGGACAGCTTGAAGGCTGTTAACTCTTATTTACCAGGAGAAATAGCTCATGACTGATTACTAGTATGATGATTGAGTAGGCTTTAAGCAAACGTCCTCCTAGATTGAAAAATATTTATGTATAATCTAACAGGAATGTGATTCTCTTATCTGGAAAAAAGATAAGTTAAGTTTGAACTGCAAGCTTCCTTTCATCATACAGTGCATTACTAGCTGTCACTATTTGACACATTTTTCAATGCTACTCAGTACGTATTCATAGAAAAATCTTATAAGATCTCGTAATGACACCCGAGCCAGTCCTGATCGCTGACGAAAACCATGAGAAATGGTTGAAAGGTCAAAAAAAAAGGAGATAATTTTGTCACACATGCCAATCTCAAGGAACTATAGGGCTTGAAACATATATTTAAAATGATACAAGCACAATATAAAACATCCAGTTTGTGCAAAACACTCTCTTTAGAGGTAGAAGGATTACTATTTAATCACTACTTAAGCTCAGGTCCATGATGGCAGACTTTAAACTGAAGAAACTACACCAACAGTTATTTGGCAACAAAGATTTGAATAAAAAGAAGCAGGGCATACAGTATTTGTTCACCCCTGCCCTCACTGGAATTTGTATTCTCACTTGTTTATGTGTGTTTGCAGTATGTGTGTAACCTGTGTTTATGGCTAACCTGTTTTCTAAAATAAATCTAACTTGATTCGTGATGGTTTGCTTGCACAATATGTTGCATAACTACAGTTTCTCCATCTCTCCTCTGTCTTTGTTTTCACTCTCACTCATTTTCCCGTCTGTATCTGTTTCTGGCTATTCATTTTGTTAGTGTCTCAGTCACTTTATCGATTTTACTCAGTCCAGTAAGTGTAGCTAAAGCAGTATACATCAGTTTAATCAGCCACAATGTTTTTGCATATAAACCACACTGAAATGATAAATTGCTTATTTGTCAACTAAAATATGTCCTATATAGTATGTCATCATCATTTTACAGTGTCTATCTGCCTGTTATAGACGCATTCTGTACAGTACCTACAAATATACAATCTTGTAAATGATAAAAAATGCAGAACATGTCTTTTTGAAAGAGGGCAAGCTTGTGTTTTCCAAACAGCAGGCATATCTTTTTTTCCCTCTTACCATCAGGCAGTTAAAGTTTCAGCTGGTAGAAAATCACATTCTCAAACTTCTGTTTTTAAATCAAAACAAAACACCGAGCACAGGACATTCCAAACGATCATCAGCACCCATCAAGACACCACATGTTTCCCACAGTTTACTACCAGACGATATGGAGTTTTTTAACTGGAACAAGCTGTCCGGGCATCTTTGTCAGGCTTCTAAAACTCAACTTTATATTAATTATATAGAGTTAATTCATTTAAAATGTGCGCTACTTTGGCTCAGCTACAACTCTGTGTCTGTCCCTCTGCTTTCACCCACCACTGAGTCTGACTTAATGTCCCACCCTCAACACTATCTGACTAGCTTTTATTGTTTATTATGTTGAAAGTTTCTAATTTATTAAAAAATTGAGGTTTTTTAACATTACTGTGAGTTCCCCTAGCCTGCCTATGGTCTCCCAGTGGCTAGAAATGGTGATAGGTGTAAACCAAGCCCTGGGTATCCTGCTCTGCCTTTGAGAAAATGAAAGCTCAGATGGGCAGATCTGGAATCTCCTCCTTCTGACGTCATAAGGAGGAAGGTTACCTCCCCTTTCTCTGCTTTGCCCAGAATTTGGCCCGCCCATGAGAAAGAGAGAGACATCATGGCTTGAAAACAAGCGAAGCATGGCAGTTGGTCAAGGCCACACCGCCACCCTCCACCTTGCCCATCCCCCTCTCTCCTCCTCAATAGCATTAACATACAGACACAGAAATGGCACATCCTAAGGAAAGCTCATTGTGGGACTGGCTCTAGTGGCTGTAATTCTGCACCAAGGCTGAATTTCGGGAAAGAGACTTCAGATACAGTATTAGGGGACCACTGAGGCCTATATAAAAGAGACTTCAGATACAGTATTAGGGGACCACTAAGGCCTATATAAAAGCATCCAAAAAGCAGCATGTCATAGGACCTTTAAAGCATTTGAACAAAGTGTTGTGTCGGAGTTTGTAACATTTCAAAATCTTAAAGCTATAGTGCATAGTTTCTGTCACCCCCATCAGGAATTCTAAGTAATGACAACAAATCTGTTAGTGCATCTACATGATACAAGCCTTCCGTGATCGCACTTCACCCGCACCCCTCCTCCACACAGTTGCTAGTAACCAAGGAGGACACGGAGGATTAAAAAAACATTATGGACTCGCGAAAGTCGCCGGACGACACCAATTTTTAAACACAGCCATACTGAGAAATACAGAGAGAGTTGTATAGAGCTGATAGTCTTAATTAGCTTTGTAACAACTCATGTGGCAATGGCTTGAATGTAATGGACATTCAATATTATAAAGGTTTAAAGCTTTAATTTGGATTTAAAGATTTTCATTTTCACCGTAAATGCATATTGGTTCCAAATCTCGGTTATCGGTTTCATTAAGTACTAATATTCAGTATCAGCCTTGAAAAACCAGTATCAGTCGATCCTTACTTTTAACTTTATTTCGTACATTAATAACTATACATCACAGTACTTGACTAGCTGAGCGAGAGGGCAGACTCCTTACTTGAAAGGGAAATGCTCAATAGGAGCCGCTAAGAAGATAATCTGAACCTTGGCCTGATGTGGCCCTAATATAGATCTAACAATAGCTACACAGAGCCCGTAAGAAAATAATGTCCAGATGCTTTGAAGCAGAACAGTCTGAAGTTAGTATGTTCAGAGACTTTCTGTTGTTACTTGGTAAACCAGAATGTGTCTTTGATTCAGATATTACCTTCATCTAATCTAAAAGGGCATGAAGGCAATGCATCAATGCTTTCATTATTCACCCAAACTCAACATGACGGGCTAAGATAGTAATGTAATTGATTCTCTGTTTTCTCTTTGAATTAGTTCACTCTCTCAACATATTGGTGTATCCAAATACTCCCCACAGCAAAGGTAGATTTGTCCACATGGCAGACATCAAACATACAGCCTCAAAGGCTTTCATCTTTGGGTGAAGAAAACTCTTGCTTCTGTGTTTTTGGATGCTACCACATAGAGTTACCAAAGTCAGAAAGTGTTCGTACATCCATCGATCCCTCTACTTCTGCTTTTAATTTGTATATTGTGAGCACAACACCTGATAATATTCTGACTTCATTAATCCAACTGTGACTGGAGAAGTCAACAGGTCCCTCTCTCCCCATTTTTCTATGGTTAATGCCAGAAGATTAATCTCAAAACATCTGAATATTTTACACCTGGAACATATCAAAGTAAATAATTGTAATGTCATGAACAAATAATTCACATTAAAAAAGAACAAAAGTACCATTGTCGCCACAATTGACTTTTTTGATTGTTCTAGGATTAGTGCCGGGTATTGAACTTCAATATTATAATATTAAAGTTATCATATTTTTGGTACAAAATTCAATTTATCCGTAGCAGAGTATCAAAACTTTCATTTATCACAAGTTGGAATTGATTACCTCTTGTCCATGTGGGGAAATGTAATTGATAAATGATCATTCCTGCTTCAAATCATTATTTAGCAATTCTAGACAGAATTGTATTTAGGCATAGTTCTTGTATGTCTAATTTGTAAATTAATAAAGGATTTATTCCTCAAAGTATTGAAAAAAAGAATACTTATGGAATCAGTACTGCCATTCGGTTACTGTATTTGAAATTATTTTTTTAATTATTAGAAAAGTTTTAATGATATCCATCCCTATGTTTAATGCACTAATAGACAAACACCTGGTACCACTACCTGCAGGCAAGACAAACCACACAAACAAATAAAGACAGGAAATGGCACAAAATAAGAACAAAATAAAGACACCATATCCCAGATGATGAAATGCATGCCACAGTATCATGAGCCAGCTTTTGGTGAGCACTTTGGCGATCCTTATCCACATGCATTCATGTCAAGATGTCTTTACATTACATTTTAATGCAGGAAAGGAGAGATATTAGTACAAAGAGACAAAACTGGGGGGAAAAGAGTAACAGAAAAGCGAAGAATGTCTTAACAGGATAAGAGAGGACAGAAAAATGATAGCAGTATAAAGCAGTATAGGGATATTGTGGTGATGGAGGGGGGATGCGGGGTACAGGAGAGCACAGGCTGAGCAGTGTGCACGTGAGACTGCGTGGGGTGCGCTTAGAGATGATGAACATGCTTGCAGGCAATAATCTATAAGCTGTGTGTGCACGCATGGAAGTGGACTGCATGAGCACGTGAGCCTGATGATCATGCATGCAAAGGCGAGTTCTCCAGAAGCTGATAAATGTGGATGCACGTGAGGTGGACTTTGTGTGTGTGTGTGTGTGTGTGTGTGTGTGTGTGTGTGTGTGTGTGTGTGTGTGTGTGTGTGTGTGTGTGTGTGTGTGTGTGTGTGTAAAGAAAAAAGTAGAAGAGAGGAAAAGATGGAAAAAGGGAGGAAATGAGAGTCCTGCTCTACTTCCTGCTGGAAGGAAATGGGAAAGAGTAAGGCTGTGCCATAAAAAGCTATAAAGATTGATTTGTAATGCACTGTATGCATATGCATATATGTGCCGGAAATACTCCTTCACTTTTTCTACTTTATTGTGTTATAGATTTGATTAAAATGTACTTTGTTGGCCATCAATCTACACACAACAAGCCCTAAGGACAAAGCGAAAACATGTTTTTAGAAATGTTTGCTAATTTATTAAAGGCCTTGCAGAACCACGGTACACACTCGGGTTTAATTCCAGACACTATTTCTTGTTTCCTGAGAAATATAATGACAGGAACAAAGGAATATTTACGTTCTAGGCGTAAACCAAGTAGTCTGATACGTACAAAATTACGTAAGTCTTCTAGAGTTGGATAAATTCAACATAACAAAGTTTGTGCCTCAGAAAACCAAAAACAGTTTTCAGAGGATTCAGGATGGCATCTTTCATGTTGGCCAGTTACTTAGCTGTTTTTATCTATCTCTTAGTTTTTCTAATGTTACCTGAAAAAATGTTGATAAAAACCGGTACAACTTAGCAACAACAAAAAATTTGGCAACAATCCCTAGGGGAAGATATTTAGTGCTGTAACATTCATACCAAGTGATAGTAAATGAAAAGGTGGGTAAAGTATAAGCTCCAGACAGTAATCTGTGTATGCTTCAGAGACATGTCCTCTTGCATAAGACTACTTGGTCCTTTCAGGAAAACCCCCTTTGAAAAATATTACAGTGGATAATATCTCCTGAAGCAAATATTTGTTGTTTGGAATTTTTTACAAATAACCCCAAGCATACAAGCACATGCATGCATGTTAAGTTGCTGGAGCAACTCTGCAGTTCAGTCATCCTCCATGGACTGACTACAATGTAAACTTTCCACCACAGATGGACACACACACATAGGTATAGAAAGCAAAGCTAATAAATTGAAAACGTACTTTACCTCAGTACAGGCCGTTATGTAAAGATGAAATGCCTTGTGGTCAAACCTTCAGCAGCTTCTCTACATGACTGCAAGCTGAAGAATATAAAGGTCGGGCAACTTTTAGATGTGAAATCATTCTGGTTGCACTATACCAACAGTTTATTAAACATTAGTCTCATACTGTAATGCTTAAAAGTAATTCTTTTTTATGTAAAAATAGTTTTTTTTCTATTTTGTCAAACACTTAGTCCATTGTCCCCTGGTCTTACCTGTGATACTGTAATACTGCCCTTTACTTTACTAAAGTTGTTTTAGAGAGGTGCTCAACTGTATGATCATTTTTGGGAGGATATAGTTTGAGTTGCTGTTTAACGTATTCTCATGAAGGGGTCAGTATGTTATCGTACAAAAATGAATGGCTGGCTACCAGCTCCATGACGCCGAGCGGCAGTTGCTAGTTGTTTAAAGGTCCAATGTGTGGGAATTTCTTCCATCTAGCATTGAGATCATATATCGTAATTAACTCTCTTGCGCCACGCAGTTCAAAGTACGTATTACAGCTACGGTAGCCTTCACACTTTTTTCTGATCTCTTGCTCTTTTCAATATCCTTTTTCTTTTTCTGGGCAAAGAAGAAGACTCCTGTTCCTGAAATTTGGATTTTGAATACATGTGGTCCTCCATGTTTCCTTCTTCAAACTTGCCGGGGCCGGGAAGCTACGATACCCACTAGCAGCACCTGTGAGTTTATCATGTGACAGCAAAAACGCAAAAGGCGGAGCAGTATGTCCTATACGCCCATTACCGGCTAACGTATTTCAAGATGGTGCATGAATATGGAGCGTCTACCCCAGTTCATGCGAAGGCAAATGTAAAATTTCAAGCCAATAGGAATACTTGGAATTGATGGTGGTGGTAAATATTCATGAAAAAGGAACGGGAACGTTTGTGAACGGGCGACACAGATTTTGATAATGAACAACTAAAAACATTACACACTGGACCTTTAAAGCCTCTACAGAGCTTCGTGACGCTGGCTACAGACCTCTGTCACAGCGCGGTCATATCAGCGGCAGTTAGTAGATGTGTTTAGCTGCTACAGAGCCCTGCGACGCCAGCTATGATGCTCCGCATGGTGCACAGTCGTATCAGCGGTAGTTGGTGGTTCAATTAACCCAAGAATAGGTGATTTTGACCTGGGCACAGAGCACAGAGCACAGTGAGCTGCCGGTGAGCATTATGCGGCAACAGAAGTTAAGTTTAGGAAAAAGGTTGTGGTTTCGATTGAAACACTCTTAAGGAACATGCATTTCCTGGGTGCAAATCTTTTGTTTTCCCCCGGAAAGCCAACGCTGCTCCCTGGCTTGAAAGCCCTGTACTCCCTCCCTACGCAGCCAGCCGTGTTTTTATACAGCAGCAGTCAATGTGGTGCATACAGCAACAAAAGAAACGAAGGGAATGCCTACTTACAGTGCTTAACTTTTCATATCTTTTTGAGCGTATGGTTCATGAGAACAGGCTGTGCTGTTGTACCAATATATGAATGCACAAGCATTCACAAACATACCTGCAATTATTAAAATTGCGACATCCTTCAGACATTTTTATCAACCTTAATAGCATGTTGCATTCAGAATACTGTATTCTCCACTCCATGCCATGACACATCCTGTTAATTCTTCATATGAGTTTTCACTCTCAAATGTTATTACATTTCCAGTAATCTCTACCTACAAAAGACAAACAAACCCATGTCACATCTATAATGTCACATTTCCTCACACACACTCTGACTGCTGGCTGGATATTTTCCATTGCAAAACAAACATTTTAGTTGCTGTTTGCACGGTCAACGTCATGCAAACAGTGAGTGTGTCTGGTTCTCTCTGAGGATCTTCCTGCACTCTGAGTTTCCATCTTCACTATTGACATTATCATTATAAATGTATATATTTTTTCAGAATATAAGAATTCTATGTTATTTGAATATGAAGACAAAACACTGAATCGTGCTTTAAGTTACCGTTTTTTCATCATGTATTTTGAAGCAGTATTTGTTTGCGTGGTGGCTTCTCTTAGTGTGGCTGCTCCGCACACGTCGTTGATTTTATTCTGCTAAATAAGTATTCATTGTCATTTTTCATCTGGTCACAGATGGCCATAATGAGTTTCAGTAAAGTATGAAATCCTTCAAATTTGAATCTAAACTATTGCTCTGATGTAACATATTTATGAAAACAAATGGATTTTGAACATGCAATGGATTGAATACAATACACTAAAGGTTTCAGACCTCAGCCATATTTTTCCCAACATTCTTTCATTGTAGTACATTTCTGTGACACTGATCATTTTTAGAGCTAGTAAGATGCACGTACTACAGTGAGGCAATTGTCAAGATATAGGGAACTATCAATCTGGTTTGGGCACTTTCAGAAGAAACATTCTTCAAGTTAAAAACACAACAAAGGTTGAGGATAGTAGTTGGCATATTGTTGGCAATTGTGAAACTGTTAAAACAGTGTTGGACAAGTTCAAGGTATAATTATAATTAATTATAATTAATTTGTCTCCAGGGGGGAAAAAAATGTTGGACTCTGCACTGCAGTACCACAATAAATGAATAAATAAACAGCACAGAGTAAAAACACAGGCAATCACAACACGAATGATATAAAACCACCAATCATAAAAAAGATCCAACGTAAGACTAGCAGCATAAAAACATAAAACCAGCAGCTTAATAAACCAAGAGTAGTAAACACAAAACATGCAGCATGAGTCACATCAGTCTTACTTCACACCCACACACAAGAAATGCAATGATAATGATGATAAATGAGAAAAATATCCATAAACAATAGATAAGATAAGATAAACTTTATTGATCCCCAGTGGGGAAATTCAGGTATTGCACAAGAAAGAAATGAGTACAGAGACGTAGATACAAGTACAAAATAAAATAAGGATTAATATATATATATACACAGTATATATATTAAGGTATATACAAATAGTAAAAGAAATTAAAAGCACTATACAAGAGCAATTAAAGGCAAGTTATGAGGTAAGTGACAAGTCATTTTAACTTTGGATGGTATGGTTGAAATATCTTCAGAAAACAACTCCTCCCACAACTTTTTAAAAGAATAGTCATCCGTGTCTGACCTTTTCTGTGACTTTCCCGAAACAGACGATCCAACATTCACACCTACTTCATTTGCCAGCTGTGTGGAGGTGAGAAAGTAAGCTGTGTTTCGAAACTTCTCTCTCAGCCCTCTTTTTCTTTTTTGAACAACCGGTTGCAACACTATTAGTCTTCCAGGAGAGAGTGTCTAAAAAATATGCACTGACATCTCCGTATTTAAATGATATCTAAATCCACACATCACACTTAATGAGCACAAAACAGCTTAATAAAAGGTATACACACAGATAAATGGTTCTTTTGAGAATATAAATTAAAATATTTCTAAATCATTTGAAAAACCAAACATTTCATATTCAAATATGTAAAGTACCAAAAATACTTCAGATATGAGCTCAGGCTGTTAGAGACACAGTATAGAGTATGTGATGTGATTCTCTGTTAGGAAACGCAGCCTCAGATCTCATCATTAAGAGGATTACTTGGGAGTAGAAGAGTGATATCTGGGAGTCACTGTTGAGGAATGTACAGTATGCTAATTAATCCCTCTGTCTTTTATCTCCTCAGGGAACAAGAGGACTTCCAGGACGGGAAATTCCTCCAATATCTTTTTTCTAAATGTTGAAATGAAACCTCATTATTCCTCTGCAAATCCTCTGTGCATAGCTGCAGACAGATTACTGTGGCTCCACTGAACTGAGCACAAGCGGCTATATTTGAAACCATATATTAGCATAGACTATTAGAGTTTTAGGGCTGCAAATTTGATTATTTTTATTATCACTTAATCTGTTATTTTTTCAATTACTCAATTAATTGCTTGGTCTGTACATTTCAAAAAAATTAAACTGTAAAAAAATGTGCCCAATCATATGTCATAAAAATTTCTTATTTTGTCTCGAACCAACACTCCAAAACCTAAATATGTTCAGTTTACTATCACAAAAGACAAATAAATACAGTAAATTGCCATAATTTTGAAACTAAAATAAGTGAATATTATTTAATTGAAAAATAATAACTATAATAATAGTTGCCAATTATTTTCCTGGCAATTAACTAATTTTAAAGAATAACAAGGTGGGTATCCATTAATATGCCATTAATGTATTTGTAATTTAGTAACATTGTTTTTTATTAATATCCAAGCCATTATTACTATATTAGTACTTTCCTTTTAAATTAGTAAAATAAAATACAAAAAACATGTACCGTTTTTAGTCATTTGGTTATTTAACTGAGAAAATAATATTTTCTGAAGAATAACTGCAATTACATATTCAACTGCATGTAACAGCATTATTGATTTTGTATGATAATTAATGGGGCTGCAGCCGACAATAAATCTCTTAAATCATACATGTTGAACTTGACAACTGTAAAAATGTAGACTGATTTAATGTCTTCTCGCTAAAATACCACAAACAATTTACCGATCAAAACAAATCATCACAATCTCAATTCATACAAGAAATAAAATTGGAAGTGAGGACGTGAAATGAACAGCAAAGTAGTCCCCTCCTCATCAAAGAGTCCATTCATGCTGCAGCTCCCTGAGGCAGCTCAGAAAAGCACATCAGGTCCCGTCTGGCTCCAGCAGCCGCCCGGGGTGCCCCGTCCACGGGACAGCAGCCCAGGATGGATTGAGTTGTCTCTTTGCTACCTGGCGACTCCCTTCACCGTTTCTTGTCTCCCCAGAGGCAATTGTGGTGTCAGTGAGATTAGGTAGTGATGCATCTAGTGTGCCTTCTGTTTGGATTCATGGTGCTGTTGCTGAACTCATTATGTGGCCGGCCCAAACACTCAAAAATCCGATCGCACAGAGTGTCACTGCTGGCCTCTGCGGTGTGCTAGTCAAAAAGAGGACTATGTCATGTGTGGAGGTATGTGATGCATCAGATTATCAAATATATTCTCCTCTTATACTCTTGGGTGCAACAGAGTGCATGATGTCCAGAGAAACATGGAAGTATAGTTAGCTGTTTACAGCAGCATCCCTCCCATTCTGATTTCCAAGAATTTTACTGCGCTCTTCTGGCCTCTGCGGGCTGAATCTGGACCATATCTGGTATTTTACATCCCACCCTGCAATACAACTCTTCAATACGAGAATTCTCTGCAGGGTTTGTCTGGTTTAGTCCAAACCACATGCTCATGCTTCCTTCAGTTCCCTGACTGTCAACATGCAAATATGTTGCGAAGATGATGACGAAGATAAGATGGTAAATGGGCGCACTGCCGTGAAACCCACTCAGACTCGGCAGGCAGCTAAAAGTGTGTCATGAAAAACTATGCATGCCCAGTAGGTGTGGACCGATTCTTAAGTACGTCAATCGTTTTACAAAGTTGACGCAGGGGGGAAGAAAGGGATGCTTGTTCAACGTCAGATTGTATTCCGTCAAGCCAGAAGCCACATGAAAGCATCAGAGTGACTCAGAGCTAATAGAGATTCACATTCAGTCATCATAGCAGTCCTGAAGAAGAAACAACAGAGCACTGACTCAACACAGAAGCTGAATCTTTTGTACCTCCTTTTCATTCTTCCGACCTTTTTGTGTTCTTCTTTTCCCTCTAATGAATCATGAACAAGCATGATTATGAACGTCAGCGGTGGCAGAAAGTATGGCATTGTTGTTGACGCTCTTGTGCATCTAATACTGCATTTCATTGGTTTTGATCCCTCCAGTGCTGCCTACTTTCCTCTGTATTCTTTGTGAATCACACATACATGATACCGTGAACCTACAGCGTTCAGCAAAGGAGTAACAGTATTACCAGTATTATTTTATATTAAAATGAATGGGACATGGGCGAGGGAAAGTGTGGAGTTTATTAAACCCAGTAGGAATTATTAAGATTTAATTTTAAATCATTTTTTGCATTTGTTATGAAAAATCTGAAACACGTTATACTGTAAAAGTGGAATTTCTTCCAGGAAACATAGTACCAAGCTAGCAAGAGATAAGCGGGGTAGATAGCATTTCACCATTAGCCGCGTTGAGCAGACCACTCTGTCTTTAGCGGCCCCTGGTCGGTGAAGATTTGAAGATGACATGAAGATTTAGCTTAATTGAGATTAATGAAAGTGAAATTGATTTAATGGAGCAGAGGCTTGTGGCTTTTTTTCCCCCCAAAGTCTCAGGATATTCTTGTTTACAATGAGCATTACAGCCTCACGAAGCCACCAGTGTGGACTCATACTTAGTATTTCCCAAAGTCAGTCAAACAGAGCAGATAGTAAACCTACCTGACACCAGGTTATTAGAACAAGGCCAAATGCTCAGTTTACAGAGTGTGTCTTTCCACACATCCATCTGCGTATGCGTGTCTGTGTGTTACTGCCATCAGCACTTTTAGGCCAGTGGACATCTGCTTGGCCCGTGTTTGCAATCCCAAGTAGCCTGAGCCTAACAGCTACATAATGAGGGTACAAAGCAGCTGGTCTGTGTTGATGTGTGAGTGCGTCCTTGCCTTAAGATGTGGACACAAAGCAGTCATTAGGTGTATTTGTGTGTGTCTTTGTGTGTGTTTAGTAGATAGTCAGGACACAAAGCAGCCTTTATAGACGAAATTGTCCCATTCCCCACTGAGAGGGCTGTCTCAGGACAAGTGTGTATGTGTGTGTGTGTGTGTGTGTGTGTGTGTGTGTGTGTGTGTGTGTGTGTGTGTGTGTGTGTGTGTGTGTGTGTGTAATGTCTGCGCAAACTAGCCATTTGGATGCAGTGTGCAGATGTGTGTTTTAGCTGTTCAAGTGTGTATTCATGCTTACATTTGTGTTGTTGTTTATGTGCATGCTTGGTTGCGTCTGTTGATGTAAGTGTATATATCTGTATGTATTGTGCGTGCGTGCGTGCGTGTGTGTGTGTGTGTGTGTGTGTGTGTTGGTCTTGTGTCTCATTCACAAATAGTTTCCATCGTCGGTTTATAGCAGTTGCTTGGATCGGTCGAGTTTGTGTGCCAGTGAATATGCAAACACACACTCACTCGCTCTTTCGCTCTCGCTCACTCTCTCTCGCTCTTTCTCTTTATTTTTCTCTTACCCATTCACTTACACACACACACACACACACACTCACAGCTCAGGCTGAAGGTGACTGTGTTTTTATGCCAAAGTACAAATCTTAGCACAGCAAGTGGTATTTGATTTGTTGCTAAAGCAGAGTTATGAATAATTGTGTGTACGTGTGCATGTAGTTATGTCTGTATCTTTGTACAACTGTGTGTGTGTGTGTGTGTGTGTGTGTGTGTGTGTGTGTGTGTGTGTGTGTGTGTGTGTGTGTGTGTGTGTGTGTGTGTGTGTGTCTTTGATATTCAAATTCAGCTCCTTGCTCTGGGTCAGTGGGAGGTGAGTCCTTGTGAGTTGTGTCTCTTTCGTAACATCCTTCAGCTCCTGCAGTTCAGTCCCGATGCACCGACTTTCTTTCACAGTGGTTAATTAGCACATTTAATTAATGCGATATCTTATAGTTGAGGGTCATTGATGTTTTACAAATTGTCACCCAACAGTACCCAGACTGTTCAAATGTAGTTATTTGAGTTTGTGTGAATGAAAAGACGTGAATAATCTGTTTCTTATCTGTCAGTGCAGGTTTTAGCTGCAGTAGCATTGTTTTCATTGTGACGCTCCCTCTCTTTTCACATCTGCAGGTCGTTGTCTCATTGAGTTCAGAGTTGACGTTGTAAGCAGCTGGATGACGGAGTTAATCACTTGTTGCCATGAGAGTTGAGAAGCTGTCTTTGGTCTATCACAATAACACAAGTCTCAGATGTCAGTGTGTGTATTTGCATCCTTCCATGAGCGAGTCTGCTTACCTGTGTATTCATGCTTTGTCTTGTGTTTACAAACATGTGCGTTGCTGAGTGACATCAATCTGAAAGGTGACTCATATACCTTAAGGTCACTGTGGTCAGAGTTAACCGGGACAAACTAAATAATTAACCTGCCTCATCAATACCTTATGAACACAATGTAAAGCTGCCTCATGTCACTTGTCCACAGAGCTCAAACATCTAGAGGAGACAAATCAACAGAGGAAAATCTGAAAAATAGTTATTTTCTCTCTTAAATTCAAGAAATCAAATTTCCATTTCATATTGATCTGTTTCCCATGATGCTACTTAAATTAGATACATGTTCTGCTCCAAGCAAGATTTCTACTTAACACCCCTTTCCCTAACACCACTATGGTCATGTGTAATTCAAATAGTGGTCTTATGTGTCAGGACATCAAATCTTTACTTGTGACGTAAATGACTCCATTTGACTCTATGCCAACCCCTCGATGTATATCCTCAAGCTCCAGAACGAGCCGCCTTTCTGTGCGTGAGATCTCTGGGCTATCCCTTTACATGATATGTGAATTATTCAGAAGTCTGGCCACGTTACCATGGGTGTGCACCTTGTCTCATGCCAGCATTAGCTTGGTGACCTATATCATGTTCTCAGCTTTTATGTTAACGATGAAAATTAATATGTCGCTGTTGTTCACCTACCACCCGCATAATCACTGAAGATGTTGGTTGAGATGAGCTATTTTGTCTCTTCTCCTAATGTTGCAACATGTACATACCTCCTACATGTTTGTGTACCTAAGGCCTCTTGATTCCCTGTCATGATAATGGTTTTCAGTGGAATAACTGGGAACAATAGACTGACAGCCAGTCAGCTGAAAGCATCTCTTTGTTTTTTGAAAGTCAGAAAAGTAACAAATGGTTGGAGATTTCCAAGGTGACGCCTGACCATGAATGACAGTATGAAGGCAATGGACCATGCAAAACATAATCTGCCAGTGGGGGGATTTCGATTTTCTAGATTACCATTCTTCCAATTGACCCACTTGGCGGATTTATAACTGTGGACCCAAAGAAGTGCAGTGTTGAGTGCAAGCTCTTGAGATCTACGAGACATATTTATTAGTAGTTTGTTATGTACATTACACACTTTGTAGTGTATTGAGAGGGAATAAATGCTTTTGTTCCCAGAAATAGCCTGGTCCTAAATAGATATCTGTCAGCAAACAACGTGTATACTCTTTCATTGCAAGGGGACACAACTACGTCATGGTAGGTGTATTGCTCAGGATCCAAGGAGGCGCAGTGTCGAGTTTGAAGTTGTTTGGATGAGCGGTTCTTGAGAAAGCTGGAAGCTGCAATACTGGAGGTTTTGAACGTGTACTGCACTGGTCTTTTAAAAGACATGATGATTGAAATTCTCAGACATTTTCACAATTCAATTTTCGATAGTCCTATTTTAAAAGTTATACATCAGAGTTTTAAAAATACAATCATGATCACGTCAAACTCCATGTTGAAGAATTTCTCATACAACGTTAGAACAATGTTATTGCACAAAATATTTGTTTACCTCTATAAAGAAGAGAATAAAAGTCTTCATGTTTGGAAATGCAGTGTATCGTATGTACATTTAAAATAATACAGAATATTCAAGTATTAAAAGATAATCAGCCAAGGTTTTATTCTTATATAACTATGAATGATATGGGACCTTTTTATTAACCATTGTGAAGAACGCTGACACAGCTGCTGTTTTGACATTTCACTGTGTGACACCTCCTGGTTTTTACTCACTGACTCACAGAGAAAACAAAATGATTTTGTTTGATTTTATATGATTGAAAATTACCTCAGCAGAATTACTTTCTAACGAGCAATAATGACAGTGTTTGGGTGAATTGTGGACTTGGCACAGTTGAGAACAGTTGAGCCAAAGACAGACACATGTGATTGTCTTGGAAAGGAAAACATATGACAATTATTGATTGGAAACTTGAGACACTAATTGTGGACTGTGTTGTTGAGGACAAATGAAAATTCTCTAGTCACAGTCTAGTTGGAATATTTTAAAAGTAAGGAGAGAAGATATTCTCAAAAAGATGAGAAAGATGCAATGCTTATTGTCAACTCTATGTAGGGCGAAGGTTTATATCCATGTATTTATGCATGTTGGAGAGGAACAGTAATTATTTTGAAACAGATTAATTCAGAGACAAGACCAAATAGACTTCATTTTAAGCAAATGGAATAATGAACATCTTAGTGCTAAGGGTACACAAGGACATTTTGTTGTGTTTGGCGTTTTTGATATTCTGTTGCTTGAACAATAAAGGAGGCATGTTCTGTTTAATAGTGTTTTCATACCTATTGGCACCAGTAGAGGTTATTAAAAGCCATTGATCACTTAATGCCCCTTTTTAAAATGTTCTCATCTGGCAACCTGACATGGAGAAGTGAACAGGGAAGATGTAAAAACAGAATAGGTGATTAAAAAAAAAAAGTCATGTTCCTGTTAGTTAGAAGACATGTTTTAAAAAAACCTTTCTGTCATCATTCGAGAGAACTGAAGGATGACCAAAAAACGAAATCTGTCAATACCTGTCACGCATCAATATTTTTGGAAAATTAGCCTACCAACACGTCTAAAGCTCACTAATTATACACATCTCATCTGTTTTAAACTGTAAAAAACAACTATTTCTTGACAGGGTGCAGTGACTTCTAGGATAGCTGTTTTCCTGTTTCCAGTCTTTGTGTTATGCTAAATGAAAGTTAACTGGCTGCTGTCTGGAGCTTCATATTTACTCTACAGACATGAGAGTTATCATAGTCTATATCCTTGACGTTCCACTTCCGGGATTGCCTTGGACTTCCTTTGTGTTGGCATTTTAAACTCCGGTGGATTTATGAGGACTATGGTTAACGGCTCCTCAGCTATCTGCAGGGTAAATCCAGACAGCTAGCTAGACTATCTGTCCAATCTGAGTTTTCTGAACATACATGTTTCACCCAAACAAGTTCCTTCCCGAGGCTATTTTGCAGCGGCACCGCAGCTTTTCACGGTACTTAGCGCCTCCCAAGACGAGAGTAATTGGTTTAAAGAAATGCCAATAAACCAGAGCACGTTTTTCTCCCATCCCGGAATGCTGTGTGGACTAGCCAGACCCTCCTATGTAGCACTGTGGAGGAAGGTCTTCTTTTGTTTCTTTACACATCTTTACAAGCTCTGAAAAGTTCTTTATACAAAACACATTTGTTTGCATGAAATGTCTTGTCCATGTGTTTTGGAGAGCAACATGGTTCAAGTTAGGACAGCACAGGTTTCTGAGTCTAACACTGGGCTTTTTATTGCACAGGGATAACATCTATCCTGCATCTGTTCACTGAAATCTTCCATCTGCCATGGCAACAACAGAGAGGATCAGGATAGAGAGGGAGAGACGGGGAGAAGGAACACAAAGGTAGACAAAAGATTAAAAAAGTTAAAAAATAAAGTGTATGTGGATGCTGGAAAGACAAATTGATACACACCACATTTCAAAATGAAAGTGTTTTTATAGTGTTTCTATGAATCTGCATGCACAGATCGGAGAATTACTATTACTAATATGTATGCCTTTAACTGTGGGATTACTTTGATGCTTAAAATTGGCCATATTTCAAAATTTGTATAACAAATTGTAAAAGAAAATCCCAAAAAGGCCCTTTACAGTACTTTCATCAGCCATAGTGAAGTGTCAAAAGAATATGTTGTTAAGTGTTATTATGTATGATGAATGAGATTAAATGGAATAAACTATATATTCCATGTATCTTTTAATGTGCACTTTTAATTAATAGACTGGATTGCATATTCAGACACGGTGAGGTCTGCAGAATCATGAGGTATCATAGAGTTTCTGAAGAAAAAAATATGATTCATTATGCAAAGATTGTAGGCTTAGTTTAATCTTATCAGCTGAGCCACCACCACCACCACCACCACCACCTATCCAGAACCCAAACATCCTTGTTTCCTGAAGCAAACAGTGTGGCGTCATTGTCGCATCACAGGTACTAGGTCAAGAAACATAATACTGTAAAGTTTGTATTCTCTAT
The DNA here is from genome assembly GCF_031162955.1 of Sander vitreus. NCBI lineage: Eukaryota > Metazoa > Chordata > Actinopteri > Perciformes > Percidae > Sander > Sander vitreus. Next base: position 9,726,778 of record NC_135864.1, read on the forward strand.
TCATCAGAGGCAGAAAGGCTTTTCTTTTTTATGTTTTACAACTCCTTAAGTAACAAAAACAGGTTGTTTTAGCTGCAGCTGTGCTTGCAGCTGAGTGTAATTCAAACTTCTGGGTGAATCACAGCTCTGCTCTCATGGGCTGTACTTTCTCACAAACAGATTATATTTCCACCTTTGGCTGTGTTCCGATCACATTCCTATATTATATTAGCGCATGCTGTGTGTGTGTGTGTGTGTGTGTGTGTGTGTGTGTGTGTGTGTGTGTGTGTGTGTGTGTGTGTGTGTGTGTGTGTGTGTGTGTGTGTGTGTGTGTGTACACTTTGTATGAACTTGTTTTACCTTTTCCAGATAAGACTTTCTGATTCATATGATATTGTACTACCAGGGCTGGGTGCACTAAACTTGGCTAAGACTTAAAGGGGAACATACATTTATCTATACTGTACATACCAATATAAACTTAGCACAAAAAGTGAGGAAATTTGTGTTTGGTAGATTATTTCTCTGTGTGTGGAAAGCCTGTTTAGTTCCCTTTCAAATGGTGCTCCATTTGTAAGGAACATGCATTAGTGGGATGAGCAGCAGTGCTGAGTATGTGGGTTGCGCCTATGAAAGATTTGCCAAATCTTCTCTGCCAATGCCAAACAGCTTATTCTGCCATTGACTCGTTTGATGTTTGGTGGATTGGATGATTGAAGTTTGAAGAAACAAGACATATTGGCAATTTAACAATGTATTCATTTCACAAACAGGAGCCTCAGTAGCGTGTGGAAGAACCATACACAGCCACAACAGCCTGGCACCTCCTCCTCATGCTGGTCACCAGCCTGGTCACACACTGCTGTGGGATGGGATCCCATTCTTCAACCAGCATTTGTCGCAAGTCAGCCAACGTGGTTGTGTTGGTCACTCTGGCACGAACGGCAGCTGATCCCACAAGTGTTCAATGGTGTTGAGGTCAGGACTGCTGGGAGGCCATTCCATCCTCTCCACTCCCACATTCTGGAGGTAGTCTCTGACAAACCCCGCCCTGTGGGGGCGAGCGTTGTCATCTTGGAGGATAGAGTTTGGTCCCAGACTGTGGAGATATGGGATTGCCACTGGTTGCAGAATCTCATCTCTATACCTTTCTGCATTGAGATTGCCTCCAGTGATGACAAGCCACATTTTTCCAGTGAGGGAGATGCTGCCCCACACCATCACACTGCCTCCACCAAAAGGTGTTACTCTATCGGTGCAGCAATCAGCATAGCGTTCTCCGCATCTTCTCCACACTTTGACCCTTACGATCCAACTGCCGTAGGCAGAATCTGGACTCATCACTGAACATAACGTTCCTCCACATGTTCAGGTTGTAGTGCACGTGTTGCCGACACCAGCGTAAACGGGCCTGACGGTGAAGGGCAATGGCAGAGAAGATTTGGCAAATTTTTTCATGGGCGCAACCCACATACTCAGCGCTGCTGCTCATCCCACAAATGCATGTTCCTTACAAATGGGGCACCATTTGAAAGAGAAGCTAAACAGGCTTTCCAACGGTATAAGATTTATTGCCAAAAAGCATTGTTACCACAGAGAAATAATCTACTAAACACAATTTTCCTTACTTTTTGTGCTAAATTTATATTTATACATTTATCCATACTGTACATACTAATATATATATATATATATATATATATATATATATATATATATATATATATATATGTATATATATATATAGATCAGTTTTTTAGTCATGGGGAGTACTGCTCCACCTGTGAAAACAGCTGCAAATAATGTGGCTCTAGAGGAGCTTTGTTAAATCTGAGAAAATAAACCCTAATGACGGCATTATCTTAGTTTGGACTTGGAGCCAAATCTGCCTTTATAAAATTAAGACACAGTGTTTGAAAGATGTGGGTATTTACCAGACAGGAAGGGTCTAACAAGAGGCACTATCAAATTGCATTATGGGAAATGTAGGATCCAGAATCTTTGGAGATTGACCTATACTAGGCACTAAAAGTCAGTATATCCCAGCCTCTGTTGCATCAGTGTTAAGAACTCTGTTTAATTCAGCAGAACCCATGAGCCTTGTAGAATAACAGCAACTTTGAGTCGTGAGTGACAAAAAGCATAAAAAACATAAGTTCATTGCATGTCACATTGTGCTAGAGCGGTCTAATAAAGTAAGTATTAGTGGCAATCTGTGTCAGACTGTAAGGTATACTTTTTGAGGCATGTCAGACGGTCTAATGAACTCATGGTGAATGGTCACTATGGTGTAATTAGAAATAAAACATACAAGCAGATGTGTCATCCATCTGTAGAAAAACAATGGACAAGCTTTGGCCATAGCATTGACACTTTAATACATCGGCCAGTGGCCAGCAAAAAGAAGGCAATGCAAAATGCAGATTCTAAAAAGTGATTTTGAGGTAACTATGTTTTTAGCTTTCCACTAGGTCACCAGTGTGTTCTGCATCATTTCATGTTGTATTTTGACCACATTTCTCTCATGATTATCAACTTTTGTCTGGGATGCCCCAAAGCTGCAGTTGCTAAAACTCTTCCCCCTCTCAGTGCTCACTCCACAACATTGTTACTAAACCACAAATAGAGCTTTGGGCAGTTGTGATGGTTACAAAGGAAAACCAGTTCTAAGTTCTGAAATAGCCTGGGGGCAGGGTGGATTACTTTTTTTAACTTTTTTTTTTTTTGCAACTGTCTAACTCACATTTGGCTATAGTCTAATTCTATTGACCAGTCTAACATACTGTACTTGGAATCAGGTCACACTTAGAAGTAGATTCAGCTCAGTTCAGCCCACAATGCAATAGCTCTGTTAAATTAACGAAATGTCACTCTTCATCTACAGCTCATGTAAGGATTGATGATGTTTCTGTTTTGATTGCATCAAGGTTAAAAGACTTGTTTCTTTTCTTTATTTGTGTTTTTTTGTTGCAAGTCCCTCTGGAAGTTTTACGAGTCCTGTCAGAAACCTTGAACACATCAAGGCTGAAGAAATTCCAGATCAGCTGCATGCCAAAAGGCAATTTTACATTGTGTGTGTGTGTGTGTGTGTGTGTGTGTGTGTGTGTGTGTGTGTGTGTGTGTGTGTGTGTGTGTGTGTGTGTGTGTGTGTGTGTGTGTGGGAGAGTTGCACACAAATACTCTCTCAATGTGACCGCCTGACAGACTTTACGTTTTTGTTCTGTACCAGAGCCAGAAAAGTATAGCCAAATGCACAGAAAGTAGTCACATGAATGGCAGCAATTGTTGATAAGATTGACGTAGCTGTACATGCCCATGATAAACAGAAATTCTGAAATCAGCATATGTCTTTAAACATAGTGATAAATGTCAGCTAAACTGCTCCAAGTAACCTGCGCCACAACTTCTGTGTTAACTGAAAATGACTTCAGTAGGAGGGATATGTAAGTTGTTATTAGAAATCGACTAACATGAACATGTCAGGCCCAATGAGTAAAGTGAAACAAAATTGCAATTCAAGTTACTGATAAAGGATCTACACATGGCAAAATGAAGATTTGTATTTGTGTTATGGGTTGTAATAAACACTGCAGTCTCTTGGTGATTGGGAGCACTTTATATGTTGTTTTGCAATTCGCTATACAAATTTAGATCAAAGATCATTTTTAAAAAAGGATCTTTGCACACCATGTTATCATCAATGCTAAGCAGCTGTTTATAAACATGTTATTTAGTCCTGTTCCCACTGCCCTATTGTTGCCTGTGCTCCCATCAGCTGTATCCATCGTAACCTAGATGTGAGTGGACTGAGCAGTCAGTTTTTAGAATATGGCCATAATAGGTTTTAAAAAAAATAAAATAAAATAAAAAAAAAAAAGACAAAAGCCAGGATCCATGTCATGAAATACCTCAAAATACGACAACTCCTGGGAATGAACATATACTGCTTTCATGGTGAATATGATGATGGTATGGTTGTTTTTCCTGTTGACCTAACATCCCTATCATCAGGGACCTTTATACACATTAACACAGAAATGGGAGTATGGTGTCTTTGACATCTAAAGGGTTGCATAACAGGATTTGCCATCATCTATATAGGCAGTTCATTCTTTAAGGAATAGTTTAACATTTTTGGAAATACTCATATTTGCTTTCCTTGCTTAGACGATGTTCTTTGAATTGAACAAACAACATATAACATGTTTATTAGTGAGCTTTAGAGGTGCTGGTAGGAAGATGTTGGTACATTTGAACAGAGCCAGGCAAGCTGTTAGGTAACTGGCTACTAGTTGTACCCTCATATTTAATTGACAGACATGAGAGTAGTATTTATCTTCTCACCTAACTCTCTGCAAGAAAGTGAATACGCGTATTTCCCAAAATCTCAAACTATTCCTTTAATTGATTGATGATTTATTCTTATTCAGTCAAGTCTTTATTTTAGAGGTCTCCGTGTTTTTCTTTAAATCCATTCATTTTTTTCAATCCACTCTGTTATGCTAGGTTTCTGTTGTTTCTCCGTGGTGAGCTCTCATGTACCTCCAGCCCCGTGGACATTATGTGCACTCACATACTTTTCTACGGAGATATATGTCAAAACACATCGACAGTGAGAGTCTCTGCTAAGCACTAATGGCTTGTCTGTTTATGTGGTGACTGAAGTGGATATAGCGGATTTCCAGTAGGAATCTGTATATACACACACATACAGTACGTGCTCTCTGCCTTTCTATAATACTATTTACTGTCTGGAGACCTAGTTAAAGTTGTGAATTTATGAATGTATTTCTTTTGTAAAAGACATGCAAATCCAAACAAGCTACTACTGATGCTATGCTTGTCTTCTCTGTTCTTTTCATGTCCCAGCACAAGTGTAGCCTGTGTATAATGTTCATTCAGACTCAGGACTATATAAGGAAGGATAGTCTCTTTCAGTTTAAGCATTATTTCAACAAAATAATTTTATTTTAAGGTTTCTATGGAGGTCGTTAAATACATAATCCAGGTTTTTTATGGAAGGCCTCACAAAGTGCTGATGACTTCCACATTACTTTGAATAGAAATGTAATATTACATGAAAGTCTAGTATTTTAGACGTCTATAGGTACAAAGTACATTAGTTATGTAATAGTGTAAGGGTGTGTTCAAACTGTATGCAAAGTAAATTATAGAGACTGCACAATTGCATATGTCAGTGCAAACACGCAAGTTGACACAAACATATGTGAATTCACATTAGACAGGGCAATTTAGCTGAAGATGCCATAGCGCCATTTGAAAATGGTTCAACATTTCAGGAACAGGAGGAATTTAATAAAAAAGAGCTGGAGTCAGACACACTCCGTGCACACGTTTGGTGTGTATGTCAGCTTGTTACAGCTAACATCTGAAGTCCAATGGTCAAATTTGCAGGAGTAAAGTGAGGGCAACATTTTCTTCAGTCTGAACTTGCCTTAATAGTGTAGTAGTTATTGTCATTTCTTGCCTATATAAAAGCACTCAAATTAACTTAAAATTCATATTGTACAGATCTCAAATCTCAATATGCAAAATTATGATGACTTAAAAGGTAATCAGAAATGGCCACAAGAGGAAGAAAAATTGCACCCTGGAAGAAAAAAGGCAAAGATCCAACCTCCAGTCAAAACCATCCAGCCACCACTTATCCTGATGGCTGTAAAGTTCAGAACAGCATGATGTGAACATAACATTTTAAACAGCAATTACATCCCTGCCCAGGGCAGTTAGCCTCACCCTCCACCCCACCTCAGTCACCTGAGAGGAATTATCCTCTCATACCTGTGTGCCTCTCTGCCTGTACGGACCTGTCTGTCTGTCCATTTTCCTGTGTGTCAGCTGGCTGCTCAGCAACTCACACAGACCTACACACACATTTTGACATCCACAGAAACAATTAGGGTAAACTGTCCATACAGGAATATTCTGTTTTTACTGGTTTATTCATTCCTTCCTTCTGACAAAACATAGCTGCTGCATTGCATCCCATTATTACCAGCAGTTACGTCATAGCATCTGCACAGCTGTCTGTATTATGCAGTGTCCCTACATGTCTGCATTGCCTAAACACAGAGAGAGTATAATTATGTCCTGCAATTACCTTAAGTACCTGCCTATACCTCTCTGTCTACAGATCTGTCTCCCAGCTGACCTGTCTGCATGTAAATCTTAAAGTAAAAGAAGGTACCTGAAGGAAACCCAACACACCCATACAAATAAGTAAAATGCAAATAGATATTTGTATAGTGAAATTCTGAAAATCTTTTAAATACAATCTTTCATTACAAACTTATATTGTATAATTTTAAATGTTTCCCTGGTTTTTGTTAAGGCTTCATTTGACTATTTAAAGTCAGTTAATCAAGGGTTTCATTTATTGTACTAATGTAGCTGGTTGAAGCTGTGGTACTTGAAGCAATTGATAAAGCCCCATGATTTATGTTAATACTGTGCTACCAAAGTTTGCTACTATCACTTCTCAACACCCACTCCCCTAATCTAAACCCCCAAACTACCTTCAGAAGTGAGGATTATCTAAAATGAGTCAGTCACACAGTGGACAGACAGTAATAACATGTCGACCCCCTGAGGTCCAGGCCTCAGTGTCCTCAGAGAGAGGAAATCCATATTTAATGAGAAGAGAGAAGAATTCATATTTAGAGATTTAGAAGTCTTGGTTCAGTTTAGCCTATTTTATCATGATCCTGTATTGTTTAATTCTTATGAAAGTGTTGTTAATTCATATGTAATGTGCAACTGTTGCTGGGTTGGGCAATTTTGGAATTAACTACTTAAGCAAACTGTACATACAGTATGTTTTAAATGGATTATTCATTTCATTCTATTATTTTCATATTTAAAAAATGAAGAAGAAATCATGTCTTTTTTTAATTTGAACTATTCCAGAATGCAGATCATTGCCTACAGTATGTATACGTCAACGTTAATATCACATTTCAAAGCAGACGTACGTTTTCCATCATTCAAACCGACCACAGATTTGTTTCAATTGAGATTCGATTCAACATTTAACATCAAGAAGTATCACAGTGTTCAAAAGAAAGATATATGTCTCATTTCAGAACACTGTGCCCCAACAGGATTTTAATAAATCAGTAGAAATCTGTTGGATTGCTTTGTGGCACAAAAGAGGAAGCAAGAGGAAGGCCAAGATTTTAACGTTTCTGTCAGTAACCGAGACATCACCTCCAACATGTTAGTAAATCTTCGACTAAAGTCATAACATCTTTGACATAATGTACAAGCTGCTGATATGTCCTCAGTGATTATTCAAACATATCATATCACACCTATAATGTGGGGGCCATAGTGAGCTGTTTTGAAGCAGTTGTATGCAGAGACAATTTATGCACTGATGGTTATAATCAACCCAAAAGATTTTTGTGTGTTTTATTTACAGACTGCAGCTTGTATTTATTCATATATCCAGACACTCTGTCTGGCTGCCAATACACATCTCTCACAAATATACTCACTGTCGATGCGACTTAGAGTGTGTGAAACTTCTAAGGAAGCAAGCAGAGAAGTGAAACATCCCAGTCAGTCTGATACAAATGGCCAACAAATGGCAACAGAAACCAAGCCTTAACATTGACAATTACATGATCTATCTTGGATGTCTTGTAAGAAAAAAAATATCGTAACAATACCCACTTTTATCTAAATTTTTTGTTAATATTTTTAAAGTTTAATATCAAATTCAAATGGACACATGTGGAACATAATGGATTGCTGTAGACAGGGGTACTTGAGTTCATCTGATGGACCTGTGAGGGAAAATTTGACAGAAAAAACGTTTGAGAACAGCTGCTTTAGGGATTTCCAGATGTCATTACCATTATTATCTCAATGTCCTGAATGACGTTCTGGTTAGTAATCATATAATAAATGTTTCCAAACCTTTCCCTGAACCAGCACCATTTTTGACTGATTAAAAATGACAAATGTTGTCATTTTCATCATCATTTCAAGACAGATTCCTTTTGGCTGAAATCCTCTGTATCGGTGTCTTTCTTTCCTTTGGTAGATTATGTGAGGCTGAAGCGATCTAATGGATGAAGACAACAGACGTCTGACTGATTAACAGTCACTTCAGCTGAAGACTGGAACAGACAGCTCACTGATGTGAGATGTCTTATCCTGCAGATCAAAATGACTCGAGATGGATTCGCACAGCATCAGTGTCCTGCAGGGGTCATGACCGTCTTAATCCGTCACAGTTTGCTGTAAATGGTAGCTGGCGTCATGTCCTACTGTCGTTTACTGTATAATCAGAGGACCAAGGGAAGGATTGGCAAATATTTGACCACTACAGGATTCTCCGTGTCCAGGCAGAAAACATTTGTGGCTTCTTTGGGTTAAATCTCAGATTTCTTGATGCTAAATTCAAGATAGATTCACAGTTGATTTGCTCACTGCTCAGGCTGCACATGTACGGTGGCCGACAGGGGCAAACGCCCTGCGACTTAAGAAAACACACCCAAATAGACCAAACACAAGCAAATTAAGAAAACAACTTCATTAATTTGACAACACATGTGCAGCATTCAGCAAACGGGCTGCAAATAAAAAACGATGCAAAAAGAAAAGCTTCACAGCTTGATCTTCGACCCCACGGGGAGAGAGCGCTCTGCCTTTCTATTAGAGTCGGGTATGGCTGCAGCCTGGAGAACTCCATAGACTGTATATGAAATTCATATTATTATTATTAATAACATAATATAATAATAATATACAGTCTATGCTCCCGTCTCATGCCCTCCCGGCTGGTGCCGTCCCCAAGCTTTGGCTTTTCAAAATAAAAGCTTGCGTCTGGTCCGCTATGTGTTTGTACTTTGGTGTGTTGGATGTTTGTGAACTAAACAGTACGGCAATCATGCTAATGAATACAATAACTTTTTCAGCAGATGTCTCAGTTACAACACGTTGGAGTTAGCAAAGCAGTTTTGTGTTTATATGTGCGAACGGGATTTATTCAGTTTGATAAATCCCACAGTAAATTGGCTGGTTTACTAAACAGGGAGGGACTATAAATCCAGTCTGCTTTTTGTATTTCAAGAGCAAATTGCTCCACAATATGAATACAGATTGATTACTTATTTTGTTGGTAACCGTTGTTGTATAATCACAATATTACACTTGAGGAGGCCTATACTTCAGTAATGCGCCTTTCAGACCTCGAAATTAAACCCTCTCATGTAATATGGCTTAAACAAACGTCAACGTTAAACGCTGATGCAGTTTTAAATGTTTTATTACCACGAGTTTGCAGACGTCTCTGCTGATTGAGTATCACCTGTGACCTGAGCCGAGACACACCCACCAAACGAGAGAAAACATATCTCAAACACAGACTTAATATTTACAGTCTATGCAGTCTCTCTCTCTCTCTCTCTCTCTCTCACACTCTCTCTCTCCCTCTTTCCCCGTGGGGTCGAAAATCAAGCTGTTCCACTAGCTGCTCCTTCTACAGGTCTGGAGAACTTCCGTTGTGTAATCTGGATGCTGCGTTTTTTTGTTGTTTTGTTTTGTTGTTGTTTTTTTTGCCCCTGTCGGCCACCGTACACATGTAAACTGCAAATTAGGCAGCAGTTTACAGATGTTCATGCTCGTACTCACAAACAATGATCTGCAAGCATGCACAAACTGTATACACACACACATACAACCATACACACAAAGGTCCACAGTGCAGACAGACATTTCATGGCCGCTGGTTTGAGTGATGACAGCAGCTGATTGCATCAGTGTTCAGGGCACGGAGGTTAACACAAACGCGCACATAGAGAGAGAGGGCAGAGTGAACACCCACAAACACACACAAATCCCTCATGATGCAGGATGGTGATGAATCCTGTTTAATCCTGTGGTCAGAGCGTCCCAGGTGGGTGGGGTTAGACCTTCTTAGGGCTGTCTCTTATAGGCCAATGGCTCTAACAAAGTTCTAACAAATGGCAACCAAGGATGTGTTTATTTTCTCGAGAGAAAAAGAATTCCATTGTAGTATAATCTACTTTTTTCTCTTTCAGTAAATTCCCATAGTATATTTGCTTGTCTTGAAACTATACACAATAGGCTACTCTTCATGTGCCCTAATAGCCCTAGAAAATAATCAGAGAAAATTACATTCTGCTTCGCATTGTGGTGTTCGTTGTATCTGTTTTGTTATTTGAATTTTTCAGGACACTGCAGAGTGTATCATCGCACAGTTTAGCACTTTGCTAACTTAGAAATGGATTAAATGATTAAATTGTGTGGCTCTCCTAGACTTTTCCAAGTGTTGTCAGACCGAATAGATCAAATTCTGATCATTTCGCGGGGGTTGTGTCGCTTCAAAATATGTAGCTAAACCACTGATTTACAGACGTCTCTTTCACCATGTAAGTCTATAGGACAAAGTATTTTTTGGCAAGGGGGCTGAACACATTTCCTGCCACTGTTTGACCACTATGTTCAATTTGCTTAAAGGGGAACTATGCAGTTTTTTTAGCTTAATTTACCTTAACTGAACAGCTTCGGAGTCATTGGAATGGTTATATGACTTTGTTCGAGTTGAATGGTGATTGTCTCTATTCCCCCTAGCGTCTGTGAGCTGAAAAACCACCCTTGCAACTTTCGGCCGGCGAGTCGCCGGCCTCAGCGTCAGGAAGTATCGCATGATATCAGGTCTCGCGATGTAATGAATTGCTTCATGGCACTGCCAAAGCCCGTCTACGGAAAGCCGTTCCACTATTCAGCCCCATTGTACCGAATTTGGTTGCAGTTCCACCAGAGTTCCACTGGGGGTGATCGCGGTCCAGTGTTAAATGAATGGGACTCTATGGAGCTAGACGGCTAAATTTGTCTCTTTCGCCTGATTGTCGTTGAGAAATCTCAGATTTGATTGTAGTTTTTGCAAGTTCAACATGGATTATAGGTCAAAAGTTGAATGAACGAGTACTTGTGTCCTTTCGATTTCTTACAGGTTGAGTCGATGTTACCCATAACACGCTAGCATTCTGCTAATGAATGCTGATTGGTCAGTGAAGGACTGATTACGATCGGAGATCCCGCTTGACGGCATCCAAAGCAGAACCAGAATGTCAGAGTGAATATTTCGGCGTGGTCTTTAAAACATTAGCAAACCTCTTTCTAGCACATGTATTAACAGGGAGAGCCTAACCTGTCAGCTGTGTTGTCGATGCTTCGAGAGAACAAAGGAAGCGACTCAGAGTTTGCCGTAAAGCAGTATATCTGGCCGTATATGTGTATGACGTCATTTACATTTTAAAAGGCTTTTTAGAACAAAAAAGCACCCAGCAGTGTGTATTTTCTTAGCCTCCCCTATCGAATGCAACATTCAAATTACTAGACAAAAAATGATATCCTGAGAAAAGTGGATTTTGAGGGGTATAGCTCCATGGAGTCCCATTCATTCTGCACTGGCCTGTGAGCGCCCCCTATATGGAACTCTGGTGGAACTGCAACCAGTTCAGAAGCCTGAAGTAACGAGAGAGTGGAACTTCTTCCCTTATTAGAAATTCTTTGGCACTGCACACATACGCCCATTCAGGAACCAGCTAACAAGGTAGCGATGGAGTTTTTCACACTATCGTCATGGCTGAGCTGGCAAAAAAAGAAGCAGAAAGCTTTGTTGGAGGAACAGAGAAAGAGGAAACGGCAGACTGACCGAGCGAGGAGTCAGACACAAGTAAACATCTGAGCTGCCAAATATCTATTCCAAAGCTGTAGGGGGAGCTCTATAGAGAAACCTGCGAGCAGAAAGCGAGAAAACAGCGAAGAAATGGCGCATAGCGCCCCATTAAAAGCACTGCGCCAAGCCAAGAGTAGCGCATCCCCCTAGTTGTCTCCACCATACCCATAGGAAAATACTGGCACGGCCAGCACAAAGAGCTATTACCGCAGATCGTGTTTAGGTGGCTTTAGCCTATAGCCTGTGTTTTACGTGTTCTCTGATGAGCCAATCGGAAATTAGGCTATTTTTCTACGTGGCCATGGGCCATGGCAACCCCGCAAAGTGAGCAGTGAACTCAGATATAAAACAGTCGTTTTATAGCCTATTGGTGAACTACTCGATGACATATTGTAGACTCATTATTACTCTGTGAAGCATTTACGTCTCAATTAAATGTTGACCCACATAATTGTAGGTAGGCTACACACAAACGACATCACAGAATCGTATTGTTTATTAAATCCTGTTGTAAACGCTCAACATTTAAACACTGCGCAACCGTTGCCAATCCTCTCATGATGACGTGATTCTACTCCCCGCTAAAGGACAGAAGCTGAACGGCTACACGGCTACAAGCTACATTGGGATGTCAACATAAACTGGCCAACACCGTCTACCAAATCAGACGTCACTCCACCCTCGTTTTGAAGGACAAAATGTGTATTTCTATTTTTTTTCCTTCCTTCCCTCCCTCCCTTTCCATGTTCTCCACTTCTCCCTAGCAGGCCACAAGTGTTTGATTCGCTGTCTGGCCGTGCATATTAATGAGAAGAGGACAGCGGGCTGCTTTTTAAAAGAGCTGCTGGCTGCCTCTCCACAGCAAGCGAGAGAGAGAGAGAGACCTAAACGACTGATTGGAGGTTCATCCAAGCGCTCAGGACGCACAGAGTTGCACAATCAGCGCTAGACTCAAAGAGACTCCAAAAACAGAAAACCCTCAGCGGCTCCTTCAGTTTTGCCATCCAAACAGTCACTGCAAGTGGATTTTATTTGCACCTCGAAAGATTTTTTTTTCCCAGTGTGTTTTCGAGAGCTTGGATTTTTAGGAGCTGGTTTTAGAGAACTTTTTTATTTGTTAAAACATGCATCGGTGCACAGCGGTGCTACTTTTGTTAGTGGTGGCCGTATACGTCTTGAGCACAGAAGGTAAACTTAAATAATTTCTGTTTGTTCATTTTTAGTTTGTAATTTTTGAAAATGTTGCATTGAAGTGATGGTAATGTAACCGAATAACAAATATACAGTATGTTTTTGACGCCTTATTTGCTTTGTTATGTGTGCATGAAGGGAATTAAGTGTAAAATCAGTCTTTCCATCCAGAGTTTGAAACGTGAGTAGGCTAGAGTTGATGCCAAAGATCCCCACATCTCCAGCACAGGTTGTGAAAAGAACAGCTTAGTTAAAGTGTCTCAAGAACAGCTTAGTTAAAGTGTCTCAGTGGTGTTCTTTGCCTGCATACGTATGCTCAAAAAATGACTCTGTTGGCATTACAAATATGAAACCCGCTGCGTGCATTTTACTGTTAATCTGATCCCAAAACATTTAATTTATCACTTTTTTCATAACCTTATTTTATTCATAAATATTAAGAACCAACTAAAACTCGAGTGTGATGATGAATACAACTGTGGTGTAAAAATCTGATCTCATCATGAGCCCTTAAGTTAGCATTCACAAACATTTTTACACCCTGAACACCACTCTTGGACTCTGTTTGTCTGGCAGTGCAAGTGAAGTGAGTGAGTGAGTGAAGCTCACAATATGTAGCTGAAATAATTTAAGTCCGATACTCATTGGGCAATGAGGAGGAGGGATTGGGGAATGAAGCAATGAAATGCCTTTGTTGTGAATAACAGATTGAAGTAGGAACACATTCTACAGCACAAATCTAAAAGTTTAATTGTACCCAGTGGAAGACTTGTTTCTGCAAATGACAACTTTTTAGGAAAAACTTTGTCTGTATTTGCCAGGGGCATTCTTAGTCTTTATTAGCGCTTTGAAAATCACATATTGCTTACATGCACTTACATAGCATCATAGTTTGGGACAAAAAGAGGGGAACCCATCAACTTACATTCAGCTATCAACGTTGCTTACATTTTTAGATACAATGTTTTATTATTGCCATCACCTAGATGGCAGGATATACATGAGTAAACAGGTACATGTCTTTAGACAGGAGACCCCATCTCTTCCCATACACTTAAGTGTTGAATCCATTTACCCCCATCAAAACCCCCATCCCACCATATACATGAATACATTAACCTCAGAGCTTTTGTTGTCCGGTGTGTCTGTGCTGAATGCTGGTACCACTATAGGGCTCGAGATAGATTTAGTGGCCGGCAGAGAGGACGGATAGCAGATGATGGATGAAGGAAACCTTGGACTATCCAGGTCATCACCTCCCACTGCAAATATACAACCCAGCAAAACTCAATTTCCTCTGCCTTTTTTCTGCAGCGTAAAGTCACAGCTACTAGAAAACTGGACCTCAAGAAGATGTTGGACTGAAACCAATAATAAATGTATAAAGTGTGACTGCATGTTGCCTGAAGTGTAGGCATCCATCCTTAATGGGGTTAGGTTAGCCTGATAGAAAAGCAGCAAAAAAATAAATAAATTCTGTTAAAGCCACAGGCTCTTTCCTTTCAGTGTGGATTCATAAAATCTTCTGAGCTGCATTGGTTGAAATAGTAAATCAGTTACTTTTGCTGACATGCAAACATTAGTTTCTGAAGTGTCACACAACCTAGGTTGAGGAGAAATTAAGCCCCGCCACCCCCCCTCACACACACACACACACACCATTTTTTATTTTTTTGTTTTGAGTTATAATTTATTTATTCTTATTTTCAACATATACTGTATTCTACAAGTACATTAATTAAGGAGTTGACTGAAAGAAACAGTGTTTGTAAAGCATTTGATGTTTCACCAGACTAAAATATTGGCTCTGATAATCCGCCCGCATCAGTGTGTGATTTAAAGATTGAGGAGCCACTTTGCTGTCAAATGTCACAAATAATTAACTTCTCTTTCACTTCAGTGTTCAGTGACTGAGACTAAGACTTTAATAATCTGTCACACAACACGATCAGTTTCCATTATTTTGAAATCCCCAGCATTACAAGTTCATTATGTTACTTTTGATGATGTTTGCATGTGTTTGGTTTCTCGACAGCCTACAAGTGCAGGTGCACCAGAAAAGGGCCAAAGATACGATACAAGGATGTGCAGAAGCTGGAGATCAAACCCAAACACCCGTTCTGCCAGGAGAAGATGATATTGTGAGTGAGACTTTCATTGTCTTTCTGTTTCTTTTCATTCTTTTTTCCCCGCTGCTAGGTATCTTCATTGTATGTCCAGTTCTGCCCTTTCATTACTGGCTTTCTACCTCTTTTTCCTTTCCTTCTTTTTTCGCCTATTTCCTCTTTATCCTTCTCATCCTTTGTATGCTTATTTTCCTTGATCCCTTCACCTTTTCCTACCCATCTTTTCCTCTCTTTTCATATACCCATTTGTCTTTTTTTCCTCTCCTTCCCTTTCTCCTCCCTGTATTGGAATGCACTGCAATATCACAGTATTTGTACCTGCTTCACATACTGATAAACGACCGTGACGTTTCCCTGACCATAAACATATTTGGCCGCCGTACAGGTATAATCAAAACATCCTGCCGTCTGTGCTTTAAGCACTTAGGAGGATTTACAGTGTGATGATTAACTGATGATTTAATGGCACCATGTAGGCAGGAATGAGACATTATTTATTAGAATGGAAAGGTGGAGAGAAAAGAAACGCCACTTTCCAGAACTTTCAAACACTTTCTACATGACAATAATAAAGGGTTCAGTTAGATGTTCTACACGTGTGCATGTGCAACATCTTAGGCTACATTTACACTGCTACGTTTTGGTTTTTAAGCGGAGTTTTGAGCCAAAAGCGATCTCTGTGCACACAAGAGTTTTTAGCTCCAGTAGAAGAACTAATTTTAACTAACACGCCCAAAACCGATTGTCTCATGAACATTTTCGTATACTGGGCATGCGTGCGGGGTGAACAGTTAGCAGCATGTAGAATCCGCCCATTGCTGGTAGTTGCCATGGTACCGTTAAGTAGCTTAGTCTCACGTCTCAACGTTGGCGTCAGTGTCGTGTTGCCAAAGGTCTTCGTTTGCAGCCGTTGAGACTGCAACATAACCCCGGAGATTCCAAACCAAAACGTAGCAGTATAAATGTGGCCTTATGTTGTGTGCAATGTATGCATCATATGCACATTCATCTTTATTACATAACATCATACACAAAATAACAAAGATATTTGTATATAAACAATGTACGTTTACCTATCATCCCAACAGTATTATATTTCTATTATAACATCCCAAACTGGAGTGTCAGTTACAGTTGTAGCTTGCTTTGTGAATTACAGTCTGTTTGATCTGTCCACCTACTCTCTCCCTCTCTGCTATGTGACCTTTGACCCATAAAATCACAGCTTGAGCAAACAGACAGCTATTATGTTCAATTTGAGCCATCGTGGAATGCAGCATGATAACTAGGCCTCTTCCTCTAAAAGGGTCCAAACACACTCAAAGTATCCTGTGGCGCCCAGATAGCCAAACGACTTTGAATAAATAAACTTTAACATTATATATACAGTATGTCGTTTTTTTATGATCTTGGGTTAACTCCTGGAGACGAAGTCTCAGCAGCTAGAAATGTGAGCCATGATTTGCGTGTGGAATTCATTTGAAGTTTCATGTCAAAGCTACATGAAGGGACAGCAGATGGGGATGGGGATGTTATGTCAGCCTCCCTGGAGTCCGTTTTGTGTTCAAGGCACAATCTCTGCTGCCACCTGCTGGCACATAACATTATCACACAGACAACATAGTGTGGATAACAGCTGTGAGAAAATGATAATGTGGATGTGACATATGGCATTTTAGGGACAGAAATGCAAGTCAGTGCCATGTAAATCATTACATTTTAGGGTTAAGCCTTGGTTTACGATTAAGGTTGAGGTTAGGCGTATAGAGGTTGTAATACCTTTTAGACAAGTCTCCAATGAATGAATGAATGCATGAATGTAGTCCCCTTAAGAGGTGTGTGTGTGTGTGTGTGTGTGTGTGTGTGTGTGTGTGTGTGTGTGTGTTCGTGTGTGTGTGTTCGTGTGTGTGTGTGTTCGTGTTCATGTGTGTGTGTTCGTGTTCGTGTGTGTGTTCGTGTTCCTCTTCGCCACCTCCAAACCCGGCTGGCTCTGAAGGCCAATCAAAACAGACGTAAATTGTGGCCGGATATAAAAGCCATGCCAAAGCAAAGGACTGTGTGTGTGTCTGTGAGTGTGTGTGTGTGTGTGTGTGCCTGTGTTGGGAAGTAGACTAATCAGATTGCATGGATTGAGCCTATACATTTTAGTATTGTCAATTGATAGAAAATGAATCTGAAGCAATTATATTAACAGATTTATCATTATGAACTATTTTTGGATTGGGGATTGTAGGTGAATAAAGCAAGCAATATGAAGATGCCGCTCTGGGAAGTTTTAATGTGCAGTTTTCACCATTTATTTGTTTTACATTTTATTGTGAAATGATTATCACAAAAATAATAGACAAATGAATTTATAATGAATACAAATCGTTGGCTGGAGCCCAAGTATTGTTTTCAAAGTTGTTAAACTATTATTAAGGTAAACAACCTTTAAAGTGACATAAGTTGATATAAAGGTTGAATCTTGTACAGAAGTCAGAACATTTAACCATGTTTCCAGCTAATTACAATAGCTCACGTTACTGTATTGTGTGAACAGTTAACTTTAGTTAATATTTGATGTGGCATTTTCTTTTGTGGGGTGCAAATGTTCCACCAAAACAAGTTCCTTCCTGAGACCATTTTGCAGAGGCACAGTCGCTGCATCCAGAACTTAGTGCTGCCTAAAACGATTGTGATTGGTTTAAATAAATGCAAACAACCCAGAGCCTTTTTTCTCCTATCCTAGAATGTATCTGTGGTGTAGCCAGAGCTTACTCCACAGCACTGTGGAGATTGGTCTGGCAATGTGAGACTAAATCATGAGTAATAAGTTTAATTATCAAGCGTGTTTGTGTGAGTGCAAAACAACACTCTTGAGAAGTGCTAGAATTGGTCTAGTTCAGCTCTGAGGTCTGTTTCTGTGTAAGTGTGTGTTACCCAGCCACACAGCCATTATTTAAGGCTGCTCTATTAGCATGGAATGGGGGCCACCAGCCACTGGTGCCCAGTGAAAAACGAGCCTCAGCGGGCTCCGGAAAGCCACAGAAAGAGAGAGCATAGGAGAGAAATGAGCGAGAGACTCCCCCTCTGGGCTTTGTTGTAGCCGTTTGGCTTACGGCGCTCAATTTGGCATTCTGAGCGACCACTCCTAAACCCCACATATAAGCTCGGAGCCACAAAATGTCCCTGTTTTCTCCTTTTTCTTTTCTTCCTCTCCATTTTCTCTTCCTTCTTTTAGTCATTCAGTCTTTGATCTACGTTAGCAATTTTATATCTTTTTTCACCCGCTTTTTAATTCCTATTACTCGTTATTTTTCTTATTGGTGCCCTTTATCAGGTTTTTTTTCTGTTTTTCTTGCTGCCTCTTGTCTTCTCCCTGTGTTGTTATGCCTCTCTCAGTTGTATTCAGATCCTTAACTTAAGTAAAAGTAGTAATGCCACACTATAAAAATACTGTATTACAAATAAAAGCCATGAATTCCAAATTTTACCTGAGTATTTTAGCAGTTTTTATATTCTCTTTAATGGATGTTTTTAATTGTTTTTAACTGCTCTTCAATTTTTTATGTAAAGCACTTTGCATTGCCTTGTTGCTGAAATGTGCTATACAAATGAAGCTGCCTTGCCTTTTCCCTTTTGCTCTTTGAGCTCTCTCGCATCCTTTCCTTCCCCCCCCTGTGCTTATGAAACATTTTGCTTACCATGTTAGAGCCAGTAGCTGCACTTCAGCTGCCCAGGTGAATGATAATGAGGAGGAACTAAAGCTCATATTAACACAGTAATTAGGTTCAATCCCACCTCTGCTGAGCAGCCATGGATAAACTTTCAGGGTGTGTGTTTATAACTACAGCATTGCTGATAAGAGTCCATTGGCATGCACCTTCATGTTCTCTCTGTCAACCACACACTCAGAGCTCAGTTCTTCCATAACAAGGCATGTACAGCAGCCCCTCAATAGCCACACAAAATGACAACTGAATGAGCAGGAAAATAGATGGTAAACTCGTCAACCTAAATCCTTATACCTAATGAATGCAGTGTTTTTATTGAGAGTCAAGTCTTTTCTCTTCCAGTAAACTTATTTAGCATTCATGGTTTGGCGAACCTTTGAGTGTGTCCCTGGATGGAGAGGCCCCATGGCATGCTGGGTGTTTTTCCCACATTTCCCTTGTTTGGCCTGAATATGCCACATGCAGGCAGACTGTCTCTACCGTTGCCTTAAGCAGAGAGTTACAGACAGACCAATTGATTCAATGAGCTTAGATGTCACATTTTTTAGTGGCAGCTCCATAATATTACTACATTGCCAAGTAACTGGCCACCCTGTGCAAGCTGATCTTTTGAATTGTGAGGGCATTTAACTGTGGAAATGTTATTGAGGGCAGTTTAGAATTGCAGCTCAAATTTGGGGCAAAAACATGTCAAAGGTGCTACAACTTGATTGTCTCTATTCAAGTTACTCAGACGGGCTTTCAGAGAGTTTTAAATACCCCTAGCATTTTTACTTTATTCAGTTCTTTTAAAGTTCATACAAAAACCTTTCACTTTAAGTTGGCTCCTGTAGTTGTTCTCAACCTTCTCTTAAAACTATTGAAGATAACATGGTTGTCTATTTCTCCAAACATATTGTGCAGCCTAATTAAACCATTTAAACCACAAATGACTGCACTCTAAATGTCAAATGTGTATTATATTAATCTGTACATTTTCTTCTCTAAATACGTCTACAGTAGCAAGCAGATTCTGATGTCACTGTATTATGAGTGAATATGTGACATTTTGGCCTGCTATTGTGTTATTTAGAGAACATTGGTGTTATTAACGTGTTGCTGTGAAACTTGTTTAAAAGATGGCTAACATGAAGCAACAGGACCTATCTTGATATACTGTACAAACTTCAATTTAAGTGCCATGGAAGTGCATAATATTATGAATGGGTTTTTTTATTCTTATATTTTGATTTGACTTTCTAACATCTCCGGGGTTTGTTTGTTTGTGTTGTTTTTGTTTTGTCTCCTCTTCTTTGCTCGCCCTCTCAGTGTGACGATGGAGAACGTGGCTCGGTTCAAAGGGCAGGAGTATTGTCTCCATCCTAAACTTCAGAGCACCAAGAATCTGGTCAAATGGTTCCGTATCTGGAAGGACAAGCACAGGTAATAATCTTCTAATTCCTCAGAAGGCTATGCCCAAGATGACAAGAGGAAAATAATAAGAACATTTTCATAGGCTTTAGACAAAAGAGTGAATGAGTGGTATTGTCTGAATATTCTCATAAATGTTGTTGTGGCTGTTCTAGTTAGCTCTAGTCAGCATGCAGTCTGCAAAATAACCTAATCATGCTACAGATGAAAACATTATTATTTAAAGCAGCTATAATCAATACTTACAATGGATCAAATAACTGTGTCTGAAATGTAAAAGGTGTCACTCTTTTAGTTTAGTTTAGTGACAAAAGCACAAAAAGCTTTCACCCGACTGTGCAGTTCCCCTCAGCCCTTCAGAGCTTTTCTAGTGTCTTTTTTTTAGCGACTGGCTGGTGAACATAGTGGATCATTTATCAGCTAAATCGTTAAATAATTCTCTCACAGGTCAGTAGAGACCAAAAACACAGCTGAAGGGGGAGTGGATTTTAAAGGCAACTTTTTGCTAACACATTCATCGTATCAACTTAAAACCATACCAATGTTGTTTTCACAGCTTGTTTCTGCTGCCCGTATACAGCCTGAGTTTATGTAATAGACACATTTAGTAAGACACACTAAAAGGCTCCTAATTGATGTTAGCAACCTATATGTATTCTTTCCTATTACATTTTCATATCCCTTACTGCTCCTCTAAGCACAACCGTAATGCACACACCACACAACCTGCCTCTGTTATCGCTGACTCTGAGTAGTAGACCATGTCCAAGCACAGTGGCCTCTCTGTGAAGCTTTATTGATTTGTTTTGTTCCAATTTCTACTCTCACCTTCCATCGGTCAGAGTCAGCCACAGACAAAAAGCTCTGTGAAGATGGCAGAGATTCAGTATTTTGCTGAGTACAAGAGAACATTTCCACAGGGACTCTGTGGGTCAAATCTATGTCCTTCCACTTACATTATATCCACAAGGCCAACAAATGAAATACAAGAAACTGCGACTAAAGAAAAACACCTGGTGGAGGAGGCTAATGATGCTTGCAGAAGGCAGCTAAATGTGTCAATCTTGAATAAATGTTTGAAATCACAGAAAAAATTAACCCGATTTTTTTTATTTTTTTTTATTTCTTTTTCAGGGTGTATGAAGCCTAAAACTTCAGCTACCCAGCACACGTGGATCAAGTGAGACAAAAAAAAAGCAACAATACCACCGGGACTGTTTTTGCGAAGTACAAGATATAATCTACAATCAAACTGTAGTTCTTCCCTCTTCTGCCTGAGATCTGTCGAGCACATTACGAGATATTTTTAGTTCATATATATATAAGCTGGTGGGCTCGTTTTAGTCGGCCATCACTGTAGTTACAGTCAGTCATCACCTCAGTCTTTACAACTGTAGTTATACTTGTCAGATAGTGGACGAGACACCACCATCTGTGTTCAAACAGTTGTAGGTTTGTTCAGTTGTTATTTAAAGGGACTTCTCTTTTGCTGTTAGGCTTCTTTCAAAGTGAAGAATGTGTATTTTTGAAGAAATTGGCAAACCTTCCTTTGAAAAATACAGGGTGGTTGTTTCAGTTGTTAAGATTGTCACTACTCTGTATTCAGTATGACAGGTACAACATTTGTACAAAGTCAACATTTAGAATCTGATTACATGTGTTTAAAAGGTTGTAGTCAAAATGTAGTGATACAATTTCTCAATGAAGCTGATACTGTACTTGTAGAGGAGAGGCAGTCAGTGTGCGATTACATATAATACAGAAGTTGCTATTGTTCAGATAGAGGAGATCTACCACTGTGTGTATGTTTACCATGTTCATGCTAGTCATATGTATCAAACAAGCACATTACTCTGCAGCACCTATTTTGTAAAATATGATCGAATTAATTGGCAGGGTGTAGTTTCAGCAGTTATTAAAGAATACAAATAGTTAATGTTGTGCCATTCCTATGTACAGTACAGTCTGTGGACTGGAGTTAATTAAAAAACAAGATTATAAAATACACTAAGAAAGCAAGACTGTCTGCAGTTTACATCAACATAGCTCTATCTGTTATATATTTTCACTGGTTGAAAGATTTGTTAGTCTAACCTCTTGGAATAATTGTGTAATTAGGCAATATCTCATACAGACTGCCTACATAAGCACTGAATTGTGCTTCTTGTGATAGCATCCTTAAAGAATAAGGCTAGTGATGTTCTCGATTTTTGTTAATGTTTATATACATCCCATGAAAATATTGAAAATCAACAATGTGTTACTTCCCGAATTCCCAAAGCTGTCTGTGGCACCCAGCCCTAAACTCCCTAAAACATATGGGTACTGTAGTTCTTAGCAAGCCCCACTCAAACAGGAGTTAGGGGTGCATTGAATTTGTTGGGGACTATTTTCTGCTGCGGATTAACACACTAGGTGCTCAACTGAGTATTTACTGTGGCACAACACTGAATCCAAATAAATGACAGTGACTATTTTTATGGTAATAAAGAACCATATCACCCAGTACAACAGTGAGGATCATTGATGTGTTTTTAATATTTTGTTGACAACAATAGTACAGAGGGGAGAAAAAAAATAAAAAAAATAAAAATAAAAAAAAATATATATATATATATATTGGATACACAATAGGTAAGTAGGATTGATTCATTGTTGTTGTTGTTTTTTCATGGGATTTGTTAACAATAACAAAAATACTCAAAATAATCAAAAATATTAACTGTGTCATTGTTTTATGGAAATAAGCTTTGGACCAGTGCATGAGATTTCACATTTTTAAACTTGAAAGGGGACAAATTGCCTGAAAACTTTAGCAGTCTAAATCACACTTAATGTCCACAAACAAAACAACATTCAAATAGCATATATTTAAATATATGTAGGCATTTCATTTTTGCTAATGATAATTGTACTGTCTCCTACAATCCTACGTGGGTGATGATACTCTGCTCTTTTATGATCTTATCTCTCCTCAAGTAGATCTCCTGAACAATGCTGTCAAATGTGTTATTATTCTGTATGCTGTGGATACACTTGGTAATAACGACTGTTGGGTGTTGTTTTGTTGCTACCAAACAGAAATCTCACACACATATGTCTGCATTTACACAAAAACACATTTCCTTTATCTTTTGAAGAATGTGCATTACTCTTGTTTTATATCTTATATAAAAAAATATATATAAATAAGCATTTTGTAAATGGACCAGTATAGCCTATATGTTTGTGAGAGCGAATTTACCTTAAGATGTTATAGTGTTGTGTATATTGTATAACTGCATTACAGTTGTTTTTGCTATTTAAATCTTTGGTTTGGTAACAGATATTGGGAGGGTGAGTGTTTGGACCGGCCCACCAAACACAGTTAAACATTCCATTGAGTGTAAAACAATAAACACAGCAATAAAGTATCTATAGAGCAGGTTGTGTTTGCATTTGATTCACTGGATTAACTTTTCTAATGGAAAATGTGTAAAGAGGAAGGAAACTAGAGCGCTTTCAAATTAAAGCGCGAGATGTGAGATAAGCAGCCCACCAGGTGGCGGTATATACCATATGATGTTTATCAGGTGAAGCACTGCAGACGGTAATATAATGGATGTTAACGATACAGGAATAGTTTACCTGTAAATATTTTAGAGGATGGGGTTTGGACACATACATTATTGTGCATACTTGCATGTACAGAAAGACATTAATTACAACAATATCTTTATTTAAAAGATACATTTATCAAATGTTGAGTCATAGATTGGTACACACGACAATGGTTTGACAAAAATATTAAAAGTATATAAATTGGTACATGAAAAATAAAAGTGTATGCCAATATTATAAATAACTTGAATGTATCTGATTATGTCTACACAAAACCAGTGCCAGTTGGGATGACAGGGGCCTCTGATGTGGGTGTACTACATGGAGACTTGATAACGCTCATCAGGTATAACAATATACCAATGTAATAAAGGTATAAGCAGAGCAAATGACCCCTGATCCTTTATATACATAATGTATCTAGAACGGCAGTAGCCTAACATTCAAAGCTAAAAGCATTTACTGTTAAGAACTGTCACTTTCAGGATATTATTGATACATTTACCTTACTACCTCAATGAGCAAACTCTATCTTGCTGATAAATACGTGAGATGCAGATGAAAGCTTCTAAAGAAGCAGGTTAGGGGACATTATGATTACAGATTGCATAAAGTGGAAACACTCAAGTAAAGAACAGTAATATAGTCTACTTAGTAACGTTTACCAGTGCTGTTGGGAAGCTTTTGAATTTCACCAAGGGATTAACAAAGTCTTATATCATAATCAATTTGTTTTATTATATTTTGTATCTGAATCTGCAAAGTAACTTAAGGTATCAAATAAATATTAATGGAGTAAAAAGTACAACATTTGCCTCTGTAGTGTAGTGGAAGTAAAAAAAAAAATGGAAATACTCAGGCCCAGAGCCATGTCTTTCTCTGTCACTCTGCGTATGCCCATACTATACTACTTCTATGTTCTCTACATAACCTGTGGCATAGACACTGTGTTGGTTAAACTTTCAATAATAGAGACAAAAAATGAAGCACAGATAAATGAAAGACACAGCTTTGTTTGTATGTTTTAAGTCAGCTGTCTCTGCCTGTCTGCGTCTGCAAGGAGGGGTCAGTATTTTTGGCAACTGTTTCTCGCTGGCGAA
The DNA here is from genome assembly GCF_031162955.1 of Sander vitreus. Classification (NCBI taxonomy): domain Eukaryota; kingdom Metazoa; phylum Chordata; class Actinopteri; order Perciformes; family Percidae; genus Sander; species Sander vitreus. The sequence goes on from NC_135864.1 coordinate 9,751,634, forward strand.
TTTGCCTTTTCCCATGATGGCGAAGGCATGTCCTTCGTTGGCTGGATTGGTTAGGTTTTAGACATGAGAAGTGGAATTGGTTAGGGTTTGTGTAAGAATACCAGAGTAGGCTAAGCCAATCAGAGGCAGAGTAGGGTGGGACATGCCTTCGCCGTCCGATGAAACCATGGGTGTATTATGTATAGGGTCCGGTCCGGGAACACCCAGGAGTCATTGAGGGAGTTTCGGGGTGTCCCCAGCTCCCTGGAATGTCACTGTAACTCTATCATAAGTAACACAATGACAGAATGTATAATTATTTTGGTGATGTGTTTCATACACTTTATGTAATACAATATCTATAAGCAAAAATCCTACCAGATGGGGGCCCCTGGGAATATATATATATATATATATATATATATATATATATATATATATATATATATATATATATATATATATATATTTTAATGGGGATCAGTGGTCTAATTTGTGTCAGTTTAGGGTTCCTTGACATTAAAAAGTTAAGGAACCACTGATGTAGGATACGCAAATTCGCCTCTCACTGTGTTCACAGTGAGAGAGGCGGGGTCAGTGTTTGGCAGGTTCGTCCCTTGAGGGTGTGTGTGTGTGTGTGTGTGTGCGAGAGAGAGACTCGCTAAGCAACGACCTGCAAGCGGGCATCGGAGCCAGTCTAAGCAAAAAACAGGAACCACATTATTTTCGAGTATCTTTGCAATGTCTCCAACGATAATTCTACAGCGTCTGCTTTGATTTCATCGAAGTTGCTGTCTCTCCAGACGTCGGCTACAAAAACGAAACAAGAAATTAATGTATCCTGCTCCGCGTTCCTGTTTGTTTTGACCTGGTAAGGTACCCCTGAGCGACTGATTAGCTCGCCTTGCTAACAGCGCTTCTTCTGGTTCACTCAGCATCTTAGTAGCTACATGCTAACCAGCTAAAGCTAACTGTGTCGGACGCTTTCTGTCATCTGTTAATTAAGTATTGCTTGCATGTGGTTTCTAAATGTATCTGCCGCAGTTGTATCTTTATTTGGAGGCTAACATGTAAGTGCATAGTGGGTGTTAAACCGTGTGTTGCTTTATATGTGTTTTTTGGGAGCTAACTGCTAGCGACGGAGGCAGTTCCATCACATCTGTGGTTCCTTCGCAGGCACAGCGAGCTAACTCGGAGACAGAAAACGAAAATCTGACATACATAATTCAATATTTTAGAGGGTTTGGATGCCACTAGCAAAACTGAATAACTCCTCTTGTTTTCAGTTTTGCAGACACGTTGTAACGTTTTACAGTAGATTTGTGTATTTGCCTCTGCATCAAGAATGTGAGATGCAACGGGCAATTCAGTCACCCTGGTTTTGACGGTTTTTGTACACAACCGTGTACAGAAACGTTACATCCTGTTGTTTCGGGTGTCTAGAGTTCTTGTTTTTTTTAACTGTAGCCGGTAGTTTCGTTTTCTGTTCAGACTGTTTCTGGAAAGCTTCACAATTTACACAGATGCTCCAGCAACTCGGTTATATTAAGCTGTCTCTGTGCAGGAATGTTCTAGTGTTTTCTGGCACAGTGTTGGCTATTAATCTATTTTGTCTGTGCTGTTTCCTGGTGAATATGTTTGTATGTGTAATAATTAATTCAGAAACGTTGTTTTAAGGAATCGACGGGCTGACTTTCATTTCTCTGAAATCATTTGTACATTGCATAATCGTATCCGGCCATTACCCTGAATAAGAACGGATTTTCCGTATAGTGTGCTATACTAGGCATACGTTTGTAGTACAAACGGGTGTAGGTTAGGGTACTGGGTGCATACTTGCATTATTGTGCATACATGCCAACAATTTAATTCACACACACATATATATATATATCACTGATTTCATTTTGCAAAATTGTAGAGCTGAAGCATTAATCAATTAGTCGATCATGGAAAAATGTATCTGCAGCTTTTTGGATGGTCATTAATTGTTTAAATTACAGTCCCCCAGGTTCCAGCTTTTTATTTGTGAGGCGTTTCTGCTTTTCTTTGTCATATTTGATAGTCCTTTGATCATTTTTGGACTGTTATTGGACAAAACAAGCTATAAGGAGACATCATATATAGAGTCAGACAAAACGATTATTCCTTTAATGTTGACAAAATTCGATTATCAAAATAATTGTTACTTTCAGTCCTACAATATGCCAATATCAACAAACCTAATGATGATGACTGCAGTTTTGTATAATAATAACTTCATTTATAGTGCATATATCAAATCAGAAATAAAAACCGATTGAAACGTAAAGTGGATTTTACAAATAATATTAAAAGTTGTATAAAGGGGTAGAAAAAGATATATAGTAACATATAATACTAACATAAAGGAAGTTATTTATGTACTATTAACTGTCCTGGCAGTATGTTAGTGCTACAGCAGCCTCTGATGCTTCTGCACTACATGCTTATTAGATAATGCGTCTTTGTGACATTTAGCTTTAACAATATACTAATGTACTGTATGCATACACAGAGGTGGAGGCATGTATTTAAATAATGTAAAGAAGTAATACTGCAGTTACCAGGAAATTTCACTTAAGATTCACTCATTGTGAAGAATTGTCTCTTTTTGTCTCTTTTGTTTTTAGGTTCCTGACTTTAGTATCTCAGCAACAACCCAAACAACTTGACTTTAACCTGCAGCTTATTTGTGGAACATGCATGGTCTATGGTCTTATCTGAAGGGCTTATGCTAAACCTGTACTATAGCTCAGTAAAGTTGAACCTGTTGGCAAAACACAACTAGGTTATTGTGTAAGATACAGCAGATATGTCTATAGACAGAGTGGAGTAAAGGTCAACTCTGCAGTGATGCTGATGTTGGAAAAATGTTAGTAAAACTGTTGTTGAGTCAGCTGCTGTAATACATGTTGGAATGATGATGTATTACACTCAGTTAAACATATGCAGTCTAAAAACATCAGTCCAGCAATAAATCCTTCACAAAGGTTATAGTCTTTTTATTTTATTGTAACTGTTTTAGAGAGGTGTTGATTCAACTTTATGGTCATTTTGGAGGTTATAGTTTGTGATGCTGGTGAGTTGTGTAATTCTGAGATGTATTTTTAATATTTGGTCCTCTATATTAATTAGATATTAGAAACACTTATTTCTGTACCATTTAGCAGCACCACAAACATAACATTCATAAACGATTCACCACAGGGCTGTGGTATGTTTCAGCTACAGGGTTGCAAGCAACTAACTATTTGTTTTATAATGGATTAATCTGACAGTTAATTGGGGGCGTTCAGATAGCTGAACGTCTAAGTCGCACAAACTATAACGTCCCCGATCCTTAAAAAAATAAAATAATAATTTCCTAAATATTTTCAAGACCAAATTGACATATTCAAGTTGTTTGTTTTGTCTGACCAAGAAATTAAACCTCAAAGGTATTCGGTTTACTGTCACATAACAAAGAAAAGCAGCAAATCCTCCCTTTTGAGAAGTCGTAAACCGGCAAATATTTGGCATTTTTGCTTGAAGAATTACTGAAAAGATTAACTGATTATTAAAATAGATCGACTTGTTGACCGTCTAATCATTTAAGCTTTAGCTAGGTGGTTGATTAACCTCGCAACTCAGTCAGTATATTATTATTTTTTTGACTAACTTGACTTCCCAGACTAATTCATATTTCAACCCCCTAGATACAGATTCACTGCCCAGTCTGGGTCCCGAAACCTAATTTGAAAACATTGTTATAGAGCTAAAATATTATGTTGAAGCCACACATTTGAAAACGATCGGATTGTAAATGTGGAGTTAACTCAGTGAAGATACTAATAAAATGCAACCTCAGTGAGACACTTGAGGCATTGCCATGATTAGCATTCATTCTCATTAGTTGTACCTTAGCCAAACCTGTAGCCTTTTATGTGAAGGATCTCACGTATGCATGTAGCAGTGGTGTCAAAACTCTCCAACCTCCTGCTGTGCGAGATAAGACTGCGTATGTAAGACAACCCATAGTTTTTATATGGAAGGAAATCACGCGCACACACAGCAGTCACAGCAGTGTCATAACCACGCAGCCGCCTGCAGTGTGGGATTGTTGTTGCCAGGTCAGTGAGTGGTTGTTTTAGACTCTGTGGACGGAAGCCAAGCTAAACCAAATGTGGTCCAAATCTCTCTAAAGCTGGACCCACATTGCCAGAAATTCACCAGATTTGAGCCGTCTGCAATGTTTCATAACCTCACTTTTTATTGGTTAAAATATAATTAGCGTTTATGATTAAGCATTTAATTATTGCTATTTTGCAGCATAACATACAGTGGACCAAATAATAAGATGACAGTAATTTTAAGGAGTAATCAAAGCAGTGCAATTGTATAGAATTGCAACGATGCAGGCTACAAAGGAAAAGAGACATCTTATTATCTAAAAAGAAGCCTTGGAGCATTATCTTCTGGTGTACATTAAGCCAAAATAAGCTGAAAGTGGTGTCACCGGCACTGACCTGGCCCAAAGATTGTGTAAATGGAGATAGTCCATCAGGCAGCTGAAATAACAAAGGCTTCTACAGGAGAAAAAAAATCTTGTATTCATGTGTCTTTATCTTTCCCCATGAATATCAGGCCCACAAGAGCATTTTACTTTCAGATCCTGGACTATGCTAGCCTGACAAGCCAGACCCACTATCAAAATCTGGCTCTGGGAACTCACCAATGGCAGGGCTCAATCCGAGGGGTGGGATAAACGGTTGTCTTTCAAATTCCCTCTGGATTCATAGCCAACCAGAGCAACGCTAGTTGATAGATTAAACTTTTGCCGTATCCGGTCGGCAAAACTCTGAACACATCTTCGTTTTTTAAGTATGACTTCAGTGCTTAACTCCAAGTCTTCCAGAGTTGCGGCCAAAGCCAATTCGAAAGACCGCTGTTCGCCAGCAGCAGCAGCCATCTTCTTTGTTTTCAAGTAGCAGGGAATTCACAGAACCATCACAACTCTGCCGTCCTTATGTTAAGCCCGCCTACCGACTCTATACACGATGTGTATGCCCTGACCAGAATTTGGTTTTTCCAGGTTCGCAAGCCAACTAAGAGTTGCTAGACTGACCCTGGCTGCAAATTACATTTGCTGCCGCTAGGGTGCGTCTAGATTTCTAGGCTAGGACTATGCATGTTCATTTGAACATATTAAGAAATAGGAAGACTAAAAGATCTTTGATCGATGTAATATTCCCTATGCCATAGAAATGTAGAAAATAATAAATGTGACTTGCTGACACTAATAAAAAATGTTTTTCCTCATAAATCACATATTTGCCTTGCATTTGATTGTAAGCACAAAACATTGCAAAAGAGAATTTGATAAGTGGATACACTAGGCTAAGACCTTTTATCTGAAACCTGTAGAACATTTTAACCACAGTGTCGAGACTGGAATTGTCACAAACACGATGCATTTCAGAAAATAGAAATCTTACCTTGGTTTGATACAAAAAATTGTTTGGCAGCCGGTAAAGATTTTTCTTTTGGGCATTATTGGATTTACAGGCTTTGGCATCAATTTAAGAAATTTCCTTGATTTGTCAATTCATTGGATTACCCAAAACAAACTTGCCATCTGTTTATTTTATCCATAAATTGTTTTTCATTAAACATATTTTCCTCTTTGACAGAAGGATGTCACTAGGTAATGGAAGGGGATTTGGTGAGACAAGCTATCAATTTAGCTGAATCAGACAGAAAAGCATAATCTTTATTACGTTTATAAATTGCTGTATCATTTTTTGTGCTACACCGCACCAAACAAAGGCTTGAGAAGCAGAAGGCCTTATCTTGAGGCAGATTGAGAAATCCTGTGCTGAGCGGCTGGCTGGGTTGAAGTAATCTGGGAACATGTTCTCAGTAGGTTTAATGGCAGTGCTCTTAAATGAAATTGCTAAAATGATTAATATTACCAAATTGTCATTTGTGTCCATTAATTAAGAAATATTCCCACTGAGAGATGGCCAAAGCCACGTGTAAAGATTTTTTAGTTTAATCGGCAACAACTAAAAATCTCTCATCGATTCAGCTCTCATCAGCTTCAGTTTTATTTTATAGATATTTATAAAATAATAGAAGACACATTTGGGTCAGTCAGTCTACCAGCCAAACCGACATCACTGTCTAGATACTGAGTGATCCATGCTCACCTTGTTAAGTAGACTGATACTGTTTAAATACATGAGCTAATTGATTAATTCAACCTTGACCTCAGAGTTGAGCTTTCCTGGCTTGGACTTGGCAGTGTAGTGCTGCTTGGCTTAGGTTGAAGAATAAAGTAATAAGGTCTGTTTCCTGGCAGCAGACCCAGTGACCAAAACTAGCTAACACTGCTCTAGAGTCATGTTAGACCTGGGGCTGCTCCCTAAAAGCCGACGATTTAAGTCAACAGTTGAGAAGACACCCATAGTCGACTGACTTTAATTTTGTCGGTCAAATCACTGCACTTTTAGCTGTGTCACTGTACACAGAGCAGTCTAAGAGTAACAGCATGGCAGGATGTTAACTTTACAAACCAAGTCACGTCTCAAAATAACCCAACCTTAAAACTAGCTAAAAGAATAGTAATAGAACCAGAAGCACATGACAAATTAATTTATCGAAGACACCTCTAGCCCACGCTTTTATTTCCGGAGTCATTGGTTGGTTAGAAGAGCAGACTCTGAAAATCTCTATTGGTGAACAACACTGGTGAGACAGAGAGTTGTTGCTTACCTAATAAAGTATTGCCTTTCTTGGAGCTATGCTCAATTGGTCATCTCTAGCTTTTGGATAGAACTGAATTTTGATACTAGGGCACTTCATACCGGCGCATTTGAATGATCTAGAGTAAGAGTACATGTTACAGCTTAAATATAATAGTTTTATCTGCAGCAAGCTTTAAATTCTTGTTTCAAAATAGTGATTAATGATACTGATGATGTTTAAATGGCCTTTTAGCAGAAAATTAGGAATAAAAACAATTTGCTTATTGGCTGAGCAAGACTGCCCAGTTGTACATTTTCTTTGAGGTTTTTGCCATTTAAGGTGGACTTTGCTCATGTAGTTTGTTCCTTTAGTGTGAGAGAGTGAAGGAAATCTAAGTAGTACATCATAAACAAAAAATCTACTCTACTGTATGTTCCTCACACGACGCTGACTCAGATATTTTCTAGAGCTTTTACAGTTTAAGTTGCATGTGGAAAATAATGCATTTGACCCCTTGGCGATTGAGCAGTAAATCAGCGTATTGATCTCATTTGTCTGCCCTTGTCTGAAATGATAATAATATAATAATAATAATAATAATAATAATAAGTTTATTTGATATAGCACCTTTTACAGACAAAGTCACAAGTGAGTCACATGATAAACACTTGTAAAAAAAATACAGTAAGATCCAACAGAAAATAAGCAAGGAAAAAATAATTGAAAGACCAATGAAAATCATTTAAAAGATTAAAACCTAGAACCCAAAGTTACAAACATGTCTCAAAAGTGAATTTGAACAAGTGAGTCTTCAGCTGCTTTTTAAAAGCTTCAACAAAGACTGCAGAACGTAAGACAGTAGGAAGGACATTCCACAGGTTTGGAGCCACCGCTTCAAAGTCACGGTCACCTTTAGTTTTTAAGCGAGTGCGTGGGACCACCAGTAATCCCTGGTTAGAAGACCTGAGGAACCTGTTAGTAGTGTACGGATGGAGCAGGTCCGAGATATAAACGGGTGCCTGACCATGCAAAGCTTTATAAGTCAGAACTAGAACTTTAAATTGGATCCTGAACTTGATCGGAAGCCAATGTAATGAGTATAAAATTGGAGTGATGTGCAACATCCTGCTGGACCTGGTCAACAGCCTTGCAGCAGAGTTCTGGACCAGTTGTAGACGGTCCTGGGACGACTTGCTGAGACAGGTGAAAATGGAGTTGCAGTAATCAAGCCGGGATGATATAAAACCATGAATAATCACCTCAAGCTCAGAATGTGAAACAAGAGCTCTAAATTTGGCAGTGTTTCTTAATTGAAAGAAACGATCAAAATATATGTTATGATCAAATATAACACCAAGATTTCTCAGTTTGGACTGTACCGCTGAAGAAAGCGACCCAAAAAGCTGAATAACCTTGGAAGCTGTAGTGTCCAGAGCAGCAGTAAGGACTTCGGTCTTATCTTCATTAAGCTGTAGGGAGTTGTTTGCCAGCCAGTCCTTGATAGAAGTCAAACATTTAAGCAATTCTAACACTTTGTCAGTCTCTTCCGGGTTAAAAGAGACATACAGCTGGATGTTATCTGCATAGAAGTGATAATGGATAGCTCCAAATTGGCTAATTATATGTCCCAGGGGTAGCATATATACAATGCAAATAAAATCGTACCTAACACAGAACCCTGAGGCACCCCACAGGAAAGGGCAGCAGTTTCTGAACAATAGGGACCAAGTGACAGAAAAAATTCTATCTGAAAGATAGGAGGTGAACCAATCCAGGGTGCTCCCTGAGATACCAACCCAGTGCTTAAGTCTTTCAAGCAAGATGTTGTGATCCACTGTATCAAAAGCTTCCCTAAGTTCCAGCAGCACTAAAACCGAGCAGTCACCCATGTCGGAGGAAATTAATAAGTCGTTCGACACTCTAAGAAGAGCGGTTTCTGATGAGTTTTTCTGACTGAAGCCAGATTGAAATTTGTCTAAAATGTTGTGTGTATTCAAGACAGCAGTAAGCTGTTTCGCAACAACTTTTTCTAAAATTTTGGAAATAAAAGGCATCTTGGAAGTGGGCCATAATTTGCGGGAATTTATGTATCCAGGTTGGTTTTCTTCAGTAGTGGCTGAACAACTGCATATTTAAAATACGACAGGACACAACCAGATTGCAGAGAGCTGTTGAGTATAGAAAGACCCCAAGTACTCCCAGACCCAAGAACATTTTTAAACAAGGAAGTTGGTATAATATCTACTGGGCTCGAGGAAGATTTCATACTGCTAACCAGATCAGTGAGTTCTTGTAGCGAGATCGGAGCAAAACAGTACAGTACAAGATTGGTGGCCAGATTGAGTGAACCGAATATGGAGTAGTAGAGGGGATAATGCCATTTCTGACAACACTAATTTTATTTACAAAGAAATAGAGAAAGTCACTGCAGTCCTTATTTGAAAACACTGGCACTTCAGCAGGAGCAGGATTGATAATATTGTTGATGGTTTCAAAAAGGACTTTAGGGTTACGTTTACTGGAAGAATTAAGGTTAGCAAAGTAAGACGTCCTCGCCTCCTTAACCATGTTGTTGATTTCAGTCAATAGGTCTTTGTGATACAGCCGGTGAACATGAAGCTTGGAGGATTTTCACTGTTGTTCCGCCCTCTGACATGTATGCCGGAAGCGAATGAAGTCATTTAGCCATGGGTATGAGTTGTCGGAGGAAACATGTCGCATTTTACTTGCAACCACTTTATCCAAAACTAATGAGCAATATGTGTTGAAGAAGTGGACCAGGCAATTAATATCAGCATGAGAAGACAGCATTGCGCTTTGGTCAAAAGCTGCGGAAAACTTCTCAGCTGAGAAGCGATTTAAAATGCGAGAACAGCTTACATGTTTACTGGGCAGTAACTCTAAATTAAAAGACAGGTTGAACAAAACACAGTCATGGTCAGTAATCTGCAGTTCCTCAGAGCAAACAGAGTCAAGATTAAGACCAAGTGTAAAAACAAGGTCCAAAGTATGACCCCTGACGTGTGTGGAACCAGACACATGTTGGATAAAATTAAAAGACTCAGTGACATTAACAAAATCAGCAGCAAAAGTGCAAGACATGTCATCGACGTGAATATTAAAATCTCTAATCATAACCACTTTATCCAACCTAATAGACGATCAAAAATCACTGAATTCAAACAAAAAAGAACTGTTTGAACCAGGGGGTCGGTAAATTAAAATTAAAACGGATTAGAACTACCAACAAATGGACCCAGTACCGCCTTGTTTCGTTGTCCTAAAAAACACTCATCAATAGCCTAAAGGCCAACGATCTTAGTCATAAAAATAAGGTACAATTCTATTAAATGAGCATTAAAAAACTTGTTTAACATAAAACAGTAACCTGTCACTTCATATGCTGTGTGAGACAATCCTTCAATCTGCACTGTCAGTCTGCATGGTCACTGTTTGCATGCTCTTCTGTCTGCTCATTTGTCCGCTACTCTCACAGCTGGTGTTTTGATCTATTGTTTACACACAGGCACAGATGGAAATGACAAGACTAGTACTATCCTGTGTAAGCTATTTGTTCTGTGTTAATTGAGTCTCATTCAATATAATAGCACAAAAACAGTTTATTCAACGATATTTAACAGGCTCGGGATTTCCTCATTTATACGCTGTACTGTCGTTCTTCATCGCACCGTCACTGCTTTCATAAAGCTGTCAGCCATGTACAGAATATAAAGACAATCGATAGAGAGGGATCTTTTATTTAATGCAGCAAAGGCAGAAACATACTGGCTGGTATTTTCGTAAGCAGCGGTCTGGAAATTTCCATCAGTGTGAGACAGAGCAAGAGAGAGGTGATGTAGATCAATACTAAATCAATAAGGCTCAATGTCATTGTTTCAGAAGAGGCGGTGCCCAGTGACTCTGGCAAGCTCTGCTAAGGCTGTAAGTTGTACTCCCACTGTTGCCTGCACAGAGCTGCACTTGTTTCCACTGTAGGCGTTCAAGCATTTTGCAGTGTCACAACCCCTTAGGCCTCAAACTTTTTTCAATAATGTACCCCCCTTTGAAATGTTTTTTAGCCAAGTACCCCCTGACGAGTGCAAAGCATTTTGGGTAGAAAAAAAAGGCTGTATAAAGAGGTACATTATAGCTCTGCACCATTAGTGTTTGATTTATTCAACAAGCTTGTAACTGAAACACACTTAAATGTTATTTCATATGTTTAGAATCCATAACAAAATTAATTTTATGAATTATGCATGACCGATATATTTGAAATTAACATTTCAAAAAGGAATCTCACGTACCCCCTGCAGTACTCCAAAGTACCCCTAGGGGTACACGGACCCCCATTTGAGAAACACTGCCTTAGGCCATCAAATAATGGATCTTATTTTACTGTTTCCCTTTTTAGAGCACTTGTATGGCATTTCAGGCCAGTGGAGAGTGACATGAAACTATGATAACCCGGAGTGTAGTGAACCAGGCTTGAGACTAGTAGATCACCAGTTCAGAGAATATCCCTCCTCCTTCAGCAAATGCTATCAAGCAGGTCACTTAACCCTGGCAGCAGAAGCGCACAGTGGCAATTAACCGCTAGCTACAGAAGGCTGTGGTTGCACTGTAACTATTTTTTATGAATACAGTATAGGTTAAAAAATAGAGCTGACTGGCTGTCCAAAAGCCAAACATATTCAAGTTATGGACATAGAAAACAAAGAAAAGCAGGAAATGAATCTCTACCTTTTGAAAACCAGGATATGGCATGAAAAATAACAAATAATTATTGATTCAATCGAAATCATTATTAAAACGGTTGTCTATTCTTTTTCTGTAAATCAACTAATTATTTCAGCTCTATATCAAATATGGTAGGCTGGATTGCACATGGAACAAGCTTTAGCTCTATTTATCCTCTCGGGCAGGCATATTCATCAGATCCTCAGGCTTCAAAGGAAATCCACTTGAAGAAAATTCAAAAGAAGCACTAGGCCTATGTGAGTGCAGTCAATTTACCATTACACAGTATGATATATAAAAATAAGTCTGTAAATATCTCATTATTTTTGTTTGACATTCCCTACACCTTAAAAATAAAAGAAATGGGAAGATTCTGCTGGTTTGGTCAGAGTTAGAGATAACAAGGCCTGAAAAAGCCTATGTCCCCTGAAGATGGTGCTTATTAATTTATCACTGACAGGGCTTGCCTGGGAGGAGCAGCTAAACTAGTCTAGGTCAGTGAGCTGCTGCTCTTGATTCAAGGGCAAACACTGGCTTTACTGCCTCTGTTGTATTTCTCCTGCTCTGCCTCTCTTTACCTCACACTTTTTTTTCCTGTCACTTCCTTTCTCCCCGCTGCTTTCTATCCTCTAATCTTCCTCTGCCATTCTCTTTCTGATACTATTTTATTCTGCATAACGCTGCCTCTCCTCTTTTTATTTTTCCTTTCATCCTTCTACATCCACACCCCCCAGCCTGACTTGACCTGCTGCTATCTGCCTGTAAGACACAGAACTATGATTTCAAAACTGTAAGCAAATGCTGACCCACTATATCCTACGAAACCTGGAGGGTATCAAAAGTAAAACTTTAATTTGTGCGCTCAAATTAATAATTTATTGATCACTAATTAGTAGCTTGTTATCTTGTGGAAACAGTACAGATAGACAAGTAAATAGACACCCTGGCATGGAGAGAAGCATTGTACTGTAAGTAAACTGAAATCGCAAACAAAAAAAAGGTGGCTAGTGTGCACATCCAACCCTGGTTGTGTACAGGTACAGGACAAAACGCAGCAAAAAGGACATTTGTGTTTCACATACAAGGTGTTTTTTATGTTCACATGGATTTTTGCAAGGTCAATTTTTTCAACATTGCATCAGTAAATACTTCTGGGAGCCTGGCAATTTCTGTGTGCACAACCTCTCATGCGTCTTAAGTAAACTGAAGCATGGGTAAATAGGTAGACAGACAGGCAAGTGTTGACAGCCAGACAAAGAGGCAGATAGGCTTAGATTAAGAGATAGCACATGTTAAATTATGTACTCAGCTTTGCAATTCATTAGACGGGTCTGGTTAAGTAGAGTTCAGAATATTCAAATTACCCTTGTCTTGCACCTGCTTACTGCATTGCCATGATTCTGAGTTGGATTATTCATAGTACCTGAAAATCCAGTAGGCCTCAACAAATATAACATAGCACATTTGGCCTGAAACTTGGCCTTGGTTTCCAACTAAACAACCTTATTTTCTTTCTTTTTTATATTGTTGCATATTACATAATAATACAATAATAATACTGGTCTCTTGACTTGTACCATGTTTTCTCCAGAGTGAGCATTAGTTGGTACAAAAGAATACGAGTCAGGATCCCAAAGCTTTTGGGTAAAAGTGCTTTTTGGAGAAACTGCATGTGTGGGGAATCACCCAGCAAGAGCTTCAATGCATGAATAAGACTGACGTCTGAATGCTGACCTGCACATTTTTGCAGATCAATCTACATTATGGATGCTTATAAAAAAAGATGTAAGAGCCATTAGACACTGTTAGACACTCTGTTAGAAAAACAGATAAAAATGAGTACAGTACATTAGGAAATAGTTAATGCTACATATAATGAGGTAAACATATTATTGGCCATTATCTTAAAAGAGCAACTTAAACTTACTATCCTAACATTATTGGCTATACATTGTGTATTACTCTTACTGCCACAAGACAAACTATGTATTTATACGCTTTAAACCACAGTCTTTCATATGCAATGTTTTATTCTTTGAACGCCAATATATGAGTGTTTTGTATATACAGTAGACCGATCTAGCAGTGTGAACTCTTTGTGTGCTGCTTGCAACCCTTCAGATCAACATAAAACAAACTTGATATTAAGCAGGTTATTGATGGACTTCCTATTACTCATCTTCTTGCAGTTAACCAGCCAAACATCCTGGGTGGCTAACTGACCTAATGTTAGCTGAAAATTAACATCATTCCCATAAGGTTTCAAGTTCTAAGGTTTCAAGATAAATGCTCAAAGAATGGCATCGAAGGTGTTTCATATATCCTTAACGGCCTGAATATAAGACAACCTTTCTTTTCCAACACTTGTTTTTGGAAAAAGTATTTTTGAAGACACAACACACTAGTCTTGTTGGGAGTAGATTTATCATCATTTTTTTCTCATAAAATTGGAAAATGAAATTCTTCCATTTGAGCAGAATGTGAATCCCACATTTGTGCAGCTTGTCTCTCAGTCACATACTCCGTCAGGCTCTTGCAAGCGGTCAAAATGTTATTGTGTCCAGCAGTTAGCATTTTTTTTTAGACTTTTCCTTTTAAGCTCCTCATTATCCGCGATAGTGGTAATACTTGGCTGCTACCCAGATGAGTTGATTCAGTCCACGGTTCGTTTCTGAACTCGACATTGGGAGAGGTTTTCGCTTGTCATGAATGCATTTCCTTCGTGGCAGCAAAACACGAAACTCTTTGTTTAGGGATGCTTTACTCAAAAGGACGCACTATGTATGGATTTGAAGACACTCGCTACCATAGCAACAATAAGGCTACAAACAACCCATACCAACCCAAATAATATCTGATGTTGTGAATATGTAATTGTCTAGTCCTTGAATATAATACTACACCATAATTCATATTCGGGTCAATATATTTATCAGGTCCTTGTTTTTCTTGGCATGTTTGTATTTGGGACACAGTGTGACATATTTTCATTCTGTTTGTGACATAGCTGATAAGAATCTCAGTCACATGCTTAGTGATTGGTTGAAGAGACTTGTATCTGTTTGTCTCCTTGCAGATACAGTCCACACTAAGACCTCTATACGCGGTTTGTTTTTAAGGTGTGTACTTGTTTGGATGGGACTGGTTAAACCGGTGGGTACAAGGAAGTTATCCGTTGGGCCAAGGTCATAGGATGTATCTCTTGAGTAGTAAGTCTGTTGAGTTTGCTTACTTCAAATTTTAAAACAAGCAGAAAAACACCTCCAACTGATTCCTTCCCTCTGGCCTGAATCACTGTATTTGTCTACTGCGTTGGGTTATTGGGTCCATTCTTCACACATACAGTGGGGCAAAAAAGTATTTAGTCAGCCACCAATTGTGCAAGTTCTCCCACTTAAAAAGATGAGAGAGGCCTGTAATTTTCATCATAGGTACACTTCAACTATGAGAGACAACATGAGAAAAAAAAATCCAGAAAATCACATTGTAAGATTTTTAATGAATTTATTTGCAAATTATGCTGGAAAATAAGTATTTGGTCAATAACAAAAGTTCATCTCAATACTTTGTTATATACTCTTTGTTGGCAATGACAGAGGTCAAACGTTTTCTGTAAGACTTTCTGTAAGGTTTTCACACACTGTTGCTGGTATTTTGGCCCATTCCTCCATGCAGATCTCCTCTAGAGCAGTGATGTTTTGGGGCTGTCGCTGGGCAACACGGACTTTCAACTCCCTCCAAAGATTTTCTATGGGTTGAGATCTGGAGACTGGCTAGGCCACTCCAGGACCTTGAAATGCTTCTTACGAAGCCACTCCTTCGTTGCTCGGGCGGTGTGTTTGGGATCATTGTCATGCTGAAAGACCCAGCCACGTTTCATCCTCAATGCCCTTGCTGATGGAAGCAGGTTTTCACTCAAAATCTCACGATACATGGCCCCATTCATTCTTTCCTTTACACAGATCAGTCGTCCTGGTCCCTTTGCAGAAAAACAGCCCCGAAGCATGATGTTTCCACCCCCATGCTTCCCAGTAGGTATGGTGTTCTTTGGATGCAACTCCGCATTCTTTCCCCTCCAAACACGACGAGTTGAGTTTTTACCAAAAAGTTCTATTTTGGTTTCATCTGACCATATGACATTCTCCCAATCCTCTTCTGGATCATCCAAATGCTCTCTAGCAAACTCCAGACGGGCCTGGACATGTACTGGCTTAAGCAGGGGGACACGTCTGGCACTGCAGGATTTGAGTCCCTGGCGGCGTAGTGTGTTACTGATAGCTGGTAGCCTTTGTTACTTTGGTCCCAGCTCTCTGCAGGTCATTCACTAGGTCCCCCCGTGTGGTTCTGGGATTTTTGCTCACCGTTCTTGTGATCATTTTGACCCCACGGGATGAGATCTTGCGTGGAGCCCCGGATCGAGGGAGATTATTAGTATGTCTTCCATTTTCTTATAATTTCTCCCACAGTTGATTTCTTCACACCAAGCTGCTTACCTATTGCAGATTCAGTCTTCCCAGCCTGGTGTAGGTCTACAATTTTGTTTCTGGTGTCCTTTGACAGCTCTTTGGTCTTGGCCATAGTGGAGTTTGGAGTGTGACTGTTTGAGGTTGTGGACAGGTGTCTTTTATACTGATAACAAGTTCAAACAGGTGCCATTAATACAGTTAACGAGTGGAGGACAGAGGAGCCTCTTAAAGAAGAAGTTACAGGTCTGTGAGAGCCAGAAATGTTGCTTGTTTGTAGGTGACCAAATACTTATTTTCCCGAGGAATTTGCAAATAAATTCATTAAAAATCCTACAATGTGATTTTCTGGATTTATTTTTCTCATTTTGTCTCTCATAGTTGAAGTGTACCTATGATGAAACTTACAGGCCTCTCTCATCTTTTTAAGTGGGAGAACTTGCACACTTGGTGGCTGACTAAATACTTTTTTGCCCCACTGTATGTGTGAAGAATGGACCCAATAACCCAACGCAGTAGACAAATACAGTGATTCAGGCCAGAGGGAAGGGATCAGTTGGAGGTGTTTTTCTGCTTGTTTTAAGATTTGAAGTAAACAAACTCAACAGACTTACTACTCAAGAGATCTGTTTGTGAATTAAAAAATGTTTACTCTTTGGTTTTTAATTTTTGCAACTTATATTGTATAGACTTTGATACACTCTTTTTAGCTATGTTTTACCCCTGAGGGATGTAGGCTGACGCAGAAATCTGATGGATCTTAACTTCTGAAGAGGATTCCTGCTGTCCGACCTTTCTCTCTGTCATGTTCCACTTCCCTGATTTTGGTTGACCATGACATTTTGGCTGGTGCTGATAAACTATGCAGAGTTTGACTGCTTTGATCTTTTTTTATTATTTTGGGGGGTTTTCACAACATGATGCAAGATGAAATTTGCTTTCATTTATTTAGAACCTTTTGTAAATATTTAATAATTTTGTTTTGGTCATTCACTGTGTTTTGATGGTACTGAGGCTATTTGGCAGATCACAGATGAATCATAACAGGGGTTTTGTTCTCGTATGTGATGCATGTAAAACTGCCTTTATAGAATATGACTGTACTCTTGTATTTGTTGAGGCATAGAGTTTTGCTTACTTCTGCAATGGCTATTTCAATAATTATTATTACACTTATCAGAAAATGGATCTTTCAGTTGAAATTGTATTATTTAGGATATGGGGGGATGTTTTTGTCCATATTCTTGCACCAGTTTTCAGTGAAGAGTCTGGTCATCTTGTCTTCCCTAAATATTCCTGCTGCGTTCCCATGTGTTCTGTTGCTGTGTGTTTAATATTCGGTTTAACTCACTCAAAAATATCTGAACCAGCTGTCAGTAAATGTCTCCCTAAAGCCTACTTCACAGTGTCAAACAGTATTGCAGGTATTGAACCTGTCACCTTTCTTTTAAAAGACATTTGCTTTAACTGCTGCCACTCTGCAGAGCGCTGTTCAAGCTTCATCTCTGGATGTGTGCAGGTGGCGCTTTTAGGGCGTTTTCACACCTGTAGTTCGTTTGCTTTGGTCCGAATCAGTTGGTGAGTTGGTAAACTTGGAGCGATTTGCCCTCGGTCGGTTTGGTTTGGTTTCACACCTGGAAAAGGCCAAGCGTACCAAAATGCGTCATTACAAATCAGGCAAGAACGTCCTGCCCTCTTATTGGTCGGATATGTCTGGGGGCGGGAGCAAGAAAGTACATACAGGAAGAAGGTCCTGTGTTTTGGTCTAGTGGTCAAACAAGCTCATTTCATTAAAACTATCAGACATTGTTTGGCTAAAGACATTACTACATCTGCTCTGGTCACGAGACTTCGCTCTGCTCTGCCGGCGTCTGTCTCCAATTTTAGCGGCAGCTGGTTTGACCACAGAGATACGAGGGGCGGACGGCAAGCTTGACTGCAGTCTATTTCTGTGATAGAAACACTGCAAGCTGCTACAGTTTGCTGCTCTGCTGCATCGCAGATTGCTAAACACACCTGACTACAGGAGACATTAGCTCAGACTTGCGGAGTACATATAGTTGGTGCGATTCGAGTACGGATCACGTTCTCACCACAAACGAACCGCTCCAGAGTTCGATTGAAAGCGTACCTAGAACACCTCTTCAGGCAGGTCTTGGTACGCTTGTTTGGTCCGCTTTTGGTGCGCACCAGAGTTCGATTGCCACGTTCTCACCTGCCCAAACGAACCGCATCAGCAGGGCAAACGAACTCTAGGTCAATTCAACCAAACTAAAGGCTGTCGGTGTGAAAACGCCCTCAGAAGCCAACTGAAATCTGATATACAGTAGGCTTTTTAAATGTACTGCTGCCACCACTATGGTAGAGTACTGTGAATCAAGATCAAGATCAAGAACGAAGGTACAGATTTCCATATAGGTCTCGTGCATACCATACATTGTGTTCTCTTTTCTCCAGGTTTTTAAGTTTATCTTCGTCCGTTCGGTCTCTTAAAAGTTCAAAGACATTTTTTACTCATAGTATAAAAATATTAACTTAATCTTAACTTTTATTGTGGTTGGCTACCACAGAATGTAAAAAGTTTTAATTAGTAGATTCATGAGTTTGAACATTTAAGTTAACAGATGCCAAAACAATGTATAGCGGTTTATAATACGATGAGGAAGGATTTCTCTGGAAAGTTAATTTAGTTTTGACGATTGCAATGTAAACAGTAGAATTATCCGTTTCACATTACAAAGTAATCCACCAGAAATGAATGAGGTTTGCTGACCCTTTTTCACACGGCTGTCTTAACATGGCTTGGTTATTGTGTCTCCCCTTTTATACTTTTCTCTGTGTTCTCATATTCTCTCCGTTGGCCTTTTTTTCCCCTTCTGGTCCTAGTTTTTTTCTTTCTCACTTACTTTTTCTTTCTCTTGTTTCTCTGTTTCTCTGTTTCCCTTCTAACAATGTGCCTCATTGTTAAGGAGGAGGTTGTCAAGCATGATATCTGAGATTAAGACACACATACAGACAGAAAGAAACACAGAGCCATTCTAGACTGTTCCATTACTGACCAAATCCTCACTACAGAGGCCTTTTTAGGGTCAGTTTTCATGGCAGACAAGCCACTGGTATGGGAACATTGAGTTACCTAATCTCTGAGTGTCATTGTCCTCATCTGTCTGTTACAGCTCAATGTTGAGCCTGGCAGTAACAGGACCACCCTCGCTTAAAAGTTGTATGCACTATGGTATCGTGCTATTTAGCTCCTCAAAATTGTGGTCGTCAAAAATAATCATTTTACAACAATCAACATTTTGCAGTAGTTACGATTTTTCATATCCATTCAGTTAGCTGAGAACAACACTCTGGTTTGTGATACCTCCTTTGGTTTCAATACCTCAATTTTGGCCCTGACCCAATACAAGAATTTCAGCTCCAATAGTGGGATTTTCTCTAACTTTTAAAGAGGCTTAGCACCTAGCAGTTCAGTTGGTTTTGGAAAGAATAGAGGCTGAAGAATGCCTTTAGAGGACTCAGCAATCTTTATGAGCAAACAAAAGACTCCTGACACCCCCATTTAATAAACATAAGTAATAAGAAAACCTGTCCAGCTCTCCAGCCAACAACAAATAAATAGTTTTAATGTTAAATACGCTGTCAAGAGTTCAGTAATACGGGAAAATCGATTTTGTACAGAAATAAACAAACCGATATCAAAAGATGTTTGGGTTTTACTATTTATTAATAATAATAATAATAATAACCACTTTTTTGACAGAAAATACTATCCCAAAAAGACACATCAATCAAAACTTCCTAGGTATTGACTAAAAGGATTTACCGTATTAATGGCTTTAGAAAAACATTTATTTGGAAAAGGTAAAAGAAAGTTGCCTGTGTCACTGAGAAGTGCAGTTTAAAATTCTGCAATTGTTTAGTTCATGAGTTCATACATGCTTTTATCCCTGGTAGATTAAAGTCAATTAACAAAATGTCAGCAAATAACAGCAATATCTGTTCAATCTACTGTGAAACTATACTAAACTATATTGTGGGTACCCAGGTAGTGCCAGTGGACTGACTAGTGGAGGTAGCAATGACTGTCATACACTGTTTGTTAGCCCTGATTAATGTGACCAAAAGGAAGCTCCCTTAGCTATGTACGCTATGACTCGGCTATGACAGCTTCCTCCATATTGGCAGACCGCTCTATCCTGCCTACTCCTGGCATATTGTCTGTGTACCAGTGAGTCATACAATTTATAGGTCAACCTCTTAAAGTACTGTGTAGCTTGCAGGTGGAAGCAAAGTGAAGCTTAGTCTAATAGTTTTGGATCGACTGAAAAATGTGGAGGGGGCTAGACCAGGGCCATTTAAGGCAGAAACTCAGTGCTGCCTGTGCTATAGAAAGATTAAAAGATTTGATTTTTGTTAATGTTTGTTTATTTGTTCTATGTAGCTCAATAGCTTCTGCATTGCACCAATACTGCTCAGGTTTCAGTCCTATATAGAGCTATTCATTATAGAATTGTATTGATTTATTAGTAACCTTGTACATCTGGTTGGAATTATGTGTAATGCATTAAATAAAGAGCCACTATGTGATCTTGTTTCTATGTGAAAAATCACCTGTTTTTAAAGAGCCTTTGGCACATCTGCCATTGAGCTGAATACCAAAGAAACATGGCAATGCTGTAATTCTGAATCATCGCTTTCCCACTAAACACAGTAACATTTCTGTACTTAAAAGGTCACGACACAGATTTAGGTTTTACAATAACCTAAAATGTTAAAAGCCAAAGTTAATTTTAGTATCAGAATTAAAGTCATTTCTGACCGTGGAATTTTTTTTCCCTGCCATTTTCTTACCAAATAAAAATGTTGGACTGAATGAATGGCAAATTATTTATAATTTTGCTCCTTGATTATTCCCTTGTACCTAAAATAGTTAAAACAGCTTTTTCCTAGTATCTGATAAGTTTGAAACATTGCTCAGACTGCAGTTTCGAGTTTTACAGCTTTCATACCATGGCACAGGATTTTATTTCCACGTTGTAGTTGCCAAAGTTCATAAAAATGGTTGTTGATGGACGCCTGGGTAGCTCACCTGGTAGAGCGTGCGCCCATATACAGAGACTTGGTCCTTGACGCAGCGACCGCAGGTTCGGTTCCGACCTGCATGTCATTCCCCCTCTCTCTCCCCTTTTATGTCTAAAAGCTGTCCTGTCAGAAATAAAGGCCTAAAAAATGGCAAAAAAATAGAGAGAAAAAAATGTTTGTTGGCTAGAATTGTTACGTGATTATAATTACTGATTGGCTGATTTATTGGATGTTTTTTGAGGAGCTCTGGGCACGGTTAGGATTTTCTGATCTAACTCTTAGTTCATAGATAGCTGCTTTTAACAGGTTAGAGCAAACCCTACATATCAAGGCTCAACCCTATGCATGTGTTCAAATGAAAGATCATGGTTTATTTCCAGCAGGTGTATTTTTCCTTCTTCCTCACTCCCTCTCATTCTCTCTTGTGTCTTTCTGACTCCATAACACTCTCAAAAAACAGAACTGTGTTTTTTAATATTTTACCACACGGCCATAGTCCTATATATATATATATATATATATATATATATATATATATATATATATATATATATATATATATATATATATATATATATATATATAAAGCTAAGTCGACAGGCACAGTTTTTCTCTTCATGCACACTTCGACACACCAACACACATTCACCATTTCGGGGGGGGGATTGTCGCCTGACTCTGTCTTTCACTGGTTGAAGCCTGAAAATATTGTAAACAAAGTAATAACATAACTAATTACACTGGTCGGACTGTTCAGCTCTGTTTCAGACTGATACCTCCGGTTCAGGCTGGTCCTCATCCTCAACACGTGCCTTTTCCAGTCGCGGAAAATACTTTTCAATACTCATCTGGATTGCAACAGCAAACATTCAGTGTAAGAGTAAAAAATGACATAACGAGAAAATGAAAGCTCAGATGGGCCGATCTGGAATCTTGCTCCTTATGAGGTCATAAGGAGCAAGGCTACCTCCCCTTTCTCTGCTTTGCCCCCCCAGAGAATTTGGCCCACCCATGAGAACGAGAGAGACATCATGGCTTGCAAACCAGCGAAGCATGGCAGTTCGTCAAGGCCACACCCCCACCCTCCACCTTGCACCCCCCCTCTCCTCCTCAATAGCATTTAAAGCTACAGACACAGAAATGGCACATCCTAAGGAAAGCTCATTGTGGGACTGGCTCTAGTGGCTGTAATTCTGCACCAAGGCTGAATTTCATGAAAGAGACTTCAGATACAGTATTAGGGGACCACTGAGGCCTATATAAAAGCATCCAAAAAGCAGCATGTCATGGGACCTTTAAACACACTGGCTACTCTGTAGTCCAAGATGAAGGAACGTTTGTGTGACTGCTGCACAGAAGAAGTACTAGTATATGGCATGGAAGTCATTATCTGTGGTACCCACATTATGTTGCAGTGAATGTCTGTTGAATGTCTGTGTTGGCACGGCCCATGCATCTTTTATTGATTTGTGTGTATAGCAAGATTTTTAAAGTTAAGTTTAAAAAAGGCATACATTGTCTTTTATGTCACCTTACTGATTATGGCAACCTAACCCATCGAATTGTAAGAATTTCATAAGAACCAGAATGATTAAGCAGAAAGTAATACAATCTAAGTGATAAGTTATATATGAAATGGTTGTTGCTGCTACAAACATATGCATCTCTTCTTATGCAACATACTATCTTCCCTAGCAAACACTTGACAGCAGGTGTTGAGAACAGAAAATGTAAAAGCTATTGATACGGCGCAGCTTGTAACATTGCATTACATTACAATAGAGAGTACTGTAGCTATTCAGATGTTTGTAAACATACCAGGGATTGTTACTTAACAGATTCGATCTTTTTCTCTCTCCCCGCCTCTGTCTTCACCCTTTCTTTTTTGTTCTTTTCTTATGTTCCTCCCTCCTCTTCCTTTTCTCTCTCTGTCTCTCCTTAGTGTAGCTAGAAGAGAATCCTGCAACAGGGATTAGCGGTCCGTCAATGAGGAACTACCGGCTCATCTTCTGCCACAACCTGAAGCAGCCATAGATGGTTTGGTGGTTCACTGGCTAGGGGAGGAGAGGACACACACTTTCACTGCTACACGGTGAGTAAACACACACACATGCAGGCACATCCATTGCCGGAGGAAGGAATGGACCCACTTCACTTTGATTCGATTGATTGTGACATCCGATATATCCAAGGCTTATTAACTAAACTTGGCAACAAAATACTAACTGATTCAGCACATTAGTTCTTGTAGTTCTTGTAAGGGAAAACATTGCAAGAACAGTCACTTTCGTCATAATGCGGAACATCAGCACATCTCCACTCTGAATATCACGTAAGAATAAATCATATCATGCACACTGACTTAGACAATTTACTTACTAAAGCTTAATGTGAAAACAAAAACGTCCTCGAATTCCTTACTAGGTCTTCCGTCGTGTCATCTTTTATAACAAGCTGACCTTAAATACAACAAACTGATTTTAAACTGGTTGAGTAGTGAGAGGAGCAACAAACAGCTGACCACGTTGAATCTGTTGTTATTGTCATTAGTGATAACACTTTTATATCTTTAAAAGACCAATATTAATTGACATATACTGTAAGCTTAATTGAAACAAAACCAGTTTTCTGATAAACATTTGGTGATTTTCCTCCTCCCCCGATGAGTACACTGAACACCATCTGCCATTGTTTGCACTCACCAAACAACCATCATCAAAGTCAAACTTTGATCAGACATGATTGTTGCACATTCATGCTTGCCTTGCATTGATTTCCACCTCTTTGTCCTCAGGTAGGGCTGCAACAACGGATCGATAAAATTAGATTATTAAAAAAAGTTGTCAACGAATTTCATTATCGATTCGTTGTGTCGTGCAACTATTACGCCACTCAGTCGCAGAGATAAAAAAAAAAATATTTGCGGAGCAGCGGAGCGCGAGAGAAAAGAAAAAAGAGCAGAGCGGGGGTAGAGGAAATACGGAGAGAGACCGGAGAGACCCGTAACGTTGTTCTGAAACACATGGCGGAGGCAGAGAAATCAGTACGACCTAAGTCATCCAAGGTGTGGGAGCATTTCACACTAAATAAATCGAAAACGTGTTAATGGCAAGATAAGCAAAAGCGACATGGCATGGCACAGGCGCACCACGGTGATGATTCAGCACCTAAAACGTAAACATGTTGGAGTCCTTAATGAGGAGGAAGGGAGTTCAACAGCAGGGTAAAGTCACTACAGAATCCTACTTTTGTGTTCCGCTTTTGAAGTGAGGAACGTAACGTCCCTCCAGTAGCTCTTCTGGTGCTGGTGTGGTATTTACTGCGTTATCCAGCTTGACAAGCATGACAAGCTAGCGTTAGCTCGTTAATAACAGTAGTAAAGCAGGCAAGACTAAAGACATGTTTTTATTCACTTGCCTTTTCTGGCCCATTCATTTTTCAATCTATTGTCATGTATATATTCTGTGCTTTGTCCCATATCAGTTATTGTTGACAAATATATTTGTGTGTGTTGTACTTTTTAATTTCATTTTAAAGTTATTTTATAGCACTTGGTCATCTTAAGCTGTGTTTAAATGTGGTGTACAAATGAACTTAACTTGCACTTACTACAATGATGGTAATAATTTAATGAATAAGCTTCAAGTGTGTGTGTGTGTGTGTGTGTGTGTGTGTGTGTGTGTTGTCTGTATCTGCTCTTTGGGTTACTTACCTTTACACAACTATTAACTAAAACAACAAGTATGTATTGAGTTGATGTAAATTAATGTTTTTTGTTTTTTTTATCCGATTAATCGAAAAAAAAATAATCGACAGATTAATCGATTATTAAAATAATCGTTAGTTGCAGCCCTAGACTCAGGCTTTCGCAGCATCACATTTGCATGGGAATGTTAGAGGACATGACAGATACTGAATCATGTTAATGTAATGTAAAACATCCCCTGTGGGAGTAAGTAAGAAGTTGATACAATACTACTTGATACAGGGGGAAATCCTGGGGTGCTAATTTAGTCATCCTTTCATTTAGCACAGGACAGACAGGACACCTGCTTCATAATCCCTGTCTGACAGCAACACCACCACTCAGATACTTTACCTAAATCTGTCTCCCTCTCTTCTTGCTATGGCTCCCCAAATGTAGGGCTACATGGAACCTACATTTTGTTTAGATCATTTTGTCCACCCACCGTGGTAGTGAATACGAACATGTCATAAGGGCTCGTTATAAAAAGTCTTTTGACCCACTTGGTCTAAATTTACTGTTTGGTCATATACAGTATATATTCAGTGGTCATTGGACTCTCCACCTCCACCTGTTATTCCTCCCCCTTTAAGGATCAAATCTGAACACTTTTAGATGCAATCCTCCCCCCCACCCCTCTTCTTTCTTGGTTAAATGTAAGGAGGGGAGGTTTGTAAACATGACTGAAGATGATTTACCAAGGCTCTTATTTTGTAAATCATTCTGTCTCACTTTTTTTTTTTTTGTCTGATCTCCCTCCTTCTGGGTTTCTTTTTTTCCTAAAGACGTGAGGGCCTTGGCGGGGTTGTGGTGAGGAGGAGAAGGCAATGAGGAAGAGCGTGTCTCCGTTGCCAGGCAACGAGGGCGGTAGCTCAGCCAGCACCACACGTGTTTTTGGCGTTCCTTTGGAGGAGGTGACGCGCACACACACAATCAGTGGCCATGAGGTTCCTGCACTGGTGAAACACATTGTCGACTACATCGAGGAGCATGGTGAGTGATATACACACACACACACACACACACACACACACACACACACACACACACATAAACGCAGTGATGCTTAAACCCCAAAATCAAGCCACTTCTTTTGCTACCATTCATTCAAATTCAGCAGTACTTTTACAGTTACAGTTACTTTTGGGCTACATATCTTTTGTTTTAAATCATTTCATATTCAATATGTGATTGTTTCAATCAAATCAATATTTACAAACCTAAAATATCAACGAATGCTGATGACGCCAATGAAGCAATTTCAGTACATTATAATGCCTGATGACCCAAAAAAATCTGTCATCAAATATATTCGCTTGACTCATACACACCCACATGTTTGTGGTGATGCATTTGTTTGCAGAAATCGACTAAATGTCTTCGAGTGTTGTAATCTTCTTCCGCTTTATTTCTTAAATATAACCAAAGATTCAACAGTAAAGGAATTGTTGATTTAATGGAAAATGTTAACTGTAAAGTCTACAAAATGCTCAAAATGAAAGCAAAAAGCATCGAACATATACAATAATGTACCAAATACTGAATGAATCACAATCTTTAACATTCTTATGACGTTCTTGTATATCACTGTTAACATGCACCTACGTCCCCCTCCAGGTATTAAGAGCTTACATTCTTTTGTATTTGCCCTCGGTTTAACTTACTGTATTATAGTAACACTGGATTATGTTTCATTCATCTCAGCTTTTGTTAAAAGCGAAAATATGTAACTTTTGAATGAAAAAAAAAAGACAATTTCTCTCATTCAAACAAAACGTAATTTATTCTTTAAAACCTTATATTCAGTAAAGTAACACCTTCATGGAATTTTTCCTTTTTTAATGGAAATGCAGAACCATAGAGACATTTCACATGATTTAAGATTGAAATGGGAAAGCAGGAATAAGACTACCAATACCAGTTTCAGCCCAGTTGAATTCCACTATTTGTTATCACTTCTAAGTACATACTTCTGAGCGCTCAGTTACATCTGATTGCTTTCTGTAATGTTTCAGTATCCCAAGCACGCCCTGCTGCTGTAGACTGCTTTGCATCTCGATAAACCCAAAATATGTCGTTAGTGGAGATCCAGTTTATGTGATAAGATGAACTCTGAATGCACTGGCAGACAGATCCACAGACCGCTTCCTTCTTCATTACATAACCGCTCTGTCAAATACAGCTGAACTTGTGAAAACAGAAGAGCTTAACAGTGAAGAGGGGAACCTACCAACGTCCTGGCCCTAGGCTTTTCTTTTTTTCTGATATTTCTCTATAAGCCTTGTGGGGCAGGAACTTCAGTCTTATGTCAATGACTTTATAAGAGCAGGTTGGCAGTTTATACAGTCCCTCCAGAAAAACGTGATTATGTGATCGCATAATTCAATGCATAATCAGCCAAAGTCCGCATATTTATGCGGGGGCCGCATTTTTTCAAATACGCCGGACTTTCGCCGCATAATTTGCCGATTTCCGCGCAAAATATTTTATAATTTTGTTGCAAAAAAGTCACATATATCTTAGCAGAAAGTTGAAAAATGTTGCGTTTACTTCACACAAGAGCAGCCATTTTCCCCTGTTGCCATGGGAACGTTATGAAGTGACGTAATTACGCGACGGGAACATCATCGAAAAGCTGCAAACCCCGCGATGAAGCCACGATGAAACCTTAGTTTTTGCAAGTTCCCGCAATTTCATCGCATAAAATTGCATAAATATCTCACATTTTTTAAGAAAACGTGCCGCATAATCAAGGATTTTTGCCCGCAACAATCACAAAAAAACTCCGCATTTTTCTGGAAGGACTGTATATACATCTTGCTCTGAAGGATGAGAGGGATCAAAAAAAAAAAAAAAGATGGAATAAAATTAAAATGTTTAAACTAACCAGCCACAGACAGAATGTATCTGCATTTGGTTGGTAATGGTACTGGCTACAGTACATAACAATCTCAGTTCCAGTTTTGTGTTACAGAACACGTATAGCCCTCAGCCAGACACCTAACCAGTCAATCCTCTTTGTGTTGGTGTTTGGTGTTTTAAGCCCACAATGTCGTCGGCACAAGGATTAGGCAATGGTTAGGTGCCTTGAAGTCAACGGTCGTAGCACTGCCTTGAAGTCGACGTTGGGGGCTTTGTGTTACACCATTGAGCCTTTGTGTTAAGGATGCATTGTTGGTGTGAACCCTGAAGAAATAGATAAATTAAGACATTTATATTTGTTAAACTTGTTTCCCTATGTCTCATCATCTGTGGTCTGTGCAAATTTGCATAAGCATGTAAAGATTCATTTGTAGAATTTATTTAGTTTGTGTCTTACAGTAGAAGCAATTTGATGGCTGTAAAAAGCTCCCCCATAAAATGAAGGAACTGTTGAAAAGTCATTAAATCGTTAAAATAATAAATAAATATTAAAATAAATATTAAATAAAGGAATCAATTAATGTTCAGATTTAAAGATTAAGAGAAAGGACAGCAGTACTCTGGACGTACTGGATTTATCTACATACTATAGAAAGTAATACAAGTGTGTTGGATAGGTTTTTTTAATTAGGCCTGGGGGTTTGTGAAACCTAATCAGCACATCAAGAAAGAATGTCGAACACGTATGACAAGTTAAACAATGGAAAAAGCTTCCTTTTCTTATTCCTTTCTTAGTCTTCTGTTGTGGAGTGTGGAGATAGTCACAAAGATATTTTCTTGCAAAACCTGTCAAGTCAGTGAATATTTTTTTTGAACTATTGGAATGAAGCTTCACCTCAATTCCCCTCAATTGACCAGTGAAGCCGGTTGGTGGTTTGTGTGACCCAGGGGCCGCTCGACCACATGAGGTTATGTAATAAGTCTTTTAATCCTCTCGGGCCTCTGCTGGCGCATTAATTAGAGTGGTGCTGCCTGTCCAGAAGTTATTCAGCCAGCGAAAAAGGCCTTAATCTCTCTTATTTGATTTGTGTGTGATGTCTGAGGTTTTAGTAGGAGCATGGTGTTGCAAATATGTAGTAAAAAGGCAATCTGATGTAAAACAGAGATAAGAAATGGAAAGCACTTCAAGGTGTGTGTCGACCGAAGCTGTGGCATCTGTGACAGATTTAATCGCTCATACAATACAAAAAACAGGGGCCGACTGCTTTGGTACACCTTGAACATCTTTAGAAATAGTGTTAAATAGGGCTTATCTATTTTTTTTATTTAATCATTGATCAACAATATGGTGAGGACAACAGCTACTGTATGTGCATGAAATTGTGATGTGAAAAGGTGTTTTATTTGTTTTATTTTGGTGCTCTGATTGTGGGCCCGTTCTGAGCTGGTTTTAAAATCTGATCTGGGTGATCGGATCCCAAGCGGACAGCTCTAAGTACAGGTGATTTTGTTCATTTTAATTATGTAAAGGAGAGAAAACTTAATATTAAAAGAAATGTTGTAAAACTGGCTCAAGCCCTGACAGGACTGACAGATGCTAGGGGTGGAACGGTACACAGAAGTCACGGTTCGGTTCATACCTCTGTTCAGACATCACGGTTTGGTACGAGTTCGGTACAATGGAGAGAAAAGCAAAACAAAACTGCAGAAGGCATTTTTATTAACACATTGTCCAGTGTTTCCCACAGATTGGGGAGGGGGGGGGGGTCCTCAGAGTAAAAAATGACATAACATTATTTATTATGCGCATATTTGATTCACAGCTGCTATATAGTGTTTTGACCTTGACAACCCAACTGCATTTTACCACAAACTTGCGACTAGTTAACTTTCTAAAGCAGGCGCAATCGCTTGTTTGCTAAGACTCGGGTCGGTGATTGTGAATGTGTGACTGTGTAAAGGTGTTCACGAGATAGATACCAACCTTTAGTGAACTTGTGAATTTCGCCAGCCGTCTTCTCTCCTTTTATGGAGACAGACGCTGTGTGCACGGTGGGCTCAATGG
The DNA here is from genome assembly GCF_031162955.1 of Sander vitreus. NCBI lineage: Eukaryota > Metazoa > Chordata > Actinopteri > Perciformes > Percidae > Sander > Sander vitreus. Next base: position 9,781,323 of record NC_135864.1, read on the forward strand.
TGTTTTAAGCCTCCAATGTCACCTTACAGGCAGCTAACCCTCACCTTAACACTAACATAACTTCTTTGACATAACCATTGCCGCGCTGCCTGGAAGGCGACATTGGGGGCTAAAAACACCAAACACCGCACGGTGGGAGGAGCTGTGTGTGTGTGTATGTGAGCGAGACACAAGTGACACAGAGACGGAGGAGAGCAGGGAAAGTAAATGCAGAACGTCTTTTAAATAGCGTTTTAAAAAAAATTAATTATAACGACATGCAATGTGCGGCGGCCGGTGTTGATAGTGAGGCGCACCGCCACACATTAGTTTATGTGTGGGAAACACTGATGTCTCAGGCTGTACCACCTAGTGTCATACAGTCTCTCCCCTGAGCTAGCTGCAACAGCCTGAAGTGTGTAAAGTAAGATGTAAACAATAAATACCCCAAATTTTCTCCAGACTCCATCTGTAACTTGTAAACAAAATAAGACAATCAGCTATAAAACAGAAAATACAGCTTCTCTGTTCTCTGCAAAGACGAACTAAATTACCTGATTAATGCAACTTTCTCACGACGTCTCCCAGCCATTTTTCACAGCAGAAAGCTGCTCCCTGCCTGGCTAAAGCTAATATAGTTAGCCTAAAAGAAACAAGGCATCTGTCCCAACTAACGTTACAGGTTGGAGCCGCGACGCTGGAAAAGTACCACTAATCTACAACAGCAGTCTTATCCACCACTCTCTTGCCTGTACTACTGTAACTGACTGGTCCTCTAACTCTTGTGGGTCGCCACCACTCGCCATACTCGTCCTTAGTGCTGCTATCTCTGACTCATTAAAACTGCATACGTAGGCAGAGATCGGCTACATAGGCAGCGCGCCAATCAGCTTCAGAGCTAAAGCGGGGCTACAGATTGGGTGTCCCTAAAGAACCCGCGTATCTAACCGTAGTTCCACATTACCTTAGTTCCACATTACATTACATTAATTAATTTGCACGCAAGTTTTATTTATTTTTATACTGTGTATTCTCCGTGTAAATTCATGGCCCGTACCATTTCGGTTCAATACGAATACATGTCCCGTTCCACCCCTAGCGGATGCTATCGGTTTATCCTTTTAATCACAAACACTCAACACTGACAGGAATGATAACAGTCAGTGTGGTCATGCCTGTTTTTTCACATGATAAGGGAGGAGTTCACATACCCAAATGCATTTGTAAACACACACAGACGCACAGCTCCCTGTACGTATATTCTTATGTTGACCATATGTAAGCTGGGTATTCTATTCAAATCCACATTTCTAGACCAAATAAGTTAACGGTTTATCCTGCAGCCCCCAGTACTCCATAATATCAACCACATCAGTCATTATTTGAAAGGTATTTATTTGAAAGTCCAGATGAACTACACCAATGAAAAAGCCACTCCAATTTGTAAATATTGGAAGACTGTTGTTGTTAGAGCCCTGACACACCAAGCCGACGGCCAGAAACTAGTGGCGACGAATGGTCAGCAGCAGAGAAATTATGACACATTATGAGCACTCCAGATGTAATAAGAGTTCTAAAAATCACACTTGTTCATAGCTTTCTTTTTTGGCTTTACTGGAGGTTAGGTGGTTTAAAAGCAAGGATGTTGGCTGGATAACCAAACCAAGCTCAGAAAATATAAAAATATAGAAATTGAATAATGATATACAGTATGTATTTAAGGTAAGTAACTATTGCTGTATGTGTCACCAGGTCATCTGGACCTGGAGGGGCTCTTCCTTGTTAATGGCAATGCAGAGCGTGTGGATTGGCTGCGCCAGCGTTACGACAGTGGTGAGGAGGTGGAGCTAGAGAAAGAGGCGGACCTGGCGTCAGTGGTCAGTTTGCTCCGACTTTTCCTGCAGGAGCTTCCTGAGCCGGTTATCCCAACAGCGATACAGGGGCACATTCTACAGCTACATCAAGGTGTGTGACAGGGACTGCTTCTCCCACTTCTCATGCAATTTCTCCAGTCACTCACTCACCCCACCCTCTTTCTCTTTGTTATCCACTTTGAAACCAACATCTGATATTTTCTTATTTTGCTCTATTTTGAAGTCAGTGCATGATGTTAGTTTTGCTTGTAGCAACATTTTTTGCCACCCATTTGTACTTCTATCTACTCCCCCTGAATCCTGGTGTGAAGTGTGACGGTCTTACAAATGTACTGCTTAGTGCCTAAGATTACCTAATATTAAGGCACCAAAAGAGAGGCGACCATAAATATGAAACGCAAACTATTGTCTCTTATTTCTGGATTTTTATCTAAGTTGATTTTGCGAAACCAGTTATGACTGTGGTCTTGCAGACTTTAGTTATCTGAGCTGTGAGTACACAGTGCGATGGTATGATGGTTAAATGAAGAAGAAACTGGCAACAGTAGATGCTTTCATAACACTAGGCGGTTAGAAGTATTGCAAGTACCTACAGTAAATGGTGTATTACGTCTGTCTTAAAACAGTACTGACATAATGCACATGTATTGAAAACAATGTAATGACCAATAATGCTTTCAATGTATGTATATGGGCATGTGAGTATTGCATAGAGATAAAGATAAAAAAAAATGTGAACCTCCATTTAAATGGCAATGGTTGTTTGTTTATATTGTCCTCTTGTTATTCAGAACAATAGCACTACTATACTACTACATTTTCCTCTCTAATGCCATCTCCTGTTTCACCTCATTTCATCTCTCCCAAAGGATTGTACATTAATCTTATCGGTGTCTGCATATTTTCTTGAGTGAAGAATTTCTAAGGTCAACTGTGAAGGAACACAAAGGACTTAAAAACCCATAATTCAGTCCACAGTATTTCCAAATACAGTAATGAAAAGGAGCGTTGTAGCAACATTGAGTGCAGCATGAAGAAAGCGTACAAGTTCTAATAGTAATGATGACTATAAAGAGCCTTTTCCAGTAAAAGTAATTACATTATGTACGATATGTACAATGTTCAAACTCACATGTAATCATAACCGGTGTCCTACTCTTAAACATCCCCAGATTACAGCAATGAAGAGGATTTGTGCAGAAACTTGAAGTACCTGCTGCAGCAGCTTCCCCAGCTGAACTACGGCCTGCTGCGTTTCCTGTGTCGCTTCCTGGCCAGCGTGGCTTCACTTCAGCAGGAGAGTTGGAACATTGGGACACTGGCCGCTGTCTTCGGACCAGACATCTTCCAGTAAGATGCCTGCATAGGACATGTTTAATAATTGTGGTTAATAATCGCGATCATTGTACCTTTGCAAAACAATCTGAGCTGTCAGATACTGAGCTAAGGGCAACCAAGTGCATGTTTTTCTGCCTGACAAGTATTTATTTAAAAGTTCCAGACAGGTTATACAGGTTTTTTGATTGTTTGCATTTCTATTCCTGCGCATAGAGCAGTAGAAGGTGTGGATCTGCCAGTATATTATGTATTTAAATGTCTTGTGTCAAAACTGTAAAGTTATTTGGTTGCAAATCTTTACTGGGAGTCCAAATTGACCCATATCATCAAATAAGCATTCAAACACAGGCACTTATTCATGCATTTATTCAGCTGTTGTAATCATTTTACACCCCATGCGAAGCAGTGTACAACCAACACAACACACTCGTCTTTTGTTTGCAGTCTGTCAACAGAAGGAGAGGACCTTCGAGACCAGGAGTCTGTCAGCAGAGTTCTGGCAGAGCTGTTGGACAACCAGGATGGCCTGTTTGACTCCGAGGACGACGACGTCTCCACCACCAACGACTACAGCTCCATCAATGAACAGGTACTGCCCATCACCTTTGTTTCTAACTTCTTCATGTTCTGTGTCCATCACTCCATCTCTTTTGTACGATGATTATTGATATCACTTCAATATTTTATATTGTATAAAATATGATTACAAATCAACAAAATGAGTTGGCTGTATGTTGATATGCTCAAACATCTTGGATTGAGGTTTTTAGTTTATAAATCATTACTTGTAATTGTTGGCGTCACCAGTAAAGAATGCAAGAAACGCTCAAAATGTTAAAGAGATTACAAGCATTGCTTCACAGTTCTACTACAAGTGGCTTTGTGGATTTCATTGATACTACTTTGTAAATCTTACACAACCTCTGGCCTTCGGCTCCACTGAACAGGGATTAAATTACTACATTCTATCAAGAAATAAAAAACTCTTCCAGTGAAGAAAACCACAGGGAATCCATTCAGGCTGATAATTATTAATTGGCCGCAGTGGGTCAGGCAGCAACTTGTGTTGTATGGGAATGTAAGTACTCACTTCCTCAAACTATTATTGTACAATACATAGAATTACTGAACAGAAAGTTCTCCATTAACAAAATATCTTCAGAAGAATCTAGCCGCACCCAAACACACACACATACTGTACACAGAGCATTGAATAAATTCTGAGGTGTGCTAAGGGGTCAGTGTCGAGATCAGAGTATGAATGCTAAGAGCATATACCAAAAAAAAAAAATGTCTCTCTGCTTTTTGGCTGTGTTGAACTATGAATACCATTTGTTGTCTTACATTGGACACACAAAACGTGACTAGCAGACTAAACAAGGCATTTCCCCTGTTGCCCAGCAACAAAGCATTACTACTGTGCCCACAGAAAAGGGAATGGCATAGTTAACATTTAATTTTACAGTGGCCTGATTACAGTGTGTTATTGTATGATAACATATACACAAACACAATAATTAACCTTGATCGCTATCTCATGTTGCCTTTCTGCTGTAATTCCTGTCACATTTAAGAGAACATTCTCCAACACAGCAGGGACATTATAAATAGCATGTTTAAATGTTGAAGTTAAAGGCCACAAACGGTCATCATGAAAGTCCGGCTAGGAGAGAAACAGCAACTACAGTATCTACACCTGTTCAGTTACTTTTAACGGCCTTCTTTAGATTTTTGGTTCCTTTCTTCTTTCTCCACTGATTCACTCCTTTCTGTATTTCTTCTTTGTTGTAGTGTCTCTATTTTAGTGTGTTCTTAAGTAACGTCATAACGAAACGTAGCTCCAATTTTGCTTGCCATGTAATCTTAAAGTCATTATCTCTCATGTCATTGCCATATTTAAGAAAAAACATCAACACTCTACCAAAAAGGTATGGGTTGTAAAAGAAAGATAATTAGATTAAGATTAGTCTTATTATTTCATTTTTATTTTACAGTTTCTTAAACTTTTTTTATTTTTTTTATTGCGTGACGGGTCAGATGAATGAGAATAAAGAATATAACATTACCAAAAGACATAATAAGAGAGAGCAGAAGAAGAAGGAGCAGCAGGGACAGTGTGATAAATCTGTAAAGACAAATCATCGGTGCACTGATCCCTGTGTCTTATGTAAGAGAAAGGAGGGGGGGGGGGAGTGGGTGGTTCAGAGAGGTAGAGGGAGAAAAAGCAGCCAGGAAAATGGGGGTGAAAAGGTGAGAGTGCAGAGAGAGAAGAGGAAGAATGAAGGGAGAGATGGCGAGGGAGGAGAAGGATAAGAAAAGAAGCTGGTGATGATGTAACCAGGCAACTCACACCTACAGCCCCTGCACTACACTGGGGATGGCTCTCTGTGCGAACAAACCCTCATGACACACACACACACACACACACACACACACACACACCTGCTTTCACACAGGAGACACATGCTTCTGGTAACAGAGGTTAGTTAGAACAATTGAAATAAACTGCGGAAATAAGGGAGAAGGCACATTTTAAGACATGGAAAAAAAAATAGAAGGGTAGAAGCACATGAAAGATTAAACTCAATGAGGTACACTGAGATGTGCTAAACTGGATTTTGGCTTATTTATTGGCAAATCAGTTACTGTAAATTATTGTTTAGGTGAGAGCAAGGCTGTGCTGAGGTGTGTTGTTGCTATGATGATACCAGTGTTTGTTTGTTTGTTTTGATTCAGTGTTTAAAGCCCTTTCTGCTAGGGTATCTGGCTCAAAGTAGTGAAAAATAACAAGAATCGAAACTTATTCACATTGTTTAAGAATATAAAATGTCCTCATATCCGTGCGTTCAGTACTGAGATAGTCCTTGGGATTTTTGTCGTAGCTTGGACAATGGCTGCACTCTTTGAGAGTCAGTTTTGATTCCTCAGCACATTAGTTCTTGCACACTAGGCAGAAAATATACTAGTTATAAACCACAACCACATTGCATTCGGTAGCATTAGAAAGCACATACAGTCATAATCGAAAAAGCAACACTTCTCTAGCCTGCTAGATTAGTCTAGTCTTATTTTTCCAAGTCTCTTTTGTGTCACCTTAGCAGATATATGAATGATGATGTGTCCTATTACTTAGCTTCTGCCAACGTAGTCAAGTGCTCCTGGAGCTGAGCCATGTTTGAGATGCCACAGTGAATGTATAGCTGGACTATGGATATTAATTAGAACTGGGTCAATGGGGTAATGTTACAAACACTAGAGGTTGTCATAATGTTCAGCAGCAGGGGACAGCCACTATGGTTGGAACATACACACTGATTTAATTCTGTGACACAATGATAAGCTGTTAAGCAATAACTTACTTAATTTGGAACATGGAGTTATTCAAGGAGGTGGTGATGGCCTAGTTGGACAGTAAAGGAGATTAGACATGTAGTATGAACACACACACACCTACACCACCTACACACACTCACCTTTTTTTCTTTTACACATCAAGTGTTTAGAAATACTGTATGCAGCTGCAGCCGCACTGTTGATTTATTTACTTTGACTGCATTTTAGGAGTGGTTGGACAGAATATGAATGCCTGTAAATCAGTTTCTAACACATTGGGAGGTAAGGATGAGAGAAAGATCACACAGCCCATTAACTGCAGGAATGTTAGGCCAGAGGGCTTATCTCCAGTGGTACCGCTGGAAGTAAACAGTACAGTGACACAAGAATGAGCCAGAACACACAGAGAGGAGATTACATAGGACAGTTTGGACCTTTGTTCTAACAGCTTTTTTTTCCTCCAATTTCTCTCGCTTGAATGCTAAAATGTTTATTTTAAAATACTCCTAATTTGGAGGCCTCACTGTTTGATATGAGACAAGTGAATATGAGCATGGCATGGGTGCACGGCTGCTTGACTGAATGTCTGACAACCAAAACTACAGCAGGACAGCTTCTTCACATCATCCAGCATATGTCCCAGGTCCAGTCTTTCAGTGAACAAATCAATATATTAATCACAGTGACTCAATTTTAAAAATTGGCAGTGACTGCATTGCTTCTTCTGTATTTCTGTATATCTTGTGCACAGAACTGGGCCACGTAACAAAGGCCAAGGCTGAGACGTTGTGTTTTTAATGTAAACAACAAAGGAAATAAAAAATTAAACCCTACACTTATACATACACAATTAATGAATAGTCCTGCAGCACTTAGATCCTTCCCATGTACAGTTTGTTTTAAAAGGGGGAAAAAAAAACTAGCAGCAATAGCGTTAAAAAATGAAAAATATGAAAATTATATTTTTTACATAAAATCTAAAAGACCATGCAACTTATGTTTTCCAAATGAGAAAAAGCGGTTTGTCTTATTGATATTTGTATTAATGTCAAACATGGTAAAACCTGTGAAACACCAGTAGCATCCACATTTTGTATAAATGCATTGGCTGAATTGATGTTTAATAATCTAACATCAGAATGAAGAGGGCATACAAAAGAGCCTTGAAAACAGTTTGAGACTTGTAATGTCAGTCGTCATTGTTCTGTGTTCTTGGCCCATTAACAGTTCAACTAATGATGTCAGTGGGGCTTGTTGTTCTCTCCGTTTTCTATCTCGAAACTCTGGACCGGAACGCTAAACCAGGGCCAAGGCCAAGACCTTTTGTTCCAGGGCGCTCTCCGTGCCGTCCTTTCACCCACTCGGACACACAAACAAACACAGTCCATACAAAGTTGTACTTTTGTATCAAAAGCCTACATAATACGCATACTTATTCTTTTTTTTAAACTCTGATTTGGGATTTAACATGATTACACGTTTTCCACAGTCTTAAATTAAGTGATAATATTTTCAACTCTACTGTATGAATGACCATTCCAAGTCACCCTGATGGTGGATTTAACTACTCTTCTGCTCTAATATTGTTACATCACCTTAAAGCCTTTCTGATAACTAACTCAGCAGGGCCTCAATCATATTCACACTATTTTAATGACTGACTGCCTATAGCTCAGGGGACAGTTATAAATTAAAGTGTCATTGTTCATTATGTCAACTCCTGCATTTGAAAGTATGCCCAAGTATGACTTCTATATTTAAGGTGATCTCTAGACTCATTTTTTCTATCTCACAGATCAGCGTCCGTGATAAAATATTCTCTTTGTAGATGGTATATAATCCAACTTTATATTCATGGCATTGCCCATTCATATTACTGGAGAATAACTTGAATAGCTGAATGAATTTTACATGATGATGTAGTATTTTAAGGTCCTTAGGTCCCACAATCCAAAACATTTTATTCTGCCCATGAAATCATGCAGAAAGAACACTGATCTGGATGTTGATAAAAGGAAGCTGTTTGTCTGTCTTTATATTATTTTTAGTTTGATATATATCAAATATATATCAGATGGCGGCCTATAGCTCACCTGGTAGAGCGTGTACCCCCTATAGACTCAGTCCTTGCCAGTGGCCCGGGTTCGAATCCAACCTGAGGCCCTTTGCTGCATGTCATCCCCCTCTCTTTCCTGTCTTTCTTTAGCTGTTCTAAATAAAGGAAAGCCCTAAAAACATTTTTCTTAAAGAATTACACCAGGTATGTTGCGGTTATGATACTCTTCTAAAACTCACACTAAGAGGAGTCTTGTGAGTCATCTTCCATAATCTGTACATGTGACACTTCAAGAATTTCCTGATAGCCAATCGGATCTCTTGTAACAGAGGGGTTGTCATAGCAACGACACAGTGACAGCAGCAGATGGGGTTGCTGTTGAGCTGGAGTGAAGAAGAGAGGCAGATGAAAGAGAATAGAGACAAGGACAGTCATACGGAGGAGAAGTCCTGTGGTGACGGATCTAGTTCATGACCTTTTAACCCAGGTTGCCTCCAGGGTCAATAGGGGGGGGTCCTATTGATTTTTAAACACTTGTTGCAAAAAAACAGCAAATAAAAAGGCTTTTGTGACTGAGGTTTAGCTTGAATCATTAGTGTGTTATATCAGTTAATGATATTGCAGAATAAAAATGGAGAGGAGCTATTTATCATTGGTAAACTACTGCCCAAGGATTTCTTTTGTGTCTCGTTCACATGCTGTCAACTGTCGGTATTATGATGAGTTATTTCTGTCTGCATATTTACTTCCCTTCCCTTCTCGCTCCAGCATCTACCTCCCTCCTTTCCTTCCCCCTCCTCCCTCTCTGGTTTACAGTCAGATTAATTACATTCTGCGCTCTTATCACTCCCTCCTTCTCTTCCCTCTGGCTCTCTCTATCTTTCTCTGGTAATAATTTCACTTGATATATGGAGGTTTTAACTTCAGTTGTAGTAACTGTTTCCGTTTCAGTATTTTTAAGTATTTTAAAATAAGCAAAAGCAGCATTTGAAGCAGCAACTTTCTTCCTTTTTCCATCGTCTTTTCTCCACGCAACACAGTTTGTGTTCCATAGATGCAAAAATCAATAGACACATGTAAACAACACACATTTAAATCGGGCTAAATATATGTCATAAAAACTAATGTAAATGTAAAGTTTTCAAGCAGTGTAATAGGTTTAACAGTGTATCATGGTGGGCCTACTTTGCCTTATTACATTATTTGTAGGCAAGGCAAGGCAGCTTTATTTGTATAGCACATTTCAGCAACAGGGCAATTCAAAGTGCTTTACAGAAAACATTAAAGAGCAGTTAGAAAACGATTAAAAAAACAACTTAAAACATTAAAGTTGTTTAAATATAATATTAAATATTAAAATTGTAATGTGACATTGGTAAATTCCTAAGTCAACATGAAAGTGAGCTATCACTAAGCCCTACTTTAAACCCTCCATCTTCTCTTTCTTGTCCACTCTCTCCGTGTCCTTCCAAGAAAATGTTTTTCTTTATTTATTTTAATTTTTTTTCTCTCTGCTTACCGCTGTGTCCGTGGTTTCTATGCGTTACTCATTAGCTTCATCTATATTTAGAAGTCTTAAAGAACAAAGTGTAATTAGTTGTTCTTGTCATGCACTAGGGATTGACTGATTATCAGCTGCAACTTGCTGATGCGCATTCAACCCACGTTGGACCCGTTCATATGAGACAGCCGTTTGTCACTGTTATAAGAGAATTCAGTCTGCAGTGTAGTTCATACACTTCACTGATAAACCAGATAATTGTACAGTAACATTGGGCTTCATGATCAAAGAAAGTTTTTGCATCACGTCTACACTTCTGTCCATACTCGCAGCCCCGCCCCTCCTCTCTTTCTTGATGGATGCACTAAAGAGAAGGTCTAAAAGTTAGAAAAGATTTAAATTTTTACTGAAAATGTATATCGCTTATAGGTTGACACTGATGTTACAAATCTACTGCATAGGAAAACGTTGGTACCAAAATGATTAAAGAAATCTTCACTATGACCTTTTGTCTTTGTGAACATAATTTTACTCTTTTTAATTCATAAAGTCCTGGAACAGATACTATTATCCTCTAAACTAGCCTTCCTAATGAGGCTTTTAACAGTCCCTCCAGAAAAACGTGATTATGCGATCGCATAATTCAATGCATAATCAGCCAAAGTCCGCATATTTATGCGGGGGCCGCATTTTTTCAAATACGCCGCACTTTCACCGCATGAATTGCCGATTTCCGCGCATAAAATTGCATAAATATCCCGCATATTCCATCGCATTTTTTAAGAAAACGTGCTGCATAATCAAGGATTTTTGCCCGCAACAATCACAAACACATTTTTCTGGAAGGACTGTTTTAATGTCAGTTTGACTGTAGGGCACATACATTTTTAATATTTGCTCCTAATCCAGTGCTAATCAAACATTCTCTAACCTTGAGTTTTCAAAGGAAAAAGAAAATGCCCATATTTTAATTATTTTAACCGGCATAGTTTATATTTACTTTTGGCTTGTGAGAACTGCAGAGAATACAACAGCAGTTATTATCTGAGCCTTTTTACCCCACTTAAAATCATATATAATTGTGGGAATCTTGTAGTTCAGATCAACTCCCAAAAAATAACAATTTCAGATAATATAGACAAAAACAATAGGGTCCACGCAGCTTCGCTGCTCGGCCCCTAATTAGTAACTGTGGTCATCTCTGGCCGTAGTTCCGCTCACAGTTGAGTAGGCGGTCCTTTATGTGACACAGGACACATTCCTGTTTTCACTGCTATAGGAACGTGGACATATAGACCTAGACCACCTCCGAATGCGGTTTTAGTGATCAGATCTCAATGCGTCCGGTGAGTGTTTTCACCTGTACTTAGAGCTGTCCACTTGATGGGATTTTACTACCAGGTGGAAACGGAGTATCTGGCCGTTAACCTTTTCTCCTATGACTAACATTGTCTCCACATGCTATTTCATCTCAATAAATGAATTATTTTTAGTGGTAACCTTTTGTGTCATCTTTATTTCTGTCTTCAGATCACAGAGCTGTTAGACGATGAGAAATGCGAGGCCGAATGTGAAGAGCTGCCTCAGGACGGAGAGGAGGGTCCTGCCTCCTCTGACTCACCACAACACACACACACTGATGAAAGCCCCACAGCCAGGTGAGATGCATGACTACTTTATCTTATATTATTAGATAAGCCGGATAATTTGATTTTTTGGGGGGCTGGGTGATCACTAAGTGAGGAAGACATGCAACCGAGGTCCCAAACTGGACTTTAAAACCAGGACATTGCAGTTACACGGTATTTAGTTGATTATCTGCTGCTTTTCTCACTCTGATTTACACCGATTTTGTTTGGTGTGTCATGGACGAGTTACGATAACGTCCCATCACTGTCTTGTGGCATTCACATAATATCTCTAAACTTCAAGAGTTTTCCTACGTTTAGAGGTTCTTTACTTAATGTTGAATTTTGATTATTTTAAAACACTTTTTCAGTAGCTTAGCTCAGCGCTGTAGTTACAGAGTATCTTCCTCTATAGTGTATCCTACTAAAGTCAATAAAACAAAATTATTAAAAGATTAATGGTTATTTTCAGACATTCATCACTGGCTAGTGGAAGACAAATGTAAGTGACTTACAATTGGTATTTCTTGGCACAGATGAGCTCAGGCTAGTAGGTAGGGTTACCCTGCTTTCTTAGTACTTGGACAGGGTTATTAGAAAGACTATAAATAAGCTCTAAATAACCTTGTTGACTGGTGTCACCTCAACTGATGAAATATATAGCTTCTATATGTATTTATTAGTGTATACTCACTACATGTTCTGTGACTTTTGTCAAGTATAAATACAGTAACTTCCAGAAGATGCTTCAAGTAGTGACAGGCAATCTGACAACATATGAGTAGTCTACGATGTTTTCTATGTGTATTAGTTGATGTGTGTTAAGATAATGTTAAAATGAATGTAATCTCTAAACAGCATTCCAGATTCAAATTATGATACACTTGTACACTTCACAATTGTTAAAAAAAAAAAAGGGTTCCACACTTGAGTCATCTGTTCTGTCTTTAACATCATAGTCGGGGACCAATGTACTGAGAATACAATCATCCAAAATGTTTGTTAATTCGTTTTCATGGTCCCGGTCACAGCTATTTCCATTTGATCGCACTAAAAGATGCAGAGCTTGTGTTCTGACCTGTTGATGTTTTGTAGCTAGTGACCAACCAGAAGGCAAAGGTCTGACACACACATGCAGATGCTCACGTACGCAGGATAATAAGGCCAGACTGAAAAACCAAAGTTCAATCCCCCTGCAGGAACATGAAGATCTTCCTCAGGTTCTTTTGATCTGCTGGTCTCCTTTTAAGTTGTTTACTGAGCACTAGACCCTGACTACTGTATATAGACACCTACACATTTACACTTAAAAGGAACAGTGAGGGTGTATCAGTTAGACGTGCACAAAGGAGTTGGAAACTGAGATGATACTGATGAGAAACACTTGAAGAGTTGCTCACATTTTATCGGAGTGTAGAGAAACTCAAAAAGGTTTTAACCCTGGTACGGGAAGCATAGTTTAAGTCATACTGCTAATGTGTGTTTTAATCTTGTTTGAATCAAACTATCACTTTATTTAGCTTCAGTTAAGAACACATAACATCACAGTATTTTGACTAAGCCAGGGGCGTGCTGTGCAGATGAACTCATGTCAGGACAGAACACAAGGAAGTGAGTAAGTAAAGATTTATTTATAGAGCGTGTTTCAAAACAGAAGTTGCAAAGTGCTTCACAATTAAAGCTATAGCGTGGAATATCAAAGAGGCAGGACAAGAACAAACACAAGACAACATTAACAAAAGATAAAAAACCGAGAGAATATTAGTGAGTTTTGAGAAGTAAAAAAAAAAAGAAAGTCAAATAAATTTAATGATCTGATAGTGAGAGGTAAAAAGGTTTTACTTTGAGATGAAAACAGCCAGATTCCTCGCTCGAAGTGTGTACACTTCAAGTTATTCAAAATGAATTAAGACAGAGTTACCATAATAATTATAATGCAAATGGACTTGTTAGCTCCCAAATTACAGATTCATTATGTGAAAACAAATAACCTCAACTCTTCGAGCAGCTTTACGGTCGAACACTTATGACAAATATGACAAAAAAACAAAATTCTTTTTTTATTATTTAAATTTGCATGGATATCCGTGTCCAGATTCCACAGTGGTTTATGTGTCCAATTACAAATGAAGCTGAATGAAGATAAAGACAAAGCTGTGTGTGTGTGTGTGTGTGTTAGAGTGCTGATCGGGCCGCATTTTTCTGTGCGAGCCCGGCCCGCGTCCAACAGAGCAGTAACCCAACCTGACCAGAGCCCGACAGGCATTAAGATATTTATGTCCAAGCCCGACACAGTTAAAATCACATTTTTTTCTCATACTAATGACACATGTACGTTTGTTTGTGTGGAAAGCCCGCAACTGTAGGAAGGCTTTCGGAAATGTCAACAGATGAACGCATCAGTGCACACGGAGCAACAAGCGCACGTTAATGAGCTGTTTAACACACACACACACACACACACACACACACACACATACACACTGAGCTCTCTTAAAGGAGCCGCAGCACCATTTTACAACAAATGCCTTATCGCGCTGATGTGACCGAGCCTGAATCGAACATCATTTCTAAATATCTGTATCTGCGTGCGTGTGTGTGTGTGTTAGGGTCATGCTGCTAGTCATGCCTCACTGGCCTTTAAGATGATTACAGGCAGTAATCCATAATCCACATACACACACATACAGTTTCTTACACCATATACAAGCCTAAATCATGCCCACATGACTGAGGGGGTGTTAGGTGCAGCAAATTATTTAAATAAAACGATGCTGGCCTGACTTTTTTTTATCTTGAGTCCCATGTGATTGTTTAATTTAGGATTACTTCTCTTTTAGCTGTGGTTAGCCTGCAGCCATCATCCCTGTGACTTTGTCTAACCTGTGTCTGGTCTGGGGGATTATTGCTGTATTTGTAGACCCCGGAGTCGACAGCCAAGATCACAAAGCCATTTATATAATGTATGCCGAGAGCTTAAAGAATACATTTCTTTTAACTGCTAAAAATATTGAGCACTCTTGATTTTTAAGCATTTAGTTTCATTGCTCATCTGACCTAAAATGAAAGAATATGTATACTTGCTGCATTTTATGTGGAAAACCCATTTGTTTTACTTCTGGCTCCACATGTAACAAACCTCAGACGTGCACCTAAAGCTCAGTCATTCCAGCACAACTGGAAGATAATAGAGAGATAATCAGTTATAAAACAAAACAAAAAACCTTTTGTTTTACTGATTGATTACTATTCTGATCCTATATCAACTAACCTGACAGATTGTTTGGGTTATAACATTTCAGAAAATGGTGAAAAAGGCCCATCAGGATTTCCTGAGGCCAAGTTGAAATATTCAAACAGCTTCTTTGTCTGACCAACAATCCAACAGATAATCAGTTTACTATCATAAAAAACTAAGAAAACCTGCAAAAGTTACATTCAAGATTTGGGAACCTGTGAATTTTGGGCATTTTATTTTTAAAAATGACTTTAATGAACTAATTTATTGTTGCAGATACATTTTTTTTAATTATTATTATTGTTACAGCTCTACAGTATTTATGTAAAAAAAAAAAAAAATAGTTGAAGATAATTTGCTTTGTTTGTGTGAGGAAAATGTCACATTTTCCAAACCCACAGTTTCAAGAATTTCAAGAGACTAGAATAGTGCGCGTTAAAAATGTGCCTGTTTGGAACGGGCCGATTGCTTGGCCACTTGATATGCCACTTGATATGCAACTCCACTTTATAGCCTGCTACTGACTTACTGATTTACCTGACAGAGAACGTTGAAGATTCAGAATGTAATCACAAAATATCACAATGAAAATGTGGAGTAACCAGACATTAGCGTCATGGACTCATGGCAGTGCGCTACCCACCTGGCCCGGTATGAGAGCTGATCAGCTCCTATGCGTTCATCAACCACCAGAACCGGACTGTTTGTGTGTGTGTGTGTGTGCGTGTGTGTGCGTGTGCCCAGAGAGAGAGACGGTGTTGTCTCATGTCGTATGATTGTTAACCAGCAGAAGTGTTAATTTCCATACAGGTTTAGTGGCTTGAAGGTTAACGGTGAAGTAGGGGATTTGATTCATGGGGGTATTTTGGCGACGGTAATGTTATTAGCGTTGTAAGTTAGCGGTAGACTTAATTTACCCGACCCAGGGTGAGTCTGATGAAAACTGATGTGTCTGCCCGGTTTTGCTCTGAGATTTTCTCGCATTGCACAGCGCTGTGAACGAACAATCTCAGAGATTACGTTATATTCTGCCTGTGTTTAGAAGTGGGGAATGTAGGCTACAGCTCACAGCAACTTAATACTATATAGCGTTGGCAAATGGCTTTTTGTTGAGTTTCCTCCTAGCGAAATAATAGACAACATTGGCGTGGGGCCTTTTTTTCACCAAGCTTATTCCACACAAAAGTCGCAATTTTTTTTTCTCCAGCTATCTGCTCGTGCTCCAGGAAAGTGAAGAAAAGTTAGTTTGGTATATCCAGCAATCATGTAGTTAAATTTGCCACCAACCACGCCCCCAAACATGGACACACGCATACATACGTACAGATACGTCTCGCTTTATTAAATAGGTTTAAAGTACTGTCTTGAAAAATTTGATGATTAAGTGTACAAGTGCATTTTTTACTCAAAACTCCATGACTGTTTTGAGAATAGCTCAGTGTTTCATGTGTACGTCAGAGATTCTCTGACACATAACTGGTTGTGTCAGCTCTGAAACAGAGGGAAAGTTCCCATCTAGTGACTCAACATTAACTGTAGCTGAGTTGTTTGCCTAGCACTTGACAGACAAGTCTGTCCTCTGTGGCGGTTGCAGTGCTAGCTTAATAGACTCTGACAGCCAACACACACACAGACACACTTTATATGCTGACAGCCTCTGCTCATTTCAAATCTATATATAATCCCTGGTATTTGTCTTCTGATCTCTCCGCTTCCCCTGTTTCTACGTCTGTCCTCCTCCACTCTGCTTATATCCTCTCTCTCTGTGGAAAGTATTTTTCTTGAGGCCACTGAAATATCCTGGCAGGCTGAGAAAGAGGACTCTTGGGATGCACTCCTGGCCCCGGTGAGAAAGAGCAGAAGCAAGAGGGATGGATTAATGAAGGGAACAGAAAATCATAGGGCAGAGAAGGGCCGCGAGGGAGCAAGGAGAGGGTGGGAAAATTGGAAAGTGTCCCTACTTGTGAACGACTTATTGGTTTTAAGACCTCCGGAAAGGAAAGGTCAACCCAGAAGATTGCATTTAAACACATTATAAAACACTTGACTTCAATTTTGTCCTCGAGTAAGAGCCTTCCAGCATTCATTCTTGCTAGTCATTTCTCACAATTACAAGCATCACACCATCCTGGCATGAGTGACGTATGTGCCATCTCGTGTTGCAGATATCCAGTATTGCACTTCCTTCTCGATGAATCCCATTATGAGATTTTTCTTCCTGTTATTTTTATGTGGCTTTGGAAATTATTTATATCCCACTGTGACACTACACAGTGCTGGAGAGCTCTGCTGTTTCTATTTGTAGCAAATATATGTGCACTATTCTCCTCTAGGTCAAGTACATTTGCTTTTTTCATGGGGAGCACCTTATGATTCATGCACATGTAGACAGACACCCACTTATCTTCATAAAGGCTACACGACAAAAACAATAATTTACGTTTATTACATGTCACACAGTAAGAGATCTGCGTCAGACTGTACAATATTAATTTGAGGCATGTTAGATTGTGTGATGAATGCATAGTGAATAATAGCGGTACAATGTAAACAGAAAAGTTAAGGTGGTGGGGTTTGCTGGGGGGAGGGAGGAGGGGACGGGGTGTTGCCATCTGATGTACGCTATAACAGTGTTACTCGCATGGCTCCCATTATCCTCCGTGACACGCTCTCTTCCACGTTGCCTGACAACTCTTCTCCAAAACAAACCCATAGCTTCACTCACTCAAAGCAGATAGTATGCGTGAAATTAAAACAGGACACGTAATTTCACTGTGTGCAGTGTTTAACTACGCTAACTAACCGTAATAGCATGTAATGATGAAAAAAAAACAGACAACGGCTGTGTCTCAAAGACCGGGCAACAGCCGGGACGTTGAGAATCCACGCGCGAGAGGTGATGGATAGTTCCAGTCACTTCGTCATGTATTCACTTTGTTGAAACGAGAAGAAAGCCTCACTGATCTGAAGATCAGGACAGAGATACATATATAAATGCTCTCTGCCTGCCATATGCCAACGGTAAGTCCACTCACCCCGTCTCTGCCCGGGCGTGCCCCAGCTGCCTGCACATTCATTGACAAACTCCCACAAACGACGACGCACGCAACGGTGAAATGGCGATTTATCCCTTTTGAATGTGAATAAACAACATACTGTATTGCTCATCAAAACCACTGAAAACTGTAAAAAAAATCGAACCCAAAGTCCAATTATTGTGGACGCTAGCTGACATTAAACGTTTCTGCTTCACATTTTCAGTAGGGCAGCGGAGCGGCTGTGGGTTGACTCTCCACGGTTCTCATGGGCTTTATAAGTCCTAACGTGAAAAAGCTTAACGTGGTTTAATGTACCTAAACAACGATCAGTGATCACCAAATTTCTCTCTCATATTGCTCCTCATAACTACTGAAAACTGTCAAGAAATCTAACCCAAAGTCCAATTATTATGGACGTTATCTGACATTAAGCGTTTCTGCTTCATTAGATGTAGTTAAGGCGGCAGGCGTGTGTTGCTTAGGCGGCCGCCTTAACTGCAAAGTGCTGCGGGAAACCCTGTCATCAGCCCATGTCATCCATCTGCGACAGTCTTATGTTTTGAAAATGCAGCAAAGCAATAAACAAGCTTTGATAGTATTACTGACACTTGTAGCTCACTTCCGTTGCCAAATTTAAACACTTTTCCATAATGTAGGTAGTTCTGTGAACCCAGAAAGTGATTCATTAAGATTTCGGATTAAGATTTGAAATATTTTCTGAAACTCGAGCAAGTCAGCACAAACCCCACAGCACTGGCTGAAAGGATACTGGGCTTTTGGTTGGTTCTTGTGTTATAAATTGTTACCTTTTGATAGCTCATCTCATTTTGTTGTGACACTGAATGCAGGGATAGTTTAACTTCTACTTCATAGTACATACTGTATGTCAGCATTGTTACGGTTGGATATATTAAGAAGTCCTCCCTCTCTTTCCTTCTGTTTGTCTCACGTCATTCCCTCCATTTCCTGCCTTCCTCACCCTTCACTTCCAGATTGTGTCGAGGCCTGGACTCTTGCATTGGGCACAATGTGTAACACGATATACTAACTGACCTAGATAGCGCCACTCACCACGTGTACTATCAGTTCTCACCGACAGTTCTTGTACAGCTGTCCTATCTGGCTTTCTAAGGAGCACTAGCGTCCCTAAACCATCACAGAAAAAGATTTTATTTTGATTGTCAGCCCACACGCTGCTGCTGAATCCTCCTTGTGTCAACACGTTGCCACTGTAGTTTCTTTGTGTTAGTCACAGAAGATAAAGTTAAAGTTTGAGATTAGGGTTTGGCCATACTAATAAAAGTACCAGGAAGGACAAATCAAAGCCAAATCTAGTTGATGATTACCAACTAAAGTTGCATATCATTTATTCTTTTTTTCCTTGAGGAATTTCTGGAATGTCGCGTTTAGAAAGGTCTCACCCACATTCAAAATAATTTTAAATAAAACTTAAAGGACGTCAGGGAATGTTTTTTAAAAATCAGTAACTCACTCAAACACACATACCACATTTTACTTAATTTCACTTATTTGTTGTATTGCATTGTAATTTCTAATGTACTATGGTTATACAAACCCTAATTCCAATGTTCCAATTCCAAGTTGGGACATTGTGTAAAACATAAATAAAAACAGAATACAATGATTTGCAAATCCTTTTCAACTTATTTTCAATTGAATACACTACAAAGACAAGATATTTAATGTTCAAACTGATAAACTTTATTGTTTTTCAGCAAATATTCACTTATTTTTAATTTGATGCCTGCAACACGTTCCAAAAAAAGCTGGGACAGGGGCATGTTTACCACTGTGTTACATCACTTTTCCTTTTAACAACACTCAATAAGTGTTTATGAACTGAGAACACTAATTGTTGAAGCTTTGTAGGTGTACTTCTTTCCCATTCTTGCTTGATGTACGACTTCAGTTGCACAATAGTCTGGGGTCTCCATTGTTGTATTTTGCGCTTCATAATGCACCCAACATTTTCAACGGGAGACAGGTCTGGACTCCAGGCAGGCCAGTCTAATACCCGCACTCTTTTACTACGAAGCCACACTGTTGTAACACGTGCTGCTTAGCATTGTCTTGCTGAAATAAGCAGGGACCTCCCTGAAAAAGACGTTGCTTGGATGGAAGCATATGTTGCTCCAAAACCTGTATGTACCTTTCAGCATTAATGGTGCCTTCACAGATGTGCAAGTTACCCATGCCATGGGCACTAACACACCCCCATACTATCACAGAGGCTGGCTTTTTGTTGGACTCGTCAGACCACAGCACACTTTTCCACTTTGCATCAGTCCATCTCAGATGAGCTCGGGCCCAGAGAAGTCGGCAGGTTTCTGGGTATTGTTGATATATGGCTTTCGCTTTGCATGGTAGAGTTTTAACTTGAACTTGCAGTGCCACCTGAGGGATCAAAATTCCTTACAATTGTACATTGAGAAACATTCTCAAACTATTGGACTATTTGCTTACACAGTTGTTCACAATGTGGTGAATCTCACCCCATCCTTGCCTTTTGGGGATGCTCCTTTTATACCCAATCATTACACTCACCTGTTTCCAATTAGCCGGTTCACCTGTGGGATATTCCAAACAGGTGTTTTTTTTTGTTGTTTTTTTTTGCATTCCTCAACTTTCCCAGTCTTTTGTTGCCCCTGTCCCAGCTTTTTTGGAATGTGTTGCAGGCATCAAATTCAAAATGAGTGAATATTTGCACAAAAAAAACGCAAAGTTTATCAGTTTGAACATTAAATATCTTGTCTTTGTAGTGTATTCAATTGAATATAGTAGAGGTCGACCGATTAATCGGCCGGACGATTTTTGGCATTTTTTTACATAATCGGCATTGGCCAATATCCCAGTATATCAAGCCGATTAATAGGCAGGCGCATCTGCGGGCAGCCTAGTGTTAAAAACATGAATAGGAAAATGAAAAACATTTTTTACAGCTCACCCAGACTAGCTGCCTCCAGCCCCTCCCCTCGTGAAGTCTTGCGCCGTGTGTCTGGCACAGTCACTTCAGGCTCAGACGCTACCGTTAGTAGTAGCATATTGCTGGTGTTCTTGCCTTGGGATTAACTGTACTGGAGCTAACCACTAACGGAGCTAACCGCTAACGGAGCTAATCGTTGCTAACAGAGCCTTCAGTTCTCCGTGCCTGTATCCATTAACTGCATCTGTGGACTTGAGCACAAATAAAACCCTTAATGTTATTAAATTGGCTGGACGAGTTTTAAATTACAACCAAGAGTTGTTTGAATGACAGAAATCTGCTCAGATAAGATCCTAATGAGTGCAACAGGACATGTAACAATAGGGTCCCCAAAACACAGATAAAACACTTCAACAAATGAACAATGATCTAACAAACAAGGTGAACAAGAACTGACTTTAGATAGCCCTAGTCTTATGTGATTCAACAGGAATTAGGAGGAAATAGTGTTGAGATTAATAATAACATGTCACTTTCTGTGAAGCTTGCAGATTTGTATTCTCAGAAGTTTAATAAAAGCTGCTAAGTGCACTAAACTTTATTTTTTCATTGAAAAGTTTATTTGACAAAGTTTATTTTCTTCTTACCTGTTTCATTTATTTAATATATTTTTCATACATTATTTATACAATATACAGTATGTTTTTACATTATACATTTTTAATTGAAGTATACAAGTGTAGATTGGTGAAGTGTTCAATACATATTTTTGTTGAGAAATTCTGTGTGTATTAGTATTACATTTTATCTTTCAAATAGAGGTTTAAAAACAAGCACATATCGGCCAAATATCGGCCAAAATAAATCGGCAGCATTTATCGGCCATCGGCTGATCCTGATTTCTAAAGATCGGCATCGGCCAGAGAAAACCCATATTGGTCAACCTCTAGAATATAGGTTGAAAAGGATTTGCAAATCATTGTATTCTGTTTTTATTTACGTTTTACACAACATTCCAACTTTATTGGAATTGAGGTTTGTACAAAATACTCGTTTCCGATTGGTTGGCAGGTGTCAAAAATGGTCTAACCGAATGCCTCATAGATTCAGTCGGTGGTTGAAACACTGTTAAAAATTAGTGCATTGAATTGCAGTTATCCATAGCAAATAGGGCTGCAACTAACAGTTTGTTTCTGTTTGTTCTGTTGATTATTGTTTAATAAAGAAATAGTCAAGAAATGCCCACCACAAGTCCAAGATAAAATCTGTAAAATGGATCAGTAGTTCATAGCCCAAACATATTTAATTTAAAATTATATGAAATGGGTAAAAGCAGCACATCCTCACATTATAGCCACTGGGACTTGCAAAATGTTCTGTTTGATAAATAAACAAAAAATCACTTTTAAAAATTGTTGGGCGATACTTTTTTTAATCAAATTAATTAATCAACTAATCATTTCAGCTAAATTAGCTGCAGTTCTTCACAGTAAAGCTTACACTTATGGGTAAAACAGACCTAACATTTATTTAACCTGCCTACAAATAAACAGTACAGTATATCAGGATGCCTTATTACGTATTATTGCCAAACTAACTTACTGTTTGATCTTTCAAAGACAAAACAATCAGTAGCACATTGTATCTGGCTCCCACTGTGACACCAAGCTTTCAAAAATGGAAAATACTGTAGTTATAGGTTGCACAAAATGGTGTTATTTTTTAAGTGTAGTCATTTTTCTTGGTATGTTTTGCTTAAACAAGAGCCACATTGTCTTGAATTGAAGTACCACTAAATCGTGCTGGGAGTAAGAGCCATTGTGTGGTTATTTTCCTTTTGTACAGTATTGGCTTATTCTTGTGTATAATATTGACTTTTACTCAACACTTGTGTGTTATTCAAATATTCTTTCAACATGATGTATTATTCCTGACTTCAGGTTTAGGCATTTGGACTGGTTGTTTAGTGGGCACCATGCCACTGAGGGTCCTGCGCAAAGACTCTTTAACTGCACTTAACAAATCTTGTCTAGTGTCCTACAGTGAGATGCCAAATATCTCTGAAAGCCATGACTTGCATCTTAAAATGGAATTCTGCTATAATATCTTCTGATAAAACAAGATGTCCGTGAAGGTTCTCAGTCATCCAGGTTATTATGTTCTGAGCAGCACCTCTGAAACAGCTTGTAACAGAGTTAAAAGGTTAATTTGATTTAGATTGGAACAACTCATCAAGTATTCTCAGGTTATTCTGTTTGGGTTCTTTGTCTTTATCACTTCTCTTTGTGATATCGCTTTGTTAAACTATTTTATCAAAGCCCTTTTTGATCGCCTTCCCTTTCTAGTTCTTGGTAAAACCTTGTATCATCTCCAGCATGATATCGTTTTTTTTACTTTGATTTGAAGAAAGTTGACCTGATGTCTAATCCTGTTGGAAACACACTTGCTGACTCACAGAGAAACCTTATGAGGACAAAAGGAACTATACTAGTTTCCTTGGGAGTGACACAGATATAACTGTGAAACGCATATTTGAAATACATTAATTAATTTGAATACCCCTCTCACTATTTTCTGTATTGCTTTTTCTCTGTTGCTGTTTTACTTTCTCCTTCTTTCCTACTCTTTTGTTTGTGTTCATATCTTCCACTCCTGTGTTCTTTCATACTCTGCTCAGGTCTTTAGGTATCACTGTCACTCGTCTCAATAATTTGTTAAATGTAGTGATGCCTTTATTTGTCTGAGAAAAGGCTCATAGGGGGTGATATAAAAGACACAGATGTGTGTTTCTGTGATTATGTGCATCTTGCACGTGTGTGCGCGTGTGTGTGAGCGTGTGTGCGCATACCATTAAACAGACCACTAGTCCGGCTTGAGTCCATAGTCACCACTGAGTGGACCAGAAAAATCAATCCTCCCTCCCCCTTTCTGCCTCGTGATTGGCTCGCAGAAGTCCTTCTCTTTTTACGATTGGCTCCCAACTTCAGCCCCTCCCATCTCATTGGTGCTCCTGGAGGTTGTTGCCTGGTTACATCAGAAGCTCATATATTTGAGCAGGGCTGTGGATGATTACTGCAGCACTTTTACAGACAGTGCAGACTGAGACAACCTCACACACACTCATTTAAGAACGCACACAACGGTTCAGAGGACGGGACAGAATGCACCCAGGCGATACTCTGCTGCTAGACCTGCTGGTACTGTCGCTGACACCTCAAAGTGCTCTACTGGGATAACCACCTACTGGATACAAGGCTGACCTACAGACTGACCCGATTTTGACAGAGAAGAAATCTGAAGGAGAGACCAAGCTTCCCAGCTGGTTACTGCTCCTACAGGAGATGTGTCAAGTGGTTAACAGGCAAAAACAAGAAGGAGACAGAAATCGTGCTGAGTTTGGTTCAAAGTCAAGCCGACTTCTCTGCAGGGTTTGAAAAATAAAAAACAGACTGGACTTTTATAACCTAAGCTGACTGCACTGGGCAGAAACGGTCTACCAGACATATGAGGCAGCCCTGAAACACCTACAGGCTGATTAAAAAAACTGAGACAAAACAAAAAGGACAGAACACAGTGAGAGAAAACACAGCTGGGAAAATGAGAATGGCCTGTGACATTCTGCTGCAGAGGTAAACATCAGGGTTATGTAACTTCTCTAGTCTGACTTGAATAAATGATTGGATGAATGGACGAACTGGAGGGTAAAAGAGGAAAAAGGGCAGGAAATTGGATGAATTAAGTGGATTAATTAACAAAAGAATTAGAAGTGGAAAGTTAGAAGAATGAATCGGCTTGTGAATGAATTACTGGAAACCTTCATGTTAAGTGATATAATACCTTTTTATTATGAATGGAGGGAAATGAGATTAGATTGTGTTTTCTTGCTCATTGTTTTGTTACCAAGCAGAGATGAAAGAGAATAGAGAGACAAGAGGAAGTCTGTGTCTTTTCTTGCACAGGAATAGAAACTGAGCAGATGAAGAGAAAGGGATCATGGCATTACTTAATAGCTGATATTGTGTTATTCAATCGAAGTATAAAAAAAGGAGGAGCGTCTGGCGGGGGATGTGTCAGCCTTTTGCTATGTGGAGGGGCAGAAATGGCACTTGTCCCCTTTTAATAAGTATTCCCTCAATCAAACATACCGTTTTTATTATATCTAAGGCATGAAAGTAGGTGCACTCATGATTGGAGTAAGTCACAGTTGTTGGCAGTTTCTTAAGAAGCTCTTAGCAATTAATTTGAAAAACATAAAATATTTCTTACTCCACTATTGCTGAAACGATTGGTCAATGAATTGACAGAAAATGAGTTGCAACATTTAATTTTAAGAAACAATTATTCATTAAAGTCATTTATCAAGGAAATATGGCAATTTTTTCAAATGTACACTACAGGTCAAAAGTTTGGGGTCACTTAGAAATTTCCATTCCACTCCATTATAGACAGAATACCAGCTGAGATCAGTTGCATTGTTTTTTTAACTAGGGCAGCAGTTTTCAGATTACATTATGTGCTTACATAATTGCAAAAGGGTTCTCCAATGTTTTCTCAGTTAGCCTTTTAAAATGATATCAGATTAGTAAACAGAATGTGCCTTTGGAACATTGGATGAATGGTTGCTGATAATGGGCAATGTATATATTGCATTAAAGATCAGCCACTTCTTTCTACAACAGTGGAGAAACCTTTTGCAATTATGTAAACACATAATGCAATATGAAATCTGCTGACCTTATTAAAAAAAACAATGCAACTGATCTCAGCTGGTATTCTGTCTATAATGGAGTGCAATGGAAATGTCTAAGTGACCCCACACTTTTGACCGGTAGTGTAAGTATTTATTTACGGCTGCAAATAATGATTATTTATGACGATTACTCTGCTGCAAGTCCAAGGTCAAGTCTCAGTGTGTCTGATGTTCAATTTACTTTGCTATAAAGCAGAGACAAACAGAAAATCCTCACACTGGAGAAGCTGGAACCAGAAGATATTTGGTGTTTTTGCTTGAAAAATGACTGAAATATTTAATAGGTGAAGAGTAAAGTTCTGGGATCTCATTTATAAACGTGGCGTACACACAAAACAGGGCTGAAAATGTGATTTATAAAAAACAAACGGACAGAACAGACGGCAGAATGTGCGGTCCTCCACGCATACGCACATTTTGGAGACAATGGGAATTGGCGACGCAGATTGTGAGGTGGTGAACTGAAGTCAGACTGCAGAAAGTAAATGTGGGAGATTACTCGTAATATTTTCAAGTATTGATACCTCACGCACGTTCTTTCACTTCATATCATCCACGTTATTATGAAGATTAAATCTAGCAGTGTTATTTGCACTGAGTGATACTTGTTACATAAATACCTTGTAAAATCCAACTCAAATCTTAAATAACAATTTGTTAGGATAACATCAAGTACTCTAGCATTAGATAACGGCAGAACACAGGTAAATAATTAAATATCTGTTTTTAATACTGTGCATATATCATCAAATGTCAAAGTCTGGAAATACAGCCGTTAAGCTCTCGCGTAATTGTTATGTCCTTGTTATCGGTCCAAACTTTAATACTGTATGAAGAAAAGTGTGTTTGCCTATTAGACTTTCGTCTTTAAATTGTATCTCGGGGGTGGGGGATACCACTAGTTGATTTTGTGATTTTGGCAAGGTGTTAACAATCACAAATTATTGTAAACATATAAATACTGCGGTGACAACCGTGCGTAATGCTTCACGATGGCACTGCTGGCACTGCAGGAGGACTACGGTAATGGAAGAATCAGGAGAGAAAGAGGCTTCAGGGACCATGACGATGACTGGCTAATATTCCGATTTAAATTCCCTAAAGCTGTGCTCTTGGATCTATGTACTGAATTTGGTCCAGTAGAGAAGGCAACGCGCCGGAACCGTGCCATCCCGGTCCAAATACAGGTCCTCGCCACTCTAAATAGTCAATGCAAAGCACCTCATGAATGCCTGATCAGCATTCATGAGGTGCTTTGCATTGACTATTTATGGTTAAAAATGGGCGTGTACAGGGCGGGATAAGAGGCTGATTCACGTAAGCACACTTGTGGGTAATCTGTGATTTATAAAAGGAGCATTGCTTAAAGATGTGCGTACGCATAATTTTATAAACCTGATTTTTTTTTTTTTTTGGCATACGCCATTTTTGGCTTGTGGCCGTACGTACACTTTTAGTAAGGATCCTACACACAGTTTTATAAATGAGACCCCTGGTGATTCAGCTATTTCTGTGTTTTATCTCCTTGTTTTTGTAATTCACATACAAATTGAATATCTTTTTGGACTCTTGGTTGGACACCACCTTTTTGTCTCAGAAATTGTGCAACTTTTCACGATTTTTTTAACATTTAATTTTTGGCCATTTATTGTCCCAAGTAAAAAGCAGCTGATGGAAACAAACAAATGATCAGAAAACCAAACGCATATCTTGAGTCTTTGACTTCATCAGTGTTTGAGTTGTTTGAATGGCCCTGACATGAAGCCCTTTAAATGTTTACTGTTCAGAGGCAGCAAGAAGAGCTGTTGTGAGATATATGATGATGATTAGGATTCTGTGTGTATGTTTAAAGTATATTACTAGCCAAAGTAAAATATGTCGTCTTGTGCATGCTGAGAGATATATATATAAATTATATGTGTGTGTGTGTGTGTGTGTGTGTGTGTGTGGTAGGAATTTGCGTGGGTGTGGGTGGATGCGTAGACTGCAGCAATTTGTAGTCCCTCTCAGCCAGAACCAGACAAAGTCAGGTTTGCTGACAACAGCACCTCTAAAATCACAACTAACCTCGAACTCACCTTACACACTATCCATCACACACAAACACAGTTACTTCCACATAGAAACACTTAAGCAGTAAAAGATACTTGCAGGCTTTTTCTTTCTCTCTATTACACACACACACACACACACACACACACTATCGTTTTCTTTATATCGAGCCACCAGAATAATTGTTATAAATAATGTACCACAATGTGACACCCTTCATCAGCCATTTTCCTTGTTACCATCTCCACTGACGACACAAAGTTCCTGTTGCAATTTTATTTTGTTAATTCATTTAAATTCTCAGATGTCTCAGTCTTATTCAGTTGAGACGAGTCAGCTGATACCACAGCACAGCCTTATACAGCCTATACAGTATATGTGATATGTAGTATATAGTACATACGTTTAGGTCAGTTGCGTAATTTTTTACAACAAAAATTACCTTGGCCAAATGCTGAGAGGCAGCAGAGACTGGACTGAACCATGCATTTTTTTCCAACTGTTTACAAAATAAGAACTTTACCTTGGAACAGAGTATTAAAAAATAAGCAGGAAGGAATTTCTACATTTTGCTGCAGTAGATCAACAGCAGGGTCAGGGCTAACTATGACTCTGCTAATATTTGAAGGTCACAAACTTTCTGGAGATATAAAATGCTAGATTATGATATGAGGTCTAATATTCTTTACTTCTAAAAGTGAGAGAAGATTGTCCATCCATCCATCTTCGTCTATCCATCTTTGCCCGCTTATCTGGTATCGCGTCGCGGGGGGAGCAGCTCCAGCAGGGGACCCCAAACTTCCCTTTCCCGAGCCACATTAACCAGCTCCGACTGGGGGATCCCGAGGCGTTCCCAGGCCAGGTTGGAGATATAATCCCTCCACCTAGTCCTGGATCTTCCCTGAGGCCTCCTCCCAGCTGGACGTGCCTGGAACACCTCCCTAGCGAGGCGCCCAGGGGACATCCTTACCAGATGCCCGAACCACCTCAACTGGCTCCTTTCGACGCGAAGGAGCAACGGCTCTACTCCGAGCTCCTCACGGATGACTGTGCTTCTCATCCTATCTCTAAGGGAGACGCCAGCCACCCTCCTGAGGAAACCCATTTCGGCCGCTTGTACCCTGGATCTTGTTCTTTCGGTCATGACCCAGCCTTCATGACCATAGTGAGGGTAGGAACGAAAACTGACCGGTAGATCGAGAGCTTTGCCTTCTGGCTCAGCTCTCTTTTCGTCACAACGGTGCGATAAATTGAATGTAATACCGCACCCACTGCGCCAATTCTCCGACCAGTCTCCCACTCCATTGTCCCCTCACTCGAGAACAAGACCCCAAGGTATTTAAACTCCTTCACTTGGGGTAAGGACTCATTCCCTACCTGGAGAAGGCACTCCGTCGGTTTCCTGCTGAGAACCATGGCCTCAGATCCAGTGAGTGCTGAAGGTCACAGGCCGATGATGCCATCAGGACCACATCATCTGCAAAAAGCAGCAATGAGATCCCCAGCCCACCGAACTGCAACCCCTCCCCACCCCGACTACGCCTCGATATCCTGTCCATAAATACAACAAACAGGATTGGTGACAAAGCGCAGCCCTGGCGGAGGCCAACCCTCACCTGAAACGAGTCCGACTTACTGCCGAGAACCCGGACACAGCTCTCGCTTTGGTCGTACAGAGATTACTCCCGCAGCACCTCCCACAGTATCTCCCGGGGGACCAGGTCATACGCCTTTTCCAGATCCACAAAACACATGTAGAGAGTGAAGATCTGATCCGTTGTTCCATGACCAGGACGGAATCCGCATTGTACCTCTTCACCCCAAGGTTCGACTATTGGCCAAACCCTCTTTTCCAGCACTTTGGAATAGACTTTACCAGGGAGGCTGAGAAGTGTGATACCCCTATAATTGGCACACACCCTCTGGTGTGTGCCAATTATGTTGAAGAGGCGTGTCAACCAAGACAACCCCTCCACACCCAGAGCTTTAAGCATTTCTGGACGGATCTCATCAATCCCTGGGGCTTTGCCACTGTGGAGTTGTTTAACTACCTCAGTGACTTCCACCAGGGAAATTGACGACAATCCCCCATCATCCTCCAGCTCTGCCTCTACCATAGAGGGTGTATTGGCTGGATTTAGGAGTTCCTCAAAGTGCTCCTTCCACCGCCCTATTACCTCCTCAGTTGAGGTCAACAGTGTCCCATCCTTAATGTACACAGCTTGGATGGTTCTCCGCTTCCCCCTCCTGAGGTGGTGAACGGTTTTCCAGAAGCGCCTTGGTGCCGACCTAAAGTCCTTCTCCATGTCTTCTCCAAACTTCTCCCACACCCGCAGTCCCGGAAAGACTCCTTCTTCAGTCGGACAGCTTCCCTGACCACCGGTGTCCACCACGGTGTTCGTGGGTTACCACCCCTTGAGGCACCTAAGACCCTCCTCGCCGCAGCTTTAGCAATGGAAACTTTGAACATTGTCCACTCAGGTTCAATGCCCCCAGCCTCCACAGTGATGCACGAAAAGCTCCGCCGGAGGTGTGAGTTGAAAGTCTGCCGGACAGGGGCCTCTTCCAGACGTTCCCAATTTACCCGCACTACCCGTTTGGGCTTACCAGGTCTGTCCAGAGTCTTCCCCCACCCCCTGACCCAACTCACCACCAGATGGTGATCGGTTGACAGCTCCACCCCTCTCTTCACCCGAGTGTCCAAAACATACGGCTTCAGATCAGATGAAACAATTATAAAATCGATCATTGACCTTCGGCCTAGGGTGCTCTGGTACCAGGTACTTATGAGCATCCCTATGTTCGAACATGGTGTTTGTTATAGACAATCCATGACTAGCACAGAAGTCCAACAACAGACAACCACTCTGGTTTAGATCAGGGAGGCCGTTCCTCCCAATCACACCTCTCCATGTATCTCCATCATTGCCCACGTGCGCGTTGAAGTCCCCCAGCAGAACTATGGAGTCCCCCACTGGAGCCCCATACAGGACTCCATTCAAGGTCTCCGAGAAGGCCAAATACTCGGAACTCTTGTTTGGTGCATATTACAGTGCAAACAACAGTCAGAGTTTTCCCCTCCACAACCTGCAGGCGTAGGTGGCGACTCTCTCGTCCACCGGGGTAAACTCCAACGTAGCGGTGCTCAGCCGGGGGCTTGTGAGTATCCCCACACCCGCCCGGTGCCTCACACCCTGGGCAACTCCGGAGAACAAAAGAGTCCAACCCCTATCCAGGAGTATGGTTCCAGAACCGAGACTGTGCATAGAGGTAAGCCCCACCAGATCCAACTGGTAGCGCTCCACCTCCCGCACAAGTACCAGCTCCTTCATCCACAGAGAGGTGACGTTCCACGTCCCCAGAGCCAGCCTCTGCCGCCCGGGTCTGGTCTGTCGAGGCCCCTGACCTTCACCGCCACCCGTGTGGCAGCGCACCCGACCCCAGCGGTTCCTCCCACAGGTGGTGGGCCCATGGGATGGAGAGAGGGATGCCACGTAGCTTTTTCGGGCTGTGCCTGGCCGGGCTCCGTGGCAAACCCGGCCACCAGGCGCTCGCTGACGGGCCCTCCATCTGGGCCCTCCATCTGGGCCCTCCATCTGGGCCTGGCTCCAGACGGGGGCTTCCTCTGGGCAGGATCACTATCTATCTCTTCCTTGTTTACTCATGGGGTTTTTGAACCATTCTTTGTCTGGCCCCTCACCTGAGACCACTTTGCTATGGGAGACCCTACCAGGAGCACAAAGCTTCAGACAACACAGCCCTCAGGTTCATAGGGACACACAAACCTCTCCACCACGATAAGGTGATGGTTCCCGGAGAGGAGAGAAGATTGTGCAGTAAAAAAATGCTCTATTCAGCTATGCACAAATCTCTAATGGTTTCATAACCAGTAAAACATTCAGGGGCAGTAATATGTCACCAGTAAATTGGCAGTAAATGTGCAGATTATGGAGTCCACATAGAGCTATTCTCCCATGTTAAAATAGATAACAAATGATGATTTAGATACTGCAATCCTTCAGGAATGGATCTGTGCTTATATGTCCACCTTTTAAAGGCATTTTATGGTGTTCTTGTATAAAATCGTTGTGTCAATTAATGTAGTTATAAAGCTGTTTTCTCAACAGGATCATAGAAATCATGACATCAAAGACAACTTTAAAATGAACTATAATGTTAACGTGAGAGTGGGGGATTACTGGGTACTGAAATCTCTGGGTACTGCAACGTGAAAAACACAGGTTAGATGGATAAATAGATGCTGTATTATAATATTATGTTAATATTTACTTTATACTTTCTATTAAAATAAAAACACATGTGCATTACTTTCCCTCAGGTGATGCTCACCTTCCTTCTAATGTAGTAATCTGCCACCAGAGAGATGTTTCCTTGCTGTGATCATGCTGAGGACTCTGGTTAGCAGACAGCAGATTAGCCTAATGGGATCTCAGTGAATCTGGCAAGAATTTGTTTTCCTTCGTCACTCACCTCAGATGCCTTTAGGATGTGTTTGATGAAGCAGTTAGGGAAATCATATAATAGTAAACTAATAATGCGTATGTGTTTTAATCTCATTTTAAATTAAATCAAACCAATGAAGATGTGCAGCTCCTAGATATGAGCAGATGAAAAATAGCCTCAGTCGTCACCGCTAAATCAATTTTGTAAACAAGCGGAGCATTTGTTTGTTTCTGAGACGTTATCAAAGACAACGTCACTGTCTACGTAGGTCACTCTAAAAGGTTTTACAGTGTCACTGCACTTTAGCTAGCTGTCACTGCAGCTAGCTAAAAGTGTGTCTCCTTAAGATGTTATCAAGGTCTCATCTCTGTATATCGCTATATTGTTTGTCTGAGCAATGACCAGTGGATAGTTTCTCACTTGAATGTTTTATTAATATATTTTTTAGAAAAACTAATGTTAGTAGAAGTTAATATTCTTATTTTAATAATTTAGAAACAGAATATAAAGGTGCATATTTTACTAAAGTTGTGTTAGAAGATAATTGATGGTGTTTGATATAGTATAATGGACAACAGCACAAAAAGAGACTGATGTGTTGTCCTTTGCAATCTGTCATGTACCTGTACCAAAAGGGCTTTGCAACATACACTGTGCCCTTCTGTCCCTGTGGTGTAGAGCATGTCTGTTAGTATGATAGCTAGTAAAGCAAACTTTCCACCTTAAGACATAATCAAAACCACTTTCTACTACACCAGGGAACTATAATACTCCAATGTCCAATCTGCCCTTCATGGTGTCTCCGGTAGGGAAGAAATGCCCAAAAGGGTCCTATAAAGGGTGTCATGTATGGTCCTTTAGGGCTCAACTGACGATAGAAATAGTATCTCTGCTGCTGCTTAGGGAGTTTGAGGAGGCCAGAAATACCCCAAAGGACACAACAACGATTTTACTTTTAAGAGTTTAGGGGGAAAATAGTAGATATATAGTAGATATTATCTTTGCTACTTAAGGCACATGGAGATTATGTTACGTCTTCAAGGACCCTATCAAGGATCTATTGTTAGTGATGCAGCCACCCCTTAGGGCACGACTCAGCAGGAGAGCCTGAGCCGTCAGATGTTATCAGCGCTTCTAAGGGACAGTTGCTGCTGTAAAGAGCCTGCAGTGTGTATTCCTGTTTAAAGGGCATTTCTCTATGCTGACTAACAGAAGATCTGATGTAATCTCAGTCCAGATAATTATGGACTCAAATGTATTTGTCAGATGTTGGAGAGAGATGGCCAAAATAGATGTTGGCCTTACACAAAGTCAGAAGCTTTTCACATTTCATTACTTCCCTCACACCCACAGTTTTTTGGGCTGCTTTGGCAGGCTTACTGATCTCCACACTTCTCTTTCACACATTCACACTCAAGGTTACAGTGTTAGAAAGGGGAATGTAAAGTTGCTTTTCCATTACATGGTACCTGCTCGACTCGACTCGACTCTACTCGCCTTTTTTGGTTTTCCATTACGAAAAAAAGTACCTGGTACCTGCTAACAGGTACTTTTTTAGTACCACCTCAGTCGAGGTTCCAAGCGAGCTGAGGTGAGCCGAATAGGTGACGTGAAAGCGACAGACGGGTGTCCTGAACAAACCCGCTATTTTTAAATAGTTTAGCCAGCTGTGTTTTTTTTTTTTGCTGCCTCCAGCTTCATTTGAAACTAAAGGTGTCTTATGGCTGTGGCCACAACAACACACCTTCGACATTCTGTGTGTCGCGTTAGGTCACGGCAGTTTTCTGCGGCGCCTCTTGTTTTACAGTTCTGCGGAGGCTCCAGGCAGAGCTTTCGCCATAGCCTACGTACACACACACATGGCCGGCTCAACGCACGCACCAGCGCACAAGTATAAACATCAGGCCACTTACATAGTATACGGCGAAAGCTCTGCGTGGAGCCTCCACAGAACTGTAAAACAAGCTCAAGTGGCCTGATGTTTATACTTGTGCGCTGGTGTTTGCGTCGAGCCGGCATATAACGACCAGCCACAAGCTACTAAAATCTGCAATGGAAAACGGACGCACAGTGTGTCAAGTCGAGTCGAGGCGAGTAGAGTAGAGTCGAGGCGAGTCGAGCAGGTACCATGTAATGGAAAAACGCCATAAGATGCTGGTTAAATTCAAAGCCAGTAAGAATCGAGGGAGCAGAAGGAGATTAAAGGGGAAAGAAACACTGTGGAGAAATGAGAACTTCGGAGAAAGATAAGCGAAGGGTAGAGATGATATAAAAAATATTTTTGTATAAAGCATGATGGGATGGAATGAGAGAAATAAGGTAAAGAGGTAAGCGGGAATAATCATTACAGTGGTATGTAAATAGAAAGAGAAATAATGAGAGGAGGGCAGAAAAGATAGTTGGATGGCAAGAATAGAAACAAGAAGGAAGGGTGAGAATAAAAGATAAGAGACGAGAGAAAGAAGATTAAAGATGGAGGGCATTATCATTTCCTACAGTATGTGCCATTAATAATTCAGTCTGTATCGATCAACCTCATGACTTCTAACGAGAGAGAGAGAGACAGAGAGAGAGAGTCAATATACATCCACATCAAAAGGTTGTGGAACTTCAGCTGTTTTTCTAATGAAATCAGTTTGACCGCCTAAGTCACACACACAGTATATATGAAATGTACCCAAGCACTTGGCATAATGTGAACAACCTTGTGTTGTGTGTGTGTGTGTGTAGGAGTGTTATATAAATCTGGCGTGCCAGTGTATTTGTGAGGCCAGCAGCAGGCTGCTGAATCAACAGACACATCTGAGCCACCTCCCTGTTTCATGCCCCACGCACGCGCACACACACACACACACACACACACACTTCCTTGCTTATGGAGGAACATCGAAGAACAAATATGACTTGACACACACACACACACACACGCGCACACACGCGCACGTACGCATCCTTCTATCTGATCAGCAGGCTCTGTAGCCTAAATAACAATCTGCCCACCCAGAGTGGCGCCAGAGACTGAATTGTCATTTGGCACAAGGGATCTTAGACAACTGCAGTGAGAACATACACTCATCATGCTGACTTGCACACTTTCTTCTTTATTTCATTTGTTTTTCATCTCTACTGCTTTAAACACTCAGCAATTTGTCTCTGGCTCTAAAACACACACACACACACACACACACACACACACACACACACACAGTATGCACATATGTGTTCATGGTTATTGTCGTTCTTCTTCCCTGTTTTGACTCTTACTGCCCGACACCCTCCAAGGTCATTTCATGTCGGTATGGGAAAGGAGTCGAAGAGTACGTGATGTTCTAACCATGCTGTCCTTTTCCTCGCGCTCTCTCTCTCTCTCTCTCTCTCCAGCTCCCACCTCTCCCCTATATCCATTATGCCTGCTGACTCTGCTGAGTAAGTACTCAAACACACACACACTCACCAGCAATCTAGCCACTCGCGATAACATACATAGACACTTCTTTGTGTACACACACTGTAACAACCTACACCAGTGTACACCTAAAATTCCAGCTACACTAAGAAACTTCAAGTCATTTAATGTTCAACTAATTGGGAAAAAAAGCAAGCAAGTAGTTATTATAATTTAAGAGAAGTTAATAGAAAAACTGTAAACATAGGCTAAGACAACCAGTTTAGTTGAAGTTTGAAGAGCAAGAAAAGATCCAACTGCTCAAGAGGCAGATAAAATAACAAGATTTAAAAAAGAAGAAGTGCGGGCAGCACTTAGAAAAGTTGGGAGAAAGGTAAGAGGTTAAGAGGAAGTGATAAGGAGGGAAGAGGAAAGTCGGTCTTGTGTTATGATTATGAAGCTAAACTAAAGCATTTTGCATGGCTCTGTGCTTTTAGAGCCTCAAGGACATGAACTCCCCAATCACATGACAGTCAGGCTTCTGGATGTTCACAGCATGACATGGAAACAGAGTAAGATTATTGTCTATGGTGCTATACATTAATATTAATATACTGACCTGAAGGCTTGATGGCACAAACACAAAATGTCTCAGGGTTTAGGAATAACAGATGACAACGTGAGTAGTCTAATTCATCAATTACAAAAGAGAACAAAATGGCTGCATTTGTTGACATCAAAATATCATTACTTGATGTGCTGATTATTTTCTTACTTATTCGAATAGTGTGTTAGAAAATAGTGAAAAATTCTTCACTATTTCCAAAAATCCCAAGGTGACATGTTTGTTTTGTCCGACCAACACGCTAAAACCCAAAAACATTCAATTTACTATCTCACAGGCCAAAGAAAAGAGGAAAATTCTCACAATTCATAAGCTGAAACTGTTGTAGAATGTTTTGCATTCGACATAGACTAATTGATTATTCAACAAATGTTTTCAGCTCTAATATAATGGCACAACATTTAACTTCAGGTTGGCTTACTTTATATTTTTCAATATGCCAAGAACTGGGTGTTTGGCTTACCTTTGTATTTAAAAAAATTTCCTCTAGATAAACATAAACCGGTGCAAGATTACATTTAAGAAAACAAGGAAACGATAATAAGATAAATAAGCAGTTATTTATAAACAAATGGATGGACAGAATGATAGGTACCACGGAAATTTAAAAAACAAACTATTGTATTAATTTTTTAAATGTTAAATGGTGGATGAGGTCCTCAATTGGTTTGCTCTGGGCTTGTTGACCATGACATTTCAGAAATTAGGCTATAATGAAGAATAATAATACTAGCATACTAATCTTCCTAGCTTGTAAAGGAAAACATGCCACTTGAATTTCATTCTCCAGTAGTTTGACTATCTTCTGGGTGTCATGCGAGTACATTAACTGCTAGCACATTTCCAAACATCCATTAGATAGCGACAAGGGCCTTGGTTGCATAGACCGTCTTGTTTCTCTGAGAGTGTTTAATGTCTTCACTTTCCTCTGGCTACCAGGATGGGTTCAAAAGGGCTCTCCTCTGTAGGGAGGCATGAAAGGTTTTAGACAAAATTCAGACGACAGCAGCAAAAACACACGGTGCTTTTCGTGTGTGTGTGTGTGTGTGTGTGTGTGTGTGTGTGTGTGTGTGTGTGTGCGTGCGCGTGTCTGTGAGAGAGAGAGAAAGGCTGCAAGCATCTTTTACTGATTGAGTGTTTTATGTGAAAGTAACTGTGTTTGTGTGTGATGGATAGTTATTATTAGTGAGCTTCCTACACTTAGAGGTTGAGTTGCTGCTGCAGGCGAAGGTGGGCTTGTGGTCCAGAGAAATGTGTGCACTGTTTGTGTGTGTGTGTGTGTGTGTGTGTGTGTGTGTGTGTGTGTGTGTGTGTGTGTGTGTGTGTGTGTGTGTGTGTGTGTGTGTCCGATATATCCTCAACTCACACACACATGTATTTGACCTCAGCTTAACAATCCTTTGAGTTTTACCTTAAATGGCCATGGATCTAAAGCCCAAACACAGTTTTGTCCTAGCTCCAAGTTCTTGTATATAGTCTCTTGTTTTATACGCCAAACACACCCAGTTTGATTTGGCAAATTTATTATACAGAGTAGAGATGTTTAATAATATAAATGTAAAAAATAGTTTGAGGAACATACAGTAGAAAGTATGATCCATCAGGAGCAGCAGGTGGTGTGGAGGAGTGTGAAGAGAGCGGGGTGTTTTTCCCAGTTTATGTATTTTTCTACCAGGTCTTCAACCTCTACTGCTGTCTCAGCTGGAGGAGAAAACAAAGCTAACAGCCCGCAAGAAGTCAGAGTAAATTAAGGAGGGATACTTTATGATCACACACACACATGCGTGGCAAGCAAGTTAAATAAAATCTCAGTAGAGCCTGTAGATCAACCATCACATGTCAATGTGGAAGAGTTCAGAGTGTGACTGCTGTTGTTACCTTTTATAGGCCGTAATGTCTCCACTCTTCTCCCTCGCTTCTAGTTTAAACATTATTAATCATTTTTAGAACTGGATCAAGTTTTTTGACTCAATAAGGACTTATTAAATAGCCCAGAATGGAAAATAAACCATTTCAGTGATTATTAGGCTCACAGAATGTTTGATTCATTATTCACCTTCAGTATATGTTTTTACATATTGTTCTTACTTTATATACCTCGCTGCCAGAAACATTTCTGTTCTTGGCATGGAGATAAACACATCAGTTTGTCATTTAAAGCTCCAGTTGTTGATTGATTAGTAGAGGTCTTTCTATTCATTAAAATAGGCTGATGAGAGGTAGGATTATGTGATGAGGCTTACATGTGGTTCCAGAGATGAAGGTTTTAACCTGTGCATCATGACTGGGTTACTGCTAAACATTATTCCCCTAATGGGTGAACAATCAACTAAACTTGCTGGATTCACTATAACTAAATAAATATAAAAAGAAAAGAGCACATACATTAATCTCATGTAGAGACGATTCAATTGACAATCATTGTAGAACAGAGAATAGTAGCTTTATTTTACAGTTTACATAAGTTATTGAACTGTTAAAACATTTAGGTGATTAGTTTTTATTCTGATCAGTCAGAGGAAATCGGATTGTTTGAAGGATTATTAAATATAATATAGTATATTTTTTGTTATGAATTATTGTTGGTAAATGTTATAATGCAGGTAGTCTCGCATTGCCAGACCTTCCTCCACAAGCGCTGCAGAGGAGGGTCTGGCTAGTCCACACAGCATTCCGGGATGGGAGAGAAACATGCTCTGGTTTATTGGCATGTCTTTAAACCAATCACAATCGTCATGGGCGGCGCTAAGCTCCGGACAGAGGCACGGCAAAATAGCCTCGGGAAGAAACTTGTTTTGGTGGAACATGTGTACGTTTAAAAGTTGTTTTAGTCGTGCAACAGAAAACTCAGATTGGACAGATAGTCTAGCTAGCTGTCTGGATTTACCCTGCAGAGATCTGAGGAGCAGTTAAACATAGTCCTCATGAATCGACCGGAGTTAAAAATTCCAACACAAAGAAAGCGGAAGGTAACGGATATCCAAAAAGAAGCACATACGGCGGAATTTCCGGCGGCAATGGAGCAATCCCGAAAGTGGAAGGTCGTGGATATAGACTACAATGCAGGTTACAGTTCAAAAGATGCAAAGTACTTGCAGAAAATACAAATTTTATAACATGCATTATTACAGAAGACCGGTGTTACTCGTCATCTGTGTATAATTTATTAATGATCAGTCGTTTTCCAGTACTGCATTCCTATTTAGCAGAAGTGAATAGCTTTTCTTAACTGAATTATACTATATTTAATCTGTTATTTATATATCCGATGCACCACAGGTTGCTAACAAGCTGCTGTATTAGTGCTTTCATCATGGTGATAGCTGTTAGTGAATTGAACTTTGCATAATTAAAGTTTGAAAATTACACTGACGTGAATCAACCACCCTGATACATGCAGGCACTCATATTGAGTCCAAAACAAAAGTTGATTTGGGATTTGATTTTAATATATGAATATGAATGTACCCGGATATTTTTTTTTGGCTGCGCTGTGTTGGTATTTTTTCTGCCATACAGTCCCACCACTCCTGAGAAAACAGATTGTCACAGGATCTTATCCAAAGTAGTTAAGTAAACCCAGTAAGCATTTGCCTTTGGTCCTGTGTAGACACAATCACTGGTAAACTGAGTTGTTATGGTTTACCCTTATTAAGGTTGAACTAAACTCATTCCAGTGGAGGAAACATGGGCTGCGTCATTACTCAGTATTCGCAGTTGATTAGTAACTGCCTTGCCAAAGTTTAAAAGTTTGACTGCCTCAAAGAAAACTGAAATAAAACTTAACACTCTCAGGGTTTGATGTCCACTGGGGTCACCCTGATAAGCTAAATACAGAATTTAAGGTGTCACAAAAATCTGATAAAAACATGAGAAATTATGTGAGGAAAATGCCCTTTTCAGTCAAATGTATGCGTCATCACACAGTAAAAAAAAAAAAAGTGAATAC
This sequence comes from Sander vitreus, assembly GCF_031162955.1. Lineage (NCBI taxonomy): Eukaryota > Metazoa > Chordata > Actinopteri > Perciformes > Percidae > Sander > Sander vitreus. Next base: position 9,821,477 of record NC_135864.1, read on the forward strand.
ACATAAATCTTGATAAGTAACGCCCCTGTGTTTTTGTGTTTTCCCAGGATAATCCAGCGAACCATCAGGGCTGCAGTGGAGCAGCACTTCTTTGATCTGAAAACCTCCATCGGCCAAGACCTCAGCAACTATGACAGCCAGGGGTGAGAGTGCATACACACACATTAACAATCACACACATACAGTACATAGACAATCATGAAAACCAATTACACTTCAAGTATAAGAACATATTCACATTGATGTTCTGTACAGCTATGCCAAAACTGTGCAGACTGTGCAACTGTTTTTTATTTTTTATTTTCTATATGCCACCTTTTGTTGAATTATTTTAGGGAACCCAACACGTCAAGCCCCTTTTTCTGTCTTTTTTTTAAACTTATTTTGTCGTAGATGTAACACTGTTTTTTTTAGTTTTTTTTTTTACATGTGCTAAATAAATCAAATCAGAAAAATCGAATCCAAACAACCTGTTGCGTTCTGCTTCTTTCCCTCCATGCACCTGTTGGTAGAAACATGCGTTACACAGATTCCTCAAGGGTTGGAAGTGGTATCGGATGACTTTAAAGAACCATATTTGCCGTAGTGAACATTATGTACAAACGCACAAAGCCAGACAGATGGTTCAGGTTACCAGTAAATATGTTGACAGCTATGATGTTAATTAGCAAACTCTACATTGATGGGAGCAGCTGTTCAGTGGTCAGTCACCTCTGAGACAAAACAACATGTCCGGTAGTTTTACACTGTATACTGAAATAGGCGGCTTAATGTTCCCATGCACTTCCACCATAAAGGCACAGTGTCTGTGTTATTTTAAGTTACTATTTTATTAATATTTGTATTTGTTGTTTTCAAGGGTGAGTCCCAATGAGCCTGCAGACCAGGGTTGCCATGGAGACGAGGAGCAACAAACTGACCCTGAGGACAGTCCCTGCGACACAGAAGGGGAGACCCCACTCACGCAGACCGAGAAGCAAATACAACACAGCCAGAAAGACACACAGGTCTGTGGGAAACACACACACAACCAAATGCATACCACACATATACTGTACATCTGCACATACACAATACAATGTTTTAGGTCGCATATCCAATACACATCCGACAAGCAGCACAGAATCATCCATGTCTCACACACACACACACACACACACACACACACACACACACACACACACACACACACACACACACACACACACACACACACACACACAAAGTGGAGATTTCCCTCAAAAATGTTCACAGACAATGCACAGATTCTGACCAGTTGCTGTGTGGGCTGGCAGCATATTTCCCATAGCTAACCTCCTTCCTGTCTCAGTCTGTCCGTTCATTCCAAGGCTGAATGTTTTTGTTTTTTTTTAACCTCAAGGCTGAATGTTTGATATCATCAGCACAGTCCATCTTTGTTCTGATATGGTTGCTACAAAAACTGGAATTCTGCTGGGGTAGCCAGCAGAGACGAAAACAAACATGTTTTACAAATGTACACATAGATTAATGAATATGCTGAGACATAGAGGCAGTGTTTTGTTCTTACTAACTTATAGTCACGAGGGAATGACTCAAGGCTGAAATATACTTGAAAAGAAGTGCTGCTCAGTAACCAGAGAGTTTCTGTGTCCACCTTTTACACCCTCTGTATGCCAGGGGTTCATAGTAGGTTTAAGAATGGATGTAGCTTCAAGTGCACCCAAACTCTTGATTCCACATTGTTCACATTTTGGTGAGAAAAAAATAAGACCGAAATTAGGATCACATTTTCAAATCACAGTTGTACAACTTGAATTGATTACATACAGTGAATGTGTCTTAATTTCAGTGAGAGTCGCATAGCGTTTTAGTGAGCCTTGTCACCGTGGAAATCAAATCCCCTCAATGCTACTACCTCCCCTTAAACTGCCCTTTGGCGTCAGAGCTCTTGTCCCAAGAACCATTTTAGTGTCCAGACGGCAGAGATGACATCATGGCAGTGAGATGTGTCCTGGGACTATTGAGAAATCTGTCACCTCTTGTCAAAGAATGACAACAACACTTGTGTGCCAAACTGCAAAACACACACACACACACACACACACACACACCATTTACTCTCTTTACGTAACAGTTCTAATACCAGTGTGATATGTGCTTCATGTACAACAGGTATACACATTGAGTCATCATCCTGCTCCTCACTACAACTCTGAGTTGTTCCACAGATTTATGTGATAGCCACCACAACTTTTCTTTTCTGACAAACACAACACAGTCCAGTGTGGATATTTAGAGCCTTAAATCAATGATGCTGTAGTTTAAGTGATGACGATTACAGTGAAACTTAAAAGTTCTGGGATGTGAGTTATAAAGGTTAGAAGTTGTGATGGTAAAAGCCCCTTCCCCTTCACTTTGGGATTTTTTTTTTTTGGTTAGCACAAAAACAGCGTGTTTACGAATGCTCAAAGGAAGTGAAACATGATGATGTGTGTAGTTTCTAAGAGGAAGGATTCACCTGTTTATGCCCAATTTCTTTTTGTTTCTATTCATACCCAATAATGTCTCTTGCTCTGCTCAACTAGTTTTGTTTAAGTTTCTGATTTCCATTCATAAAAACAATCAAATTAATCTGCTGTTGCTTTCTCCCAGGATTCATTGGACACTGGCGCTACCCTGGAGGAGAGCTTGGGAATGGACCTGGATGCAGAGGCTGTCAGAGATGCTGAGAACAACATCAACACTGCCAGGTGAGCTGGGTGGATTGTCAGTTTGCCTTTATTAAGTTCAGTTTCACCTTACATCAAGAATACAGTACAAGCACAGTTATCAGAGTGAGAATGAATTATCAAGACCAGAATTTCAAGACATCAATGAACATTTTAGGCATAATTTGGACAAGGTAGATATATGTGTGTATATATGTGTCTATTGCCTCGTTAATCTTAATAATGTAGAGAGACTTGCTTCTTCCCCAGAGAGAAATTAATTTTCTTTAACACGTGCAGGAATGTTGTCTTGCACTGATCACTTGACACCTCACGTTTACAAATCACTTCGACATGCTGTCTCAGCCGGAGCTCATTTTTACGCTAAAACCGACCTTTATTATCCCTGTCTCTCTCTCACTCATAACACATATTAACTAACACTGCATGCTCATGTAGTTTTACACATCATATTGTATCATGCCTTCAGCTTGTGATTGTTAAAGCAACATCAAATATTCTTTTGTACCTTAAATAAATAAAGGTGTAAATAATGTTTCCAATGCCTTTTTAGTGGTTCATCAACTCGTAACAGGGTGAACAACACTTCTGCATTCACTTTGCGGCCCTCTATCGGCTATAACCGCACTATCCAAGTTTGCCAGATCGGGTAGCGGATCTGTAGTTCGAATGACAGCGGTAATGGACAATTCCGCTTCCAACCTGCAGGGGGACCAAGGAGGAAAAGTGCTTTGGTGTTGCGTTAACAAGCACAGTTAATGTACTGTGGTTGATGTGTCACGTAGTATTCAATTGTAAAAATGGTTCAGGTCGGCAATGATTAAATGCTGTTTCACATTTATTCAGGAAAAATGCGTAAAGTTAATCAGCAGGATAAAACGATCAATAGACACGGCATTGATTTTATTTGTAACAACAGTGTCTCAGGAAGACTCCAAATAAGGGTGAAGGATTATGACTAAAATACTTTGGGATTTCCAAATGATCATCACTAAATTGTTCTGGCGAGAGTGCGTCCAAAAATGGTTTGGATTTTGCTCAAAGCCAAAGATTTCTCAGGTCCGTGAGGTGACTTAGTTTGCTTTTAACAGTGTTTGCACATAAAGACTGGTCAGGCAATAGATTTAGTTACATAGCTATAACCAAAAACTTCTGTTCTAGATTTCTGAGCAAAAATATATAAAAGTTATGTCCCCTAAAAATTACAATTTGGGGAAATATTTGTTGAGTATTTTGTTAACTTTACTTTTAGTCATAGTTATCGTTTCAAATTTGTCTCCTGTTTCTTATCTTTGTTTTCAGTCTGGACGATCAACCCTGTGACATCATGGAGCAGACTCAGACTGACACCATAAGCTGTGTAAGTAGCAATAAAATGGAATATATGAGAATAATGGTTTCTGTGTTGATTTTATTTCGAAGGAGCCTTTTTAATTAAATTGAATTACAAGCACAGAGGAGTCATTTTTGGATCTATTAAAAAACATTTGCCAAATTATTACTTCAAGTTTATGTTACAGTATCTGTCTCACTGCTGTACTTCTTTTGTTTGCTTTTAATTAATTTCTCTTTCTTTTATCTTTTGTACCTTTATCTTCAATTATTTTTTATTTTTTTTCCTTCATTCTTTTCCTGATTTGCTTTTTTTAATCTCTCTTTCTCCAGGATTCAAGTTCATGCCGCTGTGATCAGAACGCCAACACCAACAAGACCAACATGAACCACCTGTCGCCATGCCAACCAAACTCTGGCCACAACCCCCACCTCCAACTCTTCCCTGACAACCAATGGGAAGGTAGGAGATATAATGTCAATATAATGTAATTGTAATAGAGAAGGAAACGGCACAGTAAAACAGACCCTTTCAATGGTTTTCTATATTGATGTTCTTTATTTATACATCTACGAAACACTCCATCCAAGCGAAATGTCAGTTATATACATTAATGTTGTTGTCTTTAAAAGCGCTCAAATTTAAAAGTCATTTAATTTTATGATGCCCTTTCTTTTTGAGATTAAATATATATTTGTTTTTAAAAATCATATCTGTTTCCCAAAGAATCTCTTTTGGGAGTTGTCATCCATACTTCTTTTAAATATCTAGTATGACTCAGTGAAAAACTCCATTGACTGAATGAATGTTGAAGAGTGAAGTTGTTATGAATGATTGACCTCACTGCTCCTCGTCTCCACTGTCTCTCTTCCTGTCCCTCCTCCTCCTCCTCCTCCTTCTTTGTCTTCTCTCCGTCCTCCTTCTTGTCCTCCTTCAATCCAAACAGCGTCACCCCCCTCACATCTCCACCTCCCTCCCATAGATTTCTCATGCATGCATCTGCAAAAAGAAGGCCAAGGTAAGTTGTTTCATATCTACCCGCCCATCCACCAGCCTACCTGTCCAGTCTTTCATCCTTTCCTGTTGTCGCTTTGGACACAGTACAGAAAACTTTATTAATATATTCTCACATCTTAAAATGATCTTTTGTAATACTGATTATAAATAAATCCCTGCATGTGAAACACTCTTCTAACACAGCTGGGGAACTCTTTTTCTTGCTCTCATCTTTGCTCTTCCCTCTTGCAACAGGATTATTGGATGGATGGATGGATGGATCAGGACACTTATTCCTGACTCTACCTGGTATTAAAATCCGATCGAAATGTTCCGATCACAAGTGGACAGCTTTAATTACGTGTGTTCCCACCTGGCAGTAGAATGTGCCCTCCAAATGCGTCTTGAGTGACCACTTGTGATCAGATCTAACTTCTTCGCTCTATATACGCAAATAAAACGTGACGTGCGACTTAAGTATAGGAATGTCTGAAGTATTATCTTACATATTTGTGAATTCAGCTACGCTTTATGAAACTAAAAATACTGGCTGCTGCCTTTTCCATGCAACTGTGGGGCACAGAGCTCCGACAGCCGGGGATATACAAACACACCCACACATCACCGACATTATGACAATAACATCCAAAACACACAATTCACTCTGTGGTTTCTGTGACATGAATACTTTAAATGAGTATGTAGTTCCATTCACAGTTTAGTAGGTGGTCCTTAATGTGGCCCAGGACACATACGCATACTCACTGCTATAAAAATGTGGCCATATGTGACCCAGACCATCTCCGAATGTGGTCTGAGTGATCGGATCTCAATGCGTCCTGGGTGCATTCGCACCTGTACTTAGAGCTGTCCACTTGTGATCACATCACTCAAATTTTAATACCAGGTGAAAATGGGGTTTCTGCTCCTCTGTTTCCCACCACTGTCTCGTTATCGTCACAACCCTTCCTTCACCCTCTCCTTTCCCCTGTTTTCCCCTTGACTCAGCTCATTACCATAGCGCTGACAGTCAAGACAGTGTTAATCAGGCAAAGAGTGACTCAGCAGGGTACCAAAGAATATAAATGAATTTTTTGTTAAATGTATCTACTAAACAGCTCCTCCCAGGTGTTTTGTGTGTGCGTATATATATATATATATATATATATATATATATTAGGGCTGTCAGCGCTAACGCGTTAATCGCGATGCGGTTAAGGGCCGATGCGATTAATTTTTTTTAATCGCATGCCAGTATTTATTAATTTATTTTACACTTCACTCGGCTTTGCGTCGTGCCTAACAGGCTACTATTTTGAAGCAGCTTTGCAGCACCGTTACTTATCATCAAGCTGCCACTTCCTCGTAACACATCCTGCTGCTGCAAGCTGCAGGCATGATGGAGAAAGACAGCAGCAATGAAATCGTGAATGACGCTTTTTATTTTCCAAAACTCCCAGACGGCTCGTAGACAAGTCAAAAGCCATATGCATGTTGTGTAAAGCCGAATTAAAATATCACCGAAGCACATCAAGCTTGAGCTACCACCTACGGAGCTAAGCATTGTAGTACAGTTAACGTGATGCTACCCGCTAGCATGCTACCCACTCAGGCAAAGCACTATTTTGGAGAGTGCTACTTGCCGACCTGTGGATGAAACCAAATCCCCAAAAATTACTACAGCTCTTGCGAAACGGGTGGCAACTAACTGCAGACCTGTCAACATCGTAGAGGACTCGGGTCTTAAAGACGTACTACGGTTGGCATGTTCTGACCCGTCTTGTTGCCGTCGAGGGGGACAGCAGCCCCACACACAGCCTATATGACACGGAGAAAGCAGCCACACTGGAACTGCTGCAAGGTGCTGCAAATGCTGTCTCATTAACCGGTGATCACTGGACATCAGTGAGTAATCAACATTATTTAGGAGTTACTAAACACTATATTGAGTCTAGTAAGGATAGGGATTTTTAGTTTTTTAGTTAGGTACTTGGAGGAATTGTGCAATAATGACAGATTCACAAATTTTTCTTTTGTTTACAGTAAATAAATAATTACAAATCTTAAAATCAAGTTCATAAAGTAACTTTCTTTGCATTCATTTGATTCCCAATCAAGATACACTGGTAAAATTGCTTTCGATTGTTAATATGTACTTAAAAACTGTTCTGAAATGCAAAATAATAGAATTTTAATCATGTCATAAAATAAGTAATTAATCGCGATTAACTATAGAAATTCAGCGATTAAAAAAAATTAATCGTTCGACAGCCCTTATATATATATATATATATATATATATATATATATATATGATTGATACCTCTTAATTATTAAATTTGTCTTTTCTGTCCCTCCTTTACTGACTTCTGTTAACTTGCTCTGACTCTCTCCTCTCTTTGTTTCTGTCCTTTCTCCAGACCCCGTCCCCGCTTTCAAATCTTGGCAGGACGACAGCGAGAGTGGAGAGGCGCAGCTCTCCCCGCTGGCTAGTCGCATGCTTCCTCTCCCCCTGCTCCCCCTGGAGGAGGACGGTGAGGAGGACGAGGAGGAGGGAGGGCAGGAAGCCTCCCCCTCCTCTTCCCGCTCACACCCTCACCTCCTGGCACGACGCTTTCTTGATTTCGGAGCGCACGGTGCCCAGCGATTCCTCCAGCAGGACCCGGACGCCATCTCACCAACCAAAGCCCAGAGGTACTATCATATTGTGTTTGTGGGTTTAAACTGTATGTATTTTTGGCAGTTTATTCATCTTCATGTATCCTCTGTCACTCCAGGCCGCGGCGAGCATCAGTTGGCTCCAAAGAGGCGATGAGAGGAGGAGATTCAATGACCCACCAACTCACCAAGAAGCTTCAGCACCTGAAAAAGAAAATCAAGCAGTTTGAAGAGCAATTTGAGAAGGAGAGAAACTATAAGGTACAAATTACTTTGAACAAGTGCTAATCAGAAGAAAAAATAAATATTTATATTTATATATATATATATAAAAATCAATTATATATACAGTGTGTGTGTGTGTATATATATATATATATATATATATATATTTGATTTAGAGATTAACATAAATAATGAACAATGGAAAACCCTATCCAACCAAAAATCCTGCACACTGTCAATCACTCTGATTAAGACATTTCAGTCCCTACACCTCCATCCTCCTGCTCCTCCTCCCTCCTTAAACTCGCTCTGAGGCCTCTCGGTCTTCTCTCCCTATCCCTCTCCTCCTCACTTCATATATGAACTTAATCTGATGAAGGTCAGAGGACCTAAACGTTAAAAATAAAGTGCAAGATTATTTTTAAGACTGTAAGTCTCTGTATGTAAAAACATCAGCCAAGTGCTTAAATTAGTGTTGTAAATTCCACAGTGTTGTCATGACCTTTTCAGTGAAGCTTTGCTCTGTCCTCTCTCTCCTCCTCATCTCTCTGCAGCCCTCTCATGGAGACAGGGCAGCTAATCCTAAAGTCCTCAAATGGATGACCGACCTCACAAAGATCCGCAGGCAGATCAAAGGTAGAACCACTTGCTCTTTTTCCTGTGTGTGTGTGTGTGTGTGCGTGTGTGCATGTGCGCGTGCGTGCGTGCGTGCGTGCGTGCGTGCGTGCGTGTGTGTGTGTGTGTGTCGGGGTTAGAGTATGTGTGCCATCCTGGTCCATGCTGCACAGCTTGACCCTCCCCACTTCTTACCTTTGACCTTTGTAACATCGCATGTATGCTGGTCTAACACACACACACACACACACACACACACACACACACAGACATGCACATGCCGGGGGTTGACGTGACTCACACATGCGTGGCTCCCACCCTTCAGTGTGCTGGTGCGTCCTTGTGAAACCACATTCATTACCTCTGCAGTGAATTCAGTAAGGTGAAACGGTGGATAAGACTTTAACTTATACATAAATAGAATGCATCATTTTGCAAATATCAAAGAATTTGAAAGTTTTTGTCCTTTGATAAACTAGTGTTCCTTGAAACACAGGTATTAGAAAAATGCAAAATGTGACATATCTGATGTATAGAAATAGTTTTCTTCATGTTGACGTGTCTCTTGTGCAGCGTTTCACCAAACTGAACAAACCCCATGACACTCGTCCACCCTCTCAATGTGAGGTGACGGCTCTCCTTGTCGGAGAACACAGTGGCCGAACCATTTCTCTCTCTGTTTCAAATCAAAATTGAAAACAACAATAACGCGAGCACCCGCTCTCCACTTTCCTCCCTCCTCCTATCGCCCAACCTACCGATTGATTGATTGATTGACTGATCGGCCAACCAGGACGCCAGCACCACCTTTTACCCAGAAGCACGCTGAGGCACCAGGCTTTGCTCCATTCATACAGACGCCACCATGCGCCCTCCTTCCCTTCCTCCTTCTCCTCCTCCTCTATCTGCTCACCTCCCCATCACACACTCACCCCCCTGCTCCACCCCTACTCAGGCCTGAGCTCTAGACCGTATCACCTCAGTAAGTACCAACCCCTCAGTAAGTAGACATTACATACATTACTGACAGTCACAATGAGGCGGCATTGTGAGACCATATTGGTTCTTTGTTTTGATGTATTTCCTGTTGAAACCGCATGTTGAGACAAGACATTTTAACTAAAGGTATCTATCAAAGGTGTGAAGTAAAGTGAGGAGGAGAAGGGCAGGTTTTTTTTTATTACAATTTTATTTTATAAATGGGGTTTTATTGATAAACAAATGTATGTTTAGGCGTTGACTATTTGCTGGGTTAAACAAATGTCTGTTTTTATTTTATTGTGACTAAAACTGTACTCTAAAACGTTATACTGCAGGCATTATTCCATTGTAATCGCATAAGGGGAAAGTGCTGTGGGCACAAAAAATATAAATGTTCTGTTATTAATCCTTAAATAATACCAGAACATTTTATGTAGTGTTTATAATGTTTTTACAATGAACGAACACCGCAATTTAAGGACTATCGTGTTTTTTGCAAACCATAGTTTTGTATGCTTTTGCAGAGGGCGAGTTGATTTACTCGAATATGATCATTTCAGAGTAACGTGATGCTTTGTCCTGAGATAATATCCAGCAGGCAGCTGTACGTCTCGGTCTGTAACCATCAGACTGGGGCCTTTAAATGTAATTTGTAATGTTTTTAGAGTCGAACGCTGTAAGAGAAATGTTCAGGTTTGCTCGGTGTGTTCGGGTTTTGACTGGGTGGCTGTTCTTGTTTGGGGTGTGTGTGTGTGTGTCTTGTCTAAGCATGTTTGTCTTTCCTCATATTGTGACTGGCTGACTATTACCACCGCAGCTGTCTGTCAGACTCCTGCATGTCTGATCTTCCAGTGAAAGATGTTTAATGTGCTGTCTGAAGGCTTAAGATTTTCTCTTTCTGTAACCACTTTTCCTGTCCTGGTTCCTTCTTCTGTACTTTACCCTCTCTGTCTCCTCTCCTTTTGTTTCCTTCCTTCATCTCTTTTACTCATCACTGTATTCCTCCTTCCCCAGATGCCAAACACCGTGCAGAGAGTGAGCTTGGCCCCCAGACTCGTCCTCGGAGCAACACCTTACCCAAGAGCTTCGGCTCCACACTGGACCAAGGCGCTTGCGATGCAGCAGGAGAGGTGAAGGGTCAACGTCCCACCATCGAGGAAACACTGGAGATTATCCAGTGCAGGGTCAAAGGGAAGAGGCAGGAGGACGGCTGGCCCGATGACATCAAGGTTAGCAGATCAGGGACTGCATCAATTACTCTTGTTGATTAGCCACTGGATTCATTGAAACAATAATGTAATGTATTTTTGCCCTGCAATGGTGAACAGGACAAGCATTTTAGAGAATAGAAAGATAGATGGAGGGATTTTTTGGGGAGAAACAAGTGACCGATTTTGCCTGGCATTTAGTAATCATTCCTTGCTTCAAAGACCAGACAAAACATGTATTATGTATCCTTTTGGGGGTAATTGGGGTTATGGGAACAAACTGCAACTTAATAAAAAACATTTATAATAATTACTAGAAATTTGAATAATGCAAATACACATCATATAGGCATACTTAGGAGCCCATTTCCAAGAAATGTATGAATGAAAATCAGAGGAAAAGTATATATGAAGTGAGCCAATATGCAGTAGAAATTACTGAGACAACAAATGTATTTGTTAGATTATCATATACAGGATCAAACTTGGACTTTTGGCATAAAACAATAAAAATGTACACATTACAATAAGAATGACTGACTGTTTTTAGCAGTTTACTTGGTTGTATTGCATAAGATATCATATTGTCATCCCACTGATGCACACACAGGGACCTTGGCAGGTCACAGCAGTACATTAGTACATGCCATTTGCACAGGGTGTCACGATCAAAAGTGGTTATATCACTTTTACATGATCAACTGTGTCTGTCTCTGTAGAAGATGACCAAGGAGCAGTTGTCCTGTGAGAAGACGGTCCTTCAGAAGAACCTGCTGCACTATGAGGGCCTGCATGGTCGACCAGTAAGTTACCAGAATATCCTAAATCCTAAAAGCTGTGTTAAAAGACCTGCTTACCCTTGTTTTAACCTGTTTCTCCTTTTCTCTCAGGTGACCAGAGAGGAGCGTCTGGTGGTGAAGCCTCTCTACGACCGCTACAGATTGGTCAAACAGATGCTCACCAGAGTCAGCATCACACCTGTCACAGTACGTACACATAATTACAACATTACATCTATCCCAGTATGTTAGCAACGTGCTCATTAAAGTACGTAAATGTGTTATTATAAAAGTCCGTACAAAAAACATCACAATAATTATTATATCTTGTTCTTTTATTATTAGGTACATCTAGCTAAAAGTACTCCAGTCTAATACAACAATATTTTAGCAAGGTGCACTTGTACATTTGCAAATGCAACAGTCAAACAATATAAGTATACATAAAATACTAACTAAAATTGCACAAAAAAAAAGTCCTCCTTTAACAAAAACAAAAGTTGAATAATACACTATTAGAGACAATATATCATTAGACATTTTTAAAAACCAATTGTTTTCAACAACAAAAAATGCACATCACGTCAGTCTGACATTAATTTAATTTGTAAAAAAGTACATAACATGGATTTTCTGCTTTTGGCCAATTTAAGAAATCGTTGCAAAATAATCACGATACATGCGTGACATTTCTTTTTTCCAGCCCTAATATTAAACTTGCACACACACACACACACACACACACACACACTCACTTCTCCTGCATTAACTCCTCTCTCTCCTCCCCAGGTGTCCCCCTCCAGTAAGAGGCGAACTCAGACCCTCCAGCCAATCATTGAGGGGGAAACCGCTCATTTCTGGGAGGAGATCAAAGAGGAGGAGGAGGACGAGCGGAAAGAAAGAGAAGGAGGAGAAGAAGACGAGAAGGAGGAGGAGAGGGAGGAGGAGGAAGAAGAGGAGGATGAGGAGGAGGGAGAGAGCAGCGGTGGGGAGATGCAGAGCTCTGATGTCATCATGGCCGTCGACTTTGTGACGTCTTCTGACGGATCAATGAGCAGCCAGAAGCAACCCGACCGGCAGAGCGATTGTCCAATGAGAGCCAAAATGGAGGAGGGTTCGGGGAAGCTGGCGCTGGACCTGCGGCTGTCCAGCTCCAACGCCTCGTCCATGTAATAACACACACACACTTTATGTACATCCTCTTATCCTTCCTGTAAAGGAAACACCTGTGTTACAATAATATAAAAACATTACACCAAATAAAATATAAGGCTCTGTGTTTGAAATGATGGATTATCCAGTTTGGGCAGTGTTAAATTGTACGTTTTTTTTTTTTTTTTTACTATATTAATGAATTATCAACCCTTAATTATTCAAATCTCTGATCTTACTTTGCCGACACAAGCAGGAATAATGTGAGACAGAAAGAAAAGAGTCTGTAATCTGGCTGTAAACGTGTCACAGATCTCATAGCCCTCTCTCTCTCTCTCTCACACACACACACACACACACACACACACACACACACACACACACACACACATCTCAGGTTTGCACACCCAGGTCTCTTACCATGATTTCAACAGCTGATCCCTAATGCCACTACAGCTCACTTCCTGCTCACAGCAACCTCACCTCCTTACTTCCTTTTCTCTCTGGACCCAATTCTTAATTTATGGGTCAAGATTCAAACGATGGTTGTTTTGTCATTTTTGAGAACGAATGTGATTTAAAAGAATCTTAGGTCTGCTATCCCCAAGACTTGATTCTTACATTCTCGCTGGGATTTAACTTAACTGTAAAACTCGGCAACTCATGGCAGCATGTGTAACTACGTTCCCATGTATCTCATCATCCTCCAGGCCAGAGCTGCTGGAACAGCTGTGGAAGGCCAGAGCAGAGAAGAAGAAGCTGAGGAAGACCATCCGAGAGTTTGAGGAAGATTTTTATCAGCATAATGGAAGGTAGGGGGAAGACACAGTCGCTCACACGCAAACACAAACAAAATCCAGACTGTCAGCCTAATGAATTCAATGTTATTCATCTCCTGAAAATATATATAATCTGGATATGTTAATGTTGTAACCGACTGAAATCCTCCGTGAAATCCAGTAATGTTTTTTATAGCAGGGTCCCCGCGGGTCCTTAAAAAGTCTTGAAACGTCTTAAATAAAATTTTCGATTTTTAAGGTCTGAAAAAGTCTTGAAATCTGGAATTTACGATAAGCAGGTCTTAAATTTCATGTGGGACCGAGTCCGACTCGTCATCTGTTCTTTTTGTTTTCAACCGCAATTTGACCAGCGCACCATCTGGGGGCAGCACTTTGATCTATGTGGGTACTAGAGGTCGAATGTAGCTACACTTAAGGCCAAAATACTGTGGGTATTTAAACCGTAAGCCGCCACCGCTCGTACACCTTAAATGAGGACATCCACCTAGAGGGGCCAGAATTTAGAAATTACCTGAAGTACCTTAAAGGCTGATAGTTTATACATACACAGTCAACCATGTCAGGGTTGTAAGGCGAATCAGCACTTTGTATAAAAGTTGTCGTGCCCTGTGACCTGTTTTGAGCGTGGCTCTGGTGAGCTGTGCTTCGCCACACCATTCTGTGTCGTGTCGTGCTGAACATTTTCCTTTTTTATTTTTATTTTTTTTCTTCGTGGTAAAGTCTTAAATTTTCCTTTCAGAGGACTTAAAAAAGGTCTTAAAAGTCATTAAAAAATGTGCAGTTATCCTGTATAGGCAATGTTATCCAGTCTGATGTACAAGTTGCACGAAACAGATTTTAATCCACGCTGGGTCAAAATAACGACTGGAAATCAAAATTGTATTGAAAAATTGGAGATAATCACTATGACAGGTTATGATTAGGTTATAGGTTATATTATGGTGACTTAAATCCCTGCTGTAACATGGCAAGAAAGCTGTCAGACTACTTAGTCAAATAATTCTATCTTGCGGACAGTTACAGTTCTGGTATCAGAAATGTCGACTGCTGTAGTCAAAAGCATCACAGAGAATGGCATAGAACTAGGCGAGACAAAGCCGAAATCATTCTGACAGGCTTGTCCTTCAGTCGGTTCTTTCGCTATGAGACACTATGTAGGATGAATGGCAATACCCAATGCCCATTTTCCTGTCGTGCTTTGGCCATTTATTATTCAGCTATTGTGTAGTCTGACCCCAGCCGTAATACTGTCTGAAGAGAACTGATAAATGTTCAGTAAAACGGCCTCGGAAGTAAGCACGTGTCATTTAGAGGACTTATTCTGCTCTGTCTCCCTCCTCTGCCGTAGAAATGTTCAGAAGGAGGACCGGGTTCCGATGCTGGAGGAGTACCGGGAGTACAAGAGGATCAAGGCCAAACTACGCCTGCTGGAAGTTCTTATCAGCAAACAGGATTCCTCCAAATCCATCTAGACCTGCCCTCCTCAGACACCAGCTGTCACTGCACACAACAGCTCTCACCGGTGCTGCGAGGACATCCTGCCCAGGATGTCCCATCAGTCTGTCAGACGTCATGACACCTGGGGAAGGTTTAACAAACACCTCACATTACTGCCCAGGAAGTGGAGACTCATACTTCATGACCTCCACTTGGTGTGCTGCATTTATGTCATGGAGAAAACAGCATTAGAGTGACTTGCTGGTTCAGAGTTACAGTACCATATGTCATAATTTATTTACAGGCCTTCACCAGTGCAGGGACATTTCCAGTTTGAGGGACTTAACCTTCATTTTAACTGAAGAAACCAAAGTAAAGTTATGGTTCTTGGGTCTGAGTTTCTGGTAGTACTTTCCAATGCCGTAGAAACTATTCAACTAGCACCGGCTGGTCAAACACGATCCTCGTGGCTGCAGCTGTGTGGGGATTTCTCTGTGACCAGTACAAAAATGTAATTAGTAAGCAATAAATTAAAAGAACATGATGACTGTGTTGTCTCGTGGCGTTTAAACACTACATCTCAACTGGTTTTTAATACTTAATCGCTCTTATTTGCCAAATCTTTGTGGCGAAAAAGTAAATAACTTTTAGCTGCTTTTTTTTAGTTGCTGAAAAAAAGCCCCATTAGTGACCGATATGCATTGAAGCATTGAAAAAAAATCTTTGAGCAAATTTTAAGCATTTTTGATCACAAAATCAGTTAAATCATTACATTTGTTTGATAAATATATGATTATCAATATGTGACTACAGATATTTATTTGTTTGGTTTTCAAAATTCAGTAATGTGAACACATTGGGTTCTTTTGTCAAAACTCTGAGTTTAATTGTCCACTTTATAGATGACATAAAAGGTGCATTTTTACAGCGATTTTTTTATTTTTTTTTCCCATGACATGAATGCAGCACCACTACCGGTTAAAGTTAAAATCACTCCCGTCAGCCACGACTGCTGCCTCGTCTGACTGCATTTGATCTAAAACACGGCTGAAACATGGAAAAAAAGGAATCATTGTCTTTCTCACCAACTTGACTCAAGACGTTGCACTCGTCTATTGTGTTTGATTTCCTCTTCTTCTAAAAGAGAAAAAGACATTCTGACTTTTTAATTTCAGGAAACTTTCTTTTCTCGATCTTTTTGTTCTTTGTGTTTTTTTTTCCTTCATGCTGAGGAATCTTATCGGACAGCTCGAGGACTGGGATTTTAGACGCTCTTCACTCAAGACACTTGTTCTTTCTTTGGGACGTCCCACTGTGTGAAAAATCCCTCTTTTGCCTCTCTTCATGGAGTCACAGTTTCTTAAAGCAGTCTCCTTGGCGCGAGGCAATCGGTTATTTTATTCTGTCACTAATACTCTGTTTAACGTCCTGGAGGCTTCACACCTTCTGACTGATTTTAAAATTCATTCACAAGTTTAAAAACATGTTTGTGAGTGTATTCTTGTTATAAAAAAAAAAAGTGTATACATACATGTTGGTGAGACACTGCTGTTGACGTTTTTTTCTTGAATGAAAAAGAATATGTGTTGTATTCTGAGGAAAAAAAAAAGGTATTAACTCCCAGTATGACCTTGGAGCTGTGTGTGAAAGACTGATATTCCTTTTCATTTATTTCTATTCTTTAGCATTTTCTTTTTTTTTTTCTATTTTGGCAATATTTGTCAGTAAGATGTACACAAGGTTGGCAACTCTGAACTACGTTTCCCTCTTGGACGAAAAGACGTTGCTTTTAAGTCGTCCCAAAGCGCAAGCGAGTTTTGAAGTCATATGTTTGGGATTTTAATATTTCTGACGGCACTTAAAGGCAGCATTAGACTGAAGATGCTCATAGCAAACAGTCCAATGCAGATTAGGAGATTTTAGGATGTAGATGGATATGGTTGTTGAAAATTCTTCACTGGTTGTGTGACTTTTTTTCTTTGTTTTTCCACTTGTCTCTTCACTTGTTCCGTTTGCTGCATGGAGGTGTGGCAGGTCCTAAGGGGTTAATGGGTGATACGTGCTGAAGAGAGGAGCCAGTATCTGGTCCACGTTGCTGCAGTTTCTTTGAAACCAAAACCATAATGGCTACAGGAAGTGGCAGTATGACCAAGTTTGGTATCAGCGCAGTTAGATGGAGAGTTTTCCTGAATAGCAGCATTCAGCAGTTGCTGTGCAGCTGATGTGACTGTTACTGAGTAACTGATTTATCTCTGGTGGTCCTCTGGTTGAAGTTTTCTCGTAGCTGTATTGTATCGATGAGGTGCCAAAACTGCCAGTTCTGATTTGAATCACAGAGAAGCAACTCAACCAACGTCTTGTGGTTAACTGATCTTTTTCCCCAACCGGTGGGTCAGTGCTAAGGCTCTGATTAGCACTCTAGCATGATGTCCACAATGCTGAGGGAGGGAAGAAGCTTCATTCCTTGGCTATGTTTCTCTTTGGTTGAAATCTGCAGTCCCATTGAAGTTTAATTTCCTGCTGGCAGGTCAAATGAGGGCAGGAGAGGAGAAAAAAGGAGGTTGAGGTTTAATGCATGCCAACGAGCTTGTCCTCGTTTTTCTTCGTAGAGGCCATGTTGTCATGTATCAGACAGAAGTCAAGATGTCACAGTGTGATTTGAAAAGCGGAACGAAGAAACTGTCGCCGAACTTAAGCTCTAGCTGGTGAGTGAGTAAATGATCAGAACCTCCTCGGCTCGTTACTGAGTGAGATGTTTAAGGCCGATAAGACAAAGTAGTGCTTTTCTTTGCTGAATCATTTACCTGCCAGAATCAAAGTTGACTGCAGTCTTTTGTCTGTCAGTGGACGGCAGATCGTGTCGGTTTGAATGAGTCAAGAGTTTTGTGTTTGTGAGTGCTAAGTGGGGGGATGCGCTGTATTTATCAGGACGGTAAAGTTTGTAGGGTTGATGTAAAAAGATGTTATTTGCACAGCATTCACAGAATGCAGCCCTGTGTTTTTTTCATTTGTTAAATCTAAAAATGACGCACTACTTCTATACAAATATAAATATGTACTGTACATAAAAAAATAAAAAATAAAAGAAATTACCGAAGGAATGAATGTCAGAAATGTTTAAATTATTTAAAACATTATGTTTGGCCCCCTTTGGTTCATTATATTTGTGACGCCCTGAGAATGTGTTTTTTTATTATTATAAATATTGCTCTTACTATCATAACCATTATTTTGTGTGATAATGACAATAATAATCCTTTTGTATTTACTCACAAACTGTAAAACCAGCTGTAGAAGTCAGAAGTCTGGCACTGTGTGTGGCTAATCAAACCTGAACCTGCTCGGTTTCCTGATTTATTTTTGTCGCTCTGTGTAATATAAGCTAATATAGAAGCACTACTGTAGTGAGCTTGCATGGCAAAAGAGAACATAATAGTATGAATAACATGATGCATTGTTTATATTATTTGTGCCATGAAGAAGCAGCAATAATAAAAGTTTGCGTGGAGGTTTTACAGTTTCGGGTCATGGGTTATTTTGTGTGGGATCGACTTTGTGTGAATATTTGTGGTACAATATTATTTAATGTTTTTAGTCTAATTGTTTTCACCCCGACGCACATATTGTCACACACACTCTGCTTAAACTGTATTTTTACCACTGTTGTCAGCATAATGTTTATCTTGGCGCTGCTGAAAAACCAAAATAAGAATAAAATTTGAAGGTGAACAGGGATTGAAAAGCCAGTGACAGATGTGTCGTATCTGAAAACATGAAGAAATGATCAGTTTTTATGGTCAAAACAGCAACAGACAAGATATATTTTAACAAGTCTGCAAAGTGATTTGAGTCAAGCGAGTCTTTAAATCTTTAAAATTTAAAGGAGAAATAGTCAGGTTGCTTACAGATGTGATCAGGAAAGTTAGAAATCAGATACTTCATGACATTTCTTTGACCAGAGAGGTTTCTTGCTTCTTTCAGGTCATCTACATGTGATAGATGTGTTTTATCACATCAATATATTGTATGTGCGTATGTATCTATAAATGTTTTCTTACTTTGTGAATGCTTTTATTCAGTTTTTTCTTCATTAACAAAAACGATGAGAAAATACAATTGGTAAACATTTACACATGAAAAATAAAATTTACAAGCTTGCCACATCAGTTCTCTACCTTCTTGAGTCAAATAAAGTTAAACTGTTAAGAGAGACTGTATTCTCTGCCGACCTCCCCTGTGTATTTAAAAGTTAGATATGTAAAAATTAACCAAATTAAATCTGACAACTCAAACAACTGAGCACTCATTTTTTTAAAGATATATTATGGCCATATTTGTTTTAAAAAAATTGGAGAAGAATATTTGCATGATATACATTGATATACATGATATCCAGTCTGGATCAAGGACAGTGGATGTCCCTCACCTTCCGCTCTCTGTGTGTTGCTGTTCTCAAACTCTGTTTCCTTCGGAAAACAACAACATACTACAGCAAGTTACACGCTGAAAAGTTTCGAAGAAAATGTGGATAAAGATTTACAAAGAATATGTTTAAAGCATTTACTAACTGGGACATTTTTGGACCAATTGGTGGGGATTGAGAGCAAATTACGTTTAACCATGTATCCAGCTAATTTAAATAGATCACGTTACTGTATTGTGTGAACAGTTAACTTCAGTTAATATTGTATGTGGTGTTTTCTTTTGCGGGTTGCAAACGTTTCACCAAAACAAGTTCCGTCCTGAGACCATTTTGCAGAGCCACCGTCTCCACCCTGGCGATCAGCACCGGCCAAGATGATTGTGATTGGTTTAGAGAAATGCAAACAACCCAGTGTTTTTGAATGTATGTGTGTGCTGTGGAGATCGGTCTGGCAATGCAAGACTAAGTACAATATGACTTTCTATGACATACTATGACGTTTTATGACATACTATACTATGACGCTTTATGACATACTATACTATGACTTTTCTATGACATTTTGACATACTATAGTATTACTTTTTTGACTTTATGACACACTATACTATGACTTTTTTATAATATAATATACTATTACTTTTTATATTTTATGGCATACTATAGTATGACTTTTTTGACTTTATGACATACTATACTATGACTTTTTTATGATATATTACTTTTTATGATATTTTATGGCATACTAAAGTATGACATTTTGTACTTTTTATGACATACTCTATTATGACTTTCTATGACATACTATACTATGACTATTTATGACATACTATACTATGACTTTTTCTGATATTTTATGGCATACTATAGTATGACTTTTGACTTTTTATGACATAATATATGACATACTATTCTATGACTTTTTATGACGTAGCATACTATAACTTTTTGTGACATTTCATGACATACCAGTCTATAACTTTTATGACATACTATACTGACATTTTTATGACATATACTATGACTATGACACAAATCACACAATCTCCCAAACACACAGCAATTAACTCACAATATCACTGGTTTAGTTCACAACATCCACAGTTTATGATAAAAAATATAACATCTGTGCTTAGTAAGAACATTATTCATCTCAAAAAGCCTCCATAAGATACATCAAATGACAAAAATCTCACTTCAAGGCCAATTTAGTTGCTGTTCTGGATCTTTCAATAGAGTCCTCGCCAGTTTAGACTTAAACTTTTTTTCAAGTCAACATGAATGAGAAGCCCTAAAAGCTGCTAGAATTGTGGAAAGTTTAAACATTAGCAGCTCTGTGGTAATTCAGTAAACTCAATCCGCCGAGGGCAAACATTATCGTTTACAGTCTAAAAAAAATAGCATTTTTCCTACAGTCCAGGTAGCCACCGGTTTCCATTTTATCAACTTAAATGCTATGAGTAGTTTTTATTAGCAGTAATGCCGTGAAGAAAGCATAGATTGCTTAGAAAAACATTTTCCCTCTGGTGGGTTCAGACTGAACATCCAAAGCTGTGCTTGAAATCACCCCTTTACCTGCATTTTTTTTTAAGTGTCAAATTCTCTATATAGTACCGTCAAAAATTCCCACAATGAAACAAAAAAGTAGTGTTCATTGTATTATAAAAAAAAATCTTTTCACCTTTGATGCGACACATCATCATCAATGATAATGATTTTTAAGTGTCCGAAATCTCAATGTATTATTAGTTACTAGAGTAACTATTGAGTGTCTCTAATGTAGGAACGCACCAAACAATCCATGGACTTCCCCTGCATTACTGCAAAATGATTACTCTCAAACATTTGGATTGGTGCTCTGGTAATTTGGAGAACACGGTTAAGAACTTTTTAGTAACAAATGTTTCGCCGTAAATTGGTCTTCATGACGCATTTCAAAATGTTGCTGTTGCACTTACTATAACTGTGAGCTCCAAGTCCATGCATGGAGATTCCCTAAAAAAAAAAATAAAAAATAAAAAAGGTACTGTATCTTAAGCAAGATTGAAGTCATTTTATACTTAAACTAACTTTCTGGAAACACATTCATCAATGTAAATGTACGAGGTGGAACTAATGTAGTACACGACTTGTAAATTGACTAAACATACAAAAAAACAACAGTATGGTCTTTCAAGTATTTTATACACTTTTTTGTCAGAAGGCTTTGAAATGACGTTAGTAATTTCTGGAATATTGCAGGCAGAAGTGAAAGGTTTGGGTGAGAACTCCTTTCATAAAAGCAGCTTCAATAAATCTCTTTTCTCCAAAAGCTATGGCACCAGTCAGTCAGCTAAATAACATAATTTAAAATACACCCATCATCGTCTGAATGAATGTGAGAGAAGAACAAGTGTAACACGTGGCTGAGAAAATGAAATGAGATCCTCACTTTGATGTGAGTAAATGCTATGTAATCGAATGTCCCAAAAACAATAAATAGATAATCTTACACCCTTATCTTTTACATTAGAAATTTTACAGTGCATTTTGACACACTCCCTTAGACAACGAACAATAACAATTCATCATTTTAGTTTGTTACTTACGATAAAAACACTATGATGTGACTCCAGCATTTTCTGATCAGCATAACTGGCACATTTCTTTTCTTTTTTTACAATTTCTGATACAATTATTGGCCTTGAAGTGGTGAATTTAAATGCTTCCATGACTACGATCAGTAATGGAGACAGACAGCTAAGCAACCGTCTGTCTGACAGCAGGTCAGTCAGAAAGTCGGGCAGACGTCCGGCAGGCCGATCGTTGAGTCAGACAGCCAGCCTGCAGGTCTGTATCAGTCAGTGCAAGCAATCAGTGCATCAGTAGTGTGTCGACAACAGACTCAAGTTCTACTGTGTCGAATGAGATCAACTGGCCGGGATCTAAAGCCACAGCAAGTGGTTTTTAACCTCTTAAAAAACAATCTCAAAAATATTAAATACAATAACTGATTTGCATATAAGATGTTTTCTACATTCTTTATCTTGTAGCTCTTTAGGTCCAGGCTTCGGGGTTGAGAACAAATACGCTCTGGCAGCTGTGGCCTTTTGCTGACCACACAACAGCTGGACCTGCTGACGGTCGGCGCAGGAATCAAACAATTTCTTTTCCAAAATCAAGTTGCCATTAGCGGATTTATATTCTAGGAATTGTGGCAAGTCTCATAATTTAAAAAAAAAGGTCTTCCATGGCAGCCCAGGTTTTCAGGATTTTGAAAAATGCTCCTGCAACAGCTAGTCAGTGTCAGTCACAGGTCAGTGTTGCCAAGTCCTGATAATTGCAGTAACATTGTTAACGCTGTAGGTGGTCAGTCTGCCTGCAAACAGCGTTTTTTTGTTTCACAGTCCATCACATGAACGCCACCGTGACACCACTGAGCATCTAAAGCACTTCACTCCGTTTGGCCCATCAAAGTGATTTGAACATCAGCGTCTCATGTCAGCTGATACAACCACTTCTTTCGTGGGCTTGGCAATTGAAAACTCACCAAGACAAAGTTCTTATAATCCCATAACCTGTGGATAATGTTTCTTATCCAGTGTCCTAACAGTGTCCTTTAAAATTCAGGCTCTCACTTATAGAAATGGACATAGCAACAAAATCAGGTTGTGGTTTAGTGCCAAAAAATAACTCCTTAAGATGGATAGTTGATAAAGTAAGCCGAGGATTGAGGGCGTCCTATCCATTTTGACAGTGTTTATCTCAGGCGTTACTTCTCCGGCTGCCTGTTGAGCTTCAGACGTCAGTGCGAGTCTCTGTGAAACTGGCTGCCGATGCAGAGCTGATGCTGTGGGAGGCCCCTGGTCATAATGGCTTGTCAATCACTGCCACTCCTATAGGAGGGAGAAAATGAAAACAGTGAGTGAGAGAAACTACTACAGGAACAGTGAAACTGAAGACTCTGTCATATTTGTTTCCTGTGTTTAGCATGAGCACACTTACCTGCATAGCTGCGTCCATTGCTCATGTTTGTGGGAATAAGGCTCCACTTGTCTGTGGCAGGGTTGTAAAACTCTACAGAGGACAGGTTACAGGAGCCGTCGTCTCCTCCAATCACGTACAGCAGCCCGTTAATGGCACAAATACCTTGAGGAGAGAGTTGTACATATTAAACAACGTTTTTACGAATCCCATTTAATATTTTATCTATTTTGAATCATTAGGGTTATGGCTGTCCTGATAGTTATAATTCAGGTTTTTTTTTTAAATCTTTTATCATTTACAGTAAATCGAGCCCATGTTAAGCAGGGTCATGTCTTGCCTAAATTTTGGTTTTCAGACAGCATTCTGCAAACATCCCATAGGTGCTGTACATGTTTTTACCAACTTGAGATTTTTACACATTATTCAGCTGAAGGTTTTTATTTACAAAACAGGAAAAACAACTGTAGCTTCATGATTTCGTTCAGGTTTTGAAGGGTTTTGTTCTGAGACACCACACTTGTACCCTAAACGTAAACTTATAAACGATTCTGCTTAAATCAATGAGCCTAGTGGACGGCGGCGGACTAGATATATACAGGGGATCATATAAGTGTTGGAAAGTTCATGAAACCACATTTTTTTCAATCCTGCTTGTTTGCATTACATTACATGTCATTTAGCGTACGCTTTTATCCAAACCGACTTGCAATTTCTAGCACTGACAGGACTACCTATGTGCAAAAACTGTCCGTCTGTGGTCGTTATCTGACCTGCGTTTCGTCGGCACATGTTCATGTCACAGACCAGTCTCCAGGTGTTGGTCTGTGGGTCGTACACCTCAACGCTTTTTCTCACCAGAGGACCGTCATGTCCTCCTGCTGCATACAGCTGACCTTTCAACACACCTACCCCTGGACAAAAAATAAAGAAACAATTTAGATTTTTGATTATTATTTTTCTACAAACAAGAGAGTGGGACTTCTCTTCATGTTTTTAAGGTGAGCACTGGGTAATAACTTGTAATAGTTGTGTTCTTTCTAGGATTATTACTTGTACAATCGCAGACCACTGGGTGGTGCTGTTGCTACATAGGACATACTTTGTGCCTGGTAAAGATGTCCATAAATAACAATTTTGCAATAATAAATAAATGCAACAATAATAGTATTAAGATAAAATTACTAATATTTAAAAAAAATAAAAAAAAACTTCATCTAGGGGGAAAGCTGTATTATTTTGCTGCTCCTTGTGTGGATTCTATATGAAGTGTAAAATATAGCGTATGTGAGTGTGTACCTGCTCCACTGCGCCGTGTGCTCATGTCAGCTACGTAGCACCACTGATCAGCGACAGGGTTGTATTCTTCCACTGTACTGAGACACTGACGGGATGCTCCATCATAACCTCCTACTGCATACAACTTTCCTGCAGACGCAGAGACACACACAATCTGAATTTTAGCTTTTCTTTGAAATGACGCATGATGTGTCACTCACACACACACACACACACACACACACACACACACACACACACACACACACACACACACACACACACACACACACACACACACACACACACACACACACACACACACACACACACACACACACACACACACACACACACACACACACACACACACCCCTTACCATCAACCACCCCTACACCCACACTGCTGCGTCTGGTGTTCATGGAGGCAACATACATCCACTCGTTGGTTTTATAATTGTAGGCTTCAACTGTTGACAAACCTGAAGGAGAGAAAAGAACAAAAAGGCAAACAGATTAGGGAACGACATTAATAGGTCAGAATAAGACTATAAGGGTGTTTCATCAGTCTGTAGGTGTAAACATTTTTCATCCAGCTGGTAGACGTGTTAAGAGAAGGGAAGAAAATGGCTGCCATGTCTCTCGTGTTTACTGTTAACACTGTAGGAGGCAGTTGTGCTACTGCAAGCAATTATAATCTGCTCAACCAGATAATGATGCTAAGTCAGATGGGAAAATTATTTTGAAAAAACTGGATAGGGTAACTAAATCAGCACTTTGACATCTGACAAGCAAGTCTTACCTTTTCATCTTCACCTGTTCCAACCTCACCCATTGTTATTGTTTTCTCACACATTTCTTGTTGTATATTTTCAGTCAAAGTTCCTTCTGCAATTAGACCACACCATACAATCTCATAAACATAAAAATATTTTCCCCAGCTTGTTTGCAGCTGTGTGAGGACTGAGGTGTTTCAGTGTGTGTTAGAGGACTTCATAATCAATCATTTGTAATAGTAATGTGGGGAGTGAAAAATTAAAGTGAAATTTATTAGTTGCTCTATGTACTATTAATAGATTGAGATGCTGATATACACCAGTATCTCATAAGACTACTGTATTTTCAGCCTAAATAATGAATCCAATGCAATCAAGGCCCCAACATTAGCAAGTACTGTATGACTACATATTGTAGAATGTAAAACTACTAAGTTTTCATGGTTTCAGTCTCACACAAAATAACAGAAATATAAAGTTATTATTGTTAACCAACAGAATGACTGGACAAGTGATAATTATCAAGAAACTGACCTTTTCACGTTTTTTTTTTTATGTGAACGAATAGGTGAAATGACTGGTGTTAAAAAATTTGAAGCATTTTCTCAGACTTCTTGTACCTTTTCAGGACTTGAAGATTTACAAATGCTTTTTCCAGACCTGCATAGGAGGAACCATCTTTATTTACAGTGGACAAGAAATAAAAGTATAAACCTGCTACTAATAATAATATATAATACAATAATATATATACACAATAACCACCCTGACTCTCTCCACACTCCACCCCTGGCCCTTCATGCCACTGTACTCTCTCTGCTGTAATGCTCTTTTTATTTCTATCTTTATTTTTAATTTAATACATACTGTGTACATATACTTATATTGTTTATACCTATACTTATATTGTTTAATATTCCATTTAGAGAATGTGTGACGTGCACCAACAACACCAAAACACATTCCTTGTATGTGTTAAAAAACGTACTTGGCAATAAAACCCTTTCTGATTCTGATAACTACTTTAGTTGCAACTGTACAGCCCTTTAGTGTGTGTGTGTGTGTGTGTGTGTGTGTGTGTGTGTGTGTGTGTGTGTACCTATACTGCCGTTAAAGCCCCCAACGGCGTACAGTAAATCGCCCAGCACAGCAGCTCCCAGTGTACTGCGTCGCTCCTGCATGCTCGCCACAGCACTCCACTGGTCTCTCACTCCGTCGTACACGTCCACCGTTCGCTCCCGCAGAGAACTGTTGAACCCTCCGACTGCATACACACGGCCTGCCATAGACACCACACCTGGACACACAGACACAACGAAATGGGAAAATGTTATAAGGTGAAAACTTGACCTGCATGAACTTGGTTAAGGATGTCATTATTTTTTTTACTGAAGCTGCTGACTGTTGATACTTAAAGGACCGTACTAGTGGTTGTGTATGTTTAAGCCCACTAGCATATTGTTTATATTTCTTTACATTACACTACATAGCTCAAGTTTTCTAAATAGTTATCTACCTTTCAGACACTCAACAGTTTCAACTTATTTCAGTATAAGAATCAACTTGCAGAGACTTGAATCTTGTGTGACACAAGGACAATCGGGCATCAAGATTTTATTGATACATAAATGAAATCTGATCGGAATGTTGCCTTAACATTAGTATTAGAACATAGTTTGGATTTTTTTGAAGTGGGCTTGTACGAGGTACTTCTCCATAGTCAGTGTATTACCTACAGTAGATGGTGGTCGACACGCTCCCAGTTTGAATAAGCACGCAGGAGCACCAGCACGGAAGCTAAGCAATGTACTGCTGTGGAAGGGGGCAGCAGCAAAACGGATTTTAATCAGCTAAAAAAAAGGCCCGCCTAAAAAAATCATCAGTTTAAGTGTACGCTAGATTTAGAATATTTACCTTGCAGTCAGACTGTCCTTTTCTACGGGGAGCTGAAGCTGTTGTCTATGCTCTCTTCAAAGCCACCACACTCCTTAGGCAAAAACAGTAATTTTACATCGCAGAACATGTAGTTGCTGGTCTGCTGCCTCAATCGGTTGGTTGGTTTGTGTTATTGTGTGACTTTGGTGTTTTAAAGGGTTAGTCAGATTCAGATTCACAACCCCACTTAAAAAAAAATCTGAACTACCATTTTAAGACATTTGACACCTTGCTGACAAATTAATGTAATAAATTGTTGAATTCTATTGATATTAATGTTTTATATTTACTTACAATCACTGCTTGAAAACTGCCTTATATTTTCAATTGATTACGTGATAATAAATAGTACCTTTGTGAAACTCATTCTAAGGTCCAGTTTTAAGAGAGGCTTTGTCCGCTGGCAATTAATCAAAAATGTTTGAAGTTGGATTTGTGGTGTTGTTGTATTATACTGTAAAGTGTTCCTGTTATTGTGTCCACCCCCTGCACCCAACTACATATAAAAACACAGGGACTGCCTGTGTCGGAGAAACTGTTGACACATTTAGAATGTATATCCAACCAGGGGTTATGACAGGTTGAAAGTAGTACAATTGTCAAACTAAACTACAGAGTCAGAGTCACATAGAGTCCTACAAAACACAAACTGACCTGCCCGGCAGCGTCTTGAAGGCAGGTCGGCTACTTGATACCATCGATCTTCCTGGAAGTCGTAACACTCCACGCTGCGGATCGCCTTAGGAGCCTGACCGCCCACCACAATCATCACCTGTACAAGCACACAGTCAGTGTCAGCCATTTGACATACAGTAAGTGTCTTTATAAAAGAAAATACATATCTGATGCAGCTGCTTTCTACAAGTTAGATACACATGGATCTTGTATTAGGGATTCTGTCTTGTTGAGTGGCATGTGACCGTTTGTGTACCTTTGGGATGCTGATAGGAGTTCGTGGTCGGGTCCTGTCTGTCTTGATGAGGTGCCGCTGGTCAGCTGGCAGCAGGTGATACTTCATTGCTTCTATGAGAAAATCTTTACAGGTGTTGTTGTTCTTTATCAAAGCCTCTTCCTCGACAATCTGAAACAGGGACCACATTTCAGGCAAATTTCCTTCACAACATTCAGGGACCAACCTTTATCAACGACTAGTAACATATTTAATGTAGCGAAGGGCAAGAAAGAAAAATGGTGAAGAATGTAGAGAAAGAGCAGAGAATTTATTTTACCTGTACCAGGTAATCCCTGGACAGTAGTGGAAGTCTGACATGCTCCATTAGTTTGGGCATGTACTCCAGACGAGCTGGCTTATCGTGCTTGATCCAGGATATCATCGCCTCAAACACCTACGAGAGAGATGGAGAGCAGAGTCAGACAGCAGTGAGGGACAGAACATGACAGGATAAGGCAGCAATAGAGACAGAAATGCAGACATGGAGGGAATTGTTAAAACGGATTAGGATTTCTTGCTCAAGCATACTTTGAACTTTTGCACATCCCCCTGAAAAATTTGCACACTTCTAAAACTGTTGAGCTCTTTCACTTTAACTACATATTTACATATTTTTTTTCATATTTTTTTTTCATATTTTTGTATTGTACATTTTTCTATTCTGTATCTATGTTTTTTAATTTTTGCAGTACGTGCTTTTATTTTCTCTCACTAAGCACCAATAACCAAAGCAAATTCCTTGTATGTGAACGAATTGGCAATAAACCAGATTCTGATTAAAAAAATACCATGACTTGTCAAGGTCAGTTCTCTGTTAGTTTATTTTAAAAAAAACAACAACATTTGTGTGTGTGTGTTTGTGTAAATGTTAATTTATTGGGGATGCAAGGCCAAAACTGGTTGCGATACTGGAAAGGTTTGGAGAGAGAGGGTTTTCAGACACTGTTCAATGATCTCCCACGCCGACAATTTTGACGATTTAACCAATTGTGCGAAATGCATTATTCTAGCTGTAGATACCAAGTTCTTTCATAGCGAATTACCATTATCGATTGCTTGAACTTGCTCCCAGCAGGACGTCAGCATAACAGAGGTGGCAGACCTTTGATCCTCACGTTTTTCTATAAAAAATCTACTGCTTCAAATTCACTGATTTACACACATTCACACATGATCGTCTCCTGTTGGCCTGTGGAGCAGATCCACTAAAGGCAAACGAGGGAATGAGTGCCGCTCCTTTTATGTACAAAGGGACGACAACGATGGTAGTTGAGGGAAGGAGGCCCGTTACTTGACTACTCCCAACACTTTCTTCTCCTTCATGGTTCAAACTAGCCGACTTCTAAACTCACGGTACCATCATACAGTATAAACTACTTCCACTTCAGTTTTACACAGGCCCCAAAAATAGACAAACATGTATAATGTAATATAATGGAGCAAATAATCAAATGTAAGAACGTGTGGGATGGAGACTGTATTATTTGTGTGTGTTGCACAAAACACAGATACCACTTCGTTTTTGACTATACCACAGCCTTATGCTGAGTAAACATACCATGCATACTGTAAATAGGGGCATCAGAGTGGAAAAAAAACATTAATTTAAGCCTCCAAGTTGTAATTTCGGGTCGTAGATATCAGGACATTGTGTCAACTACATTATGTGTCTACAAAGCAGTGGCAAAATGGCTGCAATGCCACTATCACTTACATCTTATTAAAATGCAATATCATCATTAATACAATCACTTCAGCTAATTAAATAAGGAGCTATACACTGTTTGTTTGTGTGTAGTTTCAGTTAAAGAACCACCACATGTATCTAATGCATTAAACATGTGGTGTTAATTGTTAATGTATCTGGTGTGACTACAAGATTAGCAGTGAGGGTAACTATATTTGAATAATGTCTCCCAAGATGAAATAACAGGAAGTTTTCCAAGTTCTTAACGTCTTCACAGCCTCAAAATGTGCCACAGAAATAAGTCAATGGACACAAAAACTTTCAACAAAAGTTGATCTTTTCCTTCCATTAATGCAAAAAGATGGAATAAATTGTAGCAAATCATTCAATTGTAACTGACTGTGGAAGCCAGTGTAACACTGAACAGTATGACAGTGTGGCTCCCTCTTAAGCTGCTTACACACCAACCAGACGGCCAGCCGTCGGCAGAAAAGGCAGTTGGACTGATCAGTCCCCCCAAGTTGGTCAAAAAAATGCCTCAGAACACACCGAAGAGACGAGACGTAATAAGTCTCCATAACAGCAGGCGGCGCTAATCTGTATTGTCGCCCAAAAATGAAAACCGGCAGCTGATTGGACAAACGCGTCACGTGGGTCTTGTTTCTCCGAAAATTCAAAGACAGACTGTTATGGCGGCTTGGTCAGAATACGATCTCATATTTTACTAAAATAGTACACCAAAACGTGTTTCTGAAAACATTTTAAGCGAGAAATAGGCCATGCAGTTGCTGAATCTGTCTTCATTTCAGATCGACAAAGGTCAGTTTAAAAGATTTTCTTTAGTCTAGTCACGCTCATTCCGCTCCCCTTTTCCGGGTTAGCACTCTACCAATCAGATGGGTCATTTGAGTCTGACTGCCAGCAGTGCCCGCCCCGCCGATTATACATGTCAAATCGGCCAAAATGAAGGACAACGGCCCCTTGGACAGACGACGGCACGGAACACACCGAACAGACCTCGCCAGACTGTCCACCGGCCGATTATCTGCTTTGTGTGTCCGGGCCTTTAGTCTCTTTCACTTTAGTCTTGCATAGCTAGACCTATCTCAGTGTCAGTGCTGGAGTATGGTCTGGCTACACTGCTTATCATTCTGGGATAGGGGGGGAAACCACTCTAATTTTTTTTTTTTTTTTTTTTAAACCAATCACAATCGCCTTAGGCAGCGCTAAGCTCGGATGCAGCCACAGTGCCCTTGCAAAACAGATAGAGACAGCGGAACGGGAGGAGAATGCCATATCTTTCACAGCTCCCACTATACCTAGAATTTCTCAAACTTGTCCCTTTCCTGGTGGACGTTATTTTGCTTTCCTCATAAATGTAATTCTCACATATCTTTTTACCCACAAGGAAAAGGGACAAACTGCTTTTACTAAAAGGGCTGAAGTGTGTGTGTACACCGTGCCGTCTGACCTTTTCCTCTGTGGAAACAGTGAGTTTGTCGCTGGAAATGAGGCTGCACACCTGCTGCAGAGAAAGGCCCAGGAACTCCTCTCCCTGCACCACCTCAATGAAATGCTGCTCTGAGAGACACAAACATGCAGGGTTACACTCACACACAACACAAATTAAATATTGGTCAAAGCTCAAATTTTAACATGTTTTTGCTAAAAGCTTTCAACATCTAACACCCTCATTTAGAACATGACATGTAGCATCTTTCCAAAGCCTTCAGCATTCTTTTGGGCCGTTGAAACTGTTACATAAAAAGTACCACCTAACACACAACACAGTGGCAAAGATGTGTGGCGTTAAGATAGAGAAGCTTACCGGCGTATGCGTGGGACTGGTCGAGAAGCTGTGAGCATGTGTGCACGTCAGCGAAGGCTCTGATACCCAAACAGTTGGTGGGGTGAAGCTGAGACTGCAGGAACTCACAACAAACCTGACGAACATCCATCAGCTGGAGGAGGCTGGCTGCTGGCAGCAGAACCTGCAATGAGGATACACAATATAAAGTCAATTTAAAACTGGTTTTAATTGGTGGAAAAACTTTATTGGAAGGCACTGACTTGGGCATCCACATTCTGGGTCATCTTACGGATTTAAGCATGCCACTAAATGTGTTTTAAATAACATGGAAGAGCCCAATTATTTACCATCCACAGCCAACATTTAGGGACATTTGGTAGCTGTAAGTAAGTTAGGTAATGGATATCTGTTCTTAGTGCAAACAACTTATTACTTCAACAATGATGCTGGTCAGTCAGTTGCTTTATTCATTAATTAACCAGCTACTCAACCAACCTGCCAAGTAGATACTAGTCAGTCCAGCAAGCTGGCCATTAACCTCTGTACATATCACCCTGGTAATTTGTCTTTTGCAAAATTTGTCAAAAATGTATTAAAGCAATTATAGATTGTCTGCGCAAGGAAAGAAGTGAGTTTGCAACCAAAACAAAGCCCTAGATTTGGCTTTGATCTCTGCAAGATGTATTGGCTGAACAACCACTTTTCAAGCAGCTTTGTTCATTTACAAGACCTAAAACACTATCATCATGCAACTGGTCAACAGTGTAATGAAGGGTTAAGAGTCACAATGAGGACACCGATATGCGTTTGCTGCAGTACAACACACCAAATTCAATGTGATGAGATTAAATATTGTGTGAGATATGCTCAGCCATAAAACAATACACGGCGTCTGTGTTGATGAAGGCGAGACAATGAAATACAATCAAGGGAGGCCAGTTTGAGTAACAGATCAAATGAATTTAAGGGCCTATCAGCCACGAAAACACTAGACAGCAGACGGGTTTTACAACTCTGGGAAGTTAACACAGAGATCATTTCAGCTTTTGTTGCTGTGATTGTGAGGTAAACAACAGAAACACAGTACAGCGTTCATGTTACAAAATAACAGACCAGGAATGGGTGCATGGCATGCACATATATTAATAGGCCAATGCAGCGACTCACCAGACAATGTCAGAACGCAACCTACAAGTCTGTTATGCTGTCAGTTAACAAGATTGGCAGGCAGTGTGCTGGTAAAAGCACTATGCTACCAGACAACACTTTGCTACATCCCAACATAAATACTTAAATGAGACAGTTTGTCTGCCTCTACACCTCTCTGTCTACACACTCATTTCATCCTCTGAGTGTGTAGTGTTACTGTCTCCTCTGTTGTCTGTGCATAGCTGACATAAAGCCTTATGTCTTCTAAAAGAGAGCATCATGACCACTGGAACTCTGCTTACAGCAACACACACACACACACACACACATATACACACACAGTGAGTATTGTACAGTGAAAAACATACAATCACACAAACTGAATATTAACCAATAGTCAAAACACACACGTCACACATTCAAGAGTGAGCCAATCAGGCAGGCACGCTGCTAACAGTGGGAGGATTTCCTGCCTCTCTCCATGCACACTTCCTGTGCTAATAATCAGAGGAAGTTTCCCGCCTGCAGCTTGATCCTGCTGCATTTATTCAACCCAGTCCCAGAGCCATGCAGCTACCAAGAGTGAATGCCACTGAGACAAACAAGGCCTTAATCCAGTGCTTTCACAGCAAAGCACAGTTTACAACCATTACCAGCTCTTACATCTCTTGTAATAAACACCTGCCCCCACAGGCAGGTTGGCCAATCTGAAATTTAATGGGAAAACCAAAACAGTTAAATCGATCAGGCATTAGGGGAACAATTTCCACTTTATTGCCTGAAATAATAATACATTTATTCAATTTACTGAAGCAGAAGTCTGTTTTGAAAGGTGCTCTACAAATAATGAAAAAAGTTCCCACCAATTCTGTTGCTGCTGCTGATATATGACATCAACGTTTTAAAGCAAAACCAGAATTGGAAACAAGTTAAAAGCCACCATAACTGAAGAAAAAAGAAAAAACAGGAAACGCTGTTTTCACTGCGCTTCATAAACACTCTAACACACTCTCTCACCTGGACGTTCTCCTCTGTGACCTCTATCTCAGCTGTGTAGATGTAGTCGACCAGCTTTCTCAGGGTCTGTCCATCCACCTCTCTGATCTCCACCTGATGGGCCTTGCTCTCACTCATATCACCTACAAAATACACACACTTAAGCACATGCCAGTACAAACACATCAGATAAGATGCCAAGCAAACAACAGTGTGTGTGTGTGTACCTGTGAACATGGCATAGAAGTAGGGGCTACAGGACGCCAGGACCACCCTGTGAGCCGGCACTTCAACGCTCCCCGCCACCAGCTGGATGTCACACAGCATCGTTTTACTGAAGTGCATGTAGGAAACAGAGTGAGAGAGAAAAAGTATTTGTGAGAACTGCTGAAAATATGCATACAGGAGCCAGGAAAAGAAAGCATCTTTAAAGCTAAGTATGGACAGCACGGCTAGGCAAGGCAAGACTGGCAGAGTACAAATCGTAACCTGTCTCGTCTGACCACAAATGAAAAGAGCTTTAATCTTACTTGTGTTTTTTCCTCGACAATGTTATTGAATGTAGGACTGGGTGATTGCAGTCTTGTATTTGCCTATTTTATTGTGAAATCAATCAATCAATCATCAACCTATGAGCTTCAGTACATTGCATGTGTTGTTTTTCAGCGTTTTAAGTGAAAACAATGACTGTAGCAATTGCCTTAAAACAGCAAGGATGCAAGGCTAGAATAAGCTTAATTGGAAAAATGTCTGCAGCTGCATTGCATCCTAGTCTGTTCAGGCTCTTGTTAGCATACAAACTGGGATATCTTCCAACCTACGTATCTACACTACTTAAGCATTTACTTTTTGATTCTGAAGGTCAGACACGAAAACCTAACAGCAAACCCATCTTTGAGATGTAAAGTTTTCTATTAAACTGAAGCCAAAAAGAAATCTAAAGCAAGCACAAATATATAACTAGAAAAAATTAAAAGGTAGAGATGGCCAGTAATTGCAGAAGTACTTACATTTTCAGACAAGCAGGGTTCAAAATTGACTTTTTCATCCACCAGCCAAATGGCTAGTGCATGTTTACATTTTACCAGCCACTCAATAGATTACCATTGTTTTTTTTTGGCTGGTGAGTGAAGCAATTCTACCAGCAACTTGCATATTTTACCAGCATTTGGTTGGTGGATGGTGCTAATTTTGAACCTGCAGACAAGCCAAGTGAACAAAGGATGACTCTTGTGTAAATACACATTTTCTCTGAATCACAAAGCTCTTACAAAGCCTCTCCACTCACACCAAAAAAATGGAATGCCACAGTAAAATGGCCATAAGTAGACTATACTGGCTTCATTCTTTCCGTAGGGACCAACAACACTGTCAGCAACACACCTCCTCAGGTCGTTCATCAGCTGGAAAGCCTTCCTCATGTGCGTCTGGTTGAAGGTGTGCATCCCTCCATTCACCGTGTCCTCCTCTGAATCTGTGTTGCAGTTTGGACGTGGCGAGGCCGGTGTGGCCACCAGACTGGTAAGACATGAGAGGCAGTGTCTGGATCAGTAGAGATAGAAGCCAACCCAACAGTTAGACGGGCTACTTTCTGGTTCATCTCTAGGGTTATAAGTAGACAATGGGACAGGGACACGATACTGGACAGTGGTACAATTAATCAAATTGAGTTATTTAAACATACTTGACAACAGTTTTGCCACTGTTGTCAATATTGTGCTACACCACAGAGGCAAAGGCTGTTTAGTGAATGGGCAATGTGTCTCTGCCTTGGTTATTCTCCAGTTAAATGATATGAGGGTCTCTTAGCATTTCTAACTGTCTGGCAAATGCTTGTA
The DNA here is from genome assembly GCF_031162955.1 of Sander vitreus. Taxonomy (NCBI): domain Eukaryota; kingdom Metazoa; phylum Chordata; class Actinopteri; order Perciformes; family Percidae; genus Sander; species Sander vitreus. The sequence continues at coordinate 9,857,179 of NC_135864.1, forward strand.
TGATGCCACAGACCCATCCTCCTTTAATAATCCATGGTAATCTGCTTCGGTTGTCATTGAACTCAGATGCTGTTGCACAACAGTGAGTCCACAGTCAGGATGTTATACATCCTTTGAATTTGTTTCAATCTAGTGTAGAGTATACTCACGTAAAATATTTCACAGGGATGTCTCATCTGCCTCACCTGACTTTAAACACAGGTAGAGGCGTATGGCTTTTGTCTAGGATTGCAGCTGACAATTAATTTCATTATCAATGATTAACTTGACAAATTGTTAAATCCGTGAAATGTCAGAAAATATCAAAAAATGCTCATCACAATATCCCAAAGCCCAAGATGATTTTTTCAGATGCCTTGTTTTGTCTAGCCAATAGCATAAACCCAGCATAAAATACTTTTTTTAAAAACCAACTGATTATCAAAATTGTTGCAGATTAATACGCTATCTATCAACTAATCATTTCAACTTAAACTGCAGATCTCTTGGAATACTAGAGCACTTTCTCAAAAATCTACTTAAAAGAGGACAAGGTAGGCTGAGTGTGAATGGGACAGTACATGAAACTATGGAAATGCTGGATTCAATTTAGCCATTTTCCATGATGCATAAAGGGTTGGGCGATGTGACGATATATATAACCACAAACAGAAATGTATGTATTTACCAAGATATTTATCCCTTTGATACCTCTGGTTGTATCATGCCATTTCAATCAATGAGCAGGACTGATTAAAGCCCCTTAAGATAAATGTGTATTTTGTGATATTGGGCTATATAAATAAAACTGGCTTGAAATGTATGGCAATATTGGATTTTAAGATTGTTGCAACAGTGAAAGCCTTAATCTGCCAAGTGAGTTCACAGGATTAGACAAAAAAATAGTTTTATCTTGTCTTTCCAGATTTCGTACTATATCACATATTGTTATTAGAGATGCACCAATCAAAAAGGCTGGATCGATGTTGGTATCGGCGCTGATACTGACCTTATTAAGCAAATTGAAATGAAATAGTGTCATTGTAAAATAAAGTGTTTCCTCAATTAGTTACATGTATTCAGTCACAGCAGGCCACGGACTCTGTTTTTAATGCCTATATGTCACCTTACATAAAAATGATTCTGCACTGGAGAGAAAAAGATGGCTCAGTGTATCACTAGCATGAAATAAAATTGCATCTACCTATACAAGACATATAATAAGATTGTAGCCATTTTGCCCACCTCTACATCTATTATTTGTAAAGATAATGCATTAAACTGATGGATGTCACTTTCCTGATGTCCTAACTGTACTAAATAACCATTCAAGCATGCCTATTTGACTGAGGATCCCTGTTGCATTCAATGTAGGCTAATTGTATGACACTATGCCTTGACACACAACCTTCAATCATATTCTTAAGTCAAGGGGACTTAAAGGACACCCTGAAACTCCATGAAAAGACACAAACCAAGTCACTATGTGATACAATGTGGTTATACTGATGTGTTTTGGACAACTATGATGTACATGTCACAGAGGCTACACAGAAAATGTTAATGACTCGGATACATTTATTGTTGGTTTTAGTCTTTTCATTGGATTTGTTGACAACAATAAAAATTGAGAATATTGCCAGCCTTTAGCCCTCCTCAGACAGGTTAGGTACACAAAAAACAAGGAAAAATCTAAACTATTATGTTACCCAATGTTAAATAAAGCAGAAGAGAATCTGCTGTTTTATCAAGCCATGTGGAATCCTAACCACCCGGAGAAAACCTTTGACAACATGTGAATTCAGTTTTTAATTCAACTTTAAACCAAACGGTGAAACTGCACTTGCACCTGCAGGGAGAAAACAAAAAAGAGAGACATCGCACCGAACTAATCTAACGGGACATTTGCTTGGTTACATGTTTTACATTGTTAGTGAGAAACTTGACGTATGTATTGAAGTATGTACAGTACTGCGTGTTATCTTGACTCTCTCTCTCAATGACCGACCCGTCTTTTGTCCAGACACCACAACTCAATTAACAGTGTAAAGATATTATGATGCAGCAATAACAAGTCACACGATTGTTATGTTAATTCACAACAGCACGTAAACTAATCAGTGTGCAATCGTGACTCGACGGTTAACAGAAAGCTTGTCTCTTTTTATCCAAATAATTTTTTTAAAGAAAAAAAGAAAAAGATGTTTGTTTTGAGTTTGTTGAGCGTCAAGTTGGCAGGCTGGCTAGCTCTTAGCATTGCTAATCATTTAACTTCATTGCTAACGTATGCTTATGGTAGCTTCTGTTAACTGACATAAATCGTTGCTGAATTCAAGCCAGTCTACACATTCAGTTCACTGTCTATAAGATACGACTCGATGACAGTTTAAATGTCTACATGTTAACTTGTTTGGTTAGCAACTTAACTGCACCAGCTGTGTAACGTTAGCCAACGATGCCAGCTAACTTACCGAAGCTAACTAGTCAACAAGGCTAGCTTGAGTTCGTGTGCTAGGAGAAAGCTCTTGAACTATCTGTGATGGGTTTATGGCCGGTGGATCAAGTGGGGTTAAAATGTTATCCGACAGATGTAGAAGCAGCGTGAATCACAGCTTTACAAAATAATCCCTATCGCTGAACCAACTCACCCTAACGACACACCGTCCATCCTCACGGAGTCAGATACAAGAGCAGGCAGCGCTGTGCAGCTGCGCAAAGATTGTGTATTACGGAGATGAATCACTCCGTACTTAAAAAAATGGACATATATATATATATATATATATATATATATATATATATATATATACACACATATATATATATATATACACACATATCTATGCATACACATGCAGTTTAGTATGAAAGCCGATTTCCGCCATAAAGAGAAACTTAATGAGAACATTTCTCAAAATAATGAGTTAGTATCTCCAAATAATGATTTAGTGGCCTATGTTTTGAGAACTATTTTGAGATATTAACTCATTCTTTTAAGATACTTTAAGTTTCTAATTTTAATGACTTAGCTTGGCTTCCATAGTTAGAATTTTGGTATGACACATTCTGTGCAAAAAGAAAGAATTTCATATTTAATTTTTGATAATTATCTTTATTGGATGTTCCAAGTTATACAGGCTACAACAATATACACTGGAGGTTGTGTGAGTAAGGATGCCGTCCAAGTTGGTAAGCATCCTGAACGTCTTCCATCCCCTCCACGACCACGACATGCTGGTTAAGAAAGGGGAGCATCTTCAGCCAAAGACTCATACCCCAAGATGTTCCACCGATGGGCACAGGAGGTCGTTGCTGCCGGTGGCGTCAAACCTTTTAATTCATCCCAACTCTGTTGCAGGACGGACATCCGTGGACTGGGAGGATGCTGAGGTCCCTGTACTCACTCACTTACTGTAACTGGACTCACATTTTCATTCTTTACAATCTCTTTAACTTTGGCAAAGTGCAATTAATATCTTTTTTGTACATATCATTTATAATAACCTCCCTTTTGCACACCCAATGCATATCCAATCTGCCCACTTTATGCACGTTTAAAAGGCATACAACCGAGCAGCAACCGTAGTCTGGTCTCAGTTACATCAACAGGATTTGATGCTGCAATGAAAGAAATTAACGATGCACATGAATAATGTATAGCACTTAAGAATTGTGCTATAGAAAGGTGCTTTGCCTTGGGAGTGTGATGACATGCTGCAGCATAAGTGTTTAGTCTGATTAATAAATGAAGCCATAACATCCATAATTTATCAGCATTAATACATACTTGAGTTTCTCTTTTACAGAAAGACTTGCTCCAGAGGAGCCTTCTTTCTGTACTGAGAAACCGGGTCAGAGTGAAAGCTCACACTTTTCTGCTGCAGTGCACCTACTGTCTTGCGGGTATATATATATATATGTATATATATGTACACAAAAATCTATTAAATGAAATTTGGAAAATTACATATTTAGTAAGTTTAAAAAGGTGTTATGAATCAAGTGTAGTGACGTTCTTAAAATGTATTACTGACTGCATGCGTGTGGGTTTATGAAAGTAAACTAAACTTTTTTTCTGAAAACACCGAGTACATATCAGACTGCATCCATGTGGATTGGCTTATTCGCTCATTGTATTGAAGGTTGCATGTCAATTATTCTCCAAAAACCTGGTATCAGGAGCAACCATAGACAGTATATAAGAAGGGAGCAACTCAGCTAAATGCACACAATCAGATTCTCCTATTCCAAGTAAATAAAATGGCCGATGAAAACGCATGCATTTGCAGGCAACACTCCCTCCTGGTGGTAGCTTTGTGAAATCAATTCATAAGGTTACAAAAGGCAGATTATCCAAGTATTGGTGATAAAATGCATCAAACTCCAACTACCACAGAGATTTTAATGCACCTGCTGAAATGCAACCCACACGATTTGAATTAAGACTACGAGATATGATAGATTTTCAAAACATTAAAAACTTTAATAAAAGCAGAATCAAACAGGGGTGAAATGAACACATGGATTTGAAAACAGTTTTAATCTAAACAAAAACCTGAAAATGGGACGGGTGGAAAAAAAAATAATAATTTACAGATAACAGTCCGTGACATTTCTCCAAAAAATACTTTGTCACGAAAGTGTTTTAAATCAAGAAACTCAAGCAATCGAGTCCCATGCTGCCCGACACTGCCACCAACATTACTTAAAACCCTGAGTTCATGATGCAAAAATAACACACATCTGGCTAGTTTGCAAGACAAACAAACTCAATTCTGAGTTGGGAAGCAGTGACTGACATTGATTAACGTTACGGCTTTACAAATGGTTCAAAGCAAGTCTTTTCCCAACATAACAAAAGTACAATTCAATAATTCACAATTCTTAGTAGTAAAGTCCATATGTGTGGAATAAGATGACAGATGGGGACCGGATGGTGGAGCCAGGGTCCAGAGGACAGCCTCATTCATTCCGTGTGGGTGATGGGCAATGCTCCCTTATCTGAACTCAACAAAGACCCCCCCCTCACCCGGGCATGTGTGTGCGGGTGTGTGTGTGTTTGTGTGTGTGTAAATTCAAGTTCGCTGTAATCAGAATTTCCCCCATGGACATCACAAAACTTGAGGGAGCCCTTAATACCCACCACTGAATCCACCACCACCACCCCGGCCGTAGCCACCGCCGCCTCTGTTGTAAGGAGGCGCGCTCCTGTGAGCGTTGTAGGTGCCCTTCACTGCACCATAACTAGAGTGCTGCTGTCCGTAGCCATCCCCAAAGTCACCATTACTGTATCCACCCCCCATCTGGTTGTCATATCCTCCCTCGTCGTATCCCCCATATGCCCCGTATCCTCCGTATCCTCCACCGCCGCCACCGTTGTAACCCCCGCCATAGCCGCCACCGTAATTGCTGCCGTAGCCGCCTCCGTAGCCACCACCTCCTCTTCCGCCGCCATAGCTTTGCATCCCCCTTCCTCGACCTCTTCCGCGGCCACCGGTGGACATCTCCTGCTTGGTCAGAGCTTTCTTCACCTCCACCTTGTTCCCGTTGATGACGTGGTACTTTGTCAGCACTGCTTTGGTGGCGGAGTCAGTGTCCTCGAAGAAGACAAAGCCGAAGCCCCTCTTCCTACCGGTCTGCTTGTCAGAGATGATCTCGGCCTTCTCCACCACGCCGAACTGGGAGAAGTACTCGGTCAGGTTGTCTGCCTCGATGTGGTCTTTCACACCGCCGACAAAAATTTTCTTAACGTTGGCGAGGATGTCAGGGTTATTAGCATCCTCTCGTGCTATGGCCCTTTTCAATTCCACGTCGTGGCCTTCGACGACATGTGGCTTAGCCGCCATTGCAGCGTCGGCCTCCTCCGGTGTCGAGTAGGTGATAAAGCCGAAACAGCGGGACCGGCCGAGCTGCTGGTTCATGACCACAACGCAGTCATTGAGCGTGCCAAACTGTTCAAAATACTTGCGGACGCCATCTTCTGTGGTCTCCACGTTGAGGCCTCCGACAAAAAGCTTGCAAAGTTTGGTGGCCATGATTAAATTTCTTCTGAGGATGGTAAGCGGAGACCGTCCCTCTTCGTCTTCTTCAATGAGCAACGTCAGGGCGGGCCTTTGGCTCACTTGCCATCGTAAGACGTTACCGTCGCTGATTGGTCACCTTGAAAAAAATCACCAGTCTCATTGGCTCACAAGCGTTTCACGTTGTTGCTGCCTTCGAATGCTGTCGGGAATCTTAGATTCAATTGCTGAGGAGTAAGGAAAGTGTGAATTTCAACCTTTTGTGGTCGTTCGTTTTGTTTTAGTACAATACAAAGCACATAAATAAAGCTATGTCCCGATTTATTAACCTATTCTTATATCATTGGTACTGTATAACCACCGAACACAGCATATATGATGCCTACTTAAATATAACAGCCATCACTCTTTCATCATGGTTAATAAAGCACTGATGCTCTTAGATAGTACTTTTGAAAATGAAAATAATTTTAGAATTGAAAGTAGGGATTATATATTAATTATTTAAAATGCGATTTGAAGGGCATGCACATTTTCTAATACATATGGTCTGGTGTGTTGCCTAGAAAATGGCATAATCTATTTAACATAATGGCTATTTATTTATTGCTTCAGGACAGAGAGACAGTGGTTGACTAGTGTGACAAGTGGTCACATTGGCCTTGAACCCATAGCAAAAATATACAAGGAAGAACAAACACTGAGCCAACAAAAAATTGTGCAGACAGTTCTGGTTTCTTTGAAGAACAGTGCTGACACACTTTGGTGATTTTTGCTATTTTTACAAAATGTAAATGATTTACTGTATACTACTGTATATGTCTAACATGTTACTCTGTGGCTGTGCACATTTTTCAAATATGGTCTTCCTTGTGAGTTGAATGATCAGTGCTTAACATCTCAGATTTGTGCTTTTAAGTTGTGAAATAGTTTAAACTACAGTTAAATTAGCTCTGAGATAGCTTTGATAAGTCAAGTCAATCTTATTTATATATTACAAATTTCCTTCAAGGGGCTTTACAATTTGTACAGCATACAACATCCTCTGTTATTGATTAAGAAAAATCAAAATTCCCTTTAGGAGGAAACCTCAGAAAAAGCAACAGAGGAGGGATCCCTCTTCCAGGACAGGGAGAACTGGTCACACTGGTCTTGAACCCATTGCAAAAATATAAACAAACGATAAATAGTGCTGACCCACTTAGGTGATTTTTGCCTCAAAGGGCTGTGAACAGTTTAGGTTAGCTGAAGTCAGTCTTTTCACAGTAAGTAAGCCTCTTTCCCCAAAGCTGCTGGAAAAAGACTATTCAATGTGCTTCTCCAACATAGTTCAAAAGAATCCACAGCACATCAATGCATGTTGCGACATGCCCAGGTTTTGAGCCAGTACTAGCTGTTATAGCTGTTTTCTGCAGATTAACTAGATTTGTCACCAGGAAAGCTGCAGTGTTGGGTTTGGGAAGCATGTTTTTTTTGTTGTCATTTGTTTTAAATGTACCACTAGCACCACACTCAGCTCCTTATATTTGATGTGTTTGACTCCCAACTCAAATTCTACAATCTTAAAGGGTACCCTGTGGAGTTTCAGACTTCTAGCAGGCCATGGAGCTAGGGCTGCATGATGTGAGGAAAATATCTAATTGCGATTATTTTTGACTGATATTGCGATTGCGATATGATGCATGATATTGGAGGAAATTATCATTTTGGTGATTTTTGCGAGGATCTGTACCAAAAGATTGTTTCTTTAGTCTGTCGGATACAATTTCTAGGCCGGGACATCTCTGCAGCACCTCAATACTTAATTAAGAATGGTTTGACACATATTTTGCCTTTAACAACTATTGCTCCCCCGTGCGATTTGGATATTGCACTAGTCCATATTGCGATTTCGATGAAATTGCGATTAATTGTGCAGCCCTATATGGAGCATCATTTTTTAACGTGTGTCCCAGTTTTGTCTTTTGCACATGCATGTGATACCCACTCCTGCTAATGATTTTACACTGTACCACTGACCTACAGGTGAGCCAGTGAACAATCCAGGATTTAAAATACTAAAATATCAGCTCTGAAATGCACTTAAACACATATGTTAGACCTCCAGGATACACACAATGATTTTTGGTGACTAACACTGAATGTAAACATAACTTTTGTTTGTTTACATGTGAACTCCACGGGGCTCCTTTAAAATTGTCAAAATACTTGTGCATATATACAGAGGTGATACCCATCACAAAATTACGTTTACAAATCCTTTGGTTTCACTTGAAACAAAAACTTTGCACTACCACAGGCCAGCCAAGTTGCTTATACCTGCACCAAAAAAATGACACGTCTCCAAATGCACTCAGATTAGATTTGACATGAACCTGGTTGAGTGAAACATGATATCCACAACTTTAGAGCTTTGGCCTCATCTCTGCAAACCTCATCTGTCCAGTCAGTGTGACCACCAATTCAAAACCTTATTTCAACTCCTTCGTGGCAGGTATCACTAGGGGAGACATGCAACCAAACTATACTCAATGTAAATAAGTAAGATAACAAGTCTCAGTGTATAAAAATATATAATTTATTGTAGATTCATAAAAAGCACAGCCAACATAACAGAGGCTTCCTTTTCCTATGGGATGATCAGAAATCGTCAAGCACCATTATCCTATAAAAAGGATAGAGAACAAAAGTAAAATTTTCACTCCACTCCCAACAGCATCACTTAAACAGTATTTGTGTCACACACGACATAGCAAGTTAGGAGTCACTAGTGCTGCTGAAACGTCACAGTACATCAGACAGGATTTAAAAATGCCCTTCCTCCAATTTTATAAAACTAAAGGGTACTTGTTATGCGTTGGCTTGTTTTTTCATATCCTTCCAGCAAAGACAAAGTGTACATTTAAATTTTCTCCAATAGCAGTGGTTGTTACAATCAAGGCACCAATGCTAAATCCAGGAAGCAAGTCAAGGTTATTCTGTCAGATGTATTGTTTGTTCATCATGCAGTTTAATGTTAAACTTTATGGTTACTGGAGCTCATTAAAATAAATGACCGTTAAATTTGTCTCTGTGAGAGCACTTCCCAGTAGTGATTTTTGCTCCATCCTTTACATTTAAAATAAAAACAGCTTACCAACAATACATGGTCAGCAGACTTAAAGACGTAACAGTAGACCAGATTGCTTCAAGCATGCAAGTCTGAAATTAAAACTGGGGAAAAAAAACAATGCTGCACCTCTTCTTCTGAAATTTTCATAATGTATACATATTCTGTAATACAATTCTTAGGCCAATGTTGGTATTTACACCCCCAGAGCCCGTTACATGCAATTACATTTTGGTGCATTAAAAGGACTAGTGCAAAAAACATTAAATATTGCCCAATATTCTGACCACTATGATCAACTTTTTTCACCTAGCAACTTACATAGATTCAGCAACACCCACTGTTGTCTTCAGGTGCAGAAGTGCATTGTAATAAAGTAAACTCAGCCAAAGTTTGCAGCCTTTAGTCCATTACTAGTTTACAGGCACTGCATCAAGCTGCAGAGGTGAACTGCAATCCGCATTGATCCTGTCAGCCAACAGACCTTCAGAAAATTTAGTATGTCTAATATAAATTTTTTTTCCCCCCCCCACATCCCAGTACATAGCGCACGCCATCAATGCTGTTCAGTAACATTGAAACGTGAAGGTCTTGTGAGGTTTACATGCAGTATCTTGCCCATCAAGGACTCTTACTTCCTGATTTAAGTTACTGTAAGACACGTGGGGTTGTGTAAGCATGTGACTTTCCATTGTTCCTGGTCTTGAAACGTCTGCAGACAAATGTTCATCAACACATGTTAAACCTCAAAGCTCTGTTATAGAGTTTCTTTGGGGCCACATGCAAAATGGTTAAGCAGTTCACATTTCATTAACACATACCACAGAAAAGGGAAGAAAAAAAAAAGTTCAGGTATTCCTAATTTGGAAACACAGCAATAGTGCCAAGCTCTCACACACAACCTGTTATTTAGGCGTTTAAATAAAACCTGTAGACTTAAAAAAAACCCAAGACAAACATTGTAATCAAACATTTTATTTTGAATCCCACAGTGCCCAGAGTGCAAATTCTCCCAGGTCATCAGCATCAGAGTAAGTGGTCTTAAAATAAATCTGAGGTCAAAAGGGGATTAAAAGATTAATGGAACACTTAAATAAAAAAAAATATTCACATAAAATTATGTTTTTATGACTCCGTTTAATACCGAATACTTGCCTGTAAAAGTCCTTTTAATCAAGGACACAATCACTCCAACATAGCACTTTGCAGATCCATTATTAATAGTCAGTGCTGGTCATTGGGAAGAGAACATTTACAATTGCACTGGGACACTGTGTTATCAAAATTCCCCTAAACTTTATAACCCACCAAATCTTCAATAAAACATTTTAGAATAAAACCCATGTTAGACTCTTCAAAATGCATTTAGACCACACTGGGGAATCCTTGTGAAAACTGACTTCACCTGAGGGGGAGAAGGCACAACCACTCTCCGGTTCCCCAGTCGTGGAGAAACACACCCCATCGATTTCAGGGTGATGTCCTCATGCCCAGGTTACCGTAGCAACCTGGAGGAGATGGGAGAGAAACAGAGTGAGAAACTGGACAGAGCAAGGTTTTCTGGAAGAGACACCAATTTACTCGTTCCATTATTTCATTTAATGGTGGAACAAAATTTGGGTCCCCTTCCACCCACTTTAAGTTCATTAAAGACCAAATTAAGTAACCCCTCCCCATTTTGTTTTTATTTAATATTAGCTATATAAGACGCATTGAGCTATGATTAAAGTGTCAGTTATGTTGTTTAAAATTAACTAAAAGGCACACTTGTGCACCATCTCAAAGATATTCCATACATGGTTGACCAACACAGAGTGAAGACAGGTTGATTTACATACCTAGTTTGCTGGATGTGGATATCCTAAAGAGATATTTCAGACTCCTATCACAATCGACCCCAGGTAATCAACAGGGTCCTGATGTATCCTATAAACAAACTGCTACGGCTATTATGGCTGGGATAGCATACTGGAATACGAGTAAGAACACCTAATAGGAAGTAGGAATAATCAGATAAATATCAGAGCCCTCATGCCCACAAATTGATGTATTCAAATATGTCAAAAAGTAAAAAAAATATTTAAAAAAGTCATTACTATTATAAAAACCACATAATTTTAAAACAAGGTCAAACCCTACAAAGCCTACATGCATTGGCTGTGGGTAACCATTGTGTAACCATTTCACCCACCTGAGTGTAAGGGAATAAACTGGGATAGATGCCATGTAACTAAAGCAAGATGATGTCACTTATAAAACCTGTGGATAAACTTGAGGAAGCCTGGTTAAATAAGTAAAATAAACTAAGCTAAGTGGTATAACGTTTTATTTAAAATGAACATACATAAAGCATACCAAAGTGTTTAACAGTAGGTTTTGTTCTCCAGACATGAAAGTATACAATATACATTAGATATTGCTACAGGGAATGAAAAATGAACAATATTTAGACTGAAACTATTACTATGCGTAAGGAGAGTTTGGGTACAGTATGGGGGAGGAAACAAGGAAACTGGATCCTGCAGTATCACGTTCCCGCCTTTGCTGAATGACTCAAGTAGATAATCATACAAGTTGATGTTATATGACAAGCTATGAAACCACAAAACATCTCCATACATTGAAATCACACGAAGATTACTCCAGGAAACAAAATCTAATTGCTTAAAATGCAAATATTAGGATAATCAGCAAAACAATCCTACATCGAAATTTGCAAAACAACGAGTGAACGCAAATAAAAAATATTCAACTCTAAACCACAACTACACGCGTTGGCGTGGGTACATAATAAAAAAAGGGATCACTGTATGTTTTATTCTTCATTTTTAACGTGTCCTAGTTGAACGGCAACAGCTGCTCGTTATTATCAGGTTTGTTGGGAAGTGACCTTCCTACCTGTTTGGGGTTTGAGGTCTGAAGGTTAGGGGGTCTCTGTGTCCGTATCTCTGCCATTGTTGGATTTCACGGCAGACGCCCCGTTACTGAATTTGATTTTGGCGTCCAAATCCTGGCTGGAGGTAATTTATGGCAGGGGTGGGGGGTGGTTAATTCGTGCAGACTCATTTAGTAGCCGCCGCCGTAGCCCCCCCTGGGGTAGCCCCCACCGCCGCCTCCTCTGGTGTAGGGAGCAGCGCTCCTTTGGCCGCCGAAGGGTGGTACTTTCATGGGGCCGTAACCAGAAGAATGCTGGCCATACCCGCTGCCAAACTCGTTGTAGCCGTTTCCACCGCCGTAGCCACTTGTCTGCTCTCCATAACCACCCCCATAAGGTCCGCCGTATCCTCCGTAGCCGCCACCGCCGCCGCCACCACCGTTGTAGCCTCCGCCATTTCCATAGTTGTAGTTTCCGCCGTACTCCCTGCTGCCGTAGCCATTTTGATTTCCCCTCATGCCTCCTCTACCTCTGCCTCTCGGCGCCATGCCGGTTCTGTTGGCCGCCTGCATCTCCTGCTTGGTCAGGGCTTTCTTCACCTCAACTTTGTGTCCATTGACGGTATGAAACTTCACCACAACTGCTTTGTCGGCTGCGTCGTGATCTGTGAAGTAAACAAAGCCGAAGCCCCTCTTCTTTCCGGTCTCCTTCTCCGAGATGACTTCGGCCTTCTCGATTTGGCCGTACTGAGAGAAGTAATCGCTCAGATGTTCCTCTTCGATATCGTCTTTCAGACCACCAACGAAGATTTTCTTCACCTTTGCTAGGGCCTCTGGCTTGTTGGCGTCTTCTCTCGCCACGGCCCGCTTCACCTCGACCGAGTTGCCGTCGACGGTGTGAGGCCTAGCCGCCATTGCTGCATCGGCCTCCTCTGGTGAGGAGTAGGTTACAAAGCCGAAACAGCGGGATCGCTGTAGCTGCTTGTTCACGACGACAACGCAGTCGGTAAGGGATCCGTACTGCTCAAAATGCTTGCGCAGGCCATCGTCGTCGGTGTCCACGTTTAGACCCCCGACAAAAAGTTTGCAAAGCTGATCAGACATTTTTGAATAACGAAAGGCTATTTTTCACTCAATGTGCGTTAATCTCAAAATGGTGGTGGGGGATGAACGCAGCAGTATTTATACCCGACGCGTTTTTTTGTTTTTTTTTCCAGGATGATGAAGTAATGTCCCGCCCTACACTGCCGTAGATTGCCTCTGATTGGTTTACCCGTACCCGGCCCCAACCAATCCCAGTCCACGTGCATAAACCTAACCAATCCAACCAACAAAGTCAACGAGAACCAGTCAATCAGAGGGACAGTAGGGCGGGTCATGCCTTCGCCATCTTAGAAAAAAAATTTGCGTTGTGACGACAGATTAGCTAAAAAAATCGTTAACACCTCTTCCGGTCCGCTAGTCTTTGTGTTGTGGGACAAAAGACATCCGCTATTATGTTTAAAACGTATAAAACGACCTTATGAAAAGTGAGTTTAGATATAAAATATAAGTTTGAAATACTAAAGACAATACATTAAAAAAAAAATACGTTGTATGGGTCGCGGTTTCGTTGCAGGACGGTTTTAGTGTCATTCAATAATGCATCGATCAAATGCAGTCGTTCTGATATTCATAAATAATGATAAATGAAAGCTACATTTTGGAATGGCAAGATCAGCGACTTTCTTTCTGTGTACTGCTTTCTTCTGATTTGGTCCAGAAATAACGCTAACAAATCGTAATTAACAAAACAAATGACTATGGGGTCATGAGTAACGTTTATTTGATAACGTTCATTTCTCATTCATAAAAAATAAGCAATAGTTGAATAGTCTTTTAATTCAATAGTCAATTGTCATTTTTTTTGTTGATAACCAACCAAAGGTTTAAGTAACAAACTGGTTCCAGCTTCCCAAATTTGAGGATTTGTAGCTGTGCTTATTAACACTGTAATTTGAACTTTTGGACTGTTGGGTCAAACTAAACTACTGTATTTTAAAATGTTGCATCAGGCTCTGGAAACTTGTATTGGGCATACAGATAAGTGATCAACACTACAGTGTATTACCATCTGTAAGCAAGCTTTTTACTACTAGATGAAAAAATGCCCACACAGAACGCTGACCTCTTCAGACCATGGAGATGTAGTTTCAGGTGAAAGACACAACACTTGGTTGCATTTCCATGTCAACAGAATTGCATTGAATCGTTAATCTCACCACACCTACCGGGGTTTATGGTAATGCTGATGTTAGAGCCCACAGAGCAAAGTAGACATTACAAATAAAGAAACACTGAAATCAAAGTTCACTAAGATCTTTATGAGGCATATTGCTCATGAAACAATCCCTTTATCTATTTCTACCAACACAAATACACAGGACAGTCTGTGTCTTTACAGATACAGTTCCAATCATTTATGGACACAAATGAGGCAACTTTTGGTTCGTCAAATAAACAACAAATGGAAGAAACGATTGACTACAAGACTGATCCAGTTTAACATAAAACTGCACTTTTAGATTGCTTAGAGTGGGTGTTTAGGGTTGTGCATTAGTTTTAACTGAAGTCCAGATTTGTGTACATCTTGTTCTGATCACATTCCCAGTCCATCCATCCTTTACAGTAGATTTTTAAAGTCATAGAGGATGAGTCATTTGACCAGATGACCAAAAGTTTTGAGTTTGCAAGAAAAGGCAGGATTGTTCAACCAACAGCCTATTCAAGGTTTCGATCCTGCCTCTGAACACATTTTTCAAATAAAAGGCAGGTATGTGCATGAAACTACATGTAATGTAGAAGCAGTTGCTGTACCTTTATGCTACGTAAACCCTGTAGAGTGTTGGTGCCGCAAGCAGCTTCAACATACACAGAGCACAAGACTGAAAAAAGTCAGCAGTCTCTCTCTTTATTATCTTGTTCATTTTTGGAAAAATAGTTAGAAATGTAAACTATTTGGGCAATGTTAAAATAACTAACTAGTGTTAACTTTAAACAGAACAAATATCCTAAGTTCACTAAAAAGTACTCTATTAGCTAAAGAAAAAAAGGTTAGTGTTCTAAAAATGGCAAACCTCACACACAAAAAGGAAGACAATTTGTTTAATAAAAAAAGCACATCAGAGATGGTTGTCTTGTTTAAATATTGCGTAAATTTCATTATGGTAGAAAATACACCATAATTAATATTACCACGTTCGTGAAATAGATTCCTCAGAAATGAGAAGTTTTACTGAACAACCAGTTAACTTGAGTATGTATACTGTGGGCTATATCAGGTTTACAACACCCAAGAAGAGACTTGTTCAGTTCACACAGCAATCATCGTCAAAGGTTAATCTTCGCTGTCGTTACTTGTCCCCAAAACCTCTGAATGTATACATGAGGATGACCAATTCCTATCTAATATTTACACTTGAAAAGGAGCCTACTGCGGCCCAATTCAAGCTCCGGTTTCACAACCAAGGGGGAAAATGAAATGCAAAAAGGTAGGCAGTTTAAAAGGAGGCATTTAACATATATCTCCCCCCCAAACAACCCACCAAAAAACATTGCTAGACGACAAAGGATGTCAACAGCATGCATCACCGAATGAGATGCTACCACATAGGAGGCCAGCCATGTTTGTTTTGAAAAAGTCCTGCCACATGTTATTTTAGTAACAAAGGAACACCACTAGTGAAAAGTCAAAGTAACCTCAACATGTTTTTATTTGTTGTAATAAAATCAAATATCTACCTAGCAGTTTTTTACCCCCTCAGTCCTTTTCTTTAGTCTCTAAACTAAAGTGAGGGCCTTTAAAAAAATGACAATATTGAGAGTCCATGTGCTTGAATGGATCAGATCAATCAACTTCTTGTTCTCTAGCCACATCAAAAAAACAGTCTGAAAGGAGAGGATCCCCGTTTCTGTGTGATAGAATGGGAGAGGGGAAGGAAACTGGCAAACTTCAGTTGATCATGTATTGGGAGGGGGGATTGTAGGAAATGTCTGGTGTGTCTGTGGGGTGGGGTGGGGAGGGGGGCACTGGATCACAGCTCCACAGGTGGCTCCGAGTAGGCCGGGTCACAGGTAATGAACGACGGGCCATATTTGATCATGTTGATACTCAGACGGGTTATCTGAGTGATCACATGATGTAGACCTTCTCAGCCTGAGAGAAGTTGAAGACTTCTTTGGTTCTGGGACACACCACTTTGTCATCTTGGCGGATGGACAGAAGGGACTGGAAGAGATAATAAGCACAGGATAATAAATTAGACAGAAAAACAAACATTTTTGTGATTTTTCTTGCTTCCATACTAGAGGATGGATACCGACCCCGACGGTACCCGACGGACCGGGCTCGGACAGATATTTAGAATTGATGTCTGGGTTCGGGTCGGGCTCGGTCACATCAGCGCGATAAGGCATTAAACATTTTAAATTTAAAACAGCTTATTATGTAGGTAGCCAATGGGCCTGTTTCACTTGATGCAAAGCTTCGTTTTTGTGATTAAAATACATTTAAACATCCGTCTTCCTGTTTGCGGAAATTTGTTTATGTAGCTGTGACAACGAAACACGTGCATATTAGGCTACGGCTGATTTTAAAGCATTTTAACAGGCAGAAATAGCTTTAGTTCATAATCTCTGTACTTTTGGATGTAGTTCATCTTGCAGTGTACTCACATTGTAGCCGTAGACATATCCATTAGGCAGCATCATTGGAGGGTTGTTTTCATTCATGACCTCCCCAGAGATCTTACAGACTAGTCTGGAGTTGGCGCAGTGGGCCATGGGTAGCGGTTGGGCCAACTTGTTAAGGGATTTACTGCACACTGGGCAGTCTGGGTTCTTAGAGGTACCATCCTCCTTGTAGCACTGACTGGAACGGGCACAGAGGTTAAGGAAAATGGAAACATCAGTGGAAAGAATAATCCACACAAATGGTTTCTAGGCTTAATAACATGCCACTGAGATACAGGAACACTCCATTGATTTCAGTTTTTTGTTTTAATCTTATGTCAGTATTCAGCATTTAGTTTCATTCACAATAAAAATAAATCAACAAAAACGTAGAAAGATTGGCTGCGGAGATGAAATCAAAAGGGCACAAGCAATTTGTTATTGGAAATAAAACAGGTAGGATACGGTGTCTTGATGGCAGACAGACCGGCCTGTAGGGTGATAGTGAAGACAGAGTTGTTTCCCAGCTGGTGCAGTCTGTAGTTGTCATATCGGAACTGCTGGATCAGCATCTTCCAGCGGGCTGGATCCAAAAGATCCTGATGGAACAGAAATAACAAGAAACAGGAGAGAGTGTTTTACATTAACAGCTCAATCAAGACAAACATCAGACCCAGTACTTTCTACTCTTCTCCAACATGTTATTTTATTTCCTAACCAATGTTTATTCCTGATGAACACGATGTAAACTGCAACACACACCAGACAATAGCCCTGTAATCAGTGGTCTGTAGCCAGGATGTTCCAATCCCAGGAGCTAATAGTGATACACATGCTGTTGTGTGTTGCCCTGTGAGAGGTTGTTTCTCTGCTTTCCAAAGTGTTTTCACTACAAAGGCATCCTACAAGTGTAATGTAAGTGCATTTTCTAAACCAAGTTACAGATGCAATTTAATCCTTTTAATGGGCTGTCAGCTATGGTGGCAACATTATTATTGAGCCTGGTTTTGTTCATATCTGACTACGTTTTCATGCGTGTGCAATTTGTAAAGAGACATGAGGGCATTTGTTTCCAAAGACTAAAAAAATTACTCAAGAAAAATAACTGATGATAATTTAGCTATACATGTGAAGCTCAACAAACATGTTGGCAATTGACAGAGATCATCTTCCTGCTTCTGTCACACTGGCACAAGAAGCTGGCAAAAATGCTGTCACACTAGTTTGGTTCATCTCTTTTGCTTGCAGAAAACACTAAATGCCATGGTACAATTCTGTTTCTCAGAGGATTTCTAATGGCATTTTTACACTGCTAGTAAAAGCTTTAATCGGCTCGGCCGCGGTGCCCCGTCCTCCTTTTTCCATTGCAGATTTAGTAGGGCTTGGCTGGTCGTCATAGTGGCGCCGCAGTAAACTGTCGTGACATAATGCGACACACGCACAGAAAGTCGAAGGTGTGTTGTTGTTGCCACAGCCAGAAGACGCATTTTGTTTCAAATGAAGCTGGAGGCAGCAAAAAAAAAAAAAAAAAACAGCTGGCTGAACTATTTAAAAATGGCGGGTTTGTTCAGGACACCCCCCTCTGTCGCTTTCACGTCACCTTTTGGTATCGGCTCAGCTCGCTTGGAACCTCGACGGAGGTGATACTAAAAAAAGTACCTGTTAGCAGGTACCAGGGACTTTTTTTTTCGTAATGGAAAACCAAAAAAGGCGAGTAGAGTCGAGAAGGTACCATGTAATGGAAAAAACGCCATAAGTGGAAGTTTGAAAATAACAACACTGCTACTAAAAGCAGCTACTCAAGGACAAGTAGCTAAAGAGGGAACTGAGTTAGTTTGTTTTAGAAGGCAACAGAGGCCCTCTAGTGACTGGTCTGTGGCATTACCACTTTCTCTGCCTGATCTCCATAAAGTGCCACACTTGAAAATCATTCGTGCTGTACTCTTATTAATAATTAAAAGTTTGATGTCAGTGAACAAGTATCTGTTATGTTCATGATTTATTAAGATGAGCACAGAATGTAAACATGATAAGGTGTGTAGCCACTAAAAACGACATAAGTGGGATGATTTTAGCTCTATCATCTATGGCAGCCATTGTCAACTGGTGGCCCGCCAAAGCTTTGAGTCTGGCTCGCAGAATAATCATGAATTCAGAAAATGTCAAGAGGAAAAAATGCGTTCTGGTATTTAGCATTTCAGGCATTTACAGCAGGTAACATTACACAGGTAGAGCACAAACCCAGCCCCCTGTATTTGCATCTCATTCACATGCCGGGATTCTGTAAAGTGATGCCCTCGCTCCACACACACACACACACACACACACACACACACCTTAGCCGAGAGGTGTGTGCGTTACAACACGCACTACCTGACTGGGAACGATACAGACAGGATTACCAACGGCCGCTGGCGCAGATGAACTAAGGCTAAGCTTATTACTGGAAGTAGGCTAAAATAAAACCTTCGTGAGTAAAAAGGCAATACTTATCAATGCACTCACCCGTCTACAGGCATAAACATGTAGGTTTTTTAAGTTATAGAGGATGAGTCATTTTTTTCAGATGACCAAAAGTTTTGAGTTTGCAAGAAAAGGCAGGATTGTTCAACCAACAGCCTATTCAAGGTTTCGATCCTGCCTCTGAACACATTTTTCAAATAAAAGGCAGGTATGTGCATGAAACTACATGTAATGTAGAAGCAGTTGCTGTACCTTTATGCTACGTAAACCCTGTAGAGTGTTGGTGCCGCAAGCAGCTTCAACATACACAGAGCACAAGACTGACAAAAGTCAGCAGTCTCTCTCTTTATTATCTTGTTCATTGTTGGAAAAATAGTTAGAAATGTAAACTATTTGGGCAATGTTAAAATAACTAACTAGTGTTAACTTTAAACAGAACAAATATCCTAAGTTCACTAAAAAGTACTCTATTAGCTAAAGAAAAAAAGGTTAGTGTTCTAAAAATGGCAAACCTCACACACAAAAAGGAAGACAATTTGTTTAATAAAAAAAGCACATCAGAGATGGTTGTCTTGTTTAAATATTGCGTAAATTTCATTATGGTAGAAAATACACCATAATTAATATTACCACGTTCATGAAATAGATTCCTCAGAAATGAGAAGTTTTACTGAACAACCAGTTAACTTGAGTATGTATACTGTGGGCTATATCAGGTTTACAACACCCAAGAAGAGACTTGTTCAGTTCACACAGCAATCATCGTCAAAGGTTAATCTTCGCTGTCGTTACTTGTCCCCAAAACCTCTGAATGTATACATGAGGATGACCAATTCCTATCTAATATTTACACTTGAAAAGGAGCCTACTGCGGCCCAATTCAAGCTCCGGTTTCACAACCAAGGGGGAGAATGAAATGCAAAAGGTAGGCAGTTTAAAAGGAGGCATTTAACATATCTCTCCCCCAAACAACCCACCAAAAAACATTGCTAGATGACAAAGGATGCCAACAGCATGCATCACCGAATGAGATGCTACCACATAGGAGGCCAGCCATGTTTGTTTTGAAAAAGTCCTGCCACATGTTATTTTAGTAACAAAGGAACACCACTAGTGAAAAGTCAAAGTAACCTCAACATGTTTTTATTTGTTGTAATAAAATCAAATATCTACCTAGCAGTTTTTTTTACCCCCTCAGTCCTTTTCTTTAGTCTCTAAACTAAAGTGAGGGCCTTTTAAAAAATGGCAATGTTGAGAGTCCATGTGCTTGAATGGATCAGATCAATCAACTTCTTGTTCTCTAGCCACATCAAAAAAACTGTCTGAAAGGAGAGGATCCCCGTTTCTGTGTGATAGAATGGGAGAGGGGAAGGAAACTGGCGAACTTCAGTTGATCATGTATTGGGAGGGGGGATTGTAGGAAATGTCGGGTGTGTTTGTGTGTGTGTGTGTGGTGGGGGGGGGGGCACTGGATCACAGCTCCACAAGTGGCTCTGAGTAGGCCGGGTCACAGGTAATGAACGACGGGCCATATTTGATCATGTTGATACTCAGACGGGTTATCTGAGTGATCACATGATGTAGACCTGAGCACAGAATGATAAGGTGTGTATCCACTAAAAACGACATAAGTGGGATGATTTTAGCTCTATCATCTATGGCAGCCATTGTCAACTGGCGGCCCGCGGCCACATCCGGCCCGCCAAAGCCTTTAGTCTGGCCTGCAGAATAATCATGAATTCAGAAAATGTCAAGAGGAAAAATTGCGTTCTGGTATTTAGCATTTCAGGCATTTACAGCAGGTAACATTACACAGGTAGAGCACAAACCCAGCCCCCTGTATTTGCATCTCTATTCACATGCCGGGATTCTGTAAAGCGATGCCCTTGCTCCACACACACACACACACACAGCTTAGCCGAGAGGTGTGTGCGTTACAACACGCACTGCCTGACTGGGAACGATACAGAGAGGATTACCAACGGCCGCTGGCGCAGATGAACTAAGGCTAAGCTTATTACTGGAAGTAGGCTAAAATAAAACCTTCATGAGTAAAAAGTCAATACATATCAATGCACTCACCCGTCTACAGGCATAAACATGGAGGAAGCGATATTTCAATCTGCTCTGTCTGGACGTCCACTCTTGTCCACCGCGCTGTTTTACGCGAACATAGCTCTACTCTGCAAATAGCGAACTTTTACAAACAAGCTAAAACAAAAGCTGTCGATTTGTAGACTAACTGTGTGTCTTAGTTTGCCACAAATCTTGAAATTTAAACTTAACTGCTGGCTGAACAAACCATCCTCTCCGCTGGAGCGGTAAAAAAACAGATGCATGTGGCTACTTAATATGCACGTGAATGATGCAATCGTTGTGTTCGCGTTCTTCATTGTTGATGATGATGCTGGTTGTATTATTTTGCATCAGCATTGTTTCGTTGCAAATGAGGCATACATGATGAATGCATAGCCTGCTTATCAGTCCATTCATCATTAAAGCTTGGGTTTTCCACATCAACTTTTCTCCTCAGCCTCTTTGACAGTGACATGTTTACCTGACAACAGGCCTTTCTTTCTGCAGGCATTTTCCAGCAATCAGGACACTGCATACTACAACGACGTTTACATAATCAGACTTTAACCATCACTCCTCAGTGAACTGCCTCGTAGTCTTAGATCATTTTGTAGTTAAAGAGCCAGTTATCATTATGGAGTTTCCATGTTTTTTAGCAGTTTGCTCACACTAATACATAAGTATCAATATCGAAGTTAATTAGTTAGTGAAAATATCGAACAAGAATAGGCGTATTAGGTATAAATACATTTTGTTTTCTTTACTTGAAAGTCCGGCCCCTGGAGTGTCTGCTTAGAAAAATTCCGGCCCTTGGAAAAATGTAGTTGATGACCCTGATTTATGGCATTGGCATTCCTATGTGTGAAGTTTTGCGTGAATTACTTTTAAAATGGTAGAAGCTCAGATGAGTAAACCATAATATTGCACATACTGTGCCTGACCACACAACATTTCATACATGTACATATTTCTACTAGTAAAGACTAGGTTTTACCTTGTACGGGGAGATATGTGTATCTGATGGGAAGGCCAGCATGCCCATCACCTGCCGAACCTCGTCCAACTGTCCACCCTCCGCTTGGCTAAAATGCTTCCTTGCATGTCTGATATACACAGAGAGACACAAAACAAGATCAGTGGGTGATATAATAATGGTTAAAATAAGGAAATAGTTGAAGTTGGTGAAAGTCTTCAAGGTATAACAGTTAAGTGTTACCTGACTGCATCCATGCGTTTGTTTTGTCTAATGAGCTCAATGAACTCCTGGATTCTCAGACTGAACTCAAGACAACTCTGCCAAAGAAACAGACAAATGATTCCAGTAAGTTTAAACCACTGAAGTGCTGCCAATTTCTCATGAACATTGAGAGCAGAGAGAAAACTGATCCCTTTCATACAAGAAGCACAGGTACATTCTCAAGATGCCTTTCAAAATGGGTTTTTGGAACAGAAAAAAAACAAACACATATCCTCCCACTTTGGCTGGGAGCGGTTATAAATAACAGTTGGAACTAAAATGTATCTGCATTTGGCATTGAGCTGGAGCGAAACCAGACCAAATTTCCCAAATGCTCAACAGAAAATCAAAGACAGTTTTCGTAGCGTCAGCATCTCAAACTTTGACTAACCATATAAATATTCTGCCCTTTATGAAGTGCAAGGTTGACTCTCAAAGTACCAGCTAACTGGGAAACTTTTTATGGCTTGGCCGAGGTCTGCGCTCTACTGAGTACTTTCTGGTTTAATAGGACAATCTTAGGATTAACACTTTAACTTGCTGCCACAGCCAGAAAGGTAAAACGCCAGGAAGACTACTTGCATCTTAACAGGTCTGTTTCTGAACAGCTTTACATTGCTGATTCTTGTTTAGAAAGTGCAGAAATTTGCGACATACAAAACCAATTAGCATTTGTCCATATAATTCTGCTTGCTTGATATGCTTGACTTACACCTATGCAGTTATTTTGTTAGTTTTTGTTAGGCTTTTAAGTAGGGCTGTCAATCGATTAAAAAAATGTAATCTAATTAATTACATACTCTGATTAATTAATCGCATACATAATTAACGGTGCCTGAACCAATACTTTTTAAGAAAGTAAAAAAAGAAAAAAAAAAAAAAAAGGGTACTAAACAACAGTTGGTGACATTAAAGAACGGCTTGTTTATTGCTAAGGCCATATGGTCAAAATGAAATGATTTAATAATAAATGTATAACAATATTAATATAAATAACTTATTTCACTAGTAAATTGCTGTTGAGCGACAAAAACAACAACCAGATAGGAAAAGGACATTTACAATAACTTAAAATGCACCACGAGGCTGTAGTTTACCACTTTCATTGAACGCACCGTCTGTGTTGTTTCTCTGACGGCAGCTGCAGATTGTTACATACCGGTGTTGAATCCTCTACAGTAAAACACAGTCAAACTTTACACCGTTTAGCGTTAGCTGTCAGCATTTTAACCGTGTTTAATCCAGCTACTAGCTAGCGGTAGGCTAATGTTAGCTGCTGTTGAGTATTGTGTTAACTAGCGTCACATGCAGCGGGGTTTGTGCTTCCTGTAACGTCTGTTTCAGAGCATCAGAGAGAAGCGCAGACATATCAGTGGCACCAGATTTTCGTCTGTATGCAAACGTCAATATGGAATGGATTAATCTGCATTAATTTTTGACAGCCCTACTTTTAAGTATTCGTCAGGCCTTAACTTGGATTTGTGAAGTAAAATCTGACTCTTGGAAATGAGCTACCTTCATCTTGCGGAGGCGGGACTTATTGTCATGGCACCAGGCTAGGCAAGTGGCCGTCTCCTGCCTCTCCAGAGACTCCTCCACCTCCTTAGCTGTGAGGAACATCTCAATGTTGACCAGATCCTAAAAACACAGGAGAGTGGCTGCATTCAACAAAAGATTTGATTCAGAAACAACTGGTAAAACAACTGATGGATTAACTAATCAAAAAGCCCAGTTTCAGGTATCAGGATGACACAATAATAAATGTCTATTAAGTTCAACTGACAGTCTAACATGGTCAGTGAGTTTTATCGCATGTTCTCAAATGCAAATTACTATAGGAAGTCAAAGAGCTCCTGAGTCTCCAGACAGTTACCTCTATACCGCTCTGTCTGGCCAGTTTAACAGCTGTGTTGTAGTAGCCGCAGCGCAGCAAATGCTCCACCATCATTCGATCCATGCGTTTCTTCTTCCACAGGTTGACTGAGGCCGGCTGGTCGCTGCTGTGCTCCTTCAAGTGCTCGATGCGACGCTTACACAGTTTGGCACTCTCGTCTTCTGCTTGGATGGACTCTGCAGCCTACACACACACACACACACACACACACACACACACACACACACACACACACACACGAACAAGAATAATCAAGATATTTACAAAAAGCTCAATATGCATCATGTAAAACAGAAATACAAGTTCATATCAATGGGGTCTCACTATCCATTATTTCCTTAAAGGAAAGAGCTCCCGTTTTCTTATTTATGTGATTTCTTTCTGCAGGAAATTAACCAAACAGAATCAAATTATATTTATAATATGTAATAAAGATGTTTGAACAGGAAGAAACACAGAACTTCTTATAAACCTTTTGCACTGCTGATAACTGTAAACCGATATTATAATCGGAGCCTGGCTGCAGGGTTTCCCGCAGCACTTTGCAGTTAAGGCGGCCGCCTTAACACACGCATGCCGCCTTAACTAAGTCTTCAAAAAATAAATCTGCCGTGTTACTCCTGTTTGAGTGGCTGTAATGTACTGTCGCATCAACACGGCGAGTTGTAAAGATACCACCAATCACAACGGAAAGAGCATTTGCTGCGGGTGAGTGCAACTGTCGTTTATTCACATTTAAAAGGGATAAATTGACATTTCACCGTCGCGTTTGTCGACAAATGTGCGGGCAGCTGGGGCATGCCCAGGCAGAGACGGGGTGAGTGGACTTACCAGAGCGTTGGCATATGGCAGGCAGAGAGCATTTATATATGCATCTCTGTCCTGTTCTTCACATCAGTGAGGCTTTCTTCTCGTTTCAACGAAGTGAATACATGACGAAGTGACTGGAAATATCCATCACCTCTCGCGCGTGGATTCTCAACGTCCCGGCTGTTGCCCGGTCTTTGAGACACAGCCGTTGTCTGTTTGTTTTGAAATGACGTGTCCTGTTTTTATTTCACGCATACTATCTGCTTGAGTGAGTGAAGCTATGGGCTGAGCTCTGTTATCTCACAGCTGTTTGTTTTGGAGAGCGTGTCACGGAGGAAATGGGAGCAATGCGAGTAAAACTGTTATAGCACCTAATAGTTTAATGAAAAAACTATTTTGCAACGGTTATTTTAAAAAGCTGGTTATTTATTAATTATATATTATTATTTAAATTTAATATTAAGTGTAGTGTGTAGTACTGTATTACCCCCCTGTATCAACAGCTGCAGTAACATAAAGTTATAAGCACTTCTGTCTTATTTGTGTCACTAAATCAGTCGTTCACACAGGCATGTTCAACTTCTATCTGTGGACATGTTACGCTGTTTGCATGCACAAAAAAACAGCGTAATGCGTTGTTATCAACTGGTATTGCTAACAATAACTAACCGGGCTAGAGCTAATGAAAACAATGAAAATCTGACTTTTAAATAGAACGCATTCAACCCGGGTATGACGTCATTCCCAGCTCCGGCTTCCGAGTTCCAAGGTAAATAGAACGCGGCAAAACTCTTAGGTGACGGAGGTAAGTTGGGTGTCATTAACATAAAAGGCAAGGGACACTGTTTATTTTCATTGCTGCATGTCACGTTCATATTAGAAAACTGTTTTCTGAAGTGACAGAAGTAAGTAAATGGTGACTATATCGTACAGTACATGATTGCATTCCTATGTGCACTGGTCCATGCATACTAACATTATAGTTTAGATTTCAAAATAAAATAGCATTGCTTTGTCTTCTCTCGGTATTTCCCTTTATTTAGGACTCAAACTTAACTCTTACTTTCAGATTACATTCTTGACTTTTGGACTACTTTTCTTTACACCAGTCAGACCAGACTTGGCCCAACATATGTTTGAGGGAAATGACTCCCACGCCCTAGCACACCAGTGTAGTGTCTAGTGTGACCTAGCCTTCAACACAATTAATTCAGGGCTTGTATGCCACAAAGTACATGCTGGACAACATGTTGGTAAAAAGAAAACCTACAAAGTGTGTTTTGATCACTTGTTGTCTGTAGTTTTAGAAAGGCTTGATAGAAGAACCAGCCAGGCAGCATTTCTGAGCGGTGGATCACAAATGCATTCAACCAAGGCAACGGTTATACCATTATAAAGAAACCACAGCCACAATAAAGTGCTTTTGCCAACGGGGGTGAGTAATGTGGCTTTCAACAGTTGGCTCTAGCTGAAGGGAGATAAGCTACTGCTGGTGGTGTAAGTACCAGGGTCAATACCAGTGCTTGTACTTTTTAAGGAAAGAGTAGGACAAATTTGAAATTTAAATGGATAATAGATTTTTTTTTTTTTCTGTTGTATCTCCATCCACCCTGGACCAGATTTTGAAAATGACCTCCAAAGTGGTTACAATTGAAAAACCTGGCCTTAAGGTGTAGTATCAACAGAGTAAACACTCGGACATGATTGTTGTGATAAACCCTCCACAAACATAGCTGCACTTTCCATCTATGTTAATGTAATCACTAAAAAAATGGAGACAACACCTCTATTTATAAATTAGTTAGAAATTAAAAACACAAAACAAGCAATAACACCAAGAGAGTCAGAGGCAAAAGAACTGTGATAAAGCACAGAGGGTAATTGTCTGCATTAGTCAAAAGTGTTTTTCATCCAAAAAAAAAATTCTACCATAATTAAACTAAAAGGGAAGGTGAGGAGAGATTCAACTGTTTTGGGTTTTCTTTGCATTTCAGTGTACACTGTACAGAATGGTATAAAAACACTGCTGATGACTAAACTTTCAACATCAACATTTTAAATGATTCTGCTTTGGTTGCCGATGGCCCTCCTGACAGTGTGTGTATGTGCACATCTAAATCCCTCACCTTCCTCTTCAGGGCGCTGAGTTTCTCCACCACACCATCCAGCAGTGACACCACCGAGTCGACCACTGGGAAGCTGCTCAGCGTCTTTTCCAGCTCTGCAACAACCATTGTCACGTGACTTGTCTCCCGGTCGATGTTCTTCTGAGCCGCCCTAAAACGCTTGTTCAGAGTCTCATACGGCACCTGCAACGACAATGCCATTGGCTATTTACCTCTGTGTATCAGGCATTCAGGTTTTGCAGTGTCAAAGAGCAAGCATGTCACTCACTACAATTTTACAAAACGTCATTAGTAAACAAATGCATATAAAAAGGACCTCTAGCTGATCATGGTTTGTATTTTGTGAAAGGTAGAAAGTTGTTGTTAGATAATAAGCTATAATGGATCCTCTACAAAACTAAAACTGTATTCTGCCAGACATTTCTGACGGCAGGCATTCTGCCGTGTTTGGGTGACTAAAGAAGCTGGAGCAGACCCAATCAATCACATAAAAACTAGGAATGAACAGTCTACCCAAATAAATAGACTTTTCTTCATTAAATGATAAAAAAAAAATACAAATACATAAATAAATACATAAAATAATAACTTATTCCCCTGCTGTTAATGTTTCCTTCAAAGATGTCACCTGCAGTTAGATTGACATTTACACTATCAGCAGTTTGCTCCATGATGTGTCTTCTAGCAGCATAATTCCCTTAACAGAGACAAATTAGTGCAGAAAGCAGATAACTGGTCCCCACTTTTTCAGACTGCAACAATCCTGTCTTTCTGGCTACTGCCATCTACAGAATATGCTATCATTGCTACATTTAATTTCACACGGTATTACGTTAGTAAGGACGTCTCATATTTGTACTGTACCAACTTGAATCAACATGATCTACCTAAACAAATTCCTGTTTAAAAAGTGTTTTTCTAAAAAGCTAAAGGCCATGATCTATTATAGCATTGTTTCCACCAAGCAGTCTGGTTCAGTTGAGTCTGTTACACATTAGAAGGTTTATTTTTGCATTTCCATTGTCAAAAGTTGTGGTTACCCCACTGTTGAGGTACCAAGCACACTGATCTGATACTAAAGATGAAGCTAGAAACACTGCAGTCTGCAACTGATGCAGACGTTCCTTTGTCGGTGAAGAGGAAATACAGCGAGAGATGGATGGAGCAGTGAAAAGTAAAAAGGTTTTTTAGCTTGTTTCTCAGCGCATGGCTGTCCACAGCTTTTACCATTCAGTGTACAAGAGTATTGTCTGCGATGTAAATGCAGAACAGATCTAGTGTTTTGGTACATGTCCATACATGTTATGTACGGTTCTAAAAGGTACTATAACGAAAGTGTTGAATGGAAACCCGGCAATTATCAAACTAGTAATTTCATTTCCCCCTTGTACTACAATACAAGATGTCTTCGCAGATGTCCGTTTCGCCAGATTCAGTTGACCGTTGTGGTTCCTTCTCTGAGACATTCCATTAAAAACAGGGGGAGCGCTTTGATCCATTACAAGGATTTTTTCCCCTTCTTTTAAGTTTGAGCCAAGTTAATTTCACAGGTCACTAACATTTGAGAGGAAAATTATTAAGTGTGGCTCAAACAGGACATGATAAAGAATGTTGCTGCTCTGCTGGAATTATATATTAGTATCCA
Source organism: Sander vitreus (assembly GCF_031162955.1). NCBI lineage: Eukaryota > Metazoa > Chordata > Actinopteri > Perciformes > Percidae > Sander > Sander vitreus. The sequence continues at coordinate 9,886,122 of NC_135864.1, forward strand.
TTAAGGCTGTTGGAACGAATTCCGAAATAGTAAAAAAATCAATACTATGCGAATGTGATTTCTTTTTTATAAATAGGTTGGCTAACGTTAGCTAATCTCCCTCTTCTCATGTCACCTCTGATGAATAATAAGTTACGGGAGGTATTGTGAGCTAACGTTACGTACCGAGTAACGTTAGTACAGGGGGGAGTAACAGGCTGCGGCTGGAAATCGGAAGATGGACAGGAAATAGTTGACATGACTTTAAAAATCGACATCCATTGAGCCAAAATGCTTGTTTTAGCTCGTTCTGGTTTCCTAACTGCGTCGTGAGTTATAGTAGCTTAGCTGGGAGTTTCAGTAAAGTTAATGTTAGCTGCCCTACAGCTGTCAGAGTTAGCTTCGACTTCATATATTACCTTCTAACAGCTGTATTCTCAGCAACGTCACAATCTGTAAGAAACAGGTTGCTTTTAAATCACTAAAATATTAGTGGCAGCACTGTTTGGCTTAGTTATTAATGCCGTTAGCATCGTGGCTAACACTATGTTACTTAGTTTATGACAAATCGTTTCGGCTGTGCTTTCTAACATGATGTCATTGTGCTAACCGAGCACCGTTAGCCTCTACAACAGAGCCGCTTCAATACACTTGTTAGATAATGTTTCATGACAGAGTTCTCTGTTGATTTGTGTTTGTCGCAGTGTGCGTGGTGGAACATAATGTAAACAGAGAGCGGCGTGCCAGAAATGCAATGCGCCATGATGTAGGTCCCCGTCAAGGCCAGGCTAATGTTGGAAGTCCTTCTAGTGGACAGAATGTGTAACAATAACCACATGCTTATAGTGGCATTGACAATTCATAAGCCTGAGTAGTGTAGTAAATATTTATAACAGGCTGCATATGAGCATTAAATATTTGATTTGAATATTAAAAAAAAAATAACAAATGGAATTCAAATGGTATTATAGAGGAAGACTGACAGCTCTAATATCCATCAACTCTAATTTTGCTAAATTAAAGCTCAGAATGAGACCCTATGATTCAGATATTTAATTGACAGAACAGTTTTATATGCACTAGTAAATATTCATTAGTGTCCTGTCGACAGAAACAAGGGGCTTATTCTGTTCAGGTATGTGTATGGCCACTATGAGAGGGAAAGATAGAAAAAGCATTGGCTTTATGTCAGCGGTTTTTCCTGAGGGCTACATAGAGATCAGGGTTTGCCACTGACACATTAAACTGGTCAGTGTTTGACCAGCAAATAAAGAATTGTAGTGACACACTTGGCCACATATTAACAAATTACTTGGGGGGTTTATGAAATGAAGGCTTCAGCAGCCAGATACAGTAGATGGTGATGATTATGCTCAAGATGTAGAGAATCAATTCATAAAATAGGCATAGAATTCCCAGTGTATGCAAACAAGCAAGGTTGAGCAGCATAAAGTAGTAGAACTAAAGACCATAGAGATTATGTCAACTGCTTTTGTTATACTCTATCGAAATGGCTATGTATTTAATATTTATGGCTGTATAAGGCAAGAAACGTAGCATATCAATGTGCAGAATGTGATGGGCATTTAAATGTGGACATTTTATCTAGGCTACAAACTGTTTCTCAAAAACAATTCCAAAAAATGTACTACATCACAATATAGTCTAGCTTTAGATTTTTTGCAGCTGTAGAGAGAAAACCCTCCTACAAAGAAGTGAACATAATTCGTTTCTCTGATGAGTGTCCTGCACATTTGAGAAAAACAAATATTTCCTTTTTGATTATGACTGCCTACTAGATTGTATATAGGCTATATGGTATTACTGTTTTCCATACAACCTTAAAATTTACTTGACAGTTGACATGTTAATCAGTGTGACACGTTTCAGACAGCTATTATAACGGCTTGGCTGATACGGTGTGAGTGGTTGCCTGTCATGATTGCGAGAGACAAGCCCACTCCAGGCAGTGCACTTCACCTATTATTGATAATCAGAATAACTATAACCATTAAATGGCTTAGGTAATTTTAGCATGTCAATGCAATTATGATTTTGTCTTACCTTGAATACAGACACATAATCTTAAATATGCAGCATTACAATGTCATTTCACTGTAATGGGCCTGTATTTTCAGCATTCAACAAACCCCTGGTCACAAATCCTAACCATTTAAGCACGTAAATGAGTAAATATATATATATTAGGATTAGCTTGTGGTAAAGCTTACACTGATCTGACTGAAAATATCCAAATGCATCCACAAGGACATAATATCCAACACTAGAATAATTTGTTGGTAATGCAGATTAGCAGATTCCTCAGTGTCTGTGTCAGACAACATTGTGATATTTTAATTCAATATAGCTCCAAATGTAACCAAAACTGCTCTCTCACAGCTGTAGACTCCCATTTGATACCAATTATAACCGTCACTCCTGTCTTAAAATGGTGCCCATCATCCTTACTGCAGCATCCAAGCAAAAACAGACATATCCCTAAACCACAGCCATGCTTTTCTGAACACATAGACGGCTTAACATCGCTAACAACACGTTATATGCATCATGACAACACCATGATATTAGTTTCCACACTAAATCTATACGTTGCTACTCACAAACGTGCTTTCATACAACGATGCTCTCTTGAACACAGGAGCAGCCCGGGCTTATTTCAGTTCGTCTTTTAGCAGTGGTGGCGTCGCAGTAACGTTATGTGGAATGGAGGTTCAATGCGTGTGTGCGGCAGCAGACTGTGATTTCTCTCGCTGGCCATTTTGAAGTGCAGAGAAGCAGCAGCAGCAATCTGATGACACTGCGCTAAAACTCGCAGGGCTGATTCTCTGCCTGACAGCGTAGCGTTACGGGCTCTCCCCCGGTGATTTCAACCGATCTTCCAGCCAGCTAAAATGTACATGCTCGACGTTACGTTATCTGGTAGGCTATTCATCTTTTGCGACGACAAAAGGTGGCTTCTGCTGGTGTTACCACAGCAAACTGGCTAGCAGGCCAACATGACTGCCTACAAGCCATTTCTTTGACGCCATGCCTGGTTGTTGAATGGGTGGGCAATCACGCTGTGTCAGGTTCTGTCAGTGGTGATGGTTATTTTAACGTTTATATCACCCTTTAACTGAATTATACTGCTAAACCGTTAAGTACACTTGACGCCAATAATAATTAATTAAGGCAACAGACAGCCAGCTAACTAGCCACCAGCTACTGTTAGCTAGTTATCGAACTATTTGATCTTTGATATCGCATTTCAAAGACAGGTAGCTAGTTAGTAGACGCTGCTACCTGGCTAAGCTAGTCCAGCTAACGTTAGCCTCCCTGTCAACTTCGCTGCTCTCGCCATCAAATTAACTAATAATCCCCATTTTCCAAATAGCGTCAAACACATAGTGCATTTTGGACACACTAGAATCGTTAGGCTATTAATATATGGACGTTTTAGCTCTTGTTTACCTTCAGGGTGGGATATTCTTGAACTTTGAGAGCCATGGACAGTTGAGGTGCTGTCTCTTGCACCGCCATCTTGGTTTTGGGGTTTTCTTGTGGTTGTTTGTGTTTTTTTTCTTCTATCAACTCAGAATGGCCTTGGTGCTCACTACCGCCATCTGCTGAGGTGGTGTCAGCACTGACTCTGCGTACGGGTGTGTGTTGCATTGTTGAAGCATTTTAAGATTCTTTTCTTATTTGAAGTGGCTTCAAATAGAAAGTATTCCTTGATTCAATGGGATTTATGCTGCATTCACGTGGTGTCGAAATAACGAGTTAACAATGGGGAAAATGTACGTGAATGGATGTAAGGAATTTCCCCTTCCTCAAGAAGAACTCGGAAAGTTGGCGAAATTTTTGGTACACGACTATTATGGAGTAACATGGCAGGTTGATGGTAAGAACATGTTCATTAATTCACGTATTGCATATCGGTATATTGCATTTTTATAGCACCTTAGTAGGAATTATAAATATGGATTGAAATGAGTGTGCAGGTAAAATTGCTAAATGTGTCTCAGTTTATGATACAGTGTGGACAATGGATACTTGAAGTTGTCAGCAAATGTTTTTAATTCAGTTCCTAGGAATTGACAACTTGGAAAACTGCTCATAAAATGTGCTCATGAAGAGCATGTGATGTGAATGAGAGCTCAAGAACACCAACTAATGCATCGTGTTGTGATATTTTGCAACGTCACGACTGTATGCTGTGCTGCATTCACGTGCTCCTCGTATGGTTCCATTTCCCGAGTTGAGAAGTCGTTCTTCCGTATTTATTTCCAGTTTGAAGCTTTATATTAGTGATTTTGTCCCAGACTTGTTGCTGCACTAGTAACGTTACATTCTCTAAAACCACTATTGCTTTACCTGACTTGTTATCAGCGTTAATGCTAATAAATAACTTTTCATACTAATCTAGGTCACTCTACGTGGACATCAACTAAGATTTCAACCTAATAGGCTTACCATATTACAAATTACATGTGAGCAGAAAATTGATACCGTAATATTAATAAACTATGCGGTCCAGAGTGAGAGCACATGTAAAATGTCTCTGTAATTAAATCAAATACTGCAGTAAATAATGAACAAACTAATCAGTCCGCATTATATTCATGTGTTCTTGTATTCCTTAGGGCTGCTGTGTTTGAGCATACACCTCAAGCAGAGGTGAGTTTAAGCCTTATCAATCATTCAGTGTATATAGAACTTTACTTTAAGACCAGATTACCAAATTACCAAATACACAGACACAATGGATGACAGGGCAGGTGGCTAATCCTGAAACAATTAATTTTTTAGTTGAGCGAACAGAAAATGAATCATCAACAAATTTGATAACTAATAATCACAATAATACAAAATAAACATAAAATAGACCTTAGCAATTGAAGATGTCACCTTGGCCTCTAAGACATTGTGATCAGTGATTTTTCAGAATTTTTATAAACATTTTTGAGATAGCGGTGAATTTATTAATTAAATATGAATTGATAATTGATAACTGACATTAGTGGGGATGAGGAGATCAGACATTAGTTTTAAGGAATCCTGAATTATTTGTCCATTTGAAGACCAAACTGTAGTTCAAGGTAGTCACCTGAAATAAAGTGTAAAACCTATGATAGGTAACTCTTCTAGTCAATCTCTATAGTAGTTATACTTTTCAATACATCGGAATAAGGACATATATTGTAGTATTTCTAGTGTAGGATATTTTAAAATACAGGTTTAAGTCCATAAGAACAACCAGTGAATTCACCCTACACCCGTTCCATATGGTCACATGTATTTTCCTGTGTGAGTGAGAACCAACCCCCCAAGCTGTGGTGAACATATTGCCATTGGCCGCTGTCCAGTGCCGGGCTTTGCTGATTGGCTGCTACAAGCTTTAATTGCTTACAATTGGCCCATTATCTGCTGCATGCCCCACCCCCACCCAGCTTAGGAACAAAGTCGAACAGTCACAGTGGACACACAGAAAGGAAGGTGATGCAATGTTTGTGATGTATTTTTGGCCCCCTATCGAGTGCTTTCTGTGTGTAGTATGTGTGAATGTGTGTCAGTGTCTATGTGTGTAAAAACGTGTGTGATAGCAGTAGCTGTGCTTACAGCATGGTTTTGAAAGATACAGTATAAGTCTATGCCAAGCCAAATAACGGTGGAAATAACTTGATGCATGTGTACACTTACAGCATGAAGGCTTGCTTGGGTGTGACTGTATGCATATGAGTGTTTATTTTTGTTTGTGTGTGTACAGTTTGTGTGACATGAGGGTTATTTTTTTATTGCTGAATAAATTGGCGAAGACGTGTATTTCTGCATCTTTTATGATGGATTTTACAGAGTGGTTGTTGAATGTTAGTGCAATATATTAAATCTAGGAATAAGCTATTAGTCTTTCATTTTTAAGGACTGACAACAAAAAATGGTCATTTATAAATATAAATATACTTTAAATTACATCTTTATTAAAACTGACTTTATATACTGTATTCTCTGAACCCAAGGTGGGCTGTGCACTCCTTTTATAGTCATCTTCCTCATACATTATCAATTAAAGATGTGAGGAATTTAGAGCCAAATTTTATTTGGTATTTTAGAGTAAATTACTTTGTTCATATTGATGAGCTTTATTTCAAACATCACAGGTGTACGATACAGGGATTCCTCTTTAAACAAGGTTATGTAACTTTTAAAGAATAAATACATAGTATAATACAGCTTAAACAATTGATTATAGGCAACTTTTTAAATATATATATATTTTTCTTTTTATTATGACAGTGGAGAGATGGCAGAAAATGATTGGAGAGAGAGGGGGAATGACTGGACAGATAAATCAATCACCTGAAGACATCCCCTTGAGATTTATAAACTTGTAATGGGCATTCTTCATCATTTTCTGACATTTAATATTTTTAATTTGTTTTTGAAAATAATCAGATTTGATTTGAAAAATACTTGTTAGTTGCAGCCCTAAAGTATTCCATGGTAAATAATGTTATTATGTTGAAATAAAAATATAAAACACTTTATATAAATGAGAGACAGGGACTATGGTTGATATATGTTGAATTGTTAAAAAGATTTTTTTTTTCTTTCTCTGTTGTGGGAAGTGACAGTTTTATAACTATTCAACAGATACATTTTTATGAGGTGTCAAACCTGTCAGTAAATTCTCTACATCGCACTTTCTGTAAGATTAATAATTCCTCTACTTTACTTGTCACTCTTTCCCTTTTCTTATCCTCCTCATCTTCCTCTCCCTTGCCATCTTCCTTATTGGCTTTCCTTCTCCTATCCGCCTCCCCGCTTCCTCCTTACCCTCAATTTTCTGACAATCAGTTCCTCCATTCATCTCTTTTGTTTCTGTCCTGCTGCTCCTACCTATTTCACCTCCTTTCACTCTTTTATTCTATGCATTAGTTAGATTTTTCATGCCTGTTGTACCCGTCTCCTCCTATAGTAGATTAGATTGCTAGTTTCTCAGATATCTGCTCTCTCCTATGTAGTGGCATCCACATTGTTCTGCAGCTCACTGTCAGTATCTATAAATCCAGTTGTGTGTGTGTGTGTGTGTGTGTGTGTGTGTGTGTGTGTGTGTGTGTGTGTGTGTGTGTGTGTGTGCGTGCGTGCGTATGTGCCTGCATTTACACGTGTACAGCTAGTACAATGGCCACTCTGTGTTTCTTAAAAGCTACATTTAGAGTTATAGCGTAAGTTTGCAACTGTAGCTGTGTGTGTGTGTGTGTGTGTGTGTGTGTGTGTGTGTGTGTTTGGTTGCAGCTGCATTTGAACCTGCGCCACAGTATGTAATATATTTTGCATGCAACTGCTTATGTGAATGCACATTTATTTCTCTGTGTCTTGTGTCTTTGTAATTATGTGTGTTAGTGTGTTAGCGATAGCTCTGGGTCGAGCTGGCTGTCAGTCTTGATAAGGCCAGCGGTGGGGAGGCGTTAGTCGGGGCTGCTGCTCGCCTGGCCTCCGCTTGGTGGATCTGCTGAGAGGGAGCTGAACCATTAGACACGCTGCAGTGACTACAGAGAAAGGGTGGGAGGTGGCGGTGTGTGCAGATGTATCATGATCAAGGCGGGAATGGAAAAAGACAGTGAAAGAGATGCGGGAATGAGGAGTGGCGGGTGATGGGGAGCGAAGGAGATTGAGAAGGAGATTGAAGATAGAGAGCAAGATGGGCAAAGATGGAAGAGCAGGAGGTAAAGAGATGTAGAGGAGAGAGGGAGGGGAAAGGAGAGAGGGAGAGGAGCGATAGGTAAGGAAGATGGAGAAGAGAAATTTCAAAAAGGGGAAGAGGAACACATAACAGATGTGGGTGTAACTGCTAATGTCCAACCTCACACAATATATGTGTGAATGTCTGATCAATTTGCACACATGAAAGACTGAGGTGAAATCTCTAAATTTGCCCGCTTTTTCCTCCCATCACTTCTTCTCTCTTCTATTCCTCCTTCTCCCTCATGAGCAGCATTACATATCCTGCCGATCATTACTTGTTCCTTTTTTCTCCCATCTACCTCTCTATCCTCTTTCTCTCTGTAGCTAGAGGAGTCCATATATTTTCTCCCTGCACTGTCTTCCCCTCTCTCCATCCTTATTTAGAAGCACCGAATATGTTTCATGTTTCCTCTATCTCCCGGGGAACATTTGTCTCTTGCACGTAAGATGTGGTTGGAGTGAATTTGCCCCGTCAACACGATAAATGTGTCTGTAGCTTCTCACATTGTTGACCCCAGGTTGTCAGTTTGAATTTGGTATAAGAACTGAACCTGCACACTTAACCTATTCCTTGTTATACATGCAACTGGTATTATCTAATGACTTCACTGAGTGGCATGATGACAAGTATAGAGAAGATAGTTGTCTTTTAAAGGTCCCATGACATGGTGCTCTTTGGATGCTTTTATATAGGCCTTAGTGGTCCCCTAATACTGTATCTGAAGTCTCTTTTATATAGGCCTTAGTGGTCCCCTAATACTGTATCTGAAGTCTCTTTCCTGAAAGTCAGCCTTGGTGCAGAATTACAGCCACTAGAGCCAGTCCCACAATGAGCTTTCCTTCTCTGGGCGGGAAAAGCAGAGAAAGGGGAGGTAACCTTTCCCCTTATGACCTCATAAGGAGCAAGATTCCAGATCGGCCCATCTGAGCTTTCATTTTCTCAAAGGCAGAGCAGGATACCCAGGGCTCGGTTTACACCTATCACCATTTCTAGCCACTGGGGGACCATAGGCAGGCTGGGGGAACGCATATTAATGTTAAAAAACCTCATAAAGTGAAATTTTCATGCCATGGGACCTGTAAGAAATGTATTAGTTTAGCTATTACATTTGCATAATGTGTTATGTGTACAGTAATACATCATGCTTATTAATGCGAGACATTAGGAAGCTTAAGCGCTTCTTGCTTTACAGAAAGTGGCTGATACTTTCTGCAATATGGAGCAAAATGTGATGCATTTACCCCCTTACAAAGCTCCCAAATCCCATAGCAAACTATTAAAGTAGCTGTTGTGATTTAAACATTATTTACATTACACTTAGTACATGGGCTTTTTCTTGCCTCAAATATAATCAGAAACAGATTTTGTCAGACTGTAGTGTTGAGGTGAAAAAAAGAGGAACAAGCCACAATGTTTTTCAAGTCTGAAACCCAGGGACAGCTTCAGGTCTGTTTAAAGTGGCAGCCAATAGCCGCTTTCCGACCGGAGGGATTTTTGCAGGTACTTTTTTCTCGTGCTCCCTTTTCAGCATAGGAACCTAGGTCAACGAGAGTCAGGTTTCCAGTACAGACAGACCAACAACGGGACAATTTTAACAATTTTCGCCATCTTATTCATCACTAAATTCACTTCTGACAACATTTTAGGCGAGAAATTAACTGTTTAGAATTCGTATATAGGCAGTCTTGCGAAAATTGATACCGAATTGACAATTTTCTTCAAAGTTTTTGGAGTTGCGAAGCTCCATGAAGTGAGGCGACAGCCAGCGGGCGCCTGCCCTGGCCGCTAGCTCGTCGCTGGGCCAGTCATGCTCAGAGACCCCGCTGTGAGCTGGAGGTCTCTCAGACCGGTCTCGTAAATAAGCGGCTTTTATTTCGCTGTTCACGGTTTGTTTGTTTAAATATCACAACACATGTCCATCATAAGATTAACGGGAACCTGTTGTTAACTGTCTTTTCAGAGTTAAACTCCACAAGCGTGCCCTGCGGGCTTGACAAAACTCGCTGGCCGGCCGTCACTCACACACACAGTCACACACACACACACACACATACACACACGGTCACAGCACAGCATGCAGAGGCGGGGGAGAGAGAGATACCCGTTTCTCTTCGGGAGACTTGTTTAAATTATGACAAATATGCTATATACATTAGATTTAGTATTTAGTTCATACTTTTTTTGGTGTATTTGTTTTCTGATTTTAACGCTATAGACCACTGCTGTGCTTACATCACTCCCTTACCCCTCCTACCAGTCCCTATGGCCACTTGGCCAGTGCGAATGCAAATGGAAAAAAAACGATTTTGGGGGAGAGTAGTTAGTAGATCTGTTTAGAAGTGGACTTTTCCTATAACTAAGTTCCTGTAACTACTTGGTCGGAAAACGGCTAATGTTGGCTGCATGTCAAAAAGTGACTTCAAGTCTACGTTTGCATTACAAAACATAAGCAGGGTGTAAACTCCACTGCTTCCACAGAAACAGATTTGGAACTTCCCATTAGCCACTGTTTAGAGTTGCTGTGTGAATTGGGCATTAAAAGGTGGAGTCTCCGATTCGAATCCAATACACTTTTTGTCAAATTCAGCGAATATCTCCTCATGGTCCCCTAGCTGTGTTCTGTGTGTGCACTGAAAAATAATCTGGTGTTCTTACATAGCCCTGGCTCGGTAAATGGGAAACAAACAAAGTGACTCGGACCGAGCTTGTACATCTTAAGATAGTGTCATGGGTCGGGCCAGCAGTAATTTCCAAACACAACTGAATTTGGTATATTATTACACACAAAATGGTGGAATTGTGAAGAAAAAGCACAGCCTTTAGTGTTATTAATATTATCATAGAAGTAGAAGTGAATTTAACATTCACTGTCTCCCAATATGGTGTCACCTGCAGCTGGTCAAAAATATTATTGTTTTGTTTTTTTGGACACCATGTTTGGCGTAAACTCCACAGTTATATTAGTTTCAGTGTTTACTTCTCTATATGAGGAATGATTGAGTCATGTCCTCTCTCACCGTGTCTGCCCAATCTGGTGTGGACATCATTAAATTATTGGGCATAATTCCCATCAGATGTCTCTGCTCTCTGACTCGGTGCCATTGTGACTGAGGTACGAGATGGTGACGAACCGAACAGCTGGAGATTCCAGTTGGATTATTTTATCAAAGAAAAAAGCCGGGGCTTCAAGCTATCTACTCTTTAAAAGGAGCCAGGATTTCCACGATCGGCCCGGCTCCAGTGTCTAAATAAAGCAAAAAAACAAGGAGCAGCATGTTGCTCATTTTCTTTTGAAGATGAAAACAGTTCGCCCATTGGCTGTCTGTGACATTTGCCAATAGTGAGGATGTGATGTAACCATCATTGCTGTTAAACTAGGTTAGGCCCTGGCAGTTAGGGGGGGCCGTCTGAGGCTGCTTATATCACTGTGGTTATCAAGTGGTCAAGTGTAGATGATAGGGGTGGTACGGTTCACAAAATCCAAGGTTCGGTTCGTATCACGGTTTTAGGTTCTGTACGGTTCTTGTTATACACAAGAACACTCCAGAAATATATTTCAGCATATGATATAAACAACATGAAATCAAGGAGAGGGTTAACTTTCCCAACGTTGTCAGAAAACACAGGTCTCCACCTCCAAAATCGGTACTCGCTCCGAAGCTAATCACCGTCACTCTCTCACTCGCTCTACCACCCACTCCCCACGCACACACACATGCTAGCCCCGCTATTCTCTTAAAAGAGATCGACGCACATACCAACACACAAGTATAAACATCAGGCCACTTACGTAGGCTTCGGCGAAAGCTCTGCGTGGAGCCTCCACAGAACTATATATCAAGCTTGAGTGTGAAAAAAATAGTATGTAATCATGAAAATGTATTAGACTATTGTCTTACTCAAAGTTTAAGTACCTGCTGAGAATGTTTTTTTCATCTGACACTTTCTTTTACAAGATAAACTTATCAAGAAATCCACGTGTTGTTTGTCACACAAAATTATAATCAGTATAGACAGTTTTGTCCAATGTTGTAGCAAGTAATACAAGTTTTGCATGGTTTTCATTATGATATCACAAAGTACTAAAAATTGCAGAGTTGCATTTAATTGAATCAAACTAGAATATGATCAAAAGTAGATTGTACATTTTACAGCGTAGAATATAATTTAAAAAAAGTAATAAACCTGTATTCATGCGTGGCATTGGTACAAGTACAAGTATTTGCATGAAAATAGGGTGCAAATGCAGCACATTTACCCCTAGAGAAATTATGGATTCATGAAAATCTTCCAATACAATGTTTTATTTAGTATTGTGAATTTAGTAAGTGTGAATGGTTTATTGGTCATTAGTAATTGAAAAAAACTTGTTTTCAATTTTCAAGTTTAAATGTCCTGAAAGACAGCCAGCACACTTGGATCTCAGATCTGAATATGTATAATTGCAGAAGTAAACTCATACAGTAAAATTAGAAACCAGCAGTTAAGTGGCTTTATAATTGTTTTCCTCTTGTCAAATAGAACAAGTTTCCCCCTCTTGCTACAGACTTGTAATTGCATAACTCCTTTTTTTTTGTTTTTTTTATCCCTGTCGTCTTTCAGGAAACAAAAGATGAATTTTGGCCAGCGTAAGCTCCTCCCCATTTCTGCTTATTCAAACACCACCCCCCCCCCCATCTCTTTTACACTCTCTTGTCCTCCCATAAATGCAGCAGTGCTTGCATTCAGTGTGCGTGCACGTTTCTTTTTAGTGACATAGACGGATAGACGGAAAGACAGAGCTTTTTGCTGTAGTAGAAAGTGAGAAAGAGAGGGGAGGGAGGTAGCTAGAGACGCTAGGGAGAGAAGGAGGGAGGGGTAAGACAGATAGAGAGAGCGGGCGAGCAAAGGGGACAGAAGGGAGGGAAAAGAGAGAGAGAGAGAGACAGAGAGAGAGAGAGAGAGAGAGAAGAGGGGGAGCACATGTGTATGCTTGTCACTAAGGGGCTGGGAGAAGGACTAAGGGAAGCGAGGTAGCTGGCCACAGCCGCCATATGCTGACTGGATTCCTGTTCATGTCTGCTGTGTGAAGACTGTAGGTTTCTGTTGTGTGCTGGCAAGCTGGGGAACACACCATGGGAAGCTCACATCTCCTCAACAAAGGCATGCCTCTAGGTAAACAACTAGCACTCTGCTTTTATGTGGGAACTATGTGTGTGTGTGTCTGTGCCAATATTTATGAACTCAGTGTACATTATTCTGCCTTCCTCTTCCCCTCCCCCTTCTCTCTCTTCCTCTCCCTTTTTCCGTTTCCTCCTCCTCCCTCTCTTCTTAATTCTCGCTCACTCTATTCTCTTTTTTATCGCTCAGCCTCTCTCTGAATGGTTAGCCTTTTCTCTAGCTCCCTGTGTGTGTGTGTGTGTGTGTGTGTGTGTGTGTGTGTGTGTGTGTGTGTGTGTGTGTGTGTGTGTGTGTGTGTGTGTGTGTGTGTGTGAGAAGAGGCAAATCTCTGCTATTGAAGGCTGCTTGAACACCTCCATTTGTGGCGACAGAAATAGATCTGTCTCTCCTTCGAGGGCTAGCAAGGACATGACACATTTCCCTTTCATTGTGCTTCTTCTACGGAGAGTAATTGCCTTGACACACACACACACACACACACACACACACACACACACACACACACACACACACACACACACATTCAAGTATACACATGCATGCACACAGCCGGATTCACACGCAGGTGACATATTCTACTTATGATAGGAGCTGGAAGAAAAATGGGATCAAGGTAGGGCTGCTGAGGAATAAGAAGGGGGGGTTTGGGTGTGGAGCAGGAATAGGAGAGTGTGAGGATAAATGATCATCAACCCTAAAGCTGAATCACTGTATCTGTGGTCACCTAAATCTGGGTTTGTGAAGTCTTTTCTCCCAAAAGAAACTGTAGGGATTGTAATCTGTGATGTCATCAACAGGCTGCGGGCTGTGTCTCTTGATGACATCAAAGAATATGTTGCAGCTCTGATCTTGTTTTTTTCTTGTACATACTTGCTTCGGGAGCTATCCCCACATCCGCCCACACTATGCCTTAACAGCTAGAAGAATCCAAGGTCACAGGAATAACGACTAAGAATTAAGGTCCAGGGAGGATTTCCCTTTTTAAGATGCTCATGCACAAATCACTGCCAGTCAATAATTGTGCAACTCATCTGGTCATAGGATCTGTGTTGATTTAAAATCAGTTTGTTGTCCCTGGTGATTGATGGGTGCGTTGATTCATGTCTAATCTGATTAGAAAGGCTTCGATGACTGACACAAACACTCGCCAGTCACTCATCCCATAATCGCTTATATAAATCGTATTTGCTAAACAAAATACTAAAATGTAATCCAAGTGCTCAGTTGGAGACTTGTTTGCATAATTTGACTTGTGTATGAATTTAATATTGGATGATTTTACAAACTGATTAACAGGTAACAAGTAATGTGATTGTGCTTAATAGCTCCTGGCAGTTTCCACCAGAAGGTTCCATATAGACACTTTATTATATCAGAGGAGGAACTGAAGCAAACTGCTCATGTTGTGACATGACCAATTTAGAACCCTGCCCCCACACACACACACACACACACACACACACACACACACACACACACACACTTGAAAGTACTATTAATTTACGTCATGAAACACACCTGCACAATGGTGCAGTGGATTATTCGTTGTCTTGTCTTTAAGATAAAAAACTTTTCATAAGCCTTACATATCCAAAACACTACAGATCTGTTGTGAGAATGTTAAATAGAGGTTTTCTTTTTTATAAGAAATTTGTGCCTACTATTGTACACACTTGCACACTGGTAAATACAGAATCTTTATATAACATTGCTCACATTTTAATTTGAACTACACCTCCATTACAAATGAGCATTTTGAATTGAGCATTTAAAATAAGCTGAGACTCATAAGTCTGACTATGTTAAAATAAAAAATAAAAAAAGACACCTAAGCATGTATAATTGACAGCACTGAGAAATCTATTAAGCATTAAGTGTTCGGCAAAGAGAGTGTGCGCACTGACAACCATTGAAAGGCTTAGTCTATTATATCTAATGCACACAAGAAAAAGCTTGAGCTTCGATGGAAGCAGCAGTAAAGTATCTACCAGCCGCTACTGAGAGGCTGGGTATTTTAAGGCATGACATATGCAATGATAGTTAGCCAATATTATTAGTTACACTTAGACACTATTCAAAAAGGAAAATGTATTAAGGAGCATGACAGTTATTTGTAGTTGTTATTAATTTGTATGTCAGCATAATCAGTGGAGTCTGTTTAGAGACAACTTGCTCAACTGTTATCCATGTAGCAGGCACTTAGAGACAGCAGCCTGCAAGCTGGCACATTTTCGCTATTGATGTCATCAGACATTTGTCCATTTGTCTGCACTAAAATGTTTTAACTGTAATATTTTATTCATTCTATCATTTTAAACAGTGACAGTCTCATTGTTTAAAATCAGCACCATGTTTTTTCATCAAAGATCAGAAAAAAATATAAATGTGGTAGACTAAATGTGTACAGTATGTACATCTGCTACTGCTGACTGACTGTGGAGCTGCTGTGATCACATATAGATAAGTAAGTAGAGTATAAAATAAATCTCATCTAGGCATCCCAATCCTCTCAACTATAAGTTATTCATATTCACAGTAATAAACAGCCATACTGACTAATAAATGGAGTATGTATGTAAAATATAATAATAATATAATAATAATAATATAATATATGTATGTAAAGTATGTAAAATTAAAAACATTTCATTTTGATGGGGAACTGACTTAAAGACTCCCTGTGGGTCCTTGGACGCCAATTTGGGACCCCTTAATTTCTAATACAATAGATGCCTCATAGCCTTAATAATCCATTAATGGGGCACATTTGTTCCAGAGTAACTGACCCCAATCCAATTGAGCCTTCAAAATGATTGTGACTTTCTTCAGCATATTAACAGTTAATCCACTATAACAGGCAGATGGCTATTCAATAATCCAGTTAAAGCCTGTAGGCCTATTTAAATGTAGTAGTTCATGTAGGGCAAGTATTGTTTAAGACTGTGCTTCTCAACCTTTTTGGTTCATCACATCTCACAAATTAGCAGTGCCTACTGGTGACACCCATCACACTTGATATGCAGAGTGGTGAAGTGCTATTTTCCTCTTTTCAGGTTGCTAAATTTGCATCACCATCAGAAGCTTAGAGGTTGAAAAAATATATATCACTACAAAATTGAATGTAATTAGTTAGTATTTTTAATGGAAATTATGTGTTTTCTCACCACATGAAAAGGCTGCATATCCAGCCTGCAATATGTCTGTGACTCTCATTGATCTACACCTAGGCCTATGTAGTTACATAGGTATAAATCTGAACAGTGTGTTTTCAAAGCATAGCTGGTCTCTGTTCACCTTCTTTCTAACAAAGAACAGTAGAACTGCTTTAAAACTGAGAGATCAGTAAATATTCAAAGAGATGAATTAACAATACACCTGGAACTAAAATCAGCATATTCAAACTTTGACTCTGAGTTGGTTGCCACAACTAAGCTGCTGCCAAAAATGGTTGCTGGTAGGGGTGGAATGGTAGCCTACATGTATTCGTATTGAACCGAAACGGTACGGGCGTCTCGGTTCAGTTCATGAATTTACACGGAGAATACACAGTATAAAAATAAATAAAACTTGCTGCAAATTAATTAATGTAATGCGGAACTACTGCTGGACACGCGGTTCTTTAGGGACACCTGATCTGTAGCCCTGCCCTTAGCTCTGAAGCTCCCGAGCTCCGCCTACATGTCGAGTCAGTCAGTCCAGTGAGTCCACACGAAGCAAACTAGTCCCTTCCATATACAACCAAACATGGACGTCGCTGTATCCCTTCTCGCCTCGACCACAAATGGCCTCCAGGCCCGTTTGCTTCACTGTTTGCTAGCGTGTTGTTTCACCGTTAGCGTGTGAAGCTAACACCAAAACTCGTCAACTGCTCTGTGTAACCGAAGCTGCTCTTTTAACATCCCTGCTCTGTGCATTCACATATGAGAGCAGTGCTTGTTTCCCATATCACACTAGTAACCGATTGTCTTATTTTGTTTACAAGTTACAGATGGAGTCTGGAGATGATGCAGGGTACTTATTGTTTACTGTTTACATCTTACTTTATACACGTCAAGCTGTTACAGCTAGCTCAGTGGACAGCCTGAGAAATGCACAATAAAAGAAATTGCCTTCTGCATTTTTGTTTTGTTTTTCCCTGCGTTGTACTGAACCGTGATGTCTGAACCGAGATATGAACCGAACTGTGACTTCTGTGTACCGTTCCACCCCTAGTTGCTGGTATACCCTGAGTTGTTTATCTCCTTGTCTGTTTTGCTGCTTGTGTCTATAGTGCTGAGAACAAAAAGCTGACAAACCTTGAACTGGTTTGCTGATACAATACCTGCAGATTAAGACCTTGTATGTGTGTGTCTGTGTAAACCAGTTTGTGTGTGTGTGTGTGTGTGTGTGTGTGTGTGTGCTGAAGTGTGGGTGGAGAGAGACAAAAAGAAAGAACAAAAGACAGCAGAAACATCATGCTACCTGAACACTTTGAACCCGGACATTCAGGCGTTTTCAAGAATATAAATACAGCGATGATATAAAAACGTGGCTTTTCTTATCGCTAGAGAGATGGACGGGACAGGCGAAAAGAAGGGAAATGGCAAGGGAGATAAAGAAAGCCTTGGGTAAACAAGACTAAAATGAGAGATGGAGATCTGAAAATGAATCGACAAAAGAGAAGAAGGGATGGCGAGATCAACGCTGAGGGGGTGACAGACGAGGATACAGGGGCTTTTTCACCACGCCATGTTGCGGCATGGCAGAAGAGCCAGTGACATTATAAATCAGCCGTGCTATGGCTCAGTGGTGGGTTGTTACAGTTGCAGACGGCTGACTGATCACAGGTGCCGACAGCAAACACTCTCCTGTTTTCTGCACAGCAAAAAATATAAACACTGTATCTGAAATGTGAATGTGTCATGTTGCAGAGGTTCACTTTCAGTTAACTGAAAAAGGGGCCGAAAAGAGATTTGATTCAGGAAGCTTTGACCATAATATTTCAAAGGTCTGTGTGTCATAAACTAGGGGATCTTGGAAATTTTTGCGTGTTCTTTGAGAAAACTATACTTTGACTAATTAATTAATTAAGTTATTGTTTTAATTTAATTTAATTTGTTTAATTGTATTAATTAACCTTGTTTTGGCAGATCACTCTCTATTAAGGCCGGCAGATTTCCCAGTGACCTGCACATTTAAAACAAAAATCGCAGATCTTTGACATTGTCTCTGTTGAATGACAGTCTGAAAACATTGTCTCGTTCCTCTGGGACAAAAGAGCCAGCTGTTCTCGTGAGCTGGTCAATGACCGCTGGATACAGGCAGGTTGCCGGGCTTTCCCACTGGCTCGCGTGAGTCAGTTCCAGCAGTCAATGGCAGATGCTTTTTCCATCTCTAAATGTCAGTCAAACGACTTTACCATAATTTTGGTCTGATTACAAATTTCCTGAGGGACGTAGCTTGCATATTGTGGGTGTCAATTAGAGTCCCAGGTCCTTAAGCACATATTGCAAAAGCAGAGTTGTTACCATGCAGATGAGAATTTATTTGCATGAACAATTTTCACCAAATTATTTTTCTTCCCATTTTTATGTTGCCGTGGCTGCAAATCACTACTACTACAGTGCCTCAAAATGTTGACCAAATACAGGGTTTTAGATTTTAGGAACTCAGAAGAGTAAAGTCTAAGCAATTATTTCTCAGAAGAATTTAATGAGTGTTTAATGTGGCAAGAAAGCCAGAAAATACATTACATAAAAGAAACCGGGAGATAATGGCCATTTGAGTTTGTTTGATTTAGGAATAGAGAGTGTGCATTATTACTAACAGTGTTGTGCTGATGTTGTGTATGTGTGTGTGTCGGGGAGACAGAGATAGAATGGATGGGTGTTTTATCATATAGTACTACTCAGCAGTCAGTAGTGCTGGTCCTCCCAAGGTCATGCTTGGTGCTGGAATGAAAGCTATTTCCTCCCCCACTCTGACCGAGTGTGAGTCGGAGAAATGTCTGGAATCTCTGTTACTTTCCAAAAACGCCACTCTGCTTCACAACTGATTAGACCGACCAGATTTCCTTATTTTGTGCAAGTGACCATCATGCCATCTTGATTACACATGACATCACTAATTCTTTATTCCCATTAGGTTCTGCTTAAATGAAAGCTTTAAAAAAAAGTCTGTAGGCCAAAATACAGTAGAGTGCAGTGCCTACAGGCGAGTGTGCTACTTATGATTACATCTGAGTTACAATGGCGGTTGTGTTGAAGGCCTGAGAGTACTTTTTGCTGTTGTTGAATTCCAATTTCACAGCAATTCACCATTGATTTTGTATTGATGGGTAAGTGCAATGGCCTCCAGGCAAATCCTATTATGGAAAGCTAATGTTTTGCCAGCTCACATGAGGCATTGTGAGCAGGATTTGAGTTTCACCTTATTGGTCTTACTGTGCTGTGGGGACTGCTTCACCAGATCAGGTTTCATGCTGTAATCCGACAATGAGGATAAAAAGACAATACAGAAATTGAGCGAAGGATTGTGCCAAGCTGTGGGCTGTCTTTGCTTCTCTGCAGCATCTGAGTGCTGCAAAATAATAGCGTTTATCATTCTTTAGTTTTGTTTTAACAGTGGAAGCACATAGGAAGTGCTTTTATATTCATACACTAAGGCTCAAGTTGTCAGTACTACAAAATGCTGTAAGCAAAACCAGGATTTTAGACATTTAGCTCACACTGTTACCCTTAACAAAGATACAATACAGGTGCTTATAATAAGTATATAGATCAGTTTCTAAGTTGCTAATGAGGGTCAAACCTGTACATTTCTGCAACTGAAACAACATGCAACCACCCCATCCACCTACAACTACTAATTTAGGTGCAAATATCAGTGTTAAATTCACAATTCTAAATGTATGTATCAATACTCCATAGTTACACTAACACTCCCACGCTCTGCTCTACTGCTGCCTGATACATGCAGGAATATACGTATATAGTATATGTGCATGCAGGTTTAAAAATAGCTTATAATTGTAAATTAGCAGTGAGGTATTTTAAAAGCATTCTTACCAAAAAAAAGTACATCAAATCTAAATACTGACGTTTCAAATATAAAATATTCCAATATTTATTTATTGTATGAGGAATACCTCTTGAGATGTGTCATCTCATTTTCGAGAGGGTCCTCGGTAGGACTGGACAGTACAGAAGACAAGACATTGCAGTACAACATATACATTCACTCACAGGGCCGTCGTCCTTCATTTTGGCCGATTTGACATGTATAATCGGCGGGCGGGCACGGCCGGCAGTCAGACTCACATGACCCATCTGATTGGTAGAGTGCTAACCTGGAAACGGGGAGCGGAATGAGCGTGACTAGAGTCTCTCAAAATCTGATGAAAATCTTTTAAACTTTGTCCATCTGAAATGAAGACAGATTCAGCAACTGCATGGCCTATTTCTCACTTAAAATGTTTTCAGAAACACTTTCGGTGAACTATTTTAGTACAATATGAGATTGTATTCTGACCAAGCCGCCATGACAGTCTGTCTTTTGAATTTCCGGAGAAACAAGACCCACGTGACGCGTTCGTCCAATCAGCTGCCGGTTTTCATTTTTGGGCGACAACGCAGATTAGCGCCGCCTGCTGTTATGGAGACGTATTACGTCTCGTCGCTTTGGTGTGTTCCAAGGCACTTTTTTGACCAACTCGGGGAGACTGATCAGTCCAACTGCCTTTTCTGCCGGAGTTTGGCCGTCGGCTCTGTGTGTCTGGGCCTTTAGTGACCCAGGCAAGCTATTCCAATCAAAGGGGGCTTTAAATTTAAATGAACGCCTGCCACTATAATATATATAATATATAACATAAACCCTTTTACCACATTCTGAATACATTTCTATTATAGCCAAACCCCTGAACACTGCAGCACACTGGAGCATGAACCATACATGCATGTATAAGCACTGTATACATTATTTCCCTATGCATGCACACTGACTAAAAAATCACCAAAAAACAGAGAAAACCACTGAGAGTCTGTTTAAAAAACAAAAAAAACAAACAAAAAAAAACTCCCCATTTTTAGAGTTTACTTTCGACGAAGAAAAAGGAAGATCATCCATCTACATCTGTCCTGGGAAGTTTATTGCATGCTGTTTTTTTCAGTACCTCCCTGCTTGTTATTCATGTTATTCATGCAGAAGTTATACTTTATATACAGTCAGGTCCATAAATATTGGGACATCGACACAATTCTAATCTTTTTGGCTCTATACACCACCACAATGGAGTTGAAATGAAACAAACAAGATGTGCTTTAACTGCAGACTTTCAGCTTTAATTTGAGGGTATTTACATCCAAATCAGGTGAACGGTGTAGGAATTACAACAGTTTGTATATGTGGCTCCCACTTTTTAAGGGACCAAAAGTAATGGGACAGATTAACAATCATAAATCAAACTTTCACTTTTTAATACTTGGTTGCAAATCCTTTGCATTCAATTACAGCCTGAAGTCTGGAACGCATAGACATCACCAGACGCTGGGTTTCATCCCTGGTGATGCTCTGCCAGGCCTCTACTGCAACTGTCTTCAGTTCCTGCTTGTTCTTGGGGCATTTTCCCTTCAGTTTTGTCTTCAGCAAGTGAAATGCATGCTCAATCGGATTCAGGTCAGGTGATTGACTTGGCCATTGCATAACATTCCACTTCTTTCCCTTTAAAAAACTCTTTGGTTGCTTTCGCAGTATGCTTCGGGTCATTGTCCATCTGCACTGTGAAGCGCCGTCCAATGAGTTCTGAAGCATTTGGCTGAATATGAGCAGATAATATTGCCCGAAACACTTCAGAATTCATCCTGCTGCTTTTGTCAGCAGTCACATCATCAATAAATACAAGAGAACCAGTTCCATTGGCAGCCATACATGCCCACGCCATGACACTACCACCACCATACTTCACTGATGAGGTGGTATGCTTTGGATCATGAGCAGTTCCTTTCCTTCTCCATACTCTTCTCTTCCCATCACTCTGGTACAAGTTGATCTTTGTCTCATCTGTCCATAGGATGTTGTTCCAGAAATGTGAAGGCTTTTTTAGATGTTGTTTGGCAAACTCTAATCCGGCTTCCTGTTTTTTGAGGCTCACCAATGGTTTACATCTTGTAGTGAACCCTCTGTATTCACTCTGGTGAAGTCTTCTCTTGATTGTTGACTTTGACACACATACACCTACCTCCTGGAGAGTGTTCTTGATCTGGCCAACTGTTGTGAAGGGTGTTTTCTTCACCAGGAAAGTATTCTTCGGGTCATCCACCACAGTTGTTTCCCGTGGTCTTCCGGGTCTTTTGGTGTTGCTGAGCTCACCGGTGCGTTCTTTCTTTTAAGAATGTTCCAAACAGTTGATTTGGCCACACCTAATGTTTTTGCTATCTCTCTGATGGGTTTGTTTAGATTTTTCAGCCTAATGATGGCTTGCTTCACTGATAGTGACAGCTCTTTGGATCTCATATTGAGAGTTGACAGCAACAGATTCCAAATGTAAATAGCACACTTGAAATGAACTCTGGACCTTTTATCTGCTCCTTGTAAATGGGATAATGAGGGAATAACACACACCTGGCCATGGAACAGCTGAGCAACCAATTGTCCCATTACTTTTGGTCCCTTAAAAAGTGGGAGGCACATATACAAACTGTTGTAATTCCTACACCGTTCACCTGATTTGGATGTAAATACCCTCAAATTAAAGCTGAAAGTCTGCAGTTAAAGCACATCTTGTTCGTTTCATTTCAACTCCATTGTGGTGGTGTATAGAGCCAAAAAGATTAGAATTGTGTCGATGTCCCAATATTTATGGACCTGACTGTATCTATATTCAGTCTGGGGAGGTGCCCAGTACAGCACAGTCCCCACCTTCTGGTCACTGAGCTGCACCACCGGAGCAGATATAAGGAAAATTGCCTAAAAATAACAGCGACTAGTAACTGGCTAAATGTAGATGATGTGACATCATGTCCATGCAACAACAATTATTTTATCAGCTGTAAAACATGTTGCTATTTAAAACACTGATGCCAGGCCTCCATAATCAGAAAGTAGTGGTGTCTCGCTGAACTATTTTGCACCAATGCTTAACAGTCATACAAGAAGAAATCAATCGATTGCAGAAGAGACAGATTCATTACATTACATGTCATTTAGCTGGCGCTTTTATCCAAAGCAACTTCCAATTAAGTGCTTTCAACCCTGAAGGTGCAAACTACAGACAACAAGTAGTACGTGCAAGTACATTAGCTTTAAATAAGCTAAACTACAAAGAGCCATATGAAAGTGCAACTTCAAGAAATATACATATATATATATATATTTTTTTTTTTCTTCTTTTTTTAATTTCTTCATGTTCAGATTTTTTCTTTATGTTCAGATTCAAATGTCTCTTTCTCATTCAACCACAAGTCCTGTTGTATTTGCAAAAAGCATTTAATAAACCAGAAAATCCCTGTACATTTTTATCATTGTGAATGCATCACGTTAACGCCTCTTTTCTGAAGATTGTGAAAGGGTATTCAGGGAAGCGTGAACTCAGTAAATTAAGTAGAAATATACAATAGATGAAGTACAAGAAAACCGGTAAAGTACAAAGCTTCATGACAAAAACACAACTGGGAAGCACTGTAAATCAGAAATAAATATGCTATATGATATATGCTGGTAGAAAGGGTATGATTCCGGAAGGGATTCTTCTTTAAATTTATATGGCTCAGGGGTTACTTAATGATAGCTGTTGAGGGAAGAGTGTTTCTCAGTTACCCTGCCCAGGTTTTCCAATCTAATTTGAGGGTTTGGAGCTGCCAAGCTTCTGTCTACAAGTCTGATTTTCAGGGATCCTTGGCATTCAAAACAATGTAGAGACCGTAGAATGCTGATTTTGAAATGACTGGTTTAATGATTTGGCTACTTTCTCATGACGTTAGTCCATGCAACTGGAAAACCGTCTCAAACTGAGGGAATGCCAATTGTGTATTCATCTCACAATTTCTTTTTTTTACAGGGGAATATTTTTGATTGAAATGACAGATGGGGTTACTGATGATTACTCAGATGTCAGCCTGCTCGTCTCAGATGGAGAAAAAAGTCAGGGATGAGTGATGGGTACAGTCAGCATCAGCAATAACAGGCATAACTCTGCACTTATTTCATCTACAGTGTTTTAGAGTGCTGTCAAAACTTTGCACATCAAGGAGACCCAGTTACATACACTGTCTTATATTTCCTTTTAAATCTACATCTGTCTGTCTTTCAGATGTCTTTGGTCTCAGTCTATGTCCGTCAGTGATCTGGAATGATTAACCCTTCAGTTACCTGAAAGGAGAGATAAACCAAGAGATCCAAGCAGATTGCAGTGGGAGGAAATAGGAGGAAAACTAATACATGCAACTCCCATGGACCACTGCTCTTGTTAAACCTCAGCAACAGCCCATTAGTGGGGCCGTCAGGCATATCTGCCTTGTTAAATGCCACTTATACTCCTTTGAGGCCTGGCAGCACTCTCAGGGTAATGGTTTAATCTGAAGAGATGATTTAATAAAACGTGAAAGCGGTTCACTCTTTTATCGACAGATTTCAGTCAGATCTAAAATACTGGCTGTCTCTCATGATACATACTGTATCTTACCATCTCCTGAACTGCTGTACCTCCTAACCCATATCTACCGACTTATAAGATATCCTTAACATTTGAGGGCATGTTTTCTTTTTTTATAGTACTCTGTACTATTTTCTACCAGCCTACCTGGTGTACCCACCTCATCCATGTTCCTAATTACTGCCTGTTTCAAAGAGTCAGCAAACTTCATCAAAAAGTTGGTAATAAGTCAACTGGAGCAATAAAACCTTTTAAAAGTAATAAGGAGAAAAACAGCTGTGAAAAACCACCAGTTGTTCTTGGAGATTTTTTTAATCCTCCATGCTTACTGTTACACAGTTAGCAACTGTATCAGCCTGGAGCAAAAACATTATGGGATGCAGATGAAGCAGGACATCATCTGTACCCAGGAGAAACAGCATATCATCTTCAGTTTTAGATTTCATAACTGACAAGAAATGCTGGAAGATATGAGCCTGCAAATTAATGTATGCCTGTAATAATAAATTACCTCCCCCCCACCCCAATACAAGACTTCTAATTACTCTGTGGGAGATTGCTGTTGTGCAGGTGTAAAAATGTGCTGATAAAATGTAATTCTACAATGCCTCCAACATGGCATCATGACTTTGCGTAAACATACATGCCACTTTCCTAAAGCCAAATGGCATGTTATCTGTACGCATTTTGAGCTATCCGCGTGTATGTCTATGCGGTATACAGTGGATGTAAACATACACACCACGTGGCGTGTTATCGCGAGAATGTGCCGTGCTATTGCGAGAACGTCACACGTGTAAAAAAAAAAAAAAAAAAGGTTGGGTTTAGGGAAAGAACATTGGGAAATGCTTTAGTAACACTAAAAAACAACAAAAACACGATGGTGAACAACGTCACACGCGTAGGGAAACAATAAACGGTTTGGTTTAGGAAAAGAACATTGGGGAAGGCTTTATTAAAAAAAAAAAAACGGTTGATAAACACCACATGTGGAACGCGATCCTGGCTCTCCTGGGTGAAAGTCCTGTGTTTTATTCATTACCCATCCGTCACTCCAACCAACCTCCGTCCTTTCATACTACTCGCTACGGCGATAATTCACATGTAACGTAGGTCAATGTAGGTCAATGGAGGCCAAACGGCGTTGATAAACACGCTAATAAACGATTATGCGTCTTGATAACATGCCAAAATGGCATATGAATTGGCGTGTCATACATACGCCACTTGGTGAGATCAGTCTGCTGCCTCTGACAATGAAGACTTGTATTTTTATTTTCCATCTTCTTCATTGCCACTTTTGTTTTGCCCATCTGACACTTTTTCTTTTTTGTGTAGGCATCAGGCCACCCATTATGAATGGGCCCATGCATCCGCGCCCGCTGGTGGCGCTGCTGGACGGGCGAGACTGCACTGTGGAGATGCCCATCCTGAAAGACGTAGCAACCGTGGCCTTTTGTGACGCTCAGTCTACACAGGAGATCCACGAGAAGGTAACACACTTAACTAGATCATGTACACACATGTTTGCACTGTAAGTAAGATCCTTGCCCCGAGAATATTATCTTGATGTGTTCTAATAAATGCAACAATCATATAAGGGGTAAGGGATTCAGCAAGCAGTTCCATAAAGCTTTTACCTTTGCTGTAATTGACAGATGATAGTATAGATAGATGTTTTTTTTATTTAACATCTGGTGCTGCTAAAAATTCTCTGGAAAAGGAAGTGAGTATGTTTCACATTTTAGAGAGCAACATACATTTGCATGAAATGAACAATTGTAGAAGTGGGTTTTTAACATGAGCAGCAGTGCTCATCACAGCTGAATCAATGTGATATCATGACTTAGTAAAAGAAAAAACCATAACATCCAAGGCTGACAAAAAATACTGCAACCACTCGGGCTTCATTTTGAAGCCAACTCAGAAAGATGCACTTGCTCTAATGGCAAAAGGCTAAAGTTTGAGAACAATAGAAATAATTATATATTTCAATCGTGTAGTTTTCTATTAGAACTGCATCAAATAAATATTAATATATACGTGTAACAAATCAACCTTTTTTTCACGGTTGTGTTTGCTCTACCAATATCAGCTTAATCTAAGCTCCATGTTGGTGCACAAATTTAGATTTGGAACCAAGCCGAGAATTCATGATTTTACTAAGTATATTTAACCATCAACCAACCAAAACAATCTGTTTGCACAATTAAGGGCTGCAAATCCATCCGTGTGCTCCAGTCACTTCTTTTCCCTCATATATTTATGAACCATCTATACTGTATATAAGAAGTTGCCTTATTAAAACAATATTGGCTGTGCATTAAGGATGTGCAAAACTTTAGTACTAGTTGCAGAAATGCAAATCACATTTTAAAAAAAATCTAAAGAAAAAAACACCACAACTAAGAAAAATAAGGAAAGAAAATTAAAGAAGAGAGCAAACTTAAAATGTGGGTCAGGCTCAGATCTTGCCACAGCCACTATGGATTGTAAGTAGCTTTCTATGTCTGGCAGGGTTACATCTCGTTCTGGGTGTCTGCCAGGCACACTCTCTCTGTGAGCGCGCTCAGTAGGCCACAGCGTGGAAGAAACAGATGGCTCACCCTCGCTCACTATCTTTCTCTCTGGCTCTCTAGTAAACAGCCACCTCATTGTGTAATTAAAAGGGCTTCTTTATTGTAATTGAACCCCATGTCATTTTCATCCTCTCTTACACACACGAGGAGGAGGGCTGGCAACGTTAGAAAAGGACTGTAAGATTAACTGAGAACCAATTAAAAGATGACTTAACTGGTTTCAACACACGTCACATATTCCCATTCTCTGAGATGGTCAATTTTTGATTTGCTTGTGAGTCATTATATTTCATATTTCAATTAAAACAACAAACTGTCATCCTGATTAGGAGCCAGTGAGTATCCCATGTGAGTAAGATTCCTGTTGATATGAGGCAGTTTTGTTAGATGCAGAGACACCTTCTCTCGATTCCTGTGGTTACGAAAATTTAGTTTCCATGGTAATATTCAGGAAAAGCGGTCATTCCATGCTGGCAGGGATATTAAAAGAACAGGATGTGAGAATGATATAAACAGCATTTCCTGGAGAAAAAAAAACCTCATTTGAAGAATACTGAGTTTATGGAAACGCTGTGACTGTGAACTGGTTGCTCACTCAAAGTAATTTCCAGGAAGCTGCACTTGACTTCTGCTCACACCTACACAAACAAATGCTTATGACTCGACCTTTACATTTTGTCCATATGTACTGTTGTGCACTCAAAGCACAATCATGTTATTCTGCAAACACACAGGTTAAGTAAGGCTGCCCAAACTTTGATGTTTCACATACACGCACAAGCACATATTGCTATATATCTATGATTTAAATAACTAAAATTGTCTGTGCAGGTGCTGAATGAAGCTGTAGGAGCTCTGATGTACCACACCATTACTCTGATGAGAGAAGACCTAGAAAAGTTTAAAGCTCTGCGCATCATTGTCCGCATCGGTAGTGGCTATGACAACATTGACATCAAATCTGCCGGGGAACTGGGTGAGAACACACACGCATGCATGCACACACACACACACACACACACACACACACACACACACACACACACAGGAAGTGAGAGTCTGTACTGGCCATGTGCTGCACCGTTCTGCTTAACTTTTACAATGTCAATATGTGTTAAGTACATAA
The DNA here is from genome assembly GCF_031162955.1 of Sander vitreus. Classification (NCBI taxonomy): domain Eukaryota; kingdom Metazoa; phylum Chordata; class Actinopteri; order Perciformes; family Percidae; genus Sander; species Sander vitreus. Next base: position 9,914,339 of record NC_135864.1, read on the forward strand.
ACATCATCCTTTAACACCACCATTCATCCATGTATCTCTGTCGATCATTTGCTTCCAGTGCCCTATGCTACTACTTAGCCTACACAGTGTTATAGTATACCAGTATTAATAAAATGTAGATATTGTAGTCATGTTTAAGTTTGGAACTATTTTAGAGGAGGGCAACCATATATATATATATATATATATATATATATATATATATATATATATATATATATATATATATATATATATATATATATTTAGCTCAAACCAGAATGCTTGTTTACTAACATAGTTCATGTAAATGGCATGTTTGTCACATGACTTTTAACTACTCGCCATTTAACCCCAGAGCTACTGATAGCACCTTTCACAGCAGGCTGCCGGCTTCTTATTTGAGCCAGAGTCAAGCTTAGAGTGCATGGTGGGCTAGATGACTAGCACACTTAAATGGAAAAGAGCCATTGTTGATGTTACTAGTTACACATTTTCCTTCAATTGTGATTGCATTTATATACATACATAACAAGCTATAAGAAATAGACAGTAAATAAACAACAAATAAACAATAAACAGTTTTGTTTTCTACTATATTTACTCATTACTCAAGTAAAAGTCCTGCATTCAAAATCTTACTCGTAGTAAATAAAGTAAATCATTTATTAGTTGATTTATATTTTGTATTAATAATCTGCAAAGTAACTAGTAACTTAAGATGTCATATAAATGTAGTAGAGTAGAAGTATGGAGTAGCATAAAATGGAAATACTCAGGTATAGTACAACTACCTCAAAATTCCACGTAAGCACAGTACTTGAGTAAATGTACTTAGTTACATTCCACCAATGCTCAACAGCTAATTCAACCAATCTCCCAAAACGTTTTTTCTGTTAGGTATTTCCATGTTTGCAACAAGTCAGTAATATTTGTATTTAAAAACGTAGTCAGTAAAGCCTTTCTCATGTCTAAACTCATGTCTGTCCTGCAACAGCCAGAACATCCCCTATCATCCTCCACCAAGAGGCTCTGCAATTTGAAAGTTGCAAGTAGTGTTTGTAGAAAAAGTTGCTGAAACAACATCTTAAGTCTGCACTTCTCCAATAAAATAGCTTTTCCCAAACTTCATGAAATGGCCCAAAAAAGCTATTACTAATCCTTATCTGCTTTCCGGTTCAACAGGCATAGCTGTGTGCAATATGCCAGCAGCCTCGGTGGAGGAGACGGCGGACTCCACACTGTGTCACATCCTCACCTTGTACCGACGCATCACCTGGCTGCACCAGGTTTGTGTCCTTGTGTGGCTGATGAATGGGCTGAAATTAATTTGGATTTAAATGAACTAACTCTAAATGTCTTAGCTAGAGGTGTACATTCAGTTATCACAATTTTAGCTTCGACAATTACTAATAATTATCTAATGACAAATCAGCAAAATTGAAACGTTTCATTTTCTTTAGAATGTTGCTGTATTTGAAAGACGTTGATGTAAGAAGAGGTACAGTAAAATGATTTGTTCCTCAAATCAGTTATAAGTAATACTTATTTAGACTTACACTTTATAACCATGATCACAATATCCAAAGGGATTTAGATTGTGGTCATTAAGTGCAGACTGGATTAGACTGTGTCTAAATTGTCATGTTGTTGCTGTCTGTGTGATATTTGCATGTAACAATGATTTGTTATTCATGCCAGGCTCTCCGGGAGGGCACGCGGGTTCAAAGCGTGGAGCAGATCCGAGAGGTGGCGTCAGGAGCCGCGAGGATCAGAGGAGAGACACTGGGACTTATAGGGCTCGGTAAGTCATGACACACATATGACTTAATGCCCAAAATACATTTCTGATCTGCTGCTACATTATAAATCACCCAGACCTCTCAGGTTGTCTGGGACAAGTCTGCTTTCTGTCCCCAGAGTCAGAACTAAACAGGGGGAAGCAGCGTTTAGTTTTTATGCTCCACATATCTGGAACAAATTCCCAGAAAACTGCAGGTCTGCTGCAACTCTCACTTCTTTTAACTCTCTGAGGACGAAAGACGAACTGGCGCATCCAAACAATGCTTGACAAAACTCCTACTCAAAAAGCGATATTACAAAAATTTCATTTCAGACATTTACTATTTTTTTAATTTATTTTTTATTTTTTTAAAAGACTCTTTTTTTGGGGATTTTCCCTTTATTATAGAGTGACAGTGTATAGACCGGAAAGGGGGAGAGAGATGGGGGATGACACGCAGTAAAGGGCAGCAGGTCGGATTCAAACCCGCGCCGCTGCAAAGGACTCAGCCAACATGGGGCGAACGCTCTTACTGGGTGAGCTAGAGGCCGCCCCAGAAAGTTACTATTTTAATCATATATAACCTAAGACTTTGGTAAACTCATTTAAAGCACCGAAACAATTCGTACAACACATCCTAAGTTAAAGGTGCAGTAGGTAAGACTTAAAAAACTAACTTTCTGTCATATTTGCTGAAACTGACCCTATGTTCCAGTAGAACTACATGAAGCAGGTAATAAAAAAAAAAAAAATCTGGCTCCTCTGGCACCAACAGCCTGTAGTGTGATTTGCAAAAATCCACAGCTCCCTGTTCAGATGCACCAATCAGGGCCGGGGGGGTGTCTAACTGCGTGTCAATCAATGCTCATGCACACGCATTCATTCTCCCTTGTGGGGAGAGGAGCTTAGGAGACCGTTTTGGGCTTTAGCGGAAAGGGGGGAGGGACTGAGAAGTTGTTGATGTTCAAATGTTTTGGCTAAGTCCTGGATCTTCCCAGTCCTACCTACGGAAGGAGGTTTGTTTTCAAAAGAGATTTGAGGAATTTCAAAAAGCGAACATCAACGTTTTAACTTTAACGCCAAATTACCTCTTTACACATTGCTCTAGAAAAAAACTGGGCGTCACTATACGGAAAGCCGAGTTTGTTCTGCACATTTTGATATGAAACACATGGGGATCCGTTATATGCAAATACCCTAAAAAGGTAAATATAAGATGTGTGAAAATGCCCTTAGACCTCAGAGGGTTAAATCAAGGCTGAAGACCTTTCTTTTTGATACTGCCTGTCTTTGAATAATTGTTCATTTCCTATACTGCACTGTAACTTTTACTCTTGTATTTTATCGGGGTTTTATATTTTTTATTATTTTTAACTGCTCTTTAATGTTTTCTGTAAAGCACTTTGAATTGCCCTGTTGCTGAAATGTGCTATACAAATAAAGCTGCCTTGCCTTGCCTCTGCAGTGACACCTGCTTAGCATAATGTTGTAAAAACAAGACAAAGAGCCTACAGCCAGGCTAGCAGCTCTGTAATGCTGTATGTAGACACAACAGTGCTTTGAGCTAAATGGTAATGTGAACAGCCTAATGCACTCACAATAGGAACATGCTGATGCTTAGCCGGTATAATGTTTACCATGTTTAGTTTAGCCTATTAGCATGCTCATATTTGCTAATTAGCACCAGTGGTGGACAGTAACTGGAAAGCACATTTACTACCCGTAGTTTACTTGGGTATTTTCATTTTATGATACTTATACTTCTACTTCACTACATTTCAGAGGAAAATATTGTACTTTTTACTACATTACATCATGGACAGGTGTAGTTTGTAGTTATTTTTCAGATTAAGATTTTTACATTAAAAACATATGAGAAGCTTATAAAATACAATGCATTATTAAAGTGACCAAACTCTGACTCCTAGGTTGGGAACCACTGGACTAAACTAGCTAACTATATTAGAAGCAGTTAAAACTAGCTCCACCTCGAGCAGCTACAGGAGTAAAATGCTGCTTACACATCGATGCATCGGTATTAACTATCTAATAGTCAGTCAGTCAGTCAGTCACAGGGGACATTTTACTGAAGAATGAGTACTTTAGATACTTTAAGTACATCTTACAGCCAATACGTCTGTGCGTTTACTTAAGTAGGATTTTAAATGCGTGACCTTTACTTGTACAGAGAATTTTTACATTGTTGTATTGATATTTTCCCTTTAGGAAACGATCCAAATACTTCTTCCATCACATATTAGCACTAAGTAGAACGTATGGCTGAGGCTGATGGAAATGTCTTTGGTTTGACAGCTATATTGTCAAAAAACAAATTGTAGAAATAGAAACTTACACTAACTTCAAGCTATTAAATTCATCCTGAGAGGCATGGATGTATGTAGTTATAGACATTAAAAAAAATCTCAGGGGATCATCAAAGTCATTAGGATCCATCCTCTTGGGGAACATGAATGTCTGTACAAACTCTAATGACAATCAATTTAATAGTTGATCAGATATTTCAGGCTGGACTTAAGTGGTGGACTGACCGAACGATACACCATCCATAGAGCTGTGCTGGTCGCACGTCTAAAAAGGTTTTTTATTTTGTTCATTTTGTCTGATAGAGGTTGGTCAGACTGAAGTTTTTAATTAAAGGATTTGTCTCTCTTTTCCATTTTCATTTTTGTCCTTAGCTCAGCTAAATTAGCTTCCTAAGGAGTTAATGCCAATAAAATATAAGCGGATTAACTAGAAGCCGAATGCAAATCTCTTCCCTGTACAGTCTGGAAGCTTTTTCAATAATAATGAGCAAACGTATTGTAGCCAGAGAATTATGTCATTTTGTACAAGGCAAGCCTAAAAAAAAAATAGGAATATCAGCTGTAAAAAAGTTGTGGTTTTTGTTCTATTTGAATGTGTATGTATGTGTATGCAATTTGTCTAAAGGCTCCTGTGTGTGTATTAATGTCTGTGCGCCTTCATGACTGTGTATTCATGCATTTTTAGGTCGAGTAGGCCAGGCTGTAGCCCTGCGAGCCAAGGCCTTCGGCTTCAATGTGATCTTCTATGACCCTTATTTGGCTGACGGTGTAGAAAGATCCCTGGGACTACAAAGGGTCACCACACTACAGGTGCGCACGCACATATACACACACACACACACACACACACACACACACACACACACACACACACACACACACACACACACACACCTGAGTATGAGTAGGGCCATTTTGTTTTTGAGAAATCAGCAACCTTCAAATAGTTTCCAGCACTTGTGTGTTATATTTGTATGAACACAGAATAAAATATCTTTTTGAACAAATTTTGAACATTAAACACTTCATTTCCTGCATTCTGTTGAATTTTTATGCACCTATTTCTACCTTTTTCTGAATCAATTTATGCTGGAAATATCTTTATGTGAAGGGAAACATAGATTACAATCCAAATATAAAAAATAATGGAATATATTGCAGTAAGGCTCTCAGGCATTTTGTATTGCTGTCAACTATTTATTCTCCTTTGGATCGACTGTCCTAATTATATCTCAGTCAGCACACATGTAGCCTAGGCATAATTTACTCCTCCCTCCTCTTTTGTGTCTTTTGTTGGGGAAGTAACCTCCTTAAATGTGCATATGACAATTATTCACCTCAATGATACATTAATTCATTTTAATGAATTAATAAACCCCTGGACTGTAATATTTCAGATGTGTTTGAGCATGATTTCTGCTCATGTTCAAAACTTTGTGCACATTCAAAATATAACTCATCCCATCTGTATTCAGAGTCATGGAGGAGTACTTAAACTTATGTTGTCCTTTTCTTTCACCTTATACTCAAAACTTATTCACTCCCTTATGGAGTGGGTTCCCCTTTACACCTTGTAGCATGTAACAACCAGAAACACCAGCACATTAGATTCATCCCCAAAACATGTAGGCTAAGCACTGTAATGCAAGGTTAATAGAGCTGAGTCCTTTTAGTTGCAATTTCTAAGTTGAACCACTTCTCACACCACTTTAACTTGAATGTAGCCTAATGGTAGAGCGCTTCTTGGCTTCACCTTGAAAAGTTGCGCTTTCAACACAGTCTAATCACCGTTTCTTGCAGTCGCTATGGCGACAACACGTCATGGGCTTTGCTTATCTGATCTCCTGGATCTTCGATGAGTCGGTACCGCGGCGGCGGTCTAGTCTCTCCTACCCGTGTTGAGCGGGCGAGTTCTCACTGTAGGTTCATGGTGATTTTGGTAGTCTTGACTCAAAGCGAGACATGCGATCAGGCACACGGAGGCAGAGACCGACGGACGGACAGAGAGAGAGAGACACACAGACACACACACAGACACACACACACACACACACACACACAACCACACACAGCCACATATAGGCTACAATTACCATAGTTTTCCCCACTCATCCTGATGCGTTTTCGTAATATCGCTGGTGGACGTCGGACTAGTGGGCTGTAGGACCAAGGGGAATTTTTCGGAACAATGGAGCGTCAGAGAAATGACATGGCACCGTAACACCAGTATGACAGGGAGATTTGACAGGATTTTAGCAGCACAGCACTAGCATGGAATTTAAACCAATTTAGACTAAATAATAGGGCTGAAACGATTCCTCGAATAACTCGAATAATTCGATTACAAAAAATCCTCGAAGCAAAATTCTTTGCCTCGAAGCTTCGTTAAATCAATGTAATTAAGGTTGTACGGCTCACTGTGTTTCCGCACGGAGGATTATTACTAGCGCGCAACAGGTTGACGCTTCTGTGGACACAAGATTGACGGCCCAGATTACAAATGAAGGAAGACGAAAATAGCGAGGGTCTAAGAGAAGAGACAGGCGAGAGAAAACGACAGAAAGTTTGGGATCATTTTAAGCTGCAAACATGTTACTACATCATCTTTGTAGAAAACATCCAGTCTACTCATCCATTCCACGGATCGAACCCGACACAACGTCTGCTGCTCTCGTCCACCGCGCTGTTTTACACAACTAGCCTACAGCATGCTACTCTGCAAATAGCGATGTTTTACCAACAAGCTAAAACGAAAGCTGTCGGTTTGTAGTCTGACTGTTTATTAGTTTGCTACTAATCTTTGGAAATTTAGCTGCTGCTGGAGACAAACCGGCTCCTCCCCCCCAGCATGGCCACTTAATATGCACTTGAATGACGTCATCATGCCGGTGATGTCTGCATTCTTTATTCTTTCTCCTCGCTGTGTATTAGCCTTCTGAAAATGTGTCCCCCAGAACAGTGTAGTTGAATAGCCCTGCTGTAAGGTTTGTACCGTCACATTTACAGTCTGGTTAGTGAACAGCTCTTTTGCATATCCAGTGCAAAGAGCCAGTGGCAAGAAGGGGAAGGGGGTGAAAAATATTAACATTTGGGCCACCAAAAATGTACTTTTTTTAAGGGTCTTTTTTTGGCAATAAAAAATGTCGCTTTTTCTAAAAAAGGAAACAGGTTTCCCTTTTTTTAGTAAACAGCAATAATAAATATTTACTATTGCTGTTTACTAAGTATTTCTTACTAAGTATTTCTTATCCGATTACTCGATTAATTGATGGAATAATCGGTAGAAAATCGTTTACTAAAATAATCGATAGCTGCAGCCCTACTAAATATTCTTTTTACTGGGGAAAAAAAATCTATTGGCACTTTTTCTCTTTGTAGACAAAAGCACTGCTTTCTCCACCTCCACCATTAAAAAAGTGCATTTACTGTTATGCTGCTGTGCCTTCTGTATGTAGCCAAGGAATGACGCCCTCTTGTGCACATTTACAGTAATTGTGACAATGTCAGTAATAAAAAAACAATAATATATGATAACACTTGTATTCGTTATAAAGATATATAGTAAGATCGGTTATTGACTTACAAAAATGCAAAACAGAATTGGTTTACGGAAGATCTGAAACATGATTTGTTTCTCTCTCTAAAGCTCCTGTAGTAGTGAGCAACCATATGAAGTGTAAATAGAAGATTGGGGTTGATCTTTTCCTGTATTTCTCTTTAGGACCTGCTCTTCCACTCTGACTGTGTCTCTCTGCACTGCAGCCTCAACGAACACAACCACCACCTGATTAATGACTTCACCATCAAACAGGTGGAGCAACAGCAACGTGCACACACACACACACACTTATGACTGAGCACATACACACACTTGAATGATTTATTTATCCCTACATCATCTACTACATCCCATAGCCATACATATTAAAGAGAAGTGGGTACCCTGGGAAGCTCACTACCTACATACAGATGAATGAGGTTCTCTACTGCATGCACTTCATATGATGACTGATACACTCACAAATATCCAGGGCTCAGCCTAAAGCCAATTTTCATCCCAAGACACAGGCTATACATTTAATTATTTCTGACCTTGCTGGAGGGCGGCAAGTGAAAAGAAAATGTAGCACATGTTTATTATTATGGTTAGGTTTCACTAGGAATCTTTGCACTGAGAGTAGAGAAAAGTAAAGAACAGCAGCTTTCTAAGCTTTTGTGTGGGTGTAAATTTATTTTTGCCATACATTTTAAAGACAATTAGCTAATGGGGAGAACAATTAATATTCTATTAATTATCGTGTATTTCAAACTGACTGAATGTGTGTTAAAGATGCGCCAGGGTGCGTTCCTGGTGAACACGGCCAGGGGGGGTCTGGTGGATGAGAAGGCCTTGGCTCAGGCCCTGAAGGAGGGGAGGATACGTGGAGCTGCTCTGGATGTTCATGAGACAGAGCCTTTTAGGTAATCACCCACTGATTTTTGTTTTTTTCACAAAAAGAGTAATTTTGTTATCTGTTATATCTATCTATCTATCTATCTATCTATCTATCTGTATCTGTATATCAGCAGAGGCAGAGCATACTGTATTGTGGAATATTTCTCCACTACTATTTACTACTATTACTCCAACACTGTGTTATATAATATACAGTGTACAATGCACTGTGTACATGTGTTAGTTTCAGTCAGGGTCCGCTGAAGGACGCTCCCAATCTGATCTGCACCCCACACGCTGCCTGGTACAGCGAACAGGCATCGCTGGAGATGAGAGAGGAGGCAGCTAGGGAGATCCGAAGGGCTATCACAGGTAGGGCGCACGCACGCACGCACGCACGCACGCACGCACACACACACACACACACACGGAAAGCCCTGCTGAAAAATGAGAACACAAGTCTAAAAAGAGATGTTCCCCAGTGTGAATTGTAGAACACTAGACTCTAGATTTCTGTTTTAACACTTCATATTTCTCCTTTTCTTTTTCTCCGTTTCTCTATTTGTCAGGTCGTGTCCCAGACAGTCTAAAGAACTGTGTGAATAAGGAGTTCCTCTCCCAGAACAACCACTGGGCAGGAGTTGACCCAGCTACCATCCACCCCGAGCTCAACGGGGCTTATAGGTAATAATCATCCGGATAAAGAAACCTGTAGTGGTCAGTGCAGTTTGATTTTTTTCCCCCAAACCCTGGTAAAGTGTCTAAATGTCTTGAAAATACATTATGTGACGGTTAGAAATGTAGAATGTCAGCAGATTGTTTTCTAAATGTAATTACTGACATATAGTGCATGTTACTGTTGTGTTACTGCTATAATACCCACACAGCATAAGAGAGTGCTAGTGTTTGGCCACATTTCAGCCAGGTTATAATGCATTCATCAGATTAGCTGTTACAACAACACATTGTTGTCAGTCAGTAGGGATGTCCTCAGCTGATCTGTAGAGCCAAACGGAGGGCTGATCAAGGTATTAGTCAGTACAGCTGAAACAATTAGTCAATTTAATGGTTGATCTGCAGCTATTGTGATTATTAGTTGTCATTTTATTCGCCGTTTATATCTTCTCCACTGTTAGGATTTTCCTTTATATCTTATGATAGTATATGGAAAATCTGAAAGCGTCACCTTGGGCTCTGAAACTTTGTGATGGTCATTTTTCACCATTTACTGAGATTTAATAATTGATCAATTGAGAAAATAATCTGCAGATTAATTAAGAATGAAAATGATCATTATTTGTAGTCCTAACTTCAGTATTTTGTTGATGCTGGGGATGAAATGACATTGCACAAATCCAATCCCATCTTTCCTGCTAAAATAGACTGCTTCTCTTTCCACCAATGTTACACAAAATACAAGCACAACTCTATATTGGCTTAGGGACTATAACCTTTCAATAGAAACCCTTTGATGCAAAACAGAGGGCTTAAAGTCTTAAAGACGTCAACATTTATTAAGTAGTAACACTATAAAAAAAGACTTGTATGGAGCTTGATCCATACTTAGCAATATAAGTCTTAATTTATTATCCTCTGCTGCTTTGATTTTAATCATTTTTAAAAATGTGTCTGTTCTGAGTCCCAAAACTTTATGTGGTGCAATACTAAAGTGGGCTACAATGCTAAAGTCAATGTATTCTGTTATTGTAGCTTTTTAGCTATAGATGTTAAAAATCAATTGTCTAATTTTAATGGAGGCCTACTGCAATGTGTTTACGCAGGTCAAAACAAGGTCACATATTTGTAATTTTAGTTTCAGTTGTACTTTGATGACTCAGTTTTGCGTCTCTCTGTCTCCCTCTCCCTCTTCAGGTATCCCCCAGGAGCGGTGAGCTTGCCAGCTGGTGGCCTCCCGCCACCCGTTGAAGGCATTGTGCCCAGTGCCGTGCCCATTACACACACCCTTCCGCCCGGTGTTACACACCCTCCTCATGTTCCGTCCCCCGGACAAAATACAGTCAAGCCACCAGAGGGCGACAGAGAGCAGCATCCAAATGACCAACTGTAGCCACACACACACACACACACACACACACACACACACACACACACACACACACACACACACACACACACACACACACACACACACACACACGGCAACCGGGATCCTAGTGATAAGTTCCCCAGTGACAAGTTGTTATCAGACAGTTTCACAGAGTTTCAGACGGACAGGTTGAGGTCCCAATAACAATCGATTCACAACCCCTGGCAAATTGGTTCCCAGCAGCCAGTTCACACTCCAAAGAAGAAGAAGTTGATGATGATGATGATGATGATGATGATGATGATGATGATGATGATGATGATAAATAAGATGATGAAGAGAAGTGGATAGCCGTCAGATGCTCTAATCAAAGAGCAAGACAGTTGTCCTCTGCTCCAACCAGAAGTCCTAAGAAAGACTGTAAAGATCCACAGGTTGATCTTCACATACCAATTACAGTATGGTCAAGTTTCTGCCAGAAGTAAAAAAAAAATAAATAAAACTCTATCTGTTGATTTGGGAAGAAAAAAATACAGAATCCAATTCTGCTGTCTTAGACTGTAGTGCGTCCAAAGTTAGAGGGGCGGGTTTCATGTCTTTCTCTCTTTTTCTGTGTCCTTTCCTTAGTTTGATGTACAAGCAAAAGTAGTAGGTTATGAAATGAATGTAACCTGTCTGTGTACAGTTTTTAGACTTACGCCAAGAAGACACTGATATTTGTATTCCAGTCTTAACAAAAAAAGGGTCTCTATGTAGCCAAACTGGTTGAGAATACAATATCTGTTTTTGTTTTATGTGTCCCCAAATTAAGAACCCCCCCCACAAAAAAGGCAGCTTTTTGCACACCATCTCAGGAAATTAAGTTTCCGCAGTTGGTATATATTTTCTTTTTTTAATTACTTTTTATGCCACTTAGTGCTTTTGTTTTTCTACCTGCTAGCCTTTTCGTGTCCTGCTACATTAGATGAAAATAACTTTAACAAGAGTTAAAGTTTATCTAATGTTTGCTTTTCTTTGTTATGTTTAAGGGGCATTTGATTTTGCTCTTGGGACTTAATGTAAATGTTTGACCCAAATTGAGGGGGTTGCGGGAGGAAAGGCTGTAGGGAGGTGGTGTAATGGTATGCTTGGCTGGGACGACTTCATCCCTAGTCACCATTTGAATTTAAAAACTAGAGTGGTTGGGAGCAGGTTGTGGACAAGGCAATGCACTGAGAGTTTGTAGCAGCTTACAGTTTTAGAAACAGTCTCATAAAAAGTTATTATCTTTGTCGTCTTCATGTTTAATGATCCAGTACTTCCACTCTTAACACACATTCATTTTCCAAGTCATGGAGCACGAACAGTTCAGCACACCAAGGTTTACAGATGATGCACAACATTGTGTGTTGCTTTATGCTATGATATGGATCTGTCAAATCAGCCAACAGACTTGTGAAACTGCATCAACAAACTCTATATATCAATTATTCAACTGCTCTGCTTTCTGCAAACAACATTTTTTGGTTCCTATGTGAAGTTAAACTCATATCACATCCAGTCAAGGACAGTTAATGGTTACTGAGTGATGAGGAACAGTTGTGTTCTTGAAGGTAGGGGTCAAACCAAATGTTCATATTTTTAATCCACTCCCAAATCGACCTGTTAAGACTTTTTAAAATACTCGTATGGCTCGTCAGTTTGATAAACTTTCAACAAACTAAAGGCGTTTCATGATAGCATGTCAAAACGTACTGATTAGTATCCCTTTAACATTTCATGATGAGTCCTTCCTGAGTATACTGTTTAACCACCCTCAGTGGCCTCTGTGTCTATGTGTACATACTGTATGGTGTTCTGCCTGCCTGTGTCAATGTGACTTGGTTGTATCTGTGTCTAAAAAAGCAGCACTGGGAGAAGGGGTGGTGACTAGTACGCTCCACAAGGCATCATTACAAAGACTGCCATCTAAACACAACACAACTGAACATTATGTAAAAAAACAACAACTAAGAACTAGCTTAGAAGAACTAGACTTTAATTCGAAGCTAGCAAACTCAACCAGTTATCTATGCTTTTACTGGTTACATTCCCACCAGGTAAACAAGATGCTGATGTTACGTCAACAGTAAAATATCGGGAATATTTATTCCAGTTCACATGTTGTTGATGTTAGCAGGCCAGCTAAGTGACTGTGCTTTTAGGATCCCCTTCTACCAGCAGCTGAGTAGTAAAAACAGTTTACTGTTGCCTACCTGGTCTACTTCATGGGAAGGTAGTAAAAGTAGCAATCAGGGATGGAAATTTCACGACCCATTGGCGAGTATTTCTGAGTTCTTAATGGCCAGAATAGAAGGGTTGTCTAGTACAGAAGGTACTGAGGTGACATTTAAATATCAGATTTCAGCCCCAAAATGCTTGCAATAGTTTGAATCTTACTCTTAATCTTTTCACACCAGATGCCTGTCGTTATGTGGGGGAGAAACTCTTTGTGTATACTCCCTGATATAAACTATAAGCATTCCTCATTCAAACCGATGGATGCCATAAGTGAAAAACAAAAGATTAGCGTTTTAGGTGCTTTTCAAGGTGCTCCTTGAAATTCCATCCCTGGTAGTAACACACAGTCCACTGTTGCCTACCTTGGTCCCCTTTATGGTAGTAAGTAGTAGGCGTAGCAATATACAGTATAGATATTCTATATTCTACAGTAAATATCATTATTTTTGGTCAAAACTGACAACCTGACAAAGATATGTTTGTGACTGTATGCATTTGTATGAATTATTTTAAAAGGAAATAAACTGTGGAAAGGTGAAGTTTGTGTCTTATTCATCTCTCTAGTTTCTAACAACACGGCTTAACCTAAAGCTTCCTGTTAGCATAGCCACCATATGTTGATCATATAAGAAGAAAATTAATCACCAAATGTTGCACTTAAGTCCTTTCAAAGTTACTTTTGCAGCTGCTGCAAGTAAACATGAGAGTTTGAAAGCTGTGTGCAAATTATTTAAAGCATACACTGTGTATACTATTTTGGTAGTTAGTATACCAGAAACTGGAAAGGATACAAGACATGAGGACAATCCGACTGTGACTGCCAATTAAAAATTTGGAAAATTGACAAAGAGGTTTCTCAAAAGATTTTATTCTTTGTGTTTTGAATTTTGCACCACTGAACACAATTTGTTAAAATAGTTTTTAGTGAATAGTTGAGTTAAAGCAATTAATTGATTATGCCGTTGACATGTAATGAAGCAACTAATAAGATAATTTATTTATCCTTTTTAAGTCCTTTTTCAAGCAAAAACGCAGAAAAACATATTTCTAGCTTCTCAAATGTGAGAATTTTCCGCTTTCCTTTGTCCTATACTGTGGTAAATTGAATATCTTTGGGCTTTGGACTGTTGGTTGGACAAAACAAAACATATGAGGGTGTCACTTTTGGCAGTTTTCACTATTTTCTGATATTTTTTAAACCAACTGATTATTCAACTAATCTAGAAAATAAATCGGCAGGCTAATCAATAATGAAAATAATGGTTAGTCCTGTGGACTGCATTGCGAGACAACAGTGTAAATCAATTTAGTATGCATATTGACATTGATGGGCTTAATTTTATCACCTTTGTCAACGCAGTACGAACTGAAAACAGAGTGCTTAACAAGTGCTCAAAACAGTTGGCACATTTCTAACTACTATTTTACTCAAATGTGGCTGGTTAGACAAACTTAAACAATCTAGGACAATAAGTTTCTCTTTTATACGAGTAAAAGCAATACACTGTGGTCTTTTTACTCAATTAGTTTGAAGTTTGCATCCATCAACAGTGAATATAAAGTTACTAGTTGATTCCAACAGATGTCACTAGTACAGCTGAAACAGTCATACTAAGGAGAAAGACATGCAAACCAGCTGTAACAACTGAATCTGCGATGGCTCTGCTGTTGCATCTGTTTTACAGTTTAATTTATATTATGCAATATATCTATATTAATTTTTGGGTGTTCCTCGAGACATATATACAGTGCACCTGCGGTTGTCAACACTTGTTGTCATAAGTTTGAATGTTAGCTGTTATATAGCCTATAAAATAATATAATTGTATGCTGTCACGTTTCTCCCTATCAAGTACGCTATATAGCATCAGCAGCGCAAACTGTAAATCATGATTGGACGACTCAAAAAGCTCCCCTGTATGTGATTGTAATGATTGGACATTTATGGAGTCAAACTCCTTGCTATGGCAACACATAACATCAAAGACCTCTGATAAAACCTCATTAGTCGGACCAGATCACCACAATGGCTGCGTCTTTGCCACGAGTAATCACTTTTGGATTTAAAAATTTCCCGCAAAGAAAAAGCAAACTGCTGAATGCAAGACCTGCTCATCAAACATTTCGGACAGCCAACTACAACCTCAAACTTTGTTTGTCATGTGAAGACTCATTCTGATCAGTAAGTGCCTACCACGAGGTCTGATGTTATCTAACATTAGCCTGATACAATCTGTTCACTCACAACTACCGTTAGCTAACTAATGTTAGCCTGATATGCAAATATCAGAACTGAAGTGACTGGTTCATGTTGCCTTAACTAAGTACTCGACTTGACTTGACATAACCTGTGACTTGACTTGACTTGCCCCCCAAAAAATAACTCGAGACTTGCTTAAGACTTGGACCAAATGACTTGAGACTTACTTGGGACTTGAGCAAACATGACTTGGTCACAACACTGATGAATTCATTGTTCACTATTCATTATTAACTAACAAAATGTGGAATTGAATTATTAGCAGAAACACTGCTTTTATTTGTGCTATGAATTATCCAGAAGACCAACGTCTCCAGCACTGTCCTGATTTTGTCAAATGATTTAAAGATCTCAGCATGAATCAATTGTAGGACTGAACAAACGAGAACTCAGGTTTTCATCCAATCTATGTAGGTAGGTTTTTCTGTAGAAATAAGATACAGTATAAATATTCAAGAATCTATTTAACAGTTAAAAGTTCAGATGTCTTTGTCTATTGAAGAAACAGAAATGGTTGTTAGCTGGATGCTGCCAATCCTGTGAGACCTCAACTTTAACAGACTGTAGCTGACTTCTGACACGCGACATGGAAAGACCTCTGCTTCATCTCTTTGTCTTTTTCTTTATCTATCTCTCTATTGCTCCCTACATACCCCCAAATCTCTCCATCCACACTCTCTTTTCTCTTTGTCACTTCCTCTCTCCCTCTCTGGTTCATCCATTCAAAGTTACAGTCACTGGAACAGGCTCTCCAGCAGCTGGAAACTCAAGATGGTTTAATCTAAACCTCAGGAAGCATGATGGGAACCAGATGCAGTAAAAGACGAAAGAAAGAAAACTGGCAGAGGGCACAATGTATTCAGCCAGCATGGGGACCTCCAAAGGGCACTGTGCAAAAGGGAAGAGAAATGTTAACAAGGCTGCTGGGACTTTACGGGGGGAAATAAGCATCGGCATGGCGTTTTCACACTTATAGTTTGTTTGCTTTGGGTCTGAATCAGTTGAGTTTGTAAACTTGGAGCGATTTGCCCTCTGTCGGTTTGGTTTGGTTTCACACCTGGAAAAATCCAAGCGTACCAAAATGCCTCATTACAAACCACGCAATAACGTTCACTCCGCTTATTGGTCAGATCTGGTGTCTGGGGCGAAAGCAATAAAGTAAATACTGGAAGAAGGTCATGTGTTCTTGACTAGTGCATATTTCTTGCATCTCATTGGTCAAACCAGCTCATTTCATTTAAATAATCAGACATTGTTTTGCGAGCGTCTGCTCTGGTCCCAGAGACTTCACTCTGCTCTGACGGTGTCCGTCTCCAACTTTAGCGACGGCTGGTTTGACCACGGAAATGCGAGTGACCGTGGCCTATTTCTGTGAGAGAAACATTGCGAGAAAGCACCCTTGATCACAGGAGCCATAGGTCAGACTCGAGTACACAGTTGGTGTGGTTCGAGGTCAGATCACGTTCTCACCACACACAAACTGCTCCAGAGTTTGATTGAAAGCATACCAAGACCGCCTCATCAAGGAGGTCTGCGTACACTTGTTTGGTCCCCTTTTGGTGCGTACCCAGCGCGATTGCCGCCCTGCCCAAGCGAACTGTGCCAAGGGGGAAAACTAACTCAAATGAACAAAATGAGGCAGATCGTATATCAACAATTGAGATGAGATTTTAACTAACTTACTATCAGAACTAAGATGTTATAAAAAAAACAACAATATCTAGAATCTGCACCCTACTGTTCATTTAGAGATGTTTCTGGTGGAGTGGTAAGTCCGCACACTGAGCCATGTTAATAAGCCAGAGAGATGAGTGAATTTTAAATCCTTAACATTAATTACAAACCAGCTCGCCATCTCTTTTCCATGACACCTGATGGGCTATGCTTATTTCGGACAGTCACCCAGCCTCCCTGGCTTCCCGGCTTCTGCCAGGGGATGGCTAACAGGAGCTACATTAGGTCCGCAATGACTACTGGGGGCTAAGTTACAGCAGTTAACATTAACGATAGAGTTTTCCTGGTGTGTAGCCTCGCCTCCAACAGGCCAAAAAAACAACATGTACAATTATCACTGTAGGATGCAGAGGAATAGCTAAACATTTCATTCAACGTTCAAAGAGGGTTACAGTGTTCGTCAGCAGGTAAAAGCCAACCCCACATTCACTCGTTTTGAAACAAGCTTTATCCGCTTAGCATTTCACTTCGCTGTATTTGTGTTTTTTCGGCGCTGTGTCTGCCATTTTCGTAGCTTCTTCTTGGATGAGTGCTTACGATCTGGCACCTGGTAGCTACGTTTTAATAGAATTCGACTCCCAGAAATGTCTGAAACACAGACAAAATAAGACAAAGCAGGCAGAGGGCAGGGTCTATGCAGATACAGACACCGCCACACACTTCTAGTGATATTGGAGAGGGATTATATTTGTCCATACATTGTTTTTCAGGGAGATCCTACTCATTGTGCCTTTAAGAGATGTTCAACACAGAGTAAAATTTGGGGAAAGGACAGGTAAATAACTAACGCTCGCCGCACCTTCAGGAAATATCATCAAGCTGCCCTTGGGCAAGGCATTTTACATGAATCAATGTTATAGCACAATCCTGTTTCACAGGGTTCAAGAGGGACATTGCTTTTTTGTATACCTTTTTCCTTGTTAAAGCTTTGGCAGTTGGACAAGACAGTATGAGGCATGAAAAGAACAACACCCTGCAAGATTTAATGAAACAGCTCTTGCAAATGGACGTACAAAAGTACAAGAGAGGCCTTTCCAGTTAACTGAGGAATTGATGGATGGTGGAAAAAAATGGCTGATGGTAAAATCTGTGCTTTTTGTCACTTCAAATTTCCACTAAAAACATTAAAATACACTGGCTTTGTTCCTACAGATTGTTCCAGTTTGTTTCATTGCTCTTGAAATACAAGATGCTTGCAAGCACGAATAGGCCTATTTGTATGTGAAGTTTGGTTGACACAAATATGTAAAAAGCTGTTATTGTTGAGCTTGTTACTATCAAAAAAGTCAAAAGCATGATGGTTTAATAACCATTTTTCCGTTATTTTTTTCTCTTGTATCAGTGTA
The DNA here is from genome assembly GCF_031162955.1 of Sander vitreus. Lineage (NCBI taxonomy): Eukaryota > Metazoa > Chordata > Actinopteri > Perciformes > Percidae > Sander > Sander vitreus. The sequence continues at coordinate 9,932,506 of NC_135864.1, forward strand.
TTGGTTGTTTGTGTATATTGGACAATTACATATTTGTACGACCTACTTTTTCCTTTCGTTTTTTTTAATAAATGTATTTGACTGGAAGGTTAGGACAAACAGTTATGTGCCATTGATACAAGTGACAACAATGGAGATCCCTTGATTGCTTTTTAAAAGGAACAACAAAGGAAAATGGCAGTTTACCAATTCACCTGTAAACCTACTGAATGCAGCTGCAAATTTAATACAAAGTCATACAATGAAAAAGCAGCTTTAGCTTTGAGACCACACACTTGGATCCCTAGTGACATGTTAACTCTTTGTCAAATTTGTGCACTCTCTGTTTGAAGTGACAAAAGAAAGTGTGTGTTTCCTTGAGGTGGGTCCAGGCTGTAACAGATAAACTGGTCGATGATGGACGAGGAGGAAATGGGTGGATTTTCACACTTCCTCTTTGCATCTCCCCTTTCCTCTCTGCTCTTCTCACCTTTCCTCTTACATCTCCTCTCACCTCTCTGTGGTTTCTTCTCCTGACATTTTCTCTCTTCGCTTTATATTCTGCTCTGCTAATTCTGCTCAACTGGGTACAGTCCAGATAAAGCATAACAGAGAAATATTATCTCCAAAAATGTTGGGGAAAACAGTGGCCACCCTAATATTCAGAAGGTGAGGCACCCTGCTGAGATGAGTGGACCACCAAATGCTGGATTTCCACTGACATTTGTTGTTCAGTGGCAGGTTTCAGTTTCCATGGGTCCACATACTGTTTCATAGGGCTCTTCCACCCTGCCAAAAAAAATGTCTGGTGGTTAATAAACACCAGACACATGCTTGTAAATGCTGCCTGAAAGGTGCCAACTCCATTGGCCGCTTTGTCAGGTCATCATTATTTTGTAAGTGACAAGCAAAAATGGTGCACTTCCAATTTGCCTGCTATATTGTCTCAATTTATCCATTTTTGATGATAACTGGCCATCACTGTCACACATGTAGAAAATGTGTTGTGACATTTACAGCCAAGCTACATCATTAAAATGGATTGTTAAATGTCAACAACGGATGGGAGTTAGCTTGAAGGTACACACTTTTAGTTTGAGCACTGGCCGGTTTTTGCAGCAACTGTTACCAAGAGGATGATACAGGGATACAGCAGAAAGCTCCTGCAAGAGATTTAAACTCTTTGACTACAGCTATCGGCCATTGCGTCAAACATGCAGGGTTTTGTTGATTTGATGCCTCAATGCCTCATTCAATAATGTGTATATATATATATATATATATAAGAAGAAGAAGACTGGCTCTAACTCCTGAACTGGGTCTGTTGAAGTAGATTATATTGTTATCTCTGGCCCAATGGGTTTTGTTAGACCCATACAATGTTGAAAGAGGCAGTGAAATGGTTTATATAAAAAATAAATAGACCGCTGGATAGAGCCCGCGCTGCTGGGGAAACCGCAAGGAATCGAATGAGCGGACAAAGATTATGAGAAAGACAGCTAAAGATACAAACAGATAGGAGGGAGAGGAAGAAAAGAATGACAATGAGAAAAAGATGGAGAATGATTAAGATGGAGAGGTAAAGGCCTCTCTACTAAAATAAAGCAGAAACTTTATTTATTTGTCACATACAATCATAGAGTACAATGTAGTGAAATTCAATCTCTGCATTTAACCCATCCTAAGCATTTGTTTCTTTCTATTGCTTTTTTCAATCATTCCTTTTACATTCTTCAGCAGGAGTCCTGGTCTCATTATCACCTGGTCATTTTCCCCAACGTGTTGTTTTGTTTGTTTGTGTGTTTCGCAAACAAGTCTGTGAAGGTGGTGACCCAATTTCTGCATCCAAGTTTCTGGGGTTTTCTCTTGTTTTGTTTTCTGCCCACATGTGTGTGAGGTGGGAGAGGCTGACACTTGACAGATGCCATGTGGTTCACATAAACACACACATGGAGTAAAGCAGATGTAGGACTACATAAACTTAGTAAGGTAGTAGTAAGGAAATTTGTGTTTGGTAGATTATTTCTCTGTGGTAACAATGCTTTTTGGCAATAAATCTTATACCGTTGGAAAGCCTGTTTAGTTCCCTTTGAAATGGTGCCCCATTTGTAAGGAACATGCATTTGTGGGATGAGCAGCAGCTCTGAGTATGTGGGTTGCGCCCATGAGAAATTTGCCAAATCTTCAGCAGGCTGTATTCTACAGATTTGCAGTCAAGGTTTGCAGGACGATACGGCCGACAGCTCTCTGCCCAGACCAGGGCTCTAGAGTGCGACCATTTTGGTCGCACATGCGACCAAAGTTTGTAAGGGTGCGACTAAGATTTTTCCTAGGTCGCACCGGTGTACCTATAGTCCTCGCATCCGCTGCCTCTCCACGAACGAAGCGATGTCGTTTATATTGATATGGTTTAATGCTGCGTTACGTGACCCATTCCTTCTGTAAAGCCGTGCCTGTGTTTGGATCTCTCCTCTTACTCTCCGTGCAGCCCCGCCCCCATTCACTCACACACGGCTCCCCTGCAACATGCAGACAGACACAGCGCCGCCGGTCCAAACTGCTGACATTTGTCTACAGTTTTAATTGTTATTAACACAGCTATATATTGTTAAGTATGAGAGGGAAACCTGTATTGGTACCAGTGTTTCCGCTGGTAACTCTCTGTTATTGCGACCGCCACTGCGAAAAATACATCAGAAGTTATTAAATGCAACTAACTTCAGTTGGTTGAGTAATAACGTGAGATGGAGCCTGCTGGACCTGGGCGAGAGATGTGACCCATGGCCAGAATATCATAGTTCGTAAAAATGCAGCGCAGTGACGATACAGACATTTCAAAGCCTACACAAGACGTGTGTAACGCCGCTGACCCGCCAAAGAGCATTCAACCCGTGCTGGACCCATTCATAATGAGTCAGCCGTCACTCTGTGAGTAGCATACGCTTCAGTCCATCGCACTCCCCTCTCCCTCTGTTTTATTTTTTTTTTTTTTAAAGATTTCGGCCTTTACTTTGATAGCAAAGCTGAAGACATGAAAGGGGAGAGAGAGGGGGGAATAACCTGCAGCAGAGGGCTGCAGAGTCGAACCTCTACATATACCAACTGAGCTATCCAGGTGTCCTCTCTCTCTTTTAATCAGTCTGTTATTGTTGTTGAAAACAAGTGAAGGAGCTTTCTCAGATATATATACATATACATATATATATATATATATATGTATATATATACACTGGTAAAGGAAACCCTGTCTTTGCATTTTATTTTAATCACAGTCTGTTTTAATAAAAGAGCTTGTGAAAAGTGACTGAACATTTAGCCCACTTTGTAAAAAAATACAAAGCTATACATCGTGTATCCCCATTCAGCGTTAACAGTGATGCGAGGAAAAATTTGGGTGCACCTAAATTTTGTGTTGGTGCACCTAAATAAAAAAGTTAGGCGCACCAGTGCAACCAAGGCAAAAAAGTTAGTCTGGAGCCCTACAGACAATCCAGAACAGACTGCACGCAGCCAATCTCCGGTCTCATCGGGCTGCCAGGAGTCCTGCCATAACTGCCCTTCAGTTCTCGCCCCCACAGGGCGGGGTTTGTCAGAGACTACCTCCAGAATGTGGGAGTGGAGAGGATGGAATGGCCTGCCAGCAGTCCTGACCTCAACCCCATTGAACACTTGTGGGATCAGCTTGGGCGTGCTGTTCAGTGCCAGAGTGACCAACACAACCACGTTGGCTGACTTAGCGACAAATGCTGGTTGAAGAATGGGATCCCATCCCACAGCAGTGTGTGACCAGGCTGGTGACCAGCATGAGGAGGAGGTGCCAGGCTGTTGTGGCTGTGTATGGTTCTTCCACACGCTACTGAGGTTCCTGTTTGTGAAATGAATAAATTGTTAAATTGCCAATATGTCTTGTTTCTTCAAACTTCAATCATCCAATCCACCAAACGAGTCAATGGCAGAATAAGCCGTTTGACAATGGCAGAGAAGATTTGGCAAATTTTTCATAGGCGCAACCCACATACTCAGCGCTGCTGCTCATCCCACAAATGCATCTTCCTTACAAATGGGGCACCATTTGAAAGGGAACTAAACAGGCTTTCCAATGGTATAAGATTTATTGCCAAAAAGCATTGTTACCACAGAGAAATAATCTCTAAGTTTACATGTACACACAGACAATATTGATAGCTGGTAACAAAATACTAGAAACACTACTTCCCTTACTATTAGCTTTTCTACGTACTGCAATGTCCTTTGTCTTGTGTTGGTTCTGGAATTTTGCCCATTCAGAATGACAGACACACTAATAAATCTTAATTTGGAGGTGGTGATGGCGCGGTGTATATGACACATGCCTTTGGTGTGGGAGATCTGGGTTTAATTCCCACTGCGATACATCAACCAATGTGTCCCTGAGCAAGACACTTAAACCCTAGTTGCTCCAGAGGTGTGCGACCTCTGATATATAGCAATTATAATTCGCTTTGGATAAAAGCGTCAGCTAAATGACATGTAATGTAATTTCACATTCCCTCTATATTTATGACCTAAAATTTATATGACCTAAAATTTATAACACGCTTTATTTTTGAAAAATTCTGTGGAACAACACGTCATTGTATATAATTCTTCATAATGTCAATAGTATTCTGTGCTAAAACAAACACGAGCCAAGAAAAGGTGGGTGAAGAAATGGAAACAGGGTCAATCTAATTTTACTTTTTCAAATCATTATGTAGCTGCCAACTGTAGAACTATCTTAACAACTATTAAGAACTATCTTAAGACACTGCCCCGGTATGCCTCCCACTTCAATTTACAAATAAAAAAGCTGCATACAGTAATTTGTACTGCAGCAAATGTGGTAGGCAAGATCCCCAGGTTGGATCCTCCACTGCCTGCCATCATAGAGAGGGGCATGACACAATAATTGTTCAAAAAGGTAGAACAGCGCACACGTTTTGGTCAGTCTCTCCTCAAGTCCTCAGTCACTCCCCTGTTAACTTTCTTAGCACATCCGGCTAATCGCTGCATCACTAATCACTTGTAGGATTATCGTTTTTGAAAAGTTACCATAATGGTCCGATGAGGCCCCCCAAATCCTATGTCAGAACGGTGTGGGGGAGCAATCCCGCAATCCAACAAGCACTTTGTTTGAAACTGACTTTCTATAGACCGCACCAATTTTCACCAGGATTGTCCAGGAATTTATCTATAAACAAAAATTGATGCCATCAGAATATCTTAACTGTGTAACTGAATGGTTGCATAACATTCTAGTTGAACTAATACAGGGGCAATATGCTGAAAATGATAAAAGTCTAGGTGGGGTTTATCTTTTGCTAAGAAACACAAAAAGAATAGAGAAAAAAAGTATTATAAACTATTAGAGTAAGATTTATGCAACTGGGCAAAAACTTCTCCAACTGGAGGGGTTTTCTGCCCTGTGTTCCTCTCACGTCTATTATTATGACAGTTTTGTCAACGTTTTGTCTAAAAACCAATGTAATTCTGTTTGTAGATCAAACAGAAATATAACCTAAAGCTCTGAAACTCTGGAGCAGAGTTCTTGTGAGATACGTTAACTGGAGTTGGACCTTTAGCCTATCCACTCATAATAGCAAACATCCTGCCAGTGACTGGGATGTAATAAAACTCAACATGACATTTAACATACTTGTAACTTAACCCGTGCCTCAAAACAATAGGCTGTTTTCATAGATGTTCTTTGTCTTCTCAAAGTAAAACGACACCAGCTTTGTTCTACTTAATCCAAACCGGGATATTTCCAAAAAAACATTTAACCATCTGCAAAAGCGTCCAGTATTGTGTTTGAACAAATCGAGCGTAGTTCTTCTTCTAGAAATAAGTGGAGAATAAATTCAGATCACATGGCAGCGCTTCATCCTGTCATAGATTAATAACAGCCTGTTTTCCGAACGCTGATCCAGGAAGCTTTTAGAGAGACACTAGAGAACTATACTGCAATACCTCTACAGCTAAATTATCCATGTAGGTGCTTTAAGGCATGCAGGGTGAATACCATTTAAAATCATATTGTTGCATTTTTGACGATATGTATACTTATGTAACTTTGTAAATATGTAACTTTCTGCCGCTAGGGGTCTCTCAACCAAAACAATGGATTGTAAACACAGACATTTGATGATGTGGAATTATGGGAGTTTTTATTGCTAAACACTATCGTCGATTAGAATGCATCTGTTCACGGACGAATTTACCCATTCAAGTTTATTCACGTTACGTTTAGTAACGTTTATTCATGTCATGCTAATAAAATAGCTGCAGTTTCCCCAACATAATTACGTTTTTCTTGATTCAATCTGTATTGGTAGCTAGCTGACCAGTTAGCTAGTGAGCCAGGGCTAACGTTAGTAGGTTAGTAGCTAAAATTACACTTGACAAAATGACACTTTTCTTAGGGATGACCTCCTGGTTTTCACTGTGGTGGAGCTGTTCAAAAAACAGCTTGAGCTCATCAGTGGATGCTTTCATGTGATGGTGCTTGTCTTGTTTTTTTTATCTTTCTCCTTATTTTGAAAGATGTTTGATAGTTCATCATATTTCACAAGTTTTTGCCTTGGCTCTTCCCATGCACATGCTTTGTCTGTGCATGCCTGTCCCTCTCTGTGCTCAACAGCAGCTAGGAGTGAGAACGGCGTGGGAGCACACTTCTCCCAGCCCTGCCATACAAGTGCAGTGTGCCATGACGACAGTCCCTGCCTCCTGCACCACTACCCATGGCCATGTTGGCTTAGTGTTAAGAGCCTGTGAATGATGGACCTGTTAAGTGAAGAACAAACTATTAAATAGTGAATATCTTTTCAAAGGCTAATTCTCCTACTATTGCTGTAATGGATAGCATAATAGAAAGCTGAAGTGCTCACTAGCAGCACTGACATCAACAATGACCAGAGTAACCCACCACAAACTGTTAACATAAAGTCACAATCGCCTCGTTTCCCTTCCCTTCATGTTCTTTCAATGAGTACACATCTGACATTAAAGAACATTATCCAGATTAATGACAGCTAGCCATGAACCGTGGCTAACAGCTAGCAAGCTACCAGCTGTGAACCGTGGCTAACAGCTGGAAAGCTACCAGCTGTTAGCCACTTAGCTAGCTAACAACTCGATACCTAGTAAGATTTTTATAATACTTACATTTCCCACGATTAAATATAAATCCTTGGTGGCCAGATGCCGCACTTTCACGTCTTTCCCCCATCCAGCCACGGCATATTGATAAGCATCGGTACTCTTGAAAGCCTTCAAGCTATCCCCACTGTATGGGGAGGGGTTATGCACAAGATAAATATATACATCGTGGAAGGCCAATTGGGGCAAGTCTGAGGCAGATAATAATGGACAAAAGAAAACTGGGGGTAACAAATAAGGATGAGAGCCTAAAATCAAAATTTTCTCCAGATATCTCTGTCTCTCTCTCTCATTCAAATGGGCAGTGTGTGCGGCCATACTTGGCGAGATCGGTCGTAAACGGTCGTAAATATGGCGGCGTTCTATTTGGTAGTGACGTAGGTGGCATCTATGAATCGATACAGCTAACGTTAACGTTACTAGTGAACTTATTCGTGGGTTAGCGCAGTGCTGCTTTTATCCATGGTCAAAACAATCATACTACTAATAACTTTATGAGCGTATTGAACAATGTTGTAACCCTATAATGTTATCCACCAAGCATTAGCTAGCATTAACATTAGCTTGTCAACCAGCACATGCATTGTAGTAACATTAAGCTGGATTAATATTGATATGTATCAATAAATAAGGTTTCTGCTGTATTACTGTGTTGCAAAGTGGCATGTAATTAATCACAAAATGATGCCTTTTGGCAGAAAAAGCCGTGTTACCCGTAATTTTTTCTGTGACATTGTATGATTTACAATTACTCTCGAACGTAGCATCTGGGTTCCCGTGTTTTGACGGAAGTTACGAGTAGCTAGATGGTGAAAGGTTATATGACGCCACGCACGGTGGAAACATTTGGGATAGTGTAACTACACAACTCAAAAAAATATATAACATAGGTATGGTCGTTTTTAGACATTTTATAGCAGAAAAGTTACATATTGTACCTTTAAGGAGCTGCTGTGTCATTCTAAGTGTGAGCTATGTCAACACCAAGTGCTACATTTGAACTCTTTTTGTAAAGCTGTAACTTTACAACCTCTTGCAGTTGCACCATCTGTCCACTAACTTAACTGAGTCAAGTGTAATCAAAACATTGTCACAGAAGATGACATTTCACCTAGTGTGTGACACTACCAACTTGTAGATAGAGAACAGTATGTGTATTAGCGGTAGGCGATATGGCCCTAAATAATATCACGATATTTCATGGTATATCTGCGATAATGATATTCTTGATGATTTGACAACAACATTTTATAATTAAATTCAAGAAAAATCAATTGCAACAAATAAAGTGTTAAAGTTGTATATGTAAGCATGAAAGTTAACAGCTGGGGTTCAAATATTCAACTGATGTTCTAACCCATCAATAATAATTTATTTAAAAAACAGTTGTTCAGGCACAGGTTTGACACATTCTGGCCCAAACACATGCTGTGTTTTGTTTGTGTGCAGGTGTTTGCAAGGCCTCTTCCCTCATTGCATACCTAAAACTGATTATTAGAAACAAATATGAAACAATTAGGCTATTATTATTATTAAAGACAATATCTGATTACTGTAACACATGGACAGGGAGTTTCATTAAACTTGACCATCAATGAACTGTAACATCCCTACATGTTCCAACTAAACCTTTCTTTCCTTTGTTAAGACATTTCTGGTTCCTTAGTAAATCCAATGCTCGATACACACAAATTGTGAGTGCCAACTCAATGAAAGCCATAGCGCAGATTTGCGTTTATAATGCAATTCTTTTAGTAAATCTGGCCCCGTCTTCTTTTCTGTTGAAAACAATGAATGAATATAAGATCGGAGAACAAGGGTTTGGTTCACTGGTTTGGTTTCGTCAACTGAAACTCAACTTTAGAGACATCATTGTGAGTTCTTGACTTTGAGCAGTGTCCTAAATTTAAAGATTAAAATCACATCCATGACTACAACTATTTCCATCCCACTAATGCCAAGTTACAGCAACGCATGTCAAGTCAAGTTATGTCTAAGGACTTTTTTCATCAGCCTCTGTAGTCTGCTTTTATTCCTACTGGTTGGCGTCTGATTCTGTTGAATGTCAATTACACAGGCTTCAAATTATTGTGACAGGGAAGGTCCAGACAACGGTGCTATAACAGCAATGCCATATGTGTTATTTCAATTCTAATGGAAAACTAGATCTAGAATATCCATATCAAACCACTTGTCATTTAGATGTTTCAAATGTTGAAAACAAACAGCTTCAGGTTTTATCATCAAGTGGATTAAAGTTTAATTCTTACATGTAGTAGAAGCTCGAACTCAAAATCTTTCAGAGAGAAGGAAGGGGTTAAATATATTGATGCAATCTGCAAGAAAAGACAGCAGACTTTGCAAGGAATTAAACCAACAACCTCTGAGTTATGATCCGGTTTCCAGCTACTAGGCCGCTCCGCAGGCCAGATGTACACATCTTATTGTATTAAAGTTTTGATGTTATATAAAAGGAATCTTTCTCCATGTTTCTATCTAGGTTACTGTTCTGGTTTTAATGACTGCCACATGTAAAAGGTTTCCGTTTAGTTTTTTTTAACAGGGAAATGCTGAAATATCCACAGACGCAATGATGCAGCAAATATCTTGAATAAGTTGTGTTTGAGGGTGAATTTGTTTGTTTATAAGTGTGGAGATGTATATATAATGTTAGGACTGATGTTTTTCTTTTAGACTTAGAGGTTATGTTAGTCTAGTGTGGCATTGCTGGTGAAGATCAGGTTCATGAATATCTAATATAATATGAATCACTGGAATAAAAGGATGTATACGTTATCATGCATGTGACATGACACTTAGTTTTAGTGTTTTTTCTGTCCCCATAAATGTAAAAGTAAAAACATCCCAGCTAATGTTAAACAGTGAGGAGCATCATCATCATTGTCCTTGTCAAGTGTTGTGTATTTTGGGCTACTATCAGCTCCGTAGTTGAGATACACCTGACGGATTGTGGGTAACTTTAGCTTCCGTTGTTGATGTTAGCCATGCTGCTGTAAAGACACGCTGTCGGGCTATAAACGGTTAATATTCCGTCATAGTCAGCCAGTTATCACTGTTATATCTAGTAACATGAAACAGTGAAGAATATAACAAGGGGGGACACTCCAGGGGGGAAGATTCAAATGAGGGTTTGCAAATGCCGCTATACGCACACACACACACACACACACACACACACACACACACACAACTGCATCCTTCAGCAACATTTGTATATAAACAAACATATAGTTAGAGCTGTGAGATAACAGCTGCAATTTAAACAGCATTGTCTTGTGTGGTGCTGCAGCAACTTTTATTTCTGCCTTCGTTAACCTCCCAGCATGTGTCAGGCGGACAAAGAGACAGAGGCAGGCAGGTAGAGAAACAGAGGCTTCCTCTCATCCCCCCCCCCCCCCCCCCCCACCCCCGCCCCCTCAGCTGTCAGATTTCTGGTTCTCACATCTGTCATTATTTCATTATAAGAGAAACTTGAGAGACACACCGGCTGGTAAGGCAATTTACACAGAATATTGTGCAGTAACTGCTCACACCTATAAAAACAAAAGTGTGGACCTTATTACTCTGTCAAGACGTCACAGGAAACCAGGGGTAGAATGAAACGGATTATGGTGTTACAGAAATCTCATTAAAAAGTAGTAATTCTTATCTCACTTTAATTTTTTACATATACAAGAGGAAAATAACTGATTCTAGGTATAGTTGTTAAGTCTTACATTAGGTATTCCATTTTCCCTTGAACTTTCCTAAAATGTTAACATGAAACAAGGGTAATGCTTTTTTTGGCATAAAGACTTCTCAGTAATACATAAAAAGGTTACAAAAGAAATTGCCCAGAACCAACTTTGGCAACACTAGAATAAGAAAGTAAATGACCTCAGTTGTTGCGGGCATTTCTGGAGTTATGAGGGGAAACTTTTTTCTAAAGGTCATGTGTTCAAATCTGTGATTGAACCTTTGACACCTAACCATGTTGACCTATGAATGAAAAGGTCGATGGAAAAAGCACCTTTTTTCAAACCAAAAGTTTAAAACTATCTACAGGAGCAATACTTGCATACACACACACTGCAACTACAGTATATGACTACAAAAAATACAAACAATGAAATATTTTAATGTGCATTTTAAGATCATTCACAGGCATATTTTGGGCCTAGACTGCGCCAATATTAAGCCATGAAGATTTATTCTTTGCTCCGCCCAGGCATCACCCTGTTGCCCAAATTTTGAATTTCAAAATAACCAAAACCAAAGAGCAACAAGCTTGAAAAATGGTGGTCAAAGCTTCAAGTGATGTCAAAGACACTATAAGCAGAGTCTATGATTCAGCCACAGCAATGCCATCAGTGGCGGTTCTATACCACTTCAAATGGAGGGGCCAGGCTGGGGCCACATGGGATTTTAGGGGTACAAAATATATTAAGCACAAGTGTTACATACCACCAACCCTCCATAGGTTTGGTTGTACAAAAGTATAATGATACACATATAACAATAAACACAAGAATACTCATTCAGTGTTAACCTACATTTTATCTATCACTGCACATGAATAATATCCCCTATTTGGGGATAAAGGTGGGCTTAAAAATGTAGCCAGAGGGGGGGTTCGAGGCTTAATATTATGGGCGGCACTGGCCACCCCTTGCCCCCCCCCCCCCAAGAACCACCACTCCATGCTGTTAGTTTAATGCTAAATGTTACACACAATTATAGTGACATGTATAGTCTTTCTCTTGTACCTCCTGAGGTATTACTGAATGTCTCAAGAAATGTCACCAACACAAAACCCCTTATTGCAACTGGCAGTTTTGGGGACTGTGATATTGAATTGCACCTGCTTTGACACAATCCATGTATGCGTATGAATTGTCTCACGGCTCAAAAATCCCTCTTCAACCTCTCCAGGGAGGGAAGAAGGCCATTTATTGGGTGAGCGGAATGAGGGATCAGAAGATTCACCTGGATTCACCTAGTCAGCCAGGCTCATCGAAACAGCAGGTGCTCCTGATAGTTTTTTTCGGCATTTGGTGTATGGCTGTGTTCTTAAGAATCGCAGGATTTCTGAGCAGCGGAGCAGCATTACCTAACAGTTCCTCAGAGAGGGATGGCAAATCCCTGAACAGAGAGGGACACAAGAAACACAAGATGATCTTCCTAGCTGACCTACTATAAGCCGATAAGGTGTGGGAGTGTGTGAGAGAGCCTCTTTTGGTGTGTGCATGTATGTATTGTGTGTATTAAAGTCCCTTGTCCTTCAATAATGCCATAAAGAAATGTCTGTATTTTTATGAGACTTGATGATTGTGTGCGAACGTGCCTGCACTTTTTGTGCAGTGCTATTCTTCCGTCACATAATAACAAAAACAGAAAGTCTATAAATTCTTCTTTGTGCAGACATCTGGTCAAATACCAAACCACATCTTCACTGAAGGTTTCTGTATGTGTTCTTGCATTTTTATTCATTCTGTTCTTTATTCGTAAGTGCAGTCGTGTCACTGTGAGAGGATTGCCTATTGTGTGTGTGTGTGTGTGTGTGTGTGTGTGTGTGTGTGTGTGTGTGTGTGTGCGCCCCAATTGCTTCAACAGCCTGTAAATCAGGCTTTGATTTGCAGAACTAACTGGCCAGAGTTTCATACGCCACCAGGCGATTTACGACAAAGCATCATTGTCCAACGCCTCAGTCCTGTGGAAATTTAGCTTTTTTTACTTTTGACTTTTGCTTTATTTTCATCTTTATTTTAAAACTGACATCATCCTCAAGCATGCTGAGGGAGTGATATAACCTTTATATCTGTGGAAACCATTCAAAGCGTATTGTAGAATAAAAAATAAATAAATCTGTTGGCGTCACCTGGACAATGAAAAAGGTTTTCTCTTTCTCCTGAGCTGCAAAAACTATCCATCTCGAGAGGTCATTCAGTGTAATGTTGAGTCTTCAAATCGTATTTCTCCAAGGGAGGCACAATCTGCCAGAGGGGTGAGGTAATATTAACTAAAGCAAACTGGCAATTTTCAAGTGATTTTATCTTGATACCTCTGGAGTGATATTATCAAGATGCATTGGGAACCAGTGAAGTTATCTCACACGTTTTCATCTTTAGTCAAGGAAGACTTTAGTTTAAGATAGATGTTTTTTGCGGGGTGAAAAGTATACGTCTTCAGAGATTTTGAGGTTTTCTTTTGACTGCAGTGATAATTTAATATCCTCCCCTGTCCCTTCATTTCCAAACTATTAGTAACTCATCTGTATCGAAGCCTGGAAGCTGGACCGACTTCTGTCCAACTAATTTCTCTTCCAACAATCACAACGTACAGCCGTCCTCATACTGGCCTGTTTTTCGGCTGCAGGTTTTGTCGCTATCAAGTACTTATATAATGTGGGAAAAGATTAAGGGACAAATGTTCCCTTGAACAATGTCTTGTTCTTCAAAATGATTTTCATTTCATCTTCATCTAAGAAGGATTGTTCAATAAGAGTCTGAAAACAAGCTGTTTAGTGTTACCAGTTCCTACATTCTGATACTGCAGCTCCACAGTACTCAATATTTTAACTTCCTTTTAGTGAGCTGCACTGTTTTGCATGCATGACTGTTACAGGTGTTATATTTTAAATTTGTCGCCTTCATTGGTAATGTAGATTTGACCAATTTAGCACTTAACTTTTAGTTTTAACTGGTTGTCAAAGCAAAGATTTTATATGTAAGCGGGATACATAAAAAGAAATGAGTTGGCTGCCACTTACAAGTTCCTTATCATACATCCAGAAAGGCATGGTATCCTTGGGGTTTCAACGCGGTTTCTGAATAAATAGACCTGCCACCACACAAGTGACCCATGCAAATTCAGTGAAAGATTACAAAACATGAATATAAGCATGATTATTGGGCGTCCGGATAGCTCAGTTGGTATATATAGAGGTTTACTCCTCGATGCAGCGGGTCTGGGTTCGACTTCGACCTACGGCCAGTAGGCTCTATATATATATATATATATATATATATATATATATACTATATATATACCTCATATATATATATATATATATATATATATATATATATATATATAAGCAAGATTATATTTAATACATTTTAGGAAAAATCTGGACACTCACAGGATTTTAGTCTATTTCATGGAAATTTTAAGCTCTGGTAATTCCATTTTCAACTCCTGCCTTCCTTTTTTCTTTAGTACACAGAAACAATTTTATCCAGGCTGGCAGAGTTACTGTAACGGACATATTGTTGATATAAGGCAGAGGGTAAAGTTGCACAGGGGTGGGGGTGCATCTTCATAATACATGTGTGTGGCATAACATCTTTTATATTCTTCTTGGATGATCCGTTTTGTTACTATGTAAATAACTGTTGCATAACAGAGTCCCTTGTAAATACGCTGACCCCCAGGCTTATTTTAGTCAACAGAATACTTGATTGATCGGTTTCCCTATTAATGTTCACTCCCAATCGTCAAGCCTCTTGCTAGTGTTCCATCATCAAATACAGGGTAACACCTGGAAATGCCTATACACATAACCCCTGATGGTTTTACAATTCAGGTACATGAGAACATGACAGAATAACAACCTCCAATCCACCGATAGCATAAGTGGAAAAATAGAGTGATCCACCATCACTCTCTCTGTGTCTGTGTCCTATACAGAGATCTTTCCGTCTTGTCAGACATGATGCTAAACTTCCATATAAGAGATTTACTATATAATTAGTTGGTAATTTTAAATTATGGAATGGAAATCTCTGTGTAGAGTTTGAGTGTGCAACTGTTTAGCACGCTAGCTTTACTGTTTAGCACCACAAACCTCTGCGTTATAATTTTGTTCTGACCTTGATGTTAATAATTAGCCTTAATTCTTAAACCAGCATTGAATCAAATTGTAGAGTCAACCTCCAGCCAAGGCTTCTGTGTACAGTACATACAAATCGTTTTACCACATCATGTTCAGGAGAAGCAGTGCCAACAGTTTACTCCTACTGTAGTCCTTTGATTACATAATCAGAATTGAGAGGGGAAAAAAAACACAGAAATTACCCAGAAAATGTTGTTAAACTATTAAAATTGCGTGTGTAACTTGTTCTGAGTTTTGGATTTGTTCTGGTCTGTGCACTGCCAACTGTAGGCCTGTTTAAACCTAAACCTTTGGGGGTGCGCAGGGTGCCTGTCATGGGCAGCTCCCTCACTCTGACATCTCTCCATTAGTGCATGTATAGGTCGTGGCATGTGTTTGTATTTCAGGCCTGTGTGTAATAACTAACAACAAAGTGAAAAAAATTTAATTTCCCCTTGCAGGATCAATAAAGTATGTCTTATTCTTTAACTCTTTATTGTGGTTATATAAGTGTTATAACCCTTATTTATGGGTGTTTGGGGTTTGTTTTGACGCTGAAGCACAGATGTACTGGTGTACATCCAGTGGTGAAATTTATGGGCCTTGTCCGTCACTGTCTGACAGTGTTTTGGTTCAGGAGGAGTGTCTGTCTGTCTGGACACAGTTGTTTTCAACTGACAGAAGAGGTGAGATGTTGACTAGGACTCAATGTGTTTCTGATTATGTTGCAACCTGTCTGGCAGACTCCACTCATACCCAACTGGTTGCATGTTTGATTCCCCAAAAACACAAGTCTGCATTTAAAACGCCGTGCATGCAGTGGTAGGTGCTCAAGATTACAGCGAGAGGTCAGCGCATACACTTTAAATTGATTGCTGACAGCTTAAAATGTTGGCAACAAAACAAAGTGGTCTTGCTGTTTTGTTTACTTCAAAATGCATCTAATGTTAGTTTCAATGTATACTATGGTATTTGAAAATAGTGCCATTTTCATTGTAGTCAAGAGGGAAACAATGGGAATATTGTTTGCTGAAAGAAAAAAATAGCAAATAAAAAGATGAAGATGTGTGTAAGATTCCCATAAGTGTTAGGGAAAGCTGGAGAAAACGTGCACCCAAAATGCAGAGAAACTGAAGAACTTTAGATGATTTAATAAAAATAAAAGTATACAAAACCAAAGGAGTCCTGGAAAACTAGCAGGCAAAAACGGAATCCAAAAACAAAGTACAAGTAAAACACGAACAGGGAAGGCAAACAAACTGGAGACAAAACACACGGGAATGCAAAACTGGCTACAAGACACACACAATGATCTGACACAGGACAAGGGGAACACAAAAACTAAATACACAGGGTAACGAGGTAACACAAGGGCTGGGAAACAGGTGAAACACATTAGGGTTGGGCAGAACAATCAAAAAAGGCGGGAAAACACAAGACATAAAGTAAAACCAGACTAGACAAGACAGAAAACCAAACTATCAAAATAAAACAGGAAACTGAGCAAAATACAGAACAGAAACAGACTACCAAAATAAGATAAAACACACCAACCCATAACAATAAGTGACTAAATGCCAATACTTCTGATTTCTGTTGAGTCTAACAGCCATCACCACTGCAGCCCAGGACAGGTTTTCAGTTTTAAAAAAAAAAGTAAATTGTATATGGAACATTTCTTTAAAAAAAAGCCTCAATGAAGTGCAGCCACCATTTTGTGGCAGGAGGCAAAATAACAGAACTTAATAAATTCAGCATTTAAAGGTTAGATTCTCACTCCATTCATTCACTTTATTACTTCATTAGCCAGTTATATCAAAGTAAAATCTGGGGAAGTTCTACATTTTCTGTCACAATCACCTGGGAGCTTTCCAGTGTAAACACAGTCTGACTATGGCCCTGTTCCATCAGACCATTTGGGAATAAAATGTCTCGGTTGCTTAGGGACTGGAAACTTCTGTTGATTTTTCTTCTTAACTCTGTCCAGGATGTGAATTGGTGACTTTCCAGCCACAAGCCTGATGCTTTAATTTCCAGACTTCTGGGTTTAAAGCACTTTATAGAATCAGTGATAGGCTTAGTCAAACCCCTAACTGACTCTGTAGTGTCACATCTGTGGTTTCATATCGCAATTAGAGGTTTTGTATGATCAACTTGACTCTGCTCTGTTGGCCATAGTCAATAGTCATGCTGGAAAGCTCCCAGGGTGTACAATTGTATGTAACAGTATGAAACAGGTGGTTTCTGAAAAAGATGCAGACATGTTTCTGGGAAACAATTTTCCGGGAAAATAGCGGTTAAAATAAGTACTATTTTGGAGTAATAACAAATGGTGTCTTGCTTCAGTAATTCAAAATATTTTTGATTGGAACAGCCATTGTGCAATGTTTTTCAGTCAAAATATCTGTGTGGCAGAGAATCAGAAATCCAGTCCTGGTACTCATGCTTTTGAGAAATGTTGATATGCGTATCACACTTGTATACTTTGACAGCGTCAATAACATCCAATCCAAAATGTTTTGATTTACTCCTAACAGCTCAGCAGCATCACACTTTGCTAACTGTCCCCTCTTTCAAGTTTAGCAAGGGCTAATTTAAAACAACAGCATTCTTTGACGACAGCTTTCCACAACCACCATCAGTTTTAAATTGTATGAACAACTGGCTAACAAGATGAAAAAGCCAGACTTCATTTAATTGGGACTTTACATTGCATGCTTTCTTTTAAAACTGAAAATTACAATGTGTCAATACCGCAGCCTTGGGCCGTAATGCTTAACTGTTGCTCCCACTTCCTCCCTCATTTGGATCTCCCTGTCGCTCCATCCAGACATGTCAACAGAACACACATGGAGAAAACTGAAACCGCTTTATCACTGTTTTCTTCTCCCGTGGAATTACATTGTGGCACTTTTGCAACCTCACAAAACTGGACCACACCGTGTTGGTGCCGGAGTACTGTGCATATTTCAAGTCAAAACTTTGAAGACCTGCAATGAAGCATAAGACTACTGTGCTGGAAAACTGATCTTTCATTTAATGTTTTTTTCCCTTTTTTTGTTTGTGAAAGGGGCCTTGTAAATCATGTCCTTTATACCTCCGGCCGGGGGTTCACCGCCTCACCGCAGGGTGGGAGGAGAGCATGATGGGAAAAACATGATGGGATCTCACTTTAGCGGGTCAGAGAGAAGAGAAAGGGCAAAAGAGAATGAGAGGCTGTGAAAGAGGTAGGAGGAGCAGTCTACCCTGGATAAGAGAGAAAGACAGAGACAGCATGGGGTAAAATATTGAAATATCGCCAGACAGAGAAAAAGAAATATAGACAGAAGAATATGAAGACATAAAACCGAACTAACAGCAATAAAAATCCGATTCCCTATTTCAAAACATTTTAGGTAATCAACAAGGTTGAGAAAAAACAGAAATATAAATATAAATCCAGGATAGTAATGACAGGCCTCTTCACTTATTAGCAGAGATGGCCCGATACCATTTTTTGCTTCCCGATACCGATTCTGATACCTGAACTTGCCGATCTGATACCAGTGTGTCATATTTTATTATGTTTTAACAACTGGACACTACTATCCCTGTATGGATGTGATATTATTTCTATCTTTGTTGTCGGCCTGGCTCAGGTTAAACTCATACATAACATAAACAAACTACTTTAACGTAGATTTTCTTTAGGGCTTTATTTCGTGGTATCGGATCGGTGCATAAACTCCAGTACTTCCCGATACCGATACCAGCGTTTTAAGCAGTATCGGAACATCTCTGCTTATTAGCATAGAGAAAGAAAAGAGAAAGGCTGTAGTGATTTGCAGCAGATATTTTGTAGTATTGTTAGAAGACATCCAATGCACTTTCTTTAGCAAGCCTTTGTAATGAAAAACATACTGTACTGCACTGTGACAATAATATGGTTTTGTCAAAATGGGCCCACATTAGCAATAGTTCCTGACCCAGATGAAGCTCTCTAAGAAGGCAAAGAACAACCTCAAAAGGTTATACAACATAGTGGAAAATGGGCTAACTATTAGCATTTCTGCTCCAGTTGCCTATTTTCTCAAAGTGAAATCTGACAAAGGTTATGGCCACTCACAACTAAATGGCAGTGATGGCTCAGTCACCACCATTAGATCTTGCACCTCTCTCCTCCACATGACCCCTCACTGCCATTTGGAGTTGCCCATGTGCAAATCTGCTTTGTGCAGCTTTTAAAAGCCTTTCTAGTAAAACTGAACAATGCAATCCAGGTGCCAATTGCTCAGCAAATCCCAATGAAAGACACAAGAACGACTGAGGGGGAGCGAGAACAGCAGCCTCAGCAAATGTGATATCCTAAAGTTGAATTTATATGCGTTGTGTATTAATACTCTGCAGTCACCTAATACCCTGGACCAGAGCTGTTCATCTATAATTCTCAGATATAAACTGCTTTGGTCTTGACATTTAATATTGGCTTGTCTGACAGTGGTGGGTTTTGATTTATGATGGCACAAACATTCAACAAAGTCAGTTACAATACCAGCAGTCTGCTTCTGTGGAGTAAAACAGTGGGACTCAGATAGTGTATCATTACAGGGTTGAGGCAGGTCAGACAGTTTGTGATTGAATTCCTGTACAACCAACATTAAAAGAAGCCAATATTACAGTCCTTCACATGGGTGAAGTCAAGTTAGTAGTATATTTACAGTGGAAGTACAAAATATTCATTCAACCTTGAACAAAGAAGCACAACATCCACCACAGAAACGTTATACTAGCATAAACATGAGTAAAGCTCCAGCCAAAAACCAGAGTGAGCCATGTGCTGCATAGATATAAAATATCACCATCGGCCTGGTTTTTGCTCTAAACCTGCAGCTTCCATTAGAAGGGACACACACAAATACACACACAATTTATCCAGAAATGTGCAAATGAATGTACATGCACGCAGATTGCTCCCACACAGTGGTGAAAATTATTCCCGGAAATCAGGGGTGATTATTGCTCTAACAAGGCCCCGGGGATAGGGGAGGTTGCTAAGACCGGGGTAGTGTGTGTGTGTGTGTGTGTGTGTGTGTGTGTGTGTGTGTGTGTGTGTGTGTGTTTGTGTATGAAAGTAAGAAAGACGGGAGAGTAACTGATTCATAATGAATGACATGTGACTGATGTGTTCTCTGTTTTATTTACTGTGTTTGAGAAATGTATGCATACATGCATGCGTGTGTGTGCGCAGTGTTTCCTCTGTGTTGATTTGGAAGTGGTGGCCCGCCACGGCAACATTTCTGCCGCCACGGTATCAGAAATAGGGCAGACGCACAATGTAGTCGCGGTTGCCTTTTAAATTATCCTGCCTGTTGGAAAGCGTGTCCACGCCCCCCGCAGGTGGACGGCAATACTGCAGTCTGATGTCGGTTTAGTGAGCGGCACTGCGCTTTGATGTCTTTTTAGAGAGGCAGCGGACTTTTTATTTATTCCTTTTCTTCATTCTGTCTGGTTTGTGCGTTCGTGAGGAAAACGCGAGTATTGTACATGTGGAGTTTGTTGTGTGACACCATGCAGGACAAATAAATCTGTATAGTTGAACTATTTAGATCGAAGTTATGGCAGGAGTTGTCATGAAAGCCTTATTTTGCTTTCTCCACGGCACACTCGTTAGTGTCTACTTAGCTAATCATCGTCGTTAATATGTGACAACACCGGTTTATATCGCATTCTGTGTGTGCTCTGAGTGTTAATATGTTAAAGTTACCTTTTATAATATAGTGTAGGAGGTTATTGTGAAGTGAATCTCAGTTTCTGTGCTCTGTAGGCATTTAACCACCTCGTGATTTATTCAACGCTCCATGTCTGTAGCCTTCTTGTAACATTAAACAGCTACAGCTAATATCATTGTGCACTGTAAGTTTATAGCTGCTGCTTTTAGTTCACTTAGTAACTATATTAACCACTGTTGATTCCTATAACATTCGTAATTATTAGTATAGCTCCTTTATCATTGGCATCATTATACTGCAGCTTAAATTGATATTCTTATTGTATTTATCTTTGTTTCTTGTAGACTACAAACACCAACACAAACAGCAGCTCTGTTAACCAGACATACTCTCCTCAAGTCAATATCTGCTGCCTCAACCAGTTAAATTGTGGGAGGTCAAATCCCTCCGTTTCACTGCCGACATAATGCACCGCCCCCTGCCCCAAATGTTCGGACAGACCTGCCCCCACTGCTACAAAAAATCCTAAAGAAAACACTGGTGTGTGTGTGTGTATGTGTGTGTTTGAAAGCACATGACTCAACCTCTCTTTGTGTCCATATTTGTGTCTGTTTATCAGTATTTCCAGATCCAATGTGGTCAGCGCTAAACCTCTCTTAAATGAAACCAGAGCCAAAACAATGAACTCACATTCTATCACCATAGCAACACCGACCATTACCCCAACAACAACAACAACACACTCTGCTGTTTTGTTTACAGGCTTTCCGGTCCATTGGGTTGACATATGGTGGCCCCTTGGTGGCCTTCAGCAGCTTGATATTCACCCGGTCACTGAAATCAATGCGTTCAGCTTTTCTTCCAGTTTCTTTTAGAAAGTTCACTGATGTTATTTAGCTTGTAAACCAGTTTTGGGATATAAAAAGGATTGGATCTGTTTCTCAACCTTTATTTATATGAAACACCGGAGAAGTTAGTGGGTGCAGCCAATGGCAAGTATTGTACTGGCTGATTCAAGTTTTGAATTTGAATGTAAGAAACACCACGCGCAGCACTCTACAAAACCAACACAGACTTTCGTCCTGCAACAGGTCATGTCCAATTCAGACACTTTGATCAGTTCATATTGGCTCTGAACCTTCCAGTGCCTTAACAGTGTTAACTGTTAAATGCAGGTCACTCAGGACACTAACTTTACAATTGTTCACTTGATTAGACAATAACACTGATTCGATCTTTGTTTGAACTTAATAACTGATGAAGGCACAATATATGATCCAAATGTAAACTAAATCTCAACTCATTACCAAAATTGAAAACACGACTGGAAGCTGCTCCCCAAACTCACAGAGCTTTTAATAAACTGACTAAATATAGACAGATTTGTTTGCATCAGAAATGTTTCGAAAGAAAGAAGTAAGCAGAATGTAATAACACAGGTCCCACATTTCTGTTGGAAATGACGTGTATTAACAACTGGGAGCAGCAAACGCGCCTTTAGTATCTGCTAACAGTATTATACTAAGGGCACTACACTACTATGCAACAGAATAATTTCTTCTTATTCCTTTCTGCCTGTTCAAAAATTCAAATTAGAAAGTTAGACTTATCAGTAACCTTGTGACAAATAGTATCAAGAATGGGGTTCGATTGGGGTCTTATCTTTATTTTACTGTAAATTCAAATATATCAAATTTATTTGGTCAAAAAAAATTACAGCTTGGGACTATAACATTATGGCATCATTGCTTAAAGGGGTAGTTCAGAATTTTTTAAGTGGAGTTGTATGAGGTACTTATCCATACCTATAGTAGATGGCGGTCGGCACGCCCCCAGTTTGGAGAAGCAGGCAGAAGTACAGACACGGAAGCTAAGCAATGTACTGCTGTAAATAGGGGCAGCTGCAAAACTTATTTTAACCACCTAAAAAAATGGCCCACCCCAAAAAAAAACATTAGTTTAAGTGTACACTATATGTAGAATATTTTTCACCACTTTACCTTGCCGTCAAACAGCCCTGTTTAAGTTTACAAGTGGGGAACTGAAGCCATTAATACACGGACTATGGATAAGTACCTAATGCAACCCTACTTCAACAAATCCATACTATCCCTTTAGTTTTTGTTTGTGTCTTACTGTGTGTACATGACAGCTAACTGTCTCATGTTTAAATAATATACTGTATATATAGATATTTAGTAAATGCTATATTTATCTTTTTAAATTAAATGTGATTTGACCGTGTATGTTTCAGAAATTGGTTACAGGTGTGCTAGTTAAGTCAGTTTAGTCCCTTGGTAACCAAATTACAACAAAGTGATGATAGTGTATAATTTCCAAAAGGTCTCAGATGAACACACCCATTATACTGAACTTCAGACTCTGGTTCCCATCCTTTAAAGATTTATTCTATCCACACGCCATCGTTATTACCACTGAAATATATGGGCTGCTGACACTACTCCCAGTTTCCCACCACAATATGTACATCCTCAACTCCCACTGCAGTTGCAGCAGGCACGTGCCAGACTCGCCTCTTTGGCCCGAGGCTCTCGTGGTGCTTCTTGACTTATATTCTCGTAGACTCTCCTCTCCCCAAGTTATTACAGCTTCCTTTCAAACAACATACAAATGTTCGTTTTCCTACACAAACACACCATCATCTTGTACCGGTTCGATTTTGTTTTTAAAATCAAGAACTTAGTCTTTAAGTGCTGAAAATATAAAGCAAAATAGGCCATCCTTTACATATAAAGTTCTGCATGGCTGCAGCAACAGAAGAGGCAATAATGCAATAACACAAGTTGAGACCATGGACAGTATAAGTATCTGTCTCTGCATCAACAACAGTTCCCAAAACACTAAAACTGTACTGTACAGTAAGTGTGACTTCAACATTCACTCACATTCAGGCAGCAAGATATCAAATATTTTTATATTTTAGACGGAAGAAAGCCATAGAAATGACACGGGATAAAATAAATATACACTTGCAACAAACAGACAGATGAAGTCTGTGTGATACGGCCGAAAGCTTGATCTTGCCATTAGCTGTTTTCAAGGTCAAGAATGAACTGTGAAGAGCAACTTTTAAGCCAACATGGCAGAAAGTCCTAAAAGTGCTCAGAATAACGGAGTTGATGAACAAGTTCAAACATTCATCACAACTGAGAAAACTTGTGTGAGTGTAACTGGACCTTGGAGTGTTTTGTCTACTGGCAGGTCTACCCATCTACATGTCATCAAGATACATACTACTACTACTACTACTACTCATAATAACATGATGATGTTGATTCCTGTGGGGCAATTCGAGGGTTGGCAATGCATGGTCTGTTGCAACAGAGCAACAGACCAGGACATGGTTGGGATTCAGGGGTTTGATCCAGGACACTGTAACAGTGTGGATATCTGCAGACACAGGAATATAAAGGATGGTTTTTCTAGGGAATATGGCACCCTGCTGCCTTCTGCAGTGATCATGCAATGTGCTAAGGCGTATACTATGTACATGATGTATGTACCTGTGAATCCACCTCATGAATTAAGCCAGCAGTACTCTGTCCCAGGGACCAAAATCACCCACTTCAGCAATATTGCTCATGCTGCTTCCTTCTTTCTTATGTTTTTTCTCTATTACCCTCGATGAAACTGAATACAGAACAGCACTGCTCACTGTGCAAGAGTTATGAAGGCGTGATGAGTTAACCTTCCCCTTTTCAAATGCCACTGACGGAGCAGACTGGATTCTGAAGTATAAACAATAAATCCTGAAAATTGAGAGAGGTTGATTAAGGGCAACTGGTCTGGTCTGTGTGTGTGTGTGTGTGTGTGTGTGTGTGTGTGTGTGTGTGTGTGTGTTTGGGGGGTGTTAGTTTGTGTTTGTAAGAAAAGTGACCATATGGAAATTATTAGATGTGGGCTGATTCAGCATGCTGGCACATATTTGTGTTTGCGCGTGAGTGTGTGGAAAGCTGTCTGCCACCTCCAGTTTCAGTAAGTCAAGCACCACACCCTCAACCTAAACACACAAAATGCTGAAGTATCACAATTTAAAGTAAATGGAATACATCACTGATTTGGTCCTGTAAAAATCCAAGTTAATTAGTAATATACAAACCTAAAATGACCTCAAAAACATTTTGGTTTCTGTTAAACCCTGACCCTATGCCATCAAACACATTGTCTCTTTATATCTTAAAGCTTATTATTACTTGATATTTTGTTAAATGATGCCTCAACTCGACTTTATGAGTCCCTGAAAAACACATCAAAGGAGTTATGCAAATTGACTGTGACACAGGCAATATAACTTCCTACATGAGTTAAAAAGCAGTACTGGAATTGGATCTAGCAGCTCAGCTGCAATTCAAAAACCTGACCAAGAGATAGAAATACATTATTAGCCTCATAAGTCATATTTGTAAAAATAAAGGCCTACAGTATCGCACTGTGAAATTACACTCTACCCACTAAGCTGCACAGGACCCCTGGCAGTGCATCTGGAACTGCTGAATACATTAACCAGTTAATAGGCTATACCTAAAGAGTAGGAGGGAGAGCCAAAGTCAAAGGGCAAGAGGGAGGCAAAGAGGTCACTGACAAGCAGTTTGAAAGCATTGAAAGAAAAGTGAAGACAGTTGAAGAGGGGAGTGGAGCAAGAGGAGGAAGGAGGGGGAGGAAAAGGGAGAAAGGAGGGGGAAGAAAAGGAAGAAAGGAGGGAAAGAGGGAGAGGAGAGAGAGGGGTGAACCTCTTGGAAGACATAAATAGGCGAAAGAGGACTTAGAGGCTCGCAGTCACTCCCCTCGACAGCCACATCCACCGCTCTCTTCTCCCCTTCTCCTCACCTCCAGCCCTCCTCTCCACTCATCTGCTGCAACCCTCCATTCATCTGGAACCCTGAACAAAATCAGTGAGTAGTTTCTGCAACACATCTTCATCCTGTCACCACATTACAGCACAGAGAACCTTACATTAATGGAAATGTCAGCTGTATTATAGAGGGCTACCAAGTATGCAGGTATAATTACTGGCAATTATTTCTGTAACAGCAATTGTACGCAATCATATTTAAG
This sequence comes from Sander vitreus, assembly GCF_031162955.1. NCBI lineage: Eukaryota > Metazoa > Chordata > Actinopteri > Perciformes > Percidae > Sander > Sander vitreus. Next base: position 9,958,318 of record NC_135864.1, read on the forward strand.
TGAAAACAAATTCAGATAGCGTGATCAAATATGTGACAAAGAAGTGTGGATGTAACAGATTTTATACGGATGCAGTGTGTTATATTTAGGAGAAAATAGGGAAATTAGGGTTGCAGTGAAATGCAAACATCTGCTGTTAAACACATCCTGCTCTACTTTTGTGACAATATGTAAATTGCAATAGCACCCATTTTTATTTAATCAAAAGTGTAAATGAGTAGATTAAGAGCAAATCTTTGTAAGAATAGCCTACACATTTATTAACAGAATTTCATATATTAAGTAGTCTACTTGATTAAGCAAACTGCATATCACTCTATTTGCATGCTGTCCATGTACATACTTCTTAGAGGCAAATATGTGCTGCTGTGATGTGCTTAATTAAAAATGAATGCCCCAATTGGGAACATTTAGCTCTTCATTAGTCAGGGACTGTCCACACATATATATGAAAGACTTTTTAATCATACTGTTAAAAGAGAAAAACTTGAAAGAGAAGACCCAAACTAGTCAAAAGGCATTGAAAGAGTTCAGGGAGGTTGGCTATGGATGATATAATGAGGTATCCAAAGTTAGGAAAGTCAGCTGACATAGCTTTATTCTATGAGGCAGGAATTTAGAGCAAACTAGACTGTAAATACTGCAACAACAAACACTACTAAATGAATGCAAGATCGCCTTTCGCCAATCATATACTGCGTAACTGAGTTTACAAGTCTTAACATTGGAAAAACAGTGGAGAATTTGAGAAAACTTTCCCTCTGACTCACATGCCCCACTTGTTAAACTCGACTGATGCTGCAGCCAGAAGTTTTGCCCTTACACCAGTTCTCCTTGTCAGTCTTGTCATGACCAGATCTGACTGCAAAAAAGGACAACCTCAAGTATAGAAGGCAAAATGAAAAGGATAAATGATAACTAACTGCAAACCTTTTAAATGCACAGGGACATCCTCTTTTCAGAATAAAAATAGTTGAATCCTTAGAATGAAGACATTTATGGTAACAGCTGGTAAAAGTGCTCCAAATCAGACATCTTGGCGTGTAGCAGCAGCAGCAGAAAGCATGAAAAGGTGTGTAGTATGTGGTGATTACACGCGATACATCACTGAAACATCACTGACTTTTCTCCTTTCTTATCCTCCCTTTCCTCCTTCAGGTCCTTCATCCTCCCCCAAATCATGAACACCACAAGAAACATCCTCTCCAGCTCTGAGGCACTCTACCACCTGATTGTCATGATGCTGACACTGGGCCAAGGCGTTCATTCACTGCCTGTTCCTACTGACGTCCCCATGTGCACGGCCTCAGAAACTGCCCAGTACAGGCTAACGTTTTCCGGCAAGTGGACCCAGGCAGCTTTCCCTAAACAGTATCCTGTCTACCGTCCCCCTGCACAGTGGTCAAACCTCATTGGTAAGTGCACAGCAAACTTGGTCAGTATATAATACAAAATATGTAGTTATGTAACTTGATTAATATCAACAAACAAGAAATACAACCTTATTGGCTAATGCAGTTAATATAGATATCTCTGATAACTGACTAATACCTGTTGCAACTGGCTTCCTTTTCCTCTCTCTCTGCTCTTAGGGGTGACCCACAGCTCTGACTACCACATGTGGCAGCGTAATGAGTTTGCCAGCAACGGAGTGAGGGAGTTTGCGGAGAAAGGCGAGGCCTGGACGCTTATGAAGGAAGTCGAAGCGGCCGGCGAACGCATCCAGAGTGTTTATGGGATCCTCTCCGCTCCCGCTGTTATGGGGGGCACAGGCCAGATGAACACTGAGTTTGAGGTTTTCGCCAGGCACTCCTATGTAAGTCTCTCAACGCCTGGTTTCCTTCATTCACGGTCAGGGCATTGAGTATATCAGAGGCCTTTTTCTGATGTTAGCCTAGGTCAGAGGCCTAAAGGATTTCTTAAAAATGTTGCCAATCATAGCTTTTATTGGACCACGGATATTTTGTTGTTTAACTTCCAAGTAAGTGTTTTACATAACTGGGTTAAACTAGATCAGGGGTGTTGTTACCCCAGTTGAGGCTGTTGCATGTCACAGGACTACGATTATGAGAAACACAGCCAAAACTATAAAAAGGAGGCCAGGGTTGTTAAAAAAAATTTAATTACCTAACATTTGTTAATGCCCCAAGTGTATTTTAAGCCAAGTAATATGTTGTCACACTACTGCTAATTGATTATAAAAAACATTAGATTATAAGAAAGAGCTGCATTGTGCCTTTTTAACTAGGCTGATGCAGCAAAACAGTTAATAATACTATTAAACCAGCTCCAGACTGTTATTTTCCATATGCTACACCCTAAAGAGCTTAAGTTATGTCTCTACAAAATTGTGTAAAACTCTGCAGGAGTCTCAGGGTAGGTCATAAAGTTGGGGACAGGTTGGACCAAACACAATGTTAGGCTTGGACATGAAACGAGACAGAGTGAGGAGGAGGCGAAAGTGTGTCTTGGAGGTGAGAGAAATGGAAAAAGGCCAGATGGAGCCAGAAGATGCTCACCAACACAAAACAAACTATACTGATGCTGGTACTTCAATAACACCACATGTAGGGAGGTGAGTGAGTTAATTGGACTAGGAATAGGGGTGAATAAACGTTTGACAATGGAAAGAATTTGGAGGTGTGGAGTTAGAAGTAAGTGAACGTACAGACCTCTGTAGCCCACTCCTCATCTCTACTTGAGAGTGGCTTAAGGTTACAATACCCACTACTAGCATAACACATCTAAACTGAACTGTCCGTGGGTATATGTGGGTATATAAGTGGCACATTTTAACAAGAAAGACGAATGCACGAAATAAAAAAAAGACGATATCTCTGGTTCTGCTGGATCGATTTAGACGCTTTTAAAAAAAAAACTGATTCCAACAATGTTATGGGAAAGCAAAACTAAATTGGTGGAGTACTTTAGTACTTTACAGGAAAGTTGTGATGAGTTTTTGTAGCCAAAATCAGGTTAATAAAGTCAAACTTTTACTGTAACTTCAAAAGGAATTCATTTTTTTCTAGCAGTTCCTTAGCTGTTAAGTTAAATGAATGGATAAATCAAGTGTATAAATTAATGAATATGAATGTGCAATTAAGTATTATGTCTATTATAGCTTTCATTTCCATTTGTAAGTTACTGAATATAAATTAGACAATGATTTAAACTCATTGTCCAAATGACACAAGGTTAAAAAGGTATCCACTGACAAACACTGAGACCAATTCATATATGGTGACATAAAATAACCCTTTTCTTCCCGTCTATGTCTTTCTCCTTCTATCCCTCTTAATCTCCATCTCTCACTTCGAACCACCTCCTCATTTCCCCGTCTCTTTTTTTCTCTCTCTCCATGTTCCATCTTCTCCCCACGGTCTACTTCCTCCTCTTTATCTGCAGCTGTCGTTTATGGTGCATCTCGTTCCAAGCCCGGACTGGTTTGTGGGTGTGGAGAACTTTGACCTGTGTGACGGCGACCACTGGAAAGAGAATGTGTCGCTGGAGCTTTTCCCATTTGATGCAGGAACTGACAGTGGGTTCACCTTCTCTTCTCCCAACTTCGAGACCATCCCACAGGACAAAATCACACAGGTGGGTTAGCCTGAGCCAGGGGCAACATCCATCAATCTAAAGCCAAAAATCACTAATCGTGTAAACAGGGACATGAGCTCATCATTGTTGATAAAACCAGTGTTGGCAAGGAGGTCCACATTGTTTTATACCACTTGTGTGTAAAGACGAAGCTAAATCAAATCAATTTGACAACAGAAGATAAAACAAATGCCTTGAAGGCTTTGTTCATCCTAGATATGAAATGTTCAGGACACTGTATCTATAGTGGAAAGGACAAATCATTATCATCATTTGAAAATCATTGGCATGAGCACTTTAGTGCCCTAATTACTCAAAACACAAAGATCTTATTTGCCAAAAATGTATCTCTTTAACATATTAAAGGATGTCACATGTACTGTATAACAGTTGATGCCTCCTTTTACCTCCAATGACTCACCATATATAAACTGTTATTCCTTGTCCATTTCCCCTACATAGATCACGTCTTCCTTCCCTAGCCACCCTGCTAACTCCTTTTACTACCCCCGCCTGAAACACCTGCCGCCCATCGCCAAGGTAATGCTGACCAAGATAAAGAAGACCAATCAGATCATCAGCCTGCCTGTGGAGCCCACCCAGTCCAACCAACTGCCAACAGGAAATGAGATTGAGGACAAGCTCATAAGTAAGTAAATACTCTGAATTTTGCACTGGGTAAACTGTGGAATGTTGATGACAATAAGGCACTTGCATAATAACAGTCATAAATGACTGAATGTGCTGTAATTATGATGACAATACATACATAGAGGACAGATGTGGTAATTAAGTCAGCCCTGTGTTAAAACAGTGCAAGGGGCTGTGTTGGTGGGGGTAACAATTGATGACAATACTGCACAACAGGTTATAATACTAACATACAGAATTCTTTTACGGGAACTCTGTAAAGTTATCAGGACGGCAACAATTTTATCTTTCATCATGATAATCTTTGACGACTACAAAGCAATGTAATGTTATACAATGCTATAAAAGTTCCTGCCACCGGTTTCCCACTATTTCACCAATCAACTTTGGGTGACACTATTGTTCAGAGAGCCATAACACTGTTTGTTTACTAGAAAACTCAACAAGGTTACTTTGGTACCAGGCCGAAATGTCCAATAGTAAAACTCAAATATGAATATTTTGCAGGTATAAGATAAACATTTTTAAATCAAATACAAGCACTTATATATAGCCGACACAGTATGCTGAAATACGGATTAGTAAGATCAACATGTAAACAGCATTTGCATCCACCCTTCCTACCCTAAGCTGCCTCTCTCCACTCCACTTGCAGTGATCTAATAATTTGCACATTTAAAAGAAAATAAATGCTCAAAGTCGCACAAAAGAACTGATGTAGGATTTCACACAATGCTAGGAGCTGGGGTCTAAGTCTTTTCCTGACTTAAAGGAAAGCATTTGGGAACCATTACAGGCCACACACAAACTCAATTACTTCCAACCAGAAACCAGAGAAGCCAAGTGAGGGTAGGGCATCAGAAAATGCCAGGGGCACATCTGGCATCCAGTGGAAAACTCTAAAGATGAGAGACTGAGAAAGTGAGAGAGCATTTTAAGAAAACTAGGTAATAATTCTGTACAGCAACGTTTGAGTCGTGACCCAAAATAGGATGCAGACACGTATGTTTTAACAAGATCTGGATCCATAAGGTGAAGCTGGGTTTATTTAATGTTGGTTCCCAGACAGTTAAAATGTAAGACTCTCCGTTGTACAGATTAGTGGTAACAGTAAAAAAGACCAACTGCAAGTAAGAATAGAAAGAGGGCTTGGAGAAATGAAGACAGTGTGTTGAACTAGAAGTAAAGCCAACAATGCAGTATTCAAAAAACCTGACTGTGTGACTGATGTTCTCCAAGGAGGGGAAAAAATAACCTTTTATAAATAAATACATCACCACAGAAAGTCTAAATAGATGACTTGACCAGGAAAGTTTTTTTGGGACGGGAAAAATGAAATAGATAGCGTGTCAACCTGGCAGTAGAGCTGACAGCACAGTAATCAGATTCAGTGTTCAGGTAGACTGGAAAGGTTTGACGAAGCATCACAGTCTACAAGTCCATTCCCCTGACTACCCCACAACAAACAACAGAGAGGGGCCAGGAATCTGTTGGGGTTTCCTGCCTTGATTCCAATGCTCCATCCTACCCCTCCGTCTGTTTTATCCTTCCTTCCCTCCATTAATCCCTCCGTCTCTTTTATGCCTTGTCCCGAGGGCTTGAGCAACATTTTTCATTATAGATTAGAAAACGCCTTCGGTTTGATCTGTGAATCACAAAAACATAAATCACCTTTGCTTCATCTTACAGTGTTGTATCACCTTATCCTATCCACCTCTGTCCTTAATAGAAGGGAGATTTGACTTGCTTGGTCCATCCCTCCAGCCGGCAGTCCATCCATGTAGCTTCCGTATCGCCTCCCATCCTTCTGCTTTTCTACTCTACTCTACCGACAACTAAGTCTGTGATACATATCAGCTCTACGGAAGCTCACAACAAGGTTGGCTGAAGAAGCCTAGCAAGTTCACCATGTTGGACAAAGGGAGAATCAGAGCAAAACAAGAAAGACATGATGTAACATTACACTTCAATGATGAGCCTCCTTTCACTGTATTACAGCCGAGGTGCCTTTTAGCAAGGCTCCAAATCCCTATCTGCTGAAGTTGGCTTATTAAGTGATAGCACTGTTTACTGTGAGACAGGGCTGCACTGACAAAGAGCTAACACAGTCAGCAAACTCACTCATAACATGAAGGTTAAAACAAATTCAGAGTCACACTTATACGTAACTCCAGCAGCACAACCACTACCAAGAATCAAACACTACCAAGAATCAAACAAGAAGCTGTGTTCATAAAGAGCTGCATACATTTTCCCTATCATGACTAATCCCCCCACCCCCCCTTCCATTCAAACCTATTAAAAGAAACTCTAATAATATACTATTTAATACTCACAAATATCAAAAATGTACCACTTCCAAACAATAAATACAGTAGATTGCAAAAGGAGGAAAGACACAAGCTAACTCTGCAATATTACAAACCAACCTAAATGTTAATGTGTTATAATTCATTCCTCTTAATGCAGATACCCCTCTGGACTGCGAGGTGTCCGTGTGGTCTCCTTGGGGCTTGTGCAAAAGCAAGTGTGGAGACTCAGGTGTGCAGCACCGCACACGCTACATCATTATGCACCCAGCCAACAATGGATTAGCCTGCCCCCTGCTGGAGGAAGAGAGGAAGTGCTTCCCGGACAACTGTTTATGACTAGGCCAGGAAAGGAGGAAGAAGAAAGAGAGGAAGGAGAGGAGAGAGAAGAAAGAGAGGAAAGCTAGGAAAGGGAGGAAAGGACGAAGACGGAGAAACAACAGTAAAAGGTCTGCGGCTTATTCACATGAGGCATAAATATGATGAAGCGGACTCCCTTATTTCCTCCCGGCTATACCCTCTGTCTGTGGAAATGACTAATGTACTGATTGTCTGACTGTTAAATTGCAGAAGGTCTTATCCTCAAGACACATCGATAGATCTGACAGCACTAGAGAGGTGTAGTTTGGCGAAATAGCTATTAGACACCACTTCAGTTTTGGCAGATTATCTAAATTGTCTGGGGACAGAACAATGCTGTTTTAAACATAGACATCAACTAAAAACACATTTACACATTATAATTGGGTTTTAATTGGACATTTCTGAAGATCACAGACACTTGTTTGCCCACAGTGGATTATAACTCCCAGCAGCTTCCATCAAGCAGATTTGGAAATAAATCAAGTAAATGATACTTAAGATCTAAAATCCCTATATCCAAGAAATACTTAGCAGAAAATCATAATAATAGCATTAGCAGAAGTATAGTAGTACAAGCAGAAAAGTGAGTCAGACGTAGTAATTAGTGTACGGTCCTCCCCGCATTCAAAACATAATATTCACAGAGACATTGATCGTTTTCAGAAAAAAAAGAATATATTTATTAACAGGATTTTTGCCTGTGGTGTACAGTATATCAAATCTGAAAGTAATAAGTTGTATGCCTTTATGTTATTGAAATATTAGTTCAAACGTTTTTTGTAAAAAAAAAAAAAAAGAAAGAAAAATGCTAAAAATGTACGAAAAAATGTATGTTTCCTGTATGGCCAATAAAGGTATTGTGACCTCATTGAGAACAGTTTCTTTTAGCAAGAGATTGCACTTACTTTATGTATATTTGGAGTCTCATTGCCAAACTTTACATAATCAGAATAACAACTGTGAGTTTTCCATTTTATAGATTAAAATGCTTCTTTAGTGCCTGACCTTTAAATCGGAACCCCAGATTCGGGCTGACTTACATATGGGTTCCGAAAGTCAAATGACTAATGGCGCTTACCCACCGTTAGTACCAGCTCTGCTCGGCTGGGCTCGACTCGACACGGCAGCGGTGCCCCGTCCTCCTTTTTCCATTGCAGACTTAGTACCGCCTCATGCATGAGGCGAGCGTGGCTGGTCGTCACAGTACAGATTAGGGCTGCACGATTATGGCCAAAATGATAATCACGATTATTTTTGATCAATATATTGATCACGATTAATTATCACGATTATTTGTTGATTTTAACCAAAACAAATTTTATTGTCACATAGGCTAATTATAACTGCTTTCACATCCATATTGTGCTACATTCCTCCTTGAAGGAGGATAAGGATGTTGAAGGATACTATGAAGGAGTATGCCATTTCAGCTGTTGTGCGACCGCTTTCCAAACATGCGCGTTTGCCGTGAAAAGATACAGGCAACACAATTTTCTGTTCATGTTAACGGCGCATGTTAAAATCCTACCGGACGAAGACATTTCATTTCCACAACTTTCTTAAAAGTGCATTCATAAACGATTCTTTGCAACAGCAAATCATTTCCAACTTCATGCAGGTCTAATTGAGGCTACTTTTAAAATCACTGAACATAGTCGCAAGTCAACAAAACATGCTTAACGTGTAATCGGCAAGTTAGATGGCACCATTTGGCCTAATCATCAAAGGCCGAGGTTTTGTTTCCAGATCTGTGTGGTGACTTATGATGTGTGGGGTCTGGGGCAGCTGATGGGACGAACGCGTCACGTGGGTCTGGCTACTCCCGAATTTCAAAACGACCATCATGGCGGCTTGTTTCTGAAAACATTTTAAGCGAGAAATAGGCCATACAGTTGCTGAATCTGTCTTCATTTCAGATCGACAAAGGTTAGTTTGAAAGATTTTTCTTCCCGGGATGCTTTGCGCGCGCGTTAAAGTCGCTTGACATCACCCATAGGAATAAAGTGGAGCGCGGCGCGACAGAAGCGACGCCGCAGGAAACTGCCGCGACCTAACGCGACACAGACACAGAATGTTGAATGTGTGTTGTTTTTGATTCTCGGCATGTGGCTGTTGCTACAGCCAGAAGACAAATTTTGTTTTAAAAACTGGCTTTAAATACACGCTATATGACATTGTATTGTTATATGTGACAGTGTTTGGCTAGTCGATGAAAAATACCTATTGGCTCCCAGCTTAACCAGTCACAAAATGACCAGAATGTCTCGTCACACAAAGCAGCACCTGTGAGTTTCTCACACTCAAACTGCCTCCCTTATAGCCTTCCACTTTAAATACACGCTATATGACATGAGTGTTTGGCTAGTCGATGAAAAATACCTCATACATGAGCTAGCGTTTGCAGATCTACAAAAAAACGTAAACTGGAACTACAGGCCAACATTCGGACGTCACGTGTTGTAACTGAATAGCTCATTGTTAACTGAAAATGGGTTTGCGAGGCATTGGCTTTCTTCTGCAGTGTTACCTGATGTTGGCAGCATCCATGTATTTTGATCTCGGAGAGCAGGAGGAAAAATGCATCATCGAGGAGATTCCTGAAGACATGCTGGTCACCGGTGAGTCCTGGAGAGGGAATATTCCTGTTTACAATCTGTAGAATTAGATTTGGAAAACTGCACTGGAAAGTGCCACGTGATGGTTTAATCACACAGTGATGTTATAGGCAAATCCATGATAGTGTCTCTTAATACAGCGAGTGCAAAGGCCATTTATGACTTCCAAACTGCCGATTAAGTACAGTCTTTGTGAAAACTGATTTGTTCCTTGGTTTAACAACAAATAGCCATGAAAATATATATATATATAAATAAATGTGTACTTGGTTGACATTGGTTGACATGTGTTTTAACAGTAACTTGTCAATGAATGTATATTACATACTATATTTTGTATACCTTAAATATAATGAATTTTAATGTAAATCCCAAGTAATCGGCAAGTAAGATGGCACCATTTGGCCTAATCATAACTGGCCTGGCAACCCGAAGGCTGAGGTTTTGTTTACAGATTTGTGTAGTGACTTATGATGTGTGGGGTCTGGGGCTCCTCCCCCAGAAATTTTGAGCATTAAACACTTCATTTCCTGCATTCTGGTGAATTTTTATGCCCTTATTTCTACCCTTTTCTGAATTAATATGATGGAAATATCTTTATGTAAAGGGAAACAGATTACAATCCAAATATAAAAACATAATGGAATATATTGCAGTATATGGACGAACGTGTCACGTGGGTCTGGCTACTCCCGAATTTCAAAACGACCATCATGGCAGCTTGTTGAGAATACGATTTCGTATTTTACGAAAATAGTTCACCGAAACGTGTTTCTTAAAACATTTTAAGCGAGAAATAGGCCATGCAGTTGCTGAATCTGTCTTCATTTCAGATCGACAAAGGTTAGTTTGAAAGATTTTTGTCTACTTCTATTGGATAGTCGCGTTCAACAGATTCATTTGCATAAAGATGGTCATCGGCCAGCTTTTTGGACGCGCAGCATTTTATCAAATGCAGCGCCGCCTTCCCGGGATGCTTTGCGGGCGCGTTAAAGTTGCTTGACATCACCCATAGGAATAAAGTGGAGCGCGGCGCGACAGAAGCGACACCGCAGGAAACTGCCGCGACCTAACGCGACACAGACACAGAATGTTGAATGTGTGTTGTTTTTGATTCTCGGCATGTGGCTGTTGCTACAGCCAGAAGACAAATTTTGTTTTAGAAACTGGCGGGTTTGTTCAGGACACCTCCATCTGTCACTGGCAATGATGACACAGTGATTACAGCGATTCTCTCCGACCAATGAGTAGTCTGCAGGTTTTCACTTCACCTTTTGGTATCGCCTCAGCTCGCTTGGAACCTTGACGGAGGTGATACTAAAAAAAGTACCTGTTGGCAGGTACCAGGGACTTTTTTACATAATGGAAAACCAAAAAAGGCGAGTAGAGTCGAGCTGAGTCAAGCAGGTACCATGTAGTGGAAAGACACCATAACACTGGGGCTGCAGGATTAAACTGAGTGAAGATAGAAAAGCTTTTAACTGGATGACCTGGGTTCAAGCCCCGGTGTTGGCTAGGATTCGCCCTGATGAAGTATTGGTCATAAAATTGATGAATGTACTGACCAACTATTTAAAACAGTTCACCAAATGTTGATTTATCTCACGAGGACTGAAATCTTACAGAGCACACTTCATGCTGTGATCAGTGTGCGGTCAGTGCAGCATGTCCCACTATGAAGCAGGAATCCCATTTGATAAGCAGAACAGACACCAGTTACACGTAAAGTGACCTATTTTTCCAGAAAAGGTTTCTTGGCAGGATGACGACAACACAATTTGAAACAGATACATTTTTTAGTGAATGATATTGGCGTAAATATAAAACCAGTAAAATCAGTTATGACACCCAACCCCCCATACCCCAACCCACCCCCTTACCCACCACGCAACATGGAAAGTTTACTGCCGTTGACAGATTGAACAGCAATAACAACTAAACATCTGGTGCAAGAGGGAGCTCTCCTTCCGTTTTGAATGACGAAAGAGAGGAAAATTACTGAGACAGAGAATCAGGAGAAACAGGAGCAGATTCATTTTCTGGCTTTCCCTAACAGTAGTTCCATCAGCTAAGTCTGAGAGAAGTAAGTGTAAAGTATACAACAAGTACACACTACTATATGATGAGAATATATTGTGGCGTGTATAGAATACAAGGGATTTTATTGCCATAACCAATCAGGTTTCCAGGATTTTTTTTTGGTATGCTCAGGATACAGTGAAAAAGTGGAAATATATGTCCCCCCGCATAATGTTTATAATATACAACAAACAACAAGATAAATAATCTTGGCATAGGAAAAACTTTGAAATTTGTTTCAAAATAAGGAATTGCTGTAAGAACGAACTAAAGTCGTGGTTCACAGTAAATTGCAGATATTAATGATAGTATTCATTACAAGATCTGTTTTGGAATACATTGCAGCGAGACATGCTATAAATCCATTGCAGTTTAAAACTGAATTTATTATTTCGAGGGGCAGGTATATTAAACGTATTGATTTAGTATTCACACTATCTGTAAAACCACTGAAGTGTGGGAGGAGAAGGAAAAACGGATTCTTTGCTTACTTTGAGGAATAAGAACTTCTGCAGATGCTAAATATGAGAAGGATTTATTCAGTGTGTGTGGGGTGTGGAGGTTTACTTTATAAGTGACCTCATCTAGGATTAGCATATGGCAACTATTGTATGTAATGGTTTGGATTAAAATTTCCACTCAATTTCCGAAGACATTTGAACCTTCTTTCATACTGTAGTAAAAGACACAGACTAGTAATCCTTACTAGGTTAAAAGGTGAACACCATATTTTACTAATACAACTGAAGTCAGTAGGTCAGATGAGAAGTGCATGTCTAATTTGTCAAGATAAACTAATAATCACTATACCACAGCAGTGTGCTCATACATATTCTCAGCCTAGAGGGACAACCAAAATGGATTCACACATTCTTGGATATGTTACTTCCTGCATCTTGTTGATAGCTAGTGATATAGCCCTCAAGGCACAGTTCAACATTATCACTTTGGATTTAGTGTAGTAAATGCAGAGCAGGCACTTGGCCCTGCGATGGAAATAAGTCTACTGCAGTGTTAAACAAGTCTACTGCAGTGTTAAACAAGTCTACTGCGTTGTTAAACAAGTGTACTGAGGTGTTAAACAAGTCTACTGCAATACATATTTGCTGTTTAACAGCAATGAAATATATAAATATTGCATGTGCCAGAGTGCTACTCCTACTTCCATGTTGGTGTATTATGAGCTCACTGTTGGATTATCTGTATCTGCAGCAAGTAGTCAGTCCCAGTCAATCACTATTCTTAGCAGCTTTGCTATTGGCTCCCAGCTTAACCAGTCACAAAATGACCAGAATGTCTCGTCACACAAAGCAGCACCTGTGAGTTTCTCACACTCAAACTGCCTCCCTTATAGCCTTCCACTTTAAATACACGCTATGTGACATGAGTGTTTGGCTAGTCAATGAAAAATACCTCAATCCTGAGCTAGCGTTCGCAGATCTACAAAAAAAAAGTAAACTGGAACTACAGGCCAACATTCGGACGTCACGTGTTGTAACTGAATAGCTCATTGTTAACTGAAAATGGGTTTGCGAGGCATTGGCTTTCTTCTGCAGTGTTACCTGATGTTGGCAGCATCCATGTATTTTGATCTCGGAGAGCAGGAGGAAAAATGCATCATCGAGGAGATTCCTGAAGACATGCTGGTCACCGGTGAGTCCTGGAGAGGGAATATTCCTGTTTACAATCTGTAGAATTAGATTTGGAAAACTGCACTGGAAAGTGCCACGTGATGGTTTAATCACACAGTGATGTTATAGGCAAATCCATGATAGTGTCTCTTAATACAGCGAGTGCAAAGGCCATTTATGACTTCCAAACTGCCGATTAAGTACAGTCTTTGTGAAAACTGATTTGTTCCTTGGTTTAACAACAAATAGCCATGAAAATATAAATATATATAAATGTGTACTTGGTTGACATTTGTTTTAACAGTAACTTGTCAATGAATGTATATTACATACTATATTTTGTATACCTTAAATATAATGAATTTTAATGTAAATCCCAATTTAAAATATAATTAATAAAATTATAAATATAATTTCTATTCCCTCTTTATGCTCAATCTAATCCTTATTTCAAATGTTACAAGCTGTATAATGCCTTGACTACTACTACTGTGTGGGATTGATATACAAACTGTATCTTACCTTCAGGTTATTTCTTGTTGGAGCCGTGGGATTTGAAGGCGTATTCCCACTACCCTCAACTCGGCGTCACTGTGACAGTCAGAGACCCAAACCATGAGGTACTGCACTCACAGGAGAGGTTTATCACCAAGCCAGCATAATACGAACATGTGTGTGTGATGGTACACTAAAACATGTGCTGGCTGGTTTCGCCATTCAAACCAAACCCAAACAAGGATGTCATTTAACACAGTATTACTTAAGATTAGCACTGCAGCATAAGCGGTTATGTCAGCTACTGTACAATAACATTAGTCTCACACCTCCAGTTTGCCAGTACTAGAAGAAGTTTTTAATCATTTACTTAACGGGGCTGTACTCGACATTCAGAACATTAATATAGCAGCAAACAAATACGTGCTATGTGAAGATATAGTGAGTAATGGCATCCTGAGCACAGAATGAAGTCACACTCTCTAAGTGTGTTGTAATCTGAGTTTCTGTGTTCTTTGTTTTGACAACCGGTCTGGCTGTACGTGCATGTGGCCATAAAAAACAGTATGTATTGGGGAACGGCCTGTGGGGAAGCCTTGTGGAGGCAATCCCATGCACGCTGTTTTTTTCAGTATTTCGAGTAAAGCCCCTTTAAGTAAAAGTAGTGATATCACACTGTAGAAACACTCAATTACAAGTAAAATATTGCACTGCATTCAAAATGTTGGTAAAAAGTAAAAATGCATAGCAGGGCATTGCCATGGATGCAGTTCTGATCACTCTGGAGGACAGCCATCAATCCTCTGAAAGAAGTTCGGGTAATTTATTAGCTGTGGCAAAAAGTGGAGCAAGATCCTGTCCTCCAGGCAGCAGATCTGGTGCTAGATTTTAAATACAGTCTATGATCGCTACGCGATATTTGGACAATAACGTTAATTAGTTACATTGCAACATCGTGTTTACAGGTGTGTCAACTGGATCGGCTGGGCAATAAGGAAACGAGATGAATGAGGACAGAAACGTCAACATAAACATTCCCGAAGAAAGTCCCATTCACCTCACTTCACCATCAACGGAAATGTTCAGTTTAATTTGAATTATAACGACCACGAGAGCAGCCTTAATAGCCCGCTGGCTCACTTAATAACGCCTTAGGTTGTGTCAACCCGCAGTGATTGAAACAGCACCTGGTTGAAGGAATTTGTCCGCCTAGCTAGCGACACCTGGGCAGCACCCCACCACATCCCGCTTTATATTAACTTTTTTATTTTTACTTGGGAAGTAGCTGTGTAATAAGCGGGATAATGTAGAGCGAGGCGGTCATTATAGTGAATACAACCCCGACAGGGTGATGCAGGCGGAGGGGTCTTGCATCAGCCTGAAGGGCTGATTTATTTGGTAAGTAGCCGTGATCCCTCCGCGTCCTGCATCACCCTGTCGGGGTTGTATTTGCTGTAATGACCGCCTCGCTCTACATTATCACTTACATATTACTGGACTATTATTATTGATGCATTAACATATAAACAGTACTTTAATGTTGTAGCTGGTTGAGGTGGAGCTAATTTTAAATGCTTTATATACTTTTGGGTAGTTAAATCTAGAACACAGCATCATATTATCATAGAGCCTATATTTGTTTGTAAAACCTTGATCTGAAAATAAATAATAATAATTTCCCTCTGAAATGTAATGGAGTAGAAGTATAAAGTAGCACAAAATGAAAATACTCACGCAAAGTACAAGAACCTCACAATTGTACTTAAGTAACCTGAGTGAATGTACTTGGTTACTTGTTTCCACAACTGCTTTTTGCACACTCATATGGTCCCAATATGAAGAAAAAAATCCTTCAGTTTCATTTTAAATTCAACTTTTTGGAAATATTTGCAATGCTAACGGACATGAATGGACATCAATGAGAGAATCTACCATCTATACCTGATTGACATACTAACCCATCACTTCCTCTTCCTCAGCATTCAACCGACAAAAAAGAACGAAAAGAAACGAAGCCTCGTTTCAATTTTGTTGACCCATAGATGAGGAGATGTTGGCCTAACAGTGTCTTTCCTGCTCTCTAGGTTCTGATGTCCAAACGCTACGGTAAATTTAGTAAATTCACCTTCACAGCTCACGCCTCTGGTCAGCACTACCTTTGCTTCCAAACCAACTCCACAAGGTTCGCTGTCTTTGCTGGAGAGAAGCTGGTGAGACCTATGGACACAAACAGAAAATTAATTTTAAAAAGAGGGGGAAATGCAGCAAAACACATACAGTATTACAATATTATATTGAACGCTGTCACGTCTGTGAATTGTGTGCAGACTTATCACACACTTATAAAAAATTAAAAAAAAATAACATTTCCTCATTCGTGCTGCACAGAAGCTACATTTGGACGTTCAGATGGGAGAGCACTCCATTAACCCCAAAACCGACAAGACCAAAGACAACATGGAGACTCTGGAGAACAGCCTCAGCCACCTCATTCATCAGATGATGTACATCATCAGGCAGCAGGAGTACCAGAGGGTAAATAAGTATTTTACTGTCCTGTCCTCAGTGGAAAGGGTAGAAGCAGTGTGGAATTTGCTAAATCGACAGTATGAGGGATGAGGATTATCATTCAGCATGCATTTAAATAAATAAATACTGCATACTCTACTAATGTTACTAATTGTAAGTTATTTTTCTGAAAAGCAACAATATTTCATGTGTCTCTCCTCCATGTTTTACATTCCCTCCTTTCATTCAGGAGAAAGAGGAAGTGTTTCGTCAGATCGGGGAGGACACCAACAGTAAAGTGCTATGGTGGGCTGTTGTGCAGACCTTCATTCTGCTGTCAGTTGGTTTCTGGCAGATGAAACGACTCAAAGACTTCTTCATCGCCAAGAAGCTGGTCTGATGATGAACTCTGACCTGTCAACTTTAAGCCTGATGACCTTATAGCATGTCCTGCTCATACCTGTCCAAATATATACTTTTAAAAACAATTTATGACTAGAATAATGATGGATTATGGAGGATGTGAGACAGTTAAATAAAAATCCACCAACACTGCTTTTAAAATGTTGTTAGTGTACAATATGGATAATCTTGCCAAAACTACAATATTTCTAGAGGTTTTTCCTTTCTTTTTAAAATTCTTTTCCTTTTTCTCTTTCTATTCTTCAACTCTGTTGCCCTTAAAACATAAGGCTATTGCATAATGTTGGACTGTAATCTTGAATTGGGCTCATATTCCCACAACTGTTTATGCTTCTGTTAAAATAAATTGATATGCGTATAACTGTTTGGCCCCCATTATAAGCAAATCTACACAATGTTTATCAGGACTGAACACACAACACATGACACTAAAGGAAAGTAACAAAAGTAATATAAAAAGGAGCATTGTTTAGTCAATATTTCCCTGACATGACTTACCTCATGTTCAAATATTTTACTTTACATACTGAAAAAGTTGTATTAGACGTTTTAACGCATCATCTAGCTAACGATAGTTAGCAGTCTTGTATATTGATACATGTAGCTAGCTAATTAGCTAACGTTAGTTCATAGGTAACGTCAAAGAATTTCTAATAAGGGAAGAAGTTCCACTCTCTCGTTACTTCCGGCTTCTGAACTGGTTTTTAAAGTGGCTTTTTTGTTCTAAAAAGCCTTTTAAAATGTCAATGACGTCATACACATATACGGCCAGATATACTGCTTTACGGCAAACTCTGAGTCGCTTCCTTTGTTCTCTCGAAGCATCGACAACACAGCTGACAGGTTAGGCTCTCCCTGTTAATACACGTGCTAGAAAGAGGTTTGCTAATGTTTTAAAGACCACGCCGAAATATTCACTCTGACATTCTGGTTCTGCTTTGGATGCCGTCAAGCGGGATCTCCGATCGTAATCAGTCCTTCACTGACCAATCAGCATTCATTAGCAGAATGCTAGCGTGTTATGGGTAACAACGACTCAACCTGTAAGAAATCGAAAGGACACAAGTACTCGTTCATTCAACTTTTGACCTATAATCCATGTTGAACTTGCAAAACCTACAATCTAATCTGAGATTTCTCAACGACAATCAGGCGAAAGAGACACATTTAGCCGTCTACCTCCATAGAGTCCCATTCATTTAACACTGGACCGCGATCACCCCCAGTGGAACTCTGGTGGAACTGCAACCAAATTCGGTACAATGGGGCTGAATAATGGAACGGCTTTCCGTAGACGGGCTTTGGTAACGTTAACATTAGCGATAACAGAGTAAAAACACTGACGTCGTTAGGTGCTGGTAACGTTAAATATAAGGGGGAAATGTATTATGACGTTAGCTAGGCTGGCAGTTACTTCTGATATTTTTTTCAACAGACAATGCCTGTAGTTTGGTAACGTTACAGTAAGTCGTTTTTAATTAATTCAAATAAATTAAAAGAGCAGCTGTACCATATTTGTTGCGCTGCGCTTGCCGCTGAGTTCAGCGCCCTAAGTTCAATCAGACCTAAGGTTAAGCTCCAATACATCCGTTATTTAAGCTAGCTAGCTAGCCATACGTTAGCATTTAGCTTCACTTGCCTCGGGATATCCTAGGTAACGTAAAACATCTACATATAACATTAACGTTAACTGTAAGAAGGGGTTAGCGGTGTTATACATGTAAACAGAAATGGGTCTAAAGCACTCAATGAAGGTGTAGCTAGTTAATACCACTTAACCAAATTCGTTAACGCTTAACAGTTAGTTAGCTAGCTAGTCAACAAACTAGCTAACCCCTAGCAACAAGGAGTTAGCAAAGTCAGTTAGCTTAATCTAAACCGAACCTTATCTTCTTGCAGGTCTTCAAATGGCTTACTGGATCTGTTGCAACTCCTGCTTCCTCTCCCCCAGTGCTGAAAGAAAACTAGCTGTCACAACCTGTGGCCATATCATCTGTAGTATCTGTTATCAGAAAGGTAGACAGGTTTATGATACTAATCACTGTTGTGTAAAGTTATGTTTGGACAGCTAGCTAGTGTTTAACAGTTCAGCGCCATATCTTTACTTCAGTTGTACCAGACAGGTGAAAGTGATTAAACAGGGACATCTGTTGGACTTCAAGGGGTATTGCAGCGCTGATGACTCAGTTGTACATCAGGGTGTAGCTACTCAAGCCAGGAGCTTAAAACTAAACTTTTCCATGCCTAAGACACAAACGAGTCTCCCAGTAAACAAACTTTCCCTTAGGAAGGCAATTTTGACAGTATTTATTCGTTACACTTTGATGTTATATTGTCCATTTTTATGTAACAGCAGAGGGAGTGAAATCTCTCATCAAGTCATGCTCTGTTAGTGTCTTCTTCTCCTCATATACTCCAGAGTAAAATTACACCATTAAACATTGGATATTGGATACATGCAGGAGAGTACTCTCCTGGAAGTCCCTTGGTCCCACTTTGGGAGCCTCTAATCATATTCACAAGGTCTAATCTCAGTCAGACACTCAAGAGCTTGATTTTAATTTGCTCTCTCTTTTGGGGGTTACACTTACTGTAATTAATTTTGGCTCTCAGGCGCCAGCAATTTGAAACCCTAATTTTGTTCAGTTCCTGTATTGGATTTAGAGTCTACACGTCCTCTATTCAGTATGAGCCTCGAACGATAATGCATTTTTTCCATATATAATTGAAACTTTTCTTTTAGGCAAACCAGGTCAGTGTTTAATATGCAACACCAAATGCCAAGTATCACCTCTCACTGACAAAGTAAGCATCATTCTTCTCATTTAATGGCATCCTCGGGTGGCTGTGGGGCTGTCTGCATGGGATAACATCACAACAGACTAATATCATTGCACAGTCCTACTGTCATTACAGACATGTGAAATGTCTTTGTTTCAGAGCAGCTCAGAGGTGAAGGCCCTGTTCTCCGACATCAATGTTGTGGCAACCAAACACTTCACGGAAATCAGCAAAGTTTGGTCATTTTCTATCCCACAAAATATTAAACAGTCTTGTTAACTGTTCACATCAGTTCAGGATTAGGGTCTGTCTCAGACAGTTCATGATGGTTTGAGTTATACAGTATATACAATACGTGTTTTTATATAGACTTTACATTAGACTTATACTTTCTTCCCTTTTGTCAGGTTCTAATGTTCCAGGCAAGACATCAAAAGAGACTGTTGACCTACTACCAGCAAAGGGTGTGTGTGTGTGTGTGTGTGTGTGTGTGTGTGTGTGTGTGTGTGGGGAAAACCTGGGTGGCATACATTTCTTTTGACCCCCCCCCCAACCCAAATTTAATTTGTTTCCTGTTCTATTTGTCTACTAAAATAGATATTAACACTACTACTGTACTAGTTCATTACCAACCATTTTATCAATTACAGAATGAGAAACTGGAAGATGTGTTAGTCAAGATGAAGCAAGAAATGCAGCAGATGGCAAAGTAAGTTAAACCATAAGTTTATAATAAGTTATTGCATTTTCATACATATTTTGTAAACTGCAGTTTATGAAAAGTTTCTTTATATTTATAAGCCTTTCTTTATATTTTAATGTTTTCCTTTTAAAGGAAGCTGAATGAACAGAGTGCCTACATCACTAAGCTGGAAAATTCTTTTCAGCATCAGAGGTACAGCACAGAGAGTAGATAATTATATATATACATATATATATATATATATATATATATATATATATATATATATATATATATATATATATATACTTAAGAATAATCATATTACATACATGCTGAAGTTCTGATAATGGGATATTAAAAGATGAGTAACCCATTCCAAAAAAAAACATCTGTAGTATCGCTCATGTGTTACAATTTAATCATTCTCCAAGATTTGATACCTTTTTAAGAAATATAACTATATTCAAAATGTTTCTTGGGCAATCACTTTGTTAATACTTGTAACTTTGATTTGTAGCTGGCAAGTTTTCCTACTTTAACAGCCACTATGCTGTGTCATTAGCTGTCTTTAACTGTTCCACAAACTGGTCTATTCTAAAAAAAAAAATCTTCCATTTTCCAAAGCGTCTGGCTGATGTTTCATTTTAATTTCCCATTCTGTAGACAATCTTTTCAGCATCCTTCATGTGCACAGGATTATCAAATGTCATACTGCATGCATCAGTGATCATAATGCTCCTGAAATAAAAGACTAAAATTAGACCAAATCTAAAGTAAAACTTGTAATGATTTGGAATTAAATGGCCTCTTTGAGTTTGGCAGCAGCCTAGCATATAAAGTTATTTACAACCAGCTGGCTGTTATTCCTCACCTCTCACTAGGTGTCACTCCTGCCACATCTACTCCTGGAAAGTTACAACCACGACCAACACTGAATTAGTTTAAAGGGACAGGTTTATTCTTTTTCTTTTATAGACAATAGACATATATTTTTTTATGTTTAAGTTCTGGATTAAACATTAATATGTGTCTAAATAATTTCAGCAAATGTTACAGCCTACAGTGTTCGATAATATTTAGATTATCCACATAGAGCTCTACATCATTCACTTATAATTCATGAGTACTGCAAGTCCTTTTTTAAATGTTCTGTAATAAACAAACTAAAGGTAGAAATACTGTAAAAAAAAACTCTGACGTAACTTCTTATTAAAGATTGTTTGTCTGGCTTAATGGGGAGAAGAGTTCTCACCCATTCTCTTATTCTAGGACTCAAATCGACAATTGATTGCTTTATTAACGTTGTTTATTACTGTTCTCGCTCAGTGCCAAAGTTTCATCAGGGCCTCAGATGAGCCACAGTTCCCATACTCCACATGGACATAAATCAGGTAAACAACAGCATCATAATTGTAGGTCATGTGCTCTACAGGGCTGTAGGCAAGACCACTTAAGTCCGAGATCAAGACAAGTCCCAAGTCTGACCAGATCAAATGGGCTTGAGTTGGAGTCAGGACCATGTTCTGATAGCAGTTCCCATTAAGTATTATTCATGGTTGTTTCACTGTTGTTCATTGTAAGAGTCAAATGTGATATAACTTCAATCACTTTATACATTATTTTTGGTTGTGAATTTGCCCAAATGTTGCATTGTTTACTAAAATTGGGATTATGACTTCAACCAAAGAAAAAAATTGGGGGACTAGAAACAAAAAAGTTTGAGACCAGACTCACAAACAAATACTAGTAATAAAAAAAAAAAGAAAGATGACATCCCCCAAATTGTATAAATTAGAATTCAACATTAAGAATTTTTATTGTTTTTAAGGCGGCCCAATCAAGACTATTACTTCTTGCATTACGCCTGTTTTACAAAACTCTATACTACATGTAGTAAGAAGTTGCACAGCCAAGCAGGATTGGCTAGTGGCTGAAAAAAACCCCCATCCTGGTGGTCATACCACTAAACCAGGTTTTTACCTACATTCCCTGCATGATCACTAATGTCTCATTATCATTAAGAGTATGGTGGCTGTTAATGTTGTGTTTCTTGGTGTCAGTCCTACAGATCCAGTATACCTCCCCCATGTCCCTCTCACGACACTCCTCAACGACTAATATGTGAGTATCGTCCTTCCTTCCCTAACTGTTCACTGTATTTCTGAACATCTCAGTCTGTGTTTCTTTTTACTCTGCATTTAATTACCTCTCACTATAAGAGCGAAAGAGAGAGAATGTTGGAGGTATTTCACAGTACAAACAAGCTATTCAGCCCCTATGTCTTATGTTAGCTTTAGCTGCTGTATAGCTTTGCCCTGCCCTGTGGTTATCTACACACACACACACACACACACACACACACACACACACACACACACACACCTGAATAAGCTAAGCTTTGCTTGGGTTTAGTCAAGATTCCCTATTGGGTTTCCCAGACACCATTGACACAGGATTGATTGTCTGCTTGAGTTTAATAGTACTAATGTTGTTTCATCCACTGAGACTTTAGATTCTTCCACTGAGCACATAGATGACGGACAGCAGATATTAACCCCATTTGCAGTACTACCGCCACGCCTGCAGGGTCAATTCAGTTTTGATTTTGAAAGGAGTTGTTATAGAAATAATATGTACGAGTGCTTTTCAAAATATTTAGATTTAAGTCACTAAATAAAATCGGACCCACAAAATCAAAGAGTTTCATTAGGAGCCTTGATATTTTGCAGTTGTTCTCAAGTTTTGGAAAAATGCATGATGATTTCAATAAATAAGCAAACAAATATGATATATAATGTTGAATAAACAACCAGCTAATACTAGTCATAGAATTGTTTTTCCTTAAAAACCAAGGAATGCATAAACTAATAAAAAAAAAAAAAAAATCTGTTTAAAAAATGAAATACTATTAAAATGATGTGCTTTTTTATGAATTTGCAAGGTAAAAATCAATCATGTAAAAGCATGAAATGATCTCACTCTAGTGTAATAATGTAGAAATGATCAACTTGCATTCTATTTTACATTACATCACAATAATTTACTGCAATGTCTGTAAAACTATGAATGTTGCTGTTACATGTATACATTTGGCTTGTTATTTAAAAAAAAAAAAAAAAGTTCAGGCCCCACTGCAGTGCTCAGCCAACTGAACCCAACAGGACTTAATGAAGCATGCTCTCATGTCTTGCAGCACTGAAAACATGGACCTGGATGAAAGAAGTCTGTTCAGGAAAGTAAGTGTCATTATTCTCCTTGCAGTAGGCTTCCATTTCTGCTGTACTGTTTGTGTAATGTAACGTATGAGTTCTGTCAAGATTATACAGCATCTTGACATTTACTTCAAGACTTTTAGTACATAAATAAAAGTGTTGAAAAACGAGCAAACTAAATATAATGATTTGTCTCTGTCTTTCAGCCTAACACTGTCCCCAGACTGTCATTGATCAGTCCTCCACAAGATGGACGGATGGGTGTGTGCTTTGCTGTGCCTATCATCATAAAATGTTGCTTTTGGTACTCATGTAGGAAGAGCTGTTGTCCATGTCAAATTTAGCTCATAACCTTGGATCTACTTTGGTGGCTGCTCGGTTAGGACATTATACCCTATACATACTATATCACGTTCAGTGGTTTGACGCCTAATATGTATACAAGCAAGGCGCTTTAAGAAATGACACGTTACCTAGGATGTAACACAATTAAGTCTCTCTGCCAAAGGTATGCATCTAAAGTTGCATATTTATAAACAAGATGTCACATTGACACAGACATAATTGCACTATAATCATCTGACAAAACCATCTTGCAAACTTGTTTGGTGGTTACGGACTCCACGGTTGACCACCCACAGATACAGATGTTGGCTGTTGTTATGTTTAGGATTACGTCTATTGAGCTCCTTCTCTTTGATTATGTACTTTACTCCCTTAAAGGATTTGACCTCCATTGTGGAAGATAAATAAGGTGACCGGCAAATGTTATTAGGATTGTGTAGATCCTTACTAAATCTGTGTGAGCGTTTGGTTTAGTAAATATTGCATTGAAGGAAATCATAATATTTAAAGAGCCGCATACCTTGGGCACAGACAATTAAATATGTTGTTATTACTTCAAATGGCATGTGCCATTTATTATTAATACATGCTGTAGCTGTTTTGCCTTGTTGGGTAGGTATTGTGTGACAATTGGAAGATGATTTCCCCCATGTATCTTGTCTTCCTGGATGATTTTCCGAACTAAACTTGCAGCATGTTATGGAAGAAGAGACACATAAGCCTATAATGACCCAGAAATATCTCAGGCATTTAAAAAATCATTATGGGCCATAATATCTTTTTTTTTTTTTTTTTAAATCTAGTTTTACGAATTAACGTTGGATCTCTCTGGTGTTATGTTTAGGCACCATCCCTCACAGGTCGTCCAATCAGAACATGTTGGCGAACCATTCTGCACGCTCTGCCACAGTCAGGTGACTCATTTCATTCATTAAATGGCATGATAAAATCAAAGTAATGCAGATTCCTCATTTTACATATCCATAACTTATACAAGCTAAGCTATTTCAACTTCACGTTGACACTATGAGCAACTTGTCTGACTAATTGTGAGTCTAACAAGAAGCTTCAAATCGCACAGCCCTAATCGCACATACATCACACTACTCACGAGCACACCAAGTCTTCGGCTGAGAATTGTCCCCAACAAATACGCTATTTACTCCTATTTGAGTGACATTTGCTAGTTTTAGGAAATGACAACCTTTTTAAGAAATGATCATTTTAAAGATAAGAAAAGCTGGGAACATTGGAAAGTATTTAGAGACAGACTAACGCAGTGTTGCTTTTGGTAATTTAATGGTATTTCATGACAATAACAAAAGAAAGTAAATACAACACAACACAAAGTGTAAATGAACTCTTCTCTCCTCTCCCAGTCGTTTTCAAGGATCTCCAGTGACCCCAGATATTTCATACGACCAGAGTTCTGGATGGAAGTCTCCCATCTTCAAACCTCCCTCCTCCTTCAGACACTCCATGTCCTCCCTGGTTTGCCCTCCTCCTTAACAAACACACACATAAACTGACATGAAGCCTTTAGAGGAAATACACCTGGCCACTGACGTGTATATAGAGGTATTTATGTCTCTCACAACCTAAAATGAGTCACCAAAGAGTTTGTGTAATGTGTTTTAACGACCCCGGATTCACAGATGAAATTTATTCGGCTTGTATTATACTGTACATCGATGACTAAACTCTTTCTGTGTTGTTAAATT